>NC_136703.1:14576172-15176172 GCF_947650265.1 Symphodus melops
AGACAATTAGAGACAAAACACAATATGTCATACCGTGTTAGAAAAGTTGCTTGATTACAGCTCTATAGTAGAGAATATGTTTTATTGTGTTGGTACTCGCCTTTTTCTCTCTGCTGGATAGTGTAAATCCTCACTTGGCTTTTTGCATGACTTCTTCTTTCCTTGGACTTTAACCCCTTTTGCGCGAAGCTGAAGCGTGGTTTAGGTAGTTTCATGTTGTTGGGGTTGGCTTACTGGCTCGGCAACAAGAAACTGCCTTGATTACGTCAGTTCGTCTTCATCAAGGGCACAATTTCCACTGAATTACCCTCTATAGTCAACCAGGTCTCCGCAAATGGCATTGTAAATGAACTGAGCTGCAATACCTTGGACAGAGACGTTTTCTTTCTTTGCTGTTATTTTGTGGCGGGCTGTAAAAGCTCTGTGGCTCTCACAGGGAGAATAGGTTGTAAACAACATGGGGTAATGTTTTAGACGGCGTTGTGTTGCGTCTGACAGCTGCTCCATGATGATCTGAATGGACAGATGGATGGATAGATGGATGTCACATTTTGCCTCATTAATTTATCTGGGTATTTTACTGGACATTGATTCGTATTGACGTTTTAATTATCTAATGTGAACTTGTGTTTCCCTCCTGTATGTTTACGATTGATGGATTTTTTTTTAATATAACGAAGTAGTTTGCAACTCCGATTTTCTCTTCTTTTCTTTTTTTTTGCTGAAGAGTTTCATATCAAGAATGAACCCATGAAAATGAATATAAAATTATATGGTTAAAACATGTCTGTATTGATATTATATATTTTGAAAGTAGATATTTCCCATGAACGTTAAGGTACAAAAAACATTTACACTGACTAATGATAGCAATCCTCCAAATAAAGTCGTTACATTTTGGCAAAACGTGGATACATTTTTGTGTGCGAGAAATATATCCTATCTTATTGGTGAAAAACGTTACTGTTCACCATATTGTTTAACCGCAATCTGTAAAGTTCATGATTTCCCAGGCCCGTAAACGAGCCTCAGCTATAGGCTTCCTGCGTGTTTTATATAATCCCTTAATTTTACTAATTTAGACACACATTTGGGGGAAATATATCGAGTTACCAGATAACAATACTCCAATCTCTTTTACATGTAACCTTTATTAGCCTTAATAGTAAACTATTTCGGGTTCCAGTAGCAATTGCTTATTTAACTACTCGCCGCCACATGTTCATTTATTCATGTGACAATCACAAGGTATTTAAGTCCCACTCCAGCCAGTTATTTATTTGTGACATGTGTAAGAAACGTGTATTATTTATGATTTACTTTCTGAATAAATGTGATTAAGCGTATTTTAGTCTCTAGGAGAGCTATGAGCTTGTGTTTAAAAAAAATTAACTTAGAACGATGTGTGCTTTTGGCGCAGTCAGCATTTTTCCTGCTATAAGGTCCAGTGTTTGTGCTGGTTACTGTTTCCCCTTGTTTTCTCAGCCCCCCTCCACCCTTTGGCGGTGGTGCAAACTGGAAGAGACAGTCTGGAATCCAAAGTCACTTTCATTCAGCTCAGTGAATGGGTGTCTCTCTTGGAATGTATCACTGACAAAGACTTTACAGCGCTAGAAACAGCCCCGAGAGCCGCACAGATTCACCCTAAAACCATATACACATAAAGCAATTAATTTCACTTTGTAGTGGCGCACAGGAACTGAAGGTTTCACACACACACACACACACACACACACACACACACACACACACACACACACACACACACACACACACACACAAACACTTCCTTTGGACAGCTCGAGAAGTGTTACTGCCACTGGCATGATCAGACATGAAGAAACTATGCCAGCAGCTTTTCCCTTACGTTATCTTTATTTTTTATTTTTGCATTTTTCTTGTTGGAAATGAATATCTCATACTACCTCAACACGTCACAATGGAGAATAATTCTTTTCGCATGTATGAATTGGTTTTGAGCTGGAAATCATCATCTGTTCGTTTTACGCATCAACTGCCTAAAAGATATTGGTTATTTTTTTATTCTAAGGAGCGTGCTCTTTATCCAACAGAAATATCTCAAGTGGCTTCTTAAAGCAAGATAAACAAGTTCTGTAGAAAGAAGAATATTTTCTATGAGAATATTTTTCGTGAGGCCTTAACGCCTTGAGAATGTTTGAATTAGTCCTGGGACTTGTAATGTTCGAATGTGGTAGAATATTGAAGTGTTTCGGTTGAGAAAAAAATACCTTGGAAAAGCTGTGGAATTGAGCATTTATGGATTTGGACTTTCTGAAATATGCGATTATCACGGAACACTAAAACAGGGAGCAATTAGGTGTTACTGGTAATTCTGTGGCCAGCTAATCACACAGCTACTCTTGTTCGTGTGGGGCTTTCTGTTCATCACATGTGATCTCAAATAACGTGTGATAGTGCACTTTTCTATATTCATACAGGCTTAAACTATGTGCGTTGTGGTCTAAATCCTTCTTAGATAAACCAATAGACTATAAGTGAAGGTTCATCACTGAATTGACTTGATAGATAGTGTGACTTCACCCTGTCATTTCATTTCAAAATCTCAATGTGCGTGTTATATGTAAGTTACATTGCTAGTCTGTTATTTAGCCACCTTGTAATTGACGAAGCCCGGGTCTGTTGATGGAAATGCAAACAAACAGGGCACATACTCATCCTTCATTCGCATTGAGGATAAATCATGTTTACAAGAACAGGATATTTTTTTCGATGGATAATCAGCCTCCCCTTATGTTTACTTTGTTATTATAAGGGTGGAAATAAAGATTCGTCTGCAGCCTGAAATCTTACTTTATCAAATGCGTATACGGTGCGTTTTTCTTTTCTCAAGAAAGGGGGATTTTCTCAGTTGTTATCCTTCTTTTTATTTTAACACTCAACTGGATTTAGTGACAGTGATATGTAGGTATTGCAGTGGATCTGTACTCATTTTCCTTTGTCAATAATTGCGTCTTTATGTGAAGTGACAACGAAGTGCTGTTCCATCGAGGCTGTTCCTTCGCGTAATGTATTGGTCTGACTTAGTACTTTTGAAATATGATGGCTTAAGGCTGCTTGTTAACGGCATTCATTCAAAACAAAAAACAACATTGTCAACTTTAGATGTGACCACGCGGTCGTTAGCCTGTAGCCCTGGTTTATGCGTCATCCTGTCGTTTATTTTCTGTCTGATGCGCATGTGTTGTTTATTCGTGAATGGAAAAAAAAGATAATTGTGTAAATGTCAAAGAAGAGAAATGCCAGAGCCACGAGGACTGATAGCATCAAATGCAATAATATTTTTGAGGACCACTTACTGATTAAGTCGTAATAAACCTATGAAATACATTTCCGGTTTATTCATGACTTGTGCTGAGTGAAACAAACACAACAAACAGGCTCCATCATCTTACAAAGTCCAGGGATATAGAGTGCTGTATGGTGTGCCGTCAACAAGGTATTCATTGGTGTCTTCAAATTAGTAGCCTAAGATAAATGTAGGCTATCTTTAGACATACCAAAAGCCCATTTGATTGCAATAAACCAACAATGTTGTGCCAGTCTCTCATTATTACCTTTTAGAGCATGCACTATTGCATATTTTTCAAATTCAAGTCTTCATTTTCAAATTTAAAATACAATATCATACCAATTGATCAAAATAGACATAACTCTTTTGTAATGCCCTATGTGTATAAATCATTAAGGTAGTAGGAAATCAAAATATGACATACGAAAACACGGTTCGGCGATGCAACAAATAACTAGACTTCTTCGGCCGCAAAATAATTATAATGATGTGGTTCCAACACCAGCTTTCATAATGGAAGATAAGATCAATTAAAACAACAACAAATACCGATTTAAATCAAGTCGTCGTTTTATTAGAGCACAGGAAAAATGGATAAAGGAAGTGAACTTAATGCAGAGTTTACAACAAAAACCACACACTTTTAATTGATGTACACACCGGACACGTCTGATGCACACGCACTCTTGATAACATGAATATAGCCTATACATGCAATCACGGGTGGACTCTCGCAAACCCAAAACATTAACGATTATTCACTGGATAACTGTTGACAGAGATAGAAGCCACATAATGTATTTATATGGCCATATGTTATGGTAATAAAGTCTCACAGAGCACTTTTTCATTCACTTTTAATGGCAGCAGCAGAATAAACGGGCTCAGACCTTCAGCCTGCATTAAAAAAAACACACATTTAAATACCTCACATGTAAGATTTACTAAATTGATTAGGCCTATATGGCAGTAATTCTTTAACCATGAGGGGGGATATTTGACTCACCAAACACTTGCGCGTTCACCAGTACACACACACACACACACACACACACACACACACACACACACACACACACACACACACACACACACACACACACACACACAATCTGGTTAAGGTCTGGCGTCTGGCCTTTTCCATTTCATGGTTGAATCTGAACTCAGCAGCCATGACAAACATTGTACTTTCTACATGCATATCTGTTACTGTGTAAAATTATATATCCTGAGGTCCATATATAGTATTTAATTAGTTCATTTTCAAGTGCAAGAATTCTTTTTAACCAAAGATGAACATTTTCTAATTAGTGACGTCATTTGATCCTTAACACTAGGATTACATGCAGTAACATTTGAGAGTTTTCATTTTCATAGAAAAGCTAGACGTCTAATAGGCGCAATAACCACTTGCAATTTTTTATTTGTAGTAAGTTCTTAATCTTATTTAAACTTGTATTCCACATTTGGGATGTTATGCTACACCGTGCATTATGTAACTTTTGTAAATAAAGATTGCAAAAACAAACGTCTGAATTCTCAGTTTTCCAAAGCACGGGTCCAAAGTAAAGGGGAAAAAATAAGTCATTAATAATAATAATAATAATAATAATAATAATACATTTTATTTAAAGGCGCTTTCCAAGTCACTCAAGGTCACCTTACAGAGAAATGAGAACAATTAGGCACATCAACGCATCTAATACATAAAAAGCCTGCAATTCCCCAATCCCCAAAATGACTTGATTTATGAGTATGCATAAGACTTAAGTTCATCACAGTAACACGCGGAGCATTACTATTTCTAGATATGTACAAAGCCACCCCTTCGCCACCCCTTCACTGTGATTAAAAGAGGAATTTCCATATCAGCTATGTTTTTTCATTCTTTTCTGCACATCTTACATCAAACGTTCAATTCTGCATGTACCAATTAGTCTAGTACGTGTTCCCTGTGACACTGCTGTCTTCTTTAGTTACTCGTTCTTCGTCGTATTAATAGTGTTATTTTCTGCTGGTCTTTTGAAGAACTCATTGTTATTTCACATCATCCTATCTGACAAGAAACGCCATTATACAACAGTTTAAAACTTCTGCAACCAACGGTCCTTGTTATGAAAGCGTTCATGTATTTAGCCCTTTAACGAACCTTTTTACTCCTCTGCTTGTAGTCTCCTCTCTTCTGTCTTCGGCCTTTCTTTCTCTGTGATAGGAATTGTTTCTCATACATTCAACGCTGGTGATTTGATGTTGAGCGAGGAACTCGGATGCATCCTTATTACCGACACGTTTATGAACAATCAAATGGTCCTCGTTAAAATTTATTGGTGGGCATAAAAACATGAACGGTCACTCGCCGAATATAGCCTGCTGTAGTGGGCTGCTTGTCAAGAATTTGAATCCCCTCCTATCCTATCTCCACAGATCCCATTTAGGAAATATTTTCTCTGGTGGGTGCTCGTTAAACGTGTGCAAACTTTATTGTTGATGTATCCCTCATCCCGTATTTTACCCTTCCTCCTTTATGCAGCTTTACTGCGAAGGCTTTCTCTGTGTTGTTTAGAAATAAATAGGATTACACAGGAAGTTCTAAAACCTTCACTTTCTCAACTCCGTAGCTGGTTTGATAAAGATAAGAAGCGTCAACAATCCAATAAACACTTGAATGCTGTAACATTACCTACGGCAACAACTGGAACTACGGTAGGTTTTGCCAGACAGAGATTAATGACACCATCAAATAGTTCCTCTCTCGGTTTTAGACGTAATGTGCGCAGGGCTGCACTGCGCCGACACAGATCCACTATTTCCTCTGCAAATAAATATTTTCACCACAAGTAAGCATGTTGTTGACGTTACCTCTAGTATGTCCATGGGGGGAAAAAATCAAAAGCATACTTTCTTAAATCCTTTTTATGTGCATTGGTATCCCAGGATAAGCGGCGCATTGATCCACTGTACAATTTTTGTGGGGGTAAATAGAATCACGTGTCAGCGAGGCAGCCAATAACAGGCGAGGGAGCGTTGAGAAATAATTACCTGCCTTGATTGTTCTATGGCTAGATAAAAAGTACACATACACTCCATATAATAATCGGATGCATGTAAAAGAGTCGGGGTAGCTTCGAAATGTCGACCACGGGTCCCATAACTAATTATTATGTGGACTCCTTGATCAACCACGAAAACGAGGATGTCCTTGCTGCAGCTCGCTTCTCGGCTCCCGGTTCGCACCCAGCCGGCCCTCGTCCTCCGTCTCTAGTACCGGAGTGCGCCGACTATCCTTCCTGCAGCTTCGCACCCAAGCCTCCCGTCTTCTCCACCTCCTGGGCCCCCGTCCACTCCCAGTCCTCAGTGGTTTACCATCCATACAGTCACCAACCTCACTTAGCCACAGACTCGAGGAACATGCGTTCATGGCTGGAGCCGATATCAGGCGCGGTGCCTTTCCATGGCTACCCGGGGAACAGCAGGCACTATGGGCTCAAACCAGACGCCTTCCAGGAGCACAGAGCTGGAGAATGTCTCAGCTCCAGCGGACGGACCTACACGGATTATCTGTATTGCTCTTCCACTGACATGCGGGACAGGACGCAGCAGAATGTCCCCTCTCCCGATTCGGAGCTTGTGGCTTCAGAGAAACATAAAGACGAGAAGCCGGAGCTAGATCCGAGTAAGTTCAAGCTCCTTTTACAACCGGGTGGGAGTTTTGGTTTGGGATTGTGTAAAACCTGTTTAGAGCTATTTTAACGTCCTGCATACAGAGTGTAATTATATACAGTTTACCCCCTCTTTTCAGTTTAGATCCGGATAGCCTCGGCCAGGGGGAAAGCTGTAACTATAAAAGACAATCGCTACCAGGCTAATATTGGGGCTATAAAAGCAGACAGGGTTATAAACCTGGACTCAAACCTTCAAGAGGACGTTGAATTTGGACGCATGTGCCATGATGTTTAAAACAGGCATTGTTTTTTCCCCAACTATCAAAATATGAATACATATCCACCACCGAATGCGTCATGATGCGTTTTTACATGCACGTTTCACCTTATACGGCACATGAGGCTCATGTAAGCCACCTTTCACTTATTTGATGCCCAGCTAAAAGACCCCAAAATGATTTAGCCATACCATAATGAGTAAAAAAAGTGTGCATATAGCTCCAGATTATAATTTCCTTCTTCCATGGTTTCGAAACAAATTCACATGACTCTTGCAGTTAACTTGAGGAATGTAGAGACATACTCGAGGACTTTCACCACGGACCTGTAAAGGCTTGAACCACGGGCCATTTTATGGGCCAATAAAGTGAATAAGCGCATTGAGTATTTTACGACGGTGTTACTCACAAGTTAAGGGGACAAGGAAGCAAATCAGTGTAGTGTTGGATAGTCTGAAGTTGAGAATCACTCATCTAATTGTTTTAGGTTAATGGTAAAATTCAACGTGTGTTTAATTTAATCTGAGTTTTATTTTAATATTTGCATTGCTGTGAATCCACATGCATATTTTCAAATTCTTTCAAACTATTTTATTGCAGTCATTTTTATTTGCTTTAACTTCGAAATGTTTCATATTTGTTTACAAATACACAGTCATTGTTTTTTTCCTTTTTTAATTCAGACCTTTTCTTTTTGCAGATAACCCAGTGGCAAATTGGATACACGCCCGCTCCACAAGGAAAAAGCGATGTCCTTACACAAAGTACCAGACTCTAGAACTGGAAAAGGAGTTTTTGTTTAATATGTACCTCACGAGAGACCGCCGATTCGAGGTCGCGAGGGTCCTGAATCTGACCGAGAGGCAGGTCAAGATCTGGTTTCAAAACCGACGAATGAAGATGAAGAAAATGAACAAAGAAAAGAGCGACAGCAAAGAACAATAATGTGAACTGCAGCAGTGAGAAAAACAACACTCATAACCACTAGTCACATGGACAGCACAGATGTATCTATACACTCCTCGTCTTCATATTTATAACTTTGTTGGATTTTTGTATTAATCCTCTAATTCTAAGACTATTTGATGCTGACTTTTTTCATTTTCCTGTGCATATGTGTTAAAGACAGAAAAAAAACTTCTAAGGAGATAATAACATTCTACTTTCACGTATGTTTTTTTGTATGAGACAAATTATACAAGTTGCAGTTTGGACACGTTGAAACTGTCTGAAGAAAGAGGATACTTGAATTCTTTTGAATTTCACAAACCCATAATTTATAATGTGAATGTTTTCTTTCATGTTCAATCTCCTTTGTACGTTGTCATGCAGGTGCAGTATTTTGTACAGAAACAGAACATCTGCGCTCGGACTCGTCAGTCTTGTGTTTTTGTGATAGTTATTGCTGTATTTGTGCATTTCTTCTTTTTTGATTGTAGCAAATTGAACTATAGACTGTAGATATAAATTCAAACATAATCACTAAGAAGATGTCTTCTGTATTCATTGTAACTCTCGTGGTCGCATTAAAGTAACGAGTTCATGCTTTGCAGGGCCAAACAAACACAAGCGAAGTCAGTATCAGCCCAACTATTAGCTTGATTCAAAAACCGCAGGAATATGGGGTTACCAAATCAATAGAAGCTACGTGTTGCAAACAGATGGGGTGTTTAATTATTTAAACTGAAATATTCAACCTCGTTATGTTTTGGCCGACATACTTCCAAGTAGGCTATAGCAAAGGCCTAAATGAGCTGAAGGCAATTTCAACTTTACGTTGACGTTGCAATTAAGGATTTAGCAAGACAACGTTGTTTTAATTCTCAGCATTTAGTTAGATCGGTTCTTTAGACTCAAAGTCTGAGCTACATGCAGTTGCAGCTGTGCATTTATTTAAGGGTACAATTCTATCAACATGAAACAAACACACGAAATGGTTCTAATATAGAGGAAAACACGAGTCTCTAAATAATCAATGGGAAATCCCTTTACCCTAAATAATCTAACTTAATATATACTAACTATACCATGGGTTAGCTGAAGCAGTATATTTGAAATTCAATTTAAAAAAAACTAAAGCTAATAATAAATGCATGCTGATTCATTTACCATTTATGGCTTTAACCTACTCTGTGTTCTATATGTTCAACCAGTCTTTTTGAAGATATCAAATATTACAGATCGCCTTCGTTCAGAAATAATAACCACTACTTTTACTATATTTGTATTTTTTCTAAATTAATAATATTATTAATAAACATTGATTGTTCATTGCAATAAGCCTTCATTCACCAGGCCCAAAGGCAATCAGAAAATGTGCGACTTAATTTGAGTTTAAAGTGACATACAATTTCCCATGTCTCACATTTGTTTCCTGGGATCGGCCTAAATTGCCTTTTTGTGGTGGCAAACAATACGGACAGGATGCTGTGATTTCAAAGCCCAATCCAGAGCATTTCCGCTCTTCTCAAAAATGCCAGTTTTACTGCCCCTGTTTGAGCTCGGCTGTTTGTCTCAAATGCAGACCAACAAAGCAAACTCGACTGACTGGCTAGACGTCTGGGCTAAATTACTTTATGGTTTTAATGGACGCTGCTGCTTGACGCGTTCAAAGGAGAGTCATGCGCACCGGTGAGGGGGCTGTTGCCTGACGGGCCAGCCGCAGCCCCCTGCACTTCATCACAAGAGTAAGCTATTAGCCTTTACAGTTAGAATCCAAACAACCTTTTCCACATCTTGTTGGGTATAGTCACACGTGTTGTTGCAAACGGCTTCTTTAAATCAGCTTTACTTACGGAAAACACACAAGGTTTGGTCAACTGTGGAGTCCCCGTCGCCCATCACAGTCCTCTCTGATTGGTGAATTCCTTCAGAGTTATGGGCATATACTAACACTAGATGACGCTGTTGATCCACGTTTTGAGCAGGATCTGTGCGTTGAAGTGCTTTTCTTTACAGCTTTGTGGCTTGGCTGTAAAATGAAGAGTAACCTATCGATGACAAAATGACAGATATGGTCACCCGCTGCATTTTGTGTAATCGGCCACAGAACAGAGCTGCGGAATGCAGCGAGCTGGTTGTTGTGTCTTGCACAGTGTGTGCGTACACCGGAATGTTTGTATATTTTCCACTTTCAGTTTTATTTTGATCTTTCATTGATTTATTTTCATTCAGGGGCTATAATTTTAAATTGAGCTTTGTCAATGTATTTCCTGTCACAAACTATTCTAATATATGCGGTGTGGTGTGTGACATTTTCTGAAATCCTTATCCGTTGTTTACTAATTGGTGGTACTATAACGCCAAAAAAGTGTGTTTTTTTTGCAGGGCAACAATATAGGCATTAGATGTTAGTACATTGTGTGTTCTGGCTCTTTGTCAGCATTTAATTCGTAATTGCTCTTTTTATTTGTCATGATGCTGCCTGATTTTAATGATGGAAAATGATTTATCAGTACATTAAAAAGCATCAACTTGAGAGGCATTATTTAAATGTGTAAATTATACTTTAATAACAGTTTTTAGACAGTTGCACAAGTAATACAAATTCAACAAATACTAACAATGGCAGCAGAAACAATTGCAACAAAACCAAAACATTACTCTAAACTTGATAATAATAATAATAATAATAATAGCGATCACAACAATACTAACAGTCATTATTACAATGATAATGATATTCACAATAAGGATAGTCATAATGATAATCATAACAATGATCATCATGTGCCAAAGAGTATACGTGCTAATGCTTCATAGTTGATGTGTGAATCAGCAGCATTGCATCACACGTGTGCAACATTGATTAACAATCTGCATATTTATAGAGTGTGAAAGGTCTTTAAATTCGAGCAGTGAGTCTTTCATTTTTTACGATGATGTGAATAAAACGTCAGTAGCGACAGGAAAAAGCACGCAGGCATATTTGGAGAGAGAGCCCTCTGCGAGCGTTAAGCTGGAGACCGTGCACGCGCTCATTGTAGCTCAACATCGAATGTAAAATTTTATGAACTCCTCCACGCGGGAGATTTACTGCGTATCCTCGTCGGTTTTACGGGGTCAGTAAGTGGCACCTAGTATTCACAGGTCGTGTTTATATTTGCGTGTGTCGGTGTTTTACTGCGCTCGGTGCAAGTGTGACGCTCTGGACCTGTACTTGCTTTCGCGAAGAGAATATTATGTCTGATTCTTTTTATTCCAATTATAACTTCCTTTTGCATAAT
This sequence comes from Symphodus melops, assembly GCF_947650265.1. NCBI lineage: Eukaryota > Metazoa > Chordata > Actinopteri > Labriformes > Labridae > Symphodus > Symphodus melops. The sequence goes on from NC_136703.1 coordinate 14,587,670, forward strand.
AGTGTTGTTCTCTATAACATTTTCGTTCTCATGAACTACTCTGATGCATGTTGACCTCCTAGAGCTCATAAAAGGTCAACTGTTTTCAGAAATTAGTCAGTAAGCTTTGTTAGGGCCTAAGAGGGCAAACACCAACCCATAACAGTGTTATCTGCTAAAAGGGGGACATTTTTGCTTTATAATGCAACAATAACAAATTACACTACACTTACAGTGAATATTGTAAGAATACGTCCCGTGTTACTGTCTTTACCTTACATAACGGCTTCATTGATCAGCTTGTAACAAAGCTCTCTTGAAAAACACAACATTGATCATATTTAAAGCCTCGTAGGATGTTGCTTATGATTAGTGCCGCTCCTCTCAAGGTGGAAATATACGTAGGGCCCACGTCTGACCGCTCGTAGAGAGATGGGAGGGGGGGGGGGGGCGGTGGTGGAGGAGGGTGAGGGGGGTGCCTGTGGTGGTGGGTTGGGTGGGAAGCTTGAAAAAAAGGAAAAAGAAAGAAAAGCGTCTGTGACTGTGCCGGTCGAGCAAGCCAGCTTTAAGCTTATAGTTAAACGCACATGCACGCTATGAGCCGGGTTTGAGACTGTGTGAAAAAAAACAAGCCCCACTCACGACTGCGAGAGAAACCCGATGAGAGGAACGGCTCAGAGAGAGTGAGGCTCCGTAGATTGTCCAAAGGGGCAGCGTTTCTCCTAGTTCCGGTTTGTCTGCCTGTGCGCTCTGTGCGAGTTGGGACCCTAAACAAAAGGCTGCCATCATCCTAAAGGAGATATTCTGTCGCGAGAGAGCCTTGTCTGTTTGATGCTAACCAAACATGAGCTCCTATTTTGTTAACCCTCTTTTTTCTAAGTACAAAGGCGGCGAGTCACTGGAGCCAACTTACTACGACTGCAGGTTTCCACAAAGCGTCGCCCGCAGCCACACGCTCGTTTACGGACCCGGAGCAGCCGCACCGGGCTTTCAGCACCCGTCCCATCATGTGCAGGACTTTTTTCACCACGGGACCACGGGGATATCCAACCCCGGATACCAGCAAAACCCCTGTGCTTTGGCGTGCCATGGAGACGCGACGAAATTTTATGGATATGAAGCCCTTCCGAGGCAAACGCTTTATGGGACCCAACAAGACGCAAGCCTAGCGCAATACCCAGACTGTAAATCGTCGAGCAGCTCTAACCCCGGAGAAGGACAAGGCCACTTAAATCAAAACTCCTCTCCCAGTCTTATGTTTCCCTGGATGAGACCCCACGGTCAGAATCAAATTATTTGATATTCTTTCTGTGTTGCTGTGTGTGGGCATGTGTTTGTGCACTTGTGTCTAGGTCTGTGTATGTATTTGTGTGCTAAATGTGCCTTACTATACACGTGTGTGTGTTAACTATAAAACGAAAAAAGTGAGCGAACATGATGGGGCACATCGAACCTGTAGTGCAGGCTGTTGTGTCTCTGCAGCACATGTTCATACAGGGCTGAGCTGCTGCTTTCTAAAGTGCCTTTAACGCACTATTACAGATCACAGCTCATGACACCAGCTCTTTGAAGTCAATTATCGTTGACATAAGATATTTCACAAACTCTAACCGCACTTGGGGGAAAGATGAATAAGTCACAGTTGAAAATGTGTTGGTGCCACACACACACACACACACACACACACACACACATACATATATATATATATATACGCACACACACATACACACTAGCATTCGGAGTGATAGGAGAGTTAGCTTGAAGACAACATGTGCCAATGATCCAGTCTCATATTTTTGGGGGGTTTTAGGGGGTAATATGACCCTATACAGGCCCAAAGACTTATACAGCTATAATCATAAAACCCTTAAGTAGATGTGACCTCTGCTCCATTCTTGGATCATTCTGTTAAAGCTATCAGGCTACATAAAGTCCAAACAGGTAAAAGCTCAGTGTCTCTGAGAGATATTTATCATCAGTTCGACTCCATCTGTTACTGTACAGTTTTATCTCAACTCAATCTTTTCATACACTTTTCCTTCCCTCTTTTTTTTCTTCATATGTGTAAATCAGTGTGTGTGTGTGTGTGTGTGTGTGTGTGTTTGTGTCTGTGGCAATGAAAATCTCCACCTGGCTTGTATGGGCCCTGTATGGGTATCATTATAATGTCTGCTAACATGCTACTCTGATATAGACCATAGGTGTTTGTATGTATGAAACGGAGTAAAGTAAATTATGTCAATTAAATACACTTAAAGAATAGGTATACCCTATATTAATAATGGATTATACTTTATGAATTCACCATAAAGTAACAGTGTATATCGGAAAGCCTTCAGCTCCTGCATTCAGAACTGTAAATAGTTCAAACACTGAAAAACATAATTATGTAGCTGAATGATTTGTATTTATACTGAAGAAGAAGAGAAAGTATATGAAAAATTAATTATGAGTCGCCTGAATGATTATTTTTATGGGGGACCTTGGTCAGCCCATTTAACCTCTGGCTTTATTTCATTCAAGCCCCAGGAAGACGGAATGGGAGGCAAACCTACAGCCGCTACCAAACTCTAGAGCTGGAGAAGGAGTTTCTCTTCAACCCTTACCTGACGCGCAAGAGGAGAATCGAGGTGTCCCACGCCCTGAGCCTTACCGAGCGACAGGTGAAGATCTGGTTTCAGAACAGGAGGATGAAGTGGAAAAAAGAGAACAACAAAGACAAGTTTCCGGGTCAGAGGGGGGAGGCTGAGGCTGAGGCCGAGGAAGAGGGCAACGAGGACGGTGAAGGGGAAGAAGCCGAGGAGAAAGAAGCGGAAGAGAAAGAAGAAGAGAGCAAAGAGTGATTTTATGGTCCTTTTTATGGTTATATGGCTGAAAAAGAGAGAGAAAAAAGAGAGGTCCCATAAACAGACGAAGAGTCACAAGGAGGCAGAGAGCGTCAACTTTATGACCACCCTTTCATTTTGTCAAGAGGGGACAAGAATTCCTCCAATATCTCTGTCATTAATAGAGAAAATTCGCCGTCCTCGTTACCCTGTAACATGATTTCCATTTGGATATTTCTGTAGACGCAGATTTCCTTTCGTAAAACTATACAACTTGCGCCCTTACAAAAGGAAAAGGGGTTAATTAAAACGCATGTTAGATGGGAAATGGCTTAGCTGATGTTTTTGTTTTAATTACAAATTGCTTTTAATAATAATGAGTATCAAAAGCATAGCCAAATAAGATCAAATCATGACCAATGCCGCCCTGTGTTGTAAATATAAGAATAGCCTACATGTAAAAAGTGAAATGGACGTCATTTATAAGCGAAATGTAGGCCTATAACTTTCGTGTTCCAACACCATCGCAGCAAATACATGGCAACACCAGCCCATGTATAGAACGCAATTTTTATTCTTCTAATTATTAATGTTACTGTTTTACTCGTTTTCATGTGAATGGCCGACAAAGGCATAGCCATTAGCTCCTCAGACATCTTTTTCTAGGATTTACCAGGGAAATGCAATCGTTTGAAATCCTTTGATGCTACCTAAAACCTGGGGGAATTGCAATAGAGATTTCTGAATATAGAGATTTCATATGGTTTTAATTTGAAAAGTGTTATATCAACCTTATATGATTAAGTTATGTATGTAGCATTTAACCCAATATACAGCATACACTTGTTGAAGACAATTTGTGAGTCTTGGGAAGACGAATAGCTCAAATGTTGAGATTGTAACCACGGCACTACCTAAACTCAGAGTCTTGCCTTTTTGCTGAATTTCTATTCTTCACTTGTGGCATCGCTCTGATTTAAACGCAAGCTATATTTCCCCAACAACTAAAACTGCCTATAACGCACATGTACTGTGTATGATAATACCTGCTACAATTACAACGAGTTTTAAAGTAAGGGACGTTTCTTTTGATGTGCTGGTGATATAGCGTAGTTGTTTTTGCACTGAATATAATCTTTATGTACGTCTTGTTATATATTGATGTTAACAATATGCTCGTTTTCTGGTGTTTTCTCCTGTGAAAGACGGAATTGTGTGTCCCCGCCATTGTTGATGTAAAATCACGAATAAACAAGATGGCTCACAGTCATTTCTGTTTTTCTTTTTATTGTTATTGCAGCCTCGGAAATCACCCCCCCTCCCCCCGCACACATAAAAATGACGCGCATACATGTTTGAACTGAGAAACAATGCAATTTCTAGTCCATTTATCTCTGTGCCAGTTCACGTTTCTTTCTAACGAGTTATAAACTTTTGTCTAACGTATGAGCCGGAATTTCAACACTTTTAGAACTCATTTGATACACAATAATAACAATTCAAAGAGGAAAAGACTCAAAATGTAACAGTTTACCTTTTTTGATGATCTGAATTCAGCACGAAATATTCACAGACGGCAGCAGGAAGGGAGATAAAACCAAGCCTATTAAAAAAACCTAACTAAAGTTTTCTTAATTTTGAACTTTTCAACTCGTTTGATAAACTAACACATGCTTTTGCAGATGTTTTCCTTTACCTTTTAAGGAAAGGTTGAGAATTCCCTTTCACAGCGTGCGCACTCTCCAAAGCCTGCGTCTTATTTGATTCATCCTCTTAATAAGAAACTTCCTCTCTTCAGGGAGGGCACTAGGCTGTTCTTAATGAATCTTGGGATGAATTATGGATGTTTGATATGAGATGAAGAAAACATCGCCGTGTTCATAATCGGACTAAATAAAAAAATAAAAACATGAGGGATGCTTTATGCGTCTGGGTCGTGTAAAACTTTGTGTCAAACCTCCTGCAAGCATCAAATAGGCAAGTGCAGGAATACGTCGGGTCTCGTCTCCTGTCTATTTTTAATCATATTGATATAGGAAAAATGTTTGTGCTACAAACAGCGATCTGTATCAAAAGATACAGAATAATTGGACTGTTAATTTGTTGCTAGAGTTTTGTCGTTGTATTGTATTAATAGAGATTTGTAGTTTTGTAGATTTGTAATCTATATCCCCTCCTCACGTGCAGGAGCAGGTCATCTGACCTCCCTCTCTTGTTTACAGCTGAATTTCACTTAACACAAGATGTTTGTAATTTGAAGACGCAACAGTACTGATTTCCCGCTCTTTCTTTGTATTTGTGTAATAAGAACTTATTCCCAATAATCAGCTCTGCTGGCTGTCTGTAGTTTTTCCCTGCGGCTAAATGATCCAAATCTGCCTGGGTTTTGTTGTCAAGCTGAATTGACCCATTGGACATTTGGATGTTTGTAAGAGATAATGTGAATGCTAATACTTTACTGTAGACTCCACCACAAGGTGTGCGTGTTTTTTTGTTGTTGTTGTTTTTTTTTTTTTTTACTGGGGAATGTTGTTTTTGTCTTGTTCATAAAGCCAACATTGTCAGATTTTTTTCTAACGACTGGGCTATATAAAAACACTGACGAAGTTTAATCTTGGATATCAATATTACATATACTATACCTTTATTTCCATTACGTTGAGGAAAAAACGAAGCAACATTTTCAATTAAAATACTGTATTTGTCCCCGGGGGACCTAAGGGATCTCACTTTGAGATCTCAATAATGTATTAAAATATTGTTTGATTGTGTAAAAAAGAGTAGCCTACAAAGTTATGTTGTAAAGTTGCATTTATAGTACTTGACTCATTATAGCTGAAAAGGGTTGCCAAACAAATGAAATCGAAATTTTGGCTCTTAAAATAAATCTGTATCCACTTGGAAAACATTTGTGTGGATTTGTGTCAAACTGCTTTTTAAAATCCACATTTTTACTCAAATATTAATCACGCCCTTTTGCCAAAACCAATGTCATTTAAGTTTCGCAGATCTACCCTTTTTCTATTTTCATCGATATTATCTTAAATGTTTCAGTATAGATGTAATCTCTCGTTTCTCTCTTCACGTAAGTGAAGTCTTACAAAAAAAAAATCCGGATGTGTCCCTTAAGTCACAGCTTATGTGCCCATTGTGTGTGAGTGTGTTTGTGTGTGTGTGTGTGTGTGTGTGTGTGTGTGTGTGTGTGTGTGTGCTTTTACCACAGCGTTGACATTCCCAATAAAGTTTAGTGTACCTGCTGTAAAGTTTATTGGCGGTGTAAAGACTCGGCTGGGATGCCTCTGTCTCTTTTGTCTGTGTGTCGAGACTCAGTGTGGAGATCACGGCCTGCAGGGACAACATGCACATCTCATGCGAGTATGTAACTCAGGTCTATTTCATTATTTGGTTCAAGGAAATTGGATTTATTTCTTACTAAGACCACATGTAACAATTTGATATTTTTAAGGTGAGATGGTTTTGCGACCGAGGTGCGTATCAGGGCTTAAATTATATATTTTTTAAAAAACTATCATTTTCTTTCTTTAAAATTCAAATTTTTTGAATCTTATTTATGTGAAATTTCTGGATTTGAATTTTTTTTTCTCAGTGCACAATAGTTTATGAGGCTATGTATTTTAGTTCAAAACCAGCTGACGCATCATGTTCTTTTAAAATTGTGATTCTTTTGTGCGTAATTTCAAATGACGATTCCCCCTTTATAAATATCCCAAGTTCCAGTTATATTCCCCTTCTTTAGATAGTTCGCTGCTGTGTTTTTTTTTCTACAGTACCAAGCTACACATGTTCTGCTTTTCCATTTAAAATGAGGTTTAAATGTGTATGACTGTGTGTTGGACCCCTGGAAGAATAGCTGGTGCTAATGGGGATCCTATAAAGGAAAGAAAGAATGAATGAAAGGATACCCTGGAACCTAACTGATATTTTCCCTAGTTTTCTTAATCACGCGTGTACCCAGACCATCTACTTGACTGTTTGTACAGTGAGACATGACGTCTACTGACAGTCATGTAATCCATCCTGAGATTCAGCCAGACAGAAAGAGATCCTAATATGTTATTTTAGTTAAGTGTAATTAAAGTTTAATTAGGACCTTTCTGTCTCTCTCCCTCTCACGCTTTTATTTCCTATTTCCCATTGGCTCTGAGTACATCATGGCATACAGCTTGTCCACCAGGGGAACTGTCATCTCTTTCTGATGCATGCACGTCTCATTTGTGAGATATGGGGAAATTTCAGCCTTGCGCCTCATAACGTGTTGCCATTTTTAGTTTTGTGCAATCGAAAAAACGCAACGGAAAAGATGGGTGCAAACATTCCTGGTTGTTAAAGGGAGAAATTTACAGCTGAGTAATAAAAGTTTACGACTGAATCCTCTCTGCGATTGGCTGCAGCCATCCACGTGGCACACGCTCTATGAACATGAACTTTATGCTGTTGTCTATTCTCTGGTCCTTCCCTTGTATCAGCAGCAGACTAAAGCTGGGGCGTAGAAGCCTTATTTTCCTGCTTTTTACTCTAAAATGAATAACACTGCACCGTGATGTTGGCGCTGCTTCGTGTGATATTCATCTGATCTCCGACTTCCTGACAGAGGGATCTTCGGGGGACCATCGCCGCTACCAGCCGCTCATGCCTGCGATTATCCCTCCCGGAGGCAATAAAAGCGCGTCTGGAAACAGGAAAGAGATTCAGGAAGACTGCTGGAAAGATTTTTACCGAGACACAGACGCTCCTTATCGGTGGGGTGTGAAGCAACTAAAGAACGGGAGATGCGCGCTGTGTTGATATTCTCCCCTCAGCTGCTACGTGAAACTGCAAAGGTAAGACTACATATATCTCTTTCGCTATTCCTCGTTGTTTTTGTTGTGTTTGGCTTGTCACGGCTGTTGTAGGAATGCCGAATGATGCAGAGGAGTGTGCGTGTGTGTCTGTCTTTGGGTGCGTCTTTTTGTGCAGCCTCTGACCTGACCTGTAGCCTGTCTGACTGCTGCAATTTACCTGCCTGTGATACACCTGCATGTATGGGCCTAACTGTGCGTGTGGGTTTGTAGCAGCCGCTTTAAACGACCGTAGGAGCATTTATATGGTGCTGTGCTAGCCTGTTCTGATAAATGGCCCTCTGATACTAAACTTTGTTATCACTCACAGGCCCCTCTGACCAGGCAGTGACAAATGACACTTAGAGCTCTCTGATGTGCTCTAATTATTGCTGCTTTCCATACTTGTCATCACTTGTTATATCCAGTCTGTGCCAAGAGCTTGGATAACATTTGCAATTTTGCGCACGCGCTTACACACGAATATTCACACACATACAAGACATACGATACACATAAGCTTCAATGTGTGGAGCCTCACACATAGTAAGGACCCTGGCAGTGCCCCCTAGCGACCACTAGTGTTATATGTGGAAGTGGGCGGGTGTTGAGGCTTGATGTTTATGGCTGCTGCCTTTCGGCGGAGGTCCACTGCGGATGTCAGCTGACCTGGCTAAAGCGTTGCAACACCAGCCGACACAGAGAAGTGTTTCCGACAGTCTCATTTGTTGATATTGTTGGTGTTGTAACTCGGAGAAAGAGACATTTTTGGTTCTCGTTTGTTATGTTGTTTTAGATGCAGTCATTTGTTATGTGATGCTACTCTGTGACATAATCACAGACGACATTGTGAGCGGTGGTACGTGATTTTATTGATACAATGAGAATAACATTAACAGCAGATATGCAGATATATTCACTTATCTGAATCAGTGCACTGAAGGGTACTTTTACACACAGTGCCAAATTACAATGAAATGCTTTCTCGATGCCTCGTAAACATTATGACCAAAATAAAGAATGGATGGATTAAATCAGATCAATTTGTAAACACTCTCAGTATTTTGAAGAACACCATATATGTGTCAAACACATAAATGACCGCAGCACACATACACACGCACACATACATATATATTCATATATTCGTATAGAGCATATGTATATGGGAAAGTGTAGATTTGTTTGTAACGTGTAATCAGAAATTTAACAAACATATATATGTATAAATACATATATAAATATGTACTACATAAACATTGCAGAACAAAGTAGTTTACCAATTGTAGTTTTTGTAAGGCATCATAAATACCAGTGTGTGTGTGTGTGTGTGTGTGTGTGTGTGTGTGTGTGTGTGTGTGTGTGTGTGTGTGTGTGTGTGTGTGTGACTGACTCAGACAGCAGTATACGTTTTGTGTGCCTGTGAAGTTGAAAGCCTGTGGGTTTTTTTTTTCTTTCTCAGAGCTCTGTTGCCTTTTTGTTTCATTATTGACAACATATCTTTTGTTTTCTTCTGAAGTCATTTGGTGTGTGCCCTGCTAAGGCTGCACGAAAACACTTCTTGGATTTTAGTCTTTAAAAAGAAAAGTCTCAGCCTATTTGTGAGAGCCTTCAAACTCTTATAACCTGATGTTGGACACGTTGTTTACTTTCCTTTGTTAAACGTCCATGTCTGCTTCTGCATAAAGTTGCTTCTGTAAAGAGAAAGAGACAGAGAGACTGTTTAATACGATCCATTTGTGCTCTGAGGTAAATCTTAGTTTAATATAAGAGGGGAAAAGCACAGTCTATTGTTTTGCCCTGCAGTGTTTTAAAAGCACAGATAGTCTGGCACAAAGCTTCATGCAGTCATGAATCTGTCCGCATCACCACATTTAGAACCTCACTTACAAATCCCGACAGGGCTCAAAATTTTGCCTTCTAATGGTCATAATTTATGATGTGTGGATCAACATGCGCTCATTGGCCAACAGCTTCCTGAGTGCTTAACGAGCATAAAGTCGAACACTTCCGGACATTAATTGGGCCAGCCAGCGATGGTAAAGTGCTTATAGAGGGCTTTACATTGTTAGTACGTGAATTACTCCTTATTAGTCAGGTTAGGAGCGGGGGAGAGGAAAAAGCTTCAGAGGCTGAACCCACTTCTCCTCCCTCGCTGTGTTTTTACAGGTCCCATACAACTAATACTGAGCTATATTGTGATGCTGGATTTTGATGTAGATCCAAAGGCATGTGTGCGTAAAAGACAGGTGAAGCGGCACGTGGACGGGCCCTGTTGTGCAACAGGGAATCATGCTGTTAAAATTAGGCCTTCTGTGGGACAACCAGCAAAAGTGTGTATCGATAAACGATTCAGCATTATAGTCACTAAACGTATAACACCGGCAACTAACAGTAATAATAATAAAATTGACATAGAATAATATCAAGAAATGCATGTTTTTTTCCCCACCATGCAGCCTGCATTGCAAATATACCGAATAATTGCAAACTGTAAATTAAGTGTATGCACAATCGATTAATTATTGTCGCTTTTACTTAATATCCAGGCTCAGTAGTTGGTACAATGTCGCTGGTGATAATTTATGATATTACTTCCTGTTTTTTTCCTTACTCGATGTCATAATTTCCTTCTAAAGCTCGTGGACCAAACGGCATCAGAAGCCGTGAATGTGATTTGCCTCACGGGCCGCAATAAAACACTAAAACACGAGGGAAAGAATGACCTTTCTAATTCTGCACACTGGCTGTAGCTCTGCTGCATTCCTGCTCCTCCAGTCCACACATTGGCTTTAGTGTTCAGCCTTTTATTTACAACCCAAACTTTATGGACCAGCGAGGGGTTTCCACGAGGGAGCTGTGGATAACAATCTGAGGGCAAAATCTGCGTTTTGATATTCTAAAAAAGTTTATCATAATACAATCAGTTTGGGAGAGTTACGTCAATTCTGAGGATTTGTTATGAGAGGGGTTTTTTTTTGTTTTTTTTTAATGTGGATGATAATAGAGGTGGTTTCTAAGAAACTAATGTTCCACACGCACGCACGCACAAACAAGCACGTACTCACGCACACACATTCTTTCTGACGCAGTGAGCGTGAAAAATTCATAGAGAAAACCCGATTTACAAACAGCAGCTTCTGATATTTTAAATACATATGTTTTAATTAAATATAAATGTGTTGCTAAAGTTTTTGAACAAACGTCACCATGCTTTTCATGCTTTCTATTGATTCTAAATGTGTTCCCTTTTGTGGATTGAGAATACTTTTCAATTTACATCCTCTACTGCGTGTTTACTCGAACAAAAGTTGATTCATTACATTTTTGTTAAAAGGGAAAAATAATCCCAGGACAACAGTGAAGCGTTAGTTTTCTCAAATCTGTGCGCCGTGGATGTCACATATGGCCACGAATAAGGTCTAAAGGTCTAGGGGAACTTTTATTGCACCAGTTACTTCCTCCTCTTTGTTCTTGTCTCTTTTATGGGCTTTTCAGGATCCCAAACAACACACCAAACAGTGTTGCACGTTTAGTGTGCAAGTATTCACCCTACTGAGGAAATCAATGAGGGGGACCAATAGGCTTCTGCGGCTGCGTTTGAGCAGACATTTTTACAATTATGTATTGATTATTTATTTGGTATCGATTATGGCCTGTTGAGAAATTCCTGATAAAATGAATGATATTATTATAAGTTAATATTTTACTTTTATTTTCTATTTTAAAAAGGCTGGATTTTTTTTAAACAAGTTAAAATGCTCTTGTGATAAAATCTGATTTTCATAGTATACAAAAGTGAACTAAATATTTGTATTCAATATGATTACGATTGTGAAACACTGCTCTGTTTTTATGAATAATTTTGTTTTGTTTTTCGCCTCGCCCAGACTCGCTAAGGCACTGTAAGGTTTTCAATGGAAACCTTTTAAATAATTTCCAAACCCGTCATTTTCTGCTGAGATAATTATCGGTTCCTCCTCCCTGTGTGTGTGTCATGGGAATGTCGAGGAATGATTAAAACAGGGCAGAAAAAAAGAAAGAACATGAGCACCTAGAACCATTTTCAAACATTATATAAGCCCTTACTTGTGTGCTTAAAATGAAAAGCGTATTTTTAATCAATGTGACTTAAAGAGACTGTACCTGAGACTAGCGAACACCGGGCTCAGCTGGACTGTGGAGGATTTAGTTTGATGTGTTGGACAATCGCATAACTGATCGGATTTTCAGAGACAGTTGGAATGATCTTCTCATAGACGCCGAATTTTCCTAGTCTTTTTAATGCTGGTTAACTCGTTATTTCCTCTGTGCTGCTTGCTGTGCAGAGCTATCATCGTGCTGCTTGAGTTGCAGGGCTCTGCTGCTGCTGCTGCAGAGATAGTTGTTGGTGAGCTGGGGAACGTCACTTGCTTTATTGCCCTCACAGAAGATAGACCATAAACGCATTCTTAACCACCTACACCCTCCCCCAGTGCACTGCAAAAGCATGTAAATTGCTCACACGCTGGATAATTCAAACACAAATGGAAACATTAACAGTATGTTGGAAAATAGTTGAGAAACAAAACAAACAAAACGAATATTCATCTAAGTTTCCACACACTGGCAAGCAGCATTGAGTTTATGTAGAATATCTCTGCAGTGGGCTGGTAAAATTAAACCAGATTCTTACACATACATGCACTCACACACACACACACACACACACACACACACACACACACACACACACACACGCACGCACGCACACACACACACACGCACACAATCACACAAAACCACACAAAAGATGGGGTTGCTATACATCTGATTAACCGCATTATCCAACCTTTTATCTTAATCTCACTGTTTAAAACCCATCTTAAATTGAGCTCGTGTATTATGCTAATATTCCAGCCTGATTTGACTGTGATCACTGTTCTGAATGACATTGGCCATATTTTTCATCCCCACTTCCTCTTCAAACACCACATTCTCTAAAAACTTCAAGTAAAAAATGCCTCATCCATCCAGGCTGGACAGACAGTGTGCCACTCCAACTCCACGTCGTGTTTATCGGCATTTAGCACTAATGTTCAAGCTCTGAGCTAAAAGCTACACTTTCTCTTCAACTCCTGCCTCTCAATTGGTGGAGACCGGTCAGCTGACGTTGTCATATTGTCTCTCACCGAGCCAAGCCTCGGCTATAACACTCGCGTTTGTGCGTCTTAACCGGAGATTGGAAATTAATAATATTGAATCCTCAAAGTAGCCCACGTCCAGTTAGAAAGGCAGAAAGTAGAGAGAGAAAAAAGAAGAGCTTGGAGAAAGGTGTGGTTGGTTGACACAGACGGGAAGGAGATTTACTGAGAAGGAGATTGAAAAGAGAGCGATAAAGAAGTGGGAGAGTTTGGAGAGAGGGTTACAAGCAAGGTATGAATTCTTATTTCGCAAACCCGTCGCTCTCGTGCCATTTATCGGGTGGTCAAGATGTTTTGCCTAACGTCCCACTGAACTCCACCACCTATGACACAGTCAGACATTTTTCGTCGTACGGTGCCGCTGTGACCCAGAATCGGATATATGCACCTTTCTACTCCCCTCAAGACAATGTCGTCTTTGGCTCTGGCAGGGCACAGTACGAGTATGGATCAAACGTGTTTCTTCAGGACAAGGACGTGCTCCCCAGTTGCAGACAAACTAACATGGGACTCAATACACAAAGCCACATTGCTCAAGAGTACAGTTTGGATCAAGGAAGAGCAGGAGCGCAGGAGCAGAAAAGCAACATCCCGATCTACCCGTGGATGCAGCGCATGAACTCACACGGCGGTGAGTTTTACTACGACAAATAAATTAAGGAAATGGGCCACTTTTACGATATGTCTTACCAAGAGAGTAAGTTACTTTTTATGGCCCCATAAAACATTACTGTATCCTCTCGACCTGTAGATGGGCCTTTGCATGTGCAAACAAACAGCTTTCATTTTAAGGAAGATTTAGAAGTCAGAGGCGCGTGAGGCAGAGATGCATTATTGTGCCTTTATTAATTGAGATGATAAAGAAAAGATGCCCTTCGAGATAGTGTTCAGATAAATGTATTGTTTTACATGTATTTTCATTTTAACGTTTAACTTGTGCTCAAGTGCCTCGAAGTATTAATAAACCACAGACAGAAGCCCATTTATTTTAATGTCAAATGAGATTGCCTTACAAATGATTGAATTAGTTCTTCCACTTTGTATCTCAGCAGGCGTGGGCTACGGGACAGACAGGCGCAGAGGACGTCAGATCTACTCTCGCTACCAAACCCTTGAGCTGGAGAAGGAGTTTCACTTTAACCGCTACCTGACCAGGCGCAGACGCATCGAAATCGCCAATGCGCTTTGTTTAACGGAGCGCCAGATCAAAATCTGGTTCCAGAACCGGCGCATGAAGTGGAAGAAAGAAAGCAACCTGACTTCCACGGTGACTGGAAGTGAACAGACAGGAGCCTCTCAGGAGGAGGAAGAACGCAGTGGCGCAGTGGAAGAAGAGAAGGATGAGGACAAGAAGAAAGAATAGGAAAAAAAAATTAAAAAAGCACCATTAAACCCAACATAACTACCTAAAAATCTACATGGACTTGAGAGCGACTTCACTGCATGATGGCTAAAACCCGCAGCTCTCCCACTTATACCCCATGTTGACCAGAGGAGCCTCAGATATCCAACTTATTTCAGCCACAGTTTGGCCCCTGTGACATGTGGAGCGCTCGTATTTTTTTTTTTACTGCAATGTACCACTTGTATTGTGAAAATAAAGAGTAAAAGTATTAATTTCTTCTTTTTACCCATGCCAGTAAAACTCTATGTATTTATCCCACACACCCCATCAATCACTGTGAACTCTTTGATCACCTCTCAGAATACAGTGTTGGTCAGACCTAGCTCAGTATTGTACACGCACATTCCACGGAAGGACCGGACACTTTATCTGCACGGTATAATCCACTACTTGAATAATGCGCGAAAAAGTGTCCTGCTATATAAACATGAAAGTTGCACGGTTATAAAATACACTCCACACAAACATACACACACTAACACACACAATTAAAATGCCTGTATATAATCCAAGAAACAGAATCATATGTCAACCCAGTGAGGACTTATGTGCATTTAGTCGCTTAGACGCTGTATAACATGAAACTTGCGCTTTTTGCCCCTTTTTTTATTTCATGGTTTGACACAATAGGTTTTCCTTGTGAGATAGATTTGTACGATTGTAATTCTTCAGTTTTGGTTGAGAATTCATGTTTTGTCATAAATATGTATCATGGAATAAAATATTTGTAAAACTTTCACTCTTGTCCTGTTTTGTATTTTTGTGAATTGCACTTTTAGACGTGGGTGAACCGCGTGAACACAGTTGATTAAAACACGCACCAAACTCTGCGTACAAGGAGAGTCGTATATGGCTGTATTGAAATATCACGAATTGCATGGTTAGCTTAACAAGAGGAAAACAACTTCATTTAGTTAACAAAAAGCTAATTTTGATCTCGGATGAAATTTTAAACTTCCTAATGATGATTTTAAAAGAGCGGTAATGAGCCATTATCCATTCTGAAGTTTACCACTATAACGTTCCCGTAGCTTTATCACTGTATTATCACTCCAAATGTCCATATGCGTAAAAATACGTTCGTGATTTTTTTTTCTTTTCGCGTTAGTGTTTTAACCAAGGTGGAAGAGTGTTGTTATTAATTTTATTGTTCATATGATCATCATTAATTTTATTGTTCTTATTAATAAATGTGAATGTTGGTGGACTCGCGGTGTGTCAGGGAGCTCTGGCCGCTCTGACCGTCCTGTTCCATACCAGACACCAGATGACGCTCTTGTCTTACTGTCCTGCCCTTTTTCGCGCTAAACACCCCTGCCTGGTCCTCAACAACCAACAGCTCAAAGTTTACCGGACACGTTTCTCCTATTCATCAATATCCCCATTGAGTATCAAAGCCAATTTATGACTGGCCAACATGTGCACGTGATCCCATACAAATACCCCCATATTTGGGCAGCGCACGTCGGATCAAGAATTAAAAAAAGATACCAAAGCCTACTCCACCTATAAATCCTGGGTTATTTTTTTAGAGCAGACAGCTGTGAATTTTCAAAAGCGGATATAAAGAAAAGCAATGACCAACAAAAACAAAGAAATACGCGCAGCTTCCATCCTGCAGCTCTCTTTAGTTTAGAAAAATAGTTTAAAATGAGCTCTTATGTTGACAGCTGCCATCTCCGGCAAACAAGCGAGACAACTTCTTCGAACACTATGTTTAGTTTCGATTTATCTGGGCGCAGGTCCAGCCACTATGAGGGTGTTAATGTGAGCGGGATATTCACTTGTCCCGTCCCCACGACCTCTGCTGAACGGGAGGAGATGAAAACTAGCCTGCGTGGCAGTGCGCATACTCCTCTCCCGGCTGGACCACAGATAACCATGGTCTCTAGCAGCTCGTCCGGGGACGACGCAGGCGGGCTCAGCTACGGCAGCAGCACTCTGCTGGGACTAGGGGCGGACCGAGACCCGGAGACAAGCGCGAAACCCGGCAGCAACAAGAACGAGGAGAGTGAGAGAAACGCGGAGAAGACGCAGGCGGTGAAAAGAACCTCAAAAATGAGCCAGCGGCAGGACAGTGAGCAGCGACCACAGATTTATCCATGGATGACAAAACTGCACATGAGCCACGGTAAAGTTTGCCTATTTCCTAAAGTGCGACTGAGATGCTTTCCCTTATTCACTCTTTACGCTGCAACACTTCTTTTCGCCCGTTCCACTTTCCCCTCTTGAGTTTTATAGGCCAAACGCAGGAAATAATAAAAACTCGCGGTCATAAATTTTATGACAAAGGCATCCATTGCTCGTAAACCTGCTCTGTTACGGTGAAGAGGTGATCTGCAGGGTGATTTATGGTGCTATAATTGGATAAGAGAAGTAAACTGTGATAAAACTATGAAATAATATTTACAAATTCCCTTTCCAAGAATAAGTTTGTGTATTCTTTTTATAGCTTTATTCTAGCTTCATGCTTTTACATGATCAGACGGTATGTGTGGGAGAAGCTTTAGCCTTAAATTGAACTCTGGGAAGCACCAATGCCCTGACCCAATCGTGAACTTTTCACCTCTAAAACATTTCAATAGGCGTGTTCTTTCTCCCTGCTTTGAGAAACCCCTGGTTGACTGTGCAAGCTGCAGATGGACAGTCTGCATTTGTTGCACACAAAAAACACGCTACTTTTGTTATGTGTTGCTCCATAAACAAATGTGCAGGCTTGCACACAGCGTGGACGTTCAACATTTTTCAGTCAATGGAGAAGGCCCGTACTTTTCTAAGCACGTATGTGCTCGAGCACGTCTATAGCTGTGAATATATAAAACAATATCTCTGGGAAGCAATATTCTCCTTGTCTAATGTTTATATTTTACACATCTGTTTGTCCTCCCACGATTTTATTTTGCCTCTTGCAGGCAGTAGGCCGCGGTCAGTTTACAAGGAAACCAATTATTCGTTATTTCATTTTATGTATAAAATGCCGTTTCATAAATATAATAGACTTGTTTGTTTTTATGTTTTGTAATGAAACCAAACGATTTACAGTAGCCTATAGCCTTCCCGGTTTATACGTTATTTATGAAGGCCTATTAGATCTAGTTAACCATCCCTTTCAGGCTGACATACAGTTTAATAGAGCCACAGTAAGTTATAGCAGGTTCAATTAGGTTATTTAAAGATATTTTAAGGGGGCAAGATATATAAAGGAGGGTGGCGGACGTAATTACAAAGTTGCAAGTTACAATTTGCTTGTTATTCTGCTTTAAGGCTAACAGTTCTTTTAAAATGTAGTTAAATATTATCACCCATATTACTATATTTATTTATCTCTATAATGCTTATGAAATCTAACTGATTTCAATACACCTTCAGAATCGGAGGGTAAGCGCTCCAGGACCAGCTACACCCGCTATCAGACTCTGGAGCTGGAGAAAGAGTTTCACTTCAACCGCTACCTGAGCCGCCGCAGGCGCGTGGAGATAGCGCACACCCTATGTCTGAACGAGAGGCAGATCAAGATCTGGTTCCAGAACAGACGGATGAAGTGGAAGAAGGACTCCAAGATCAAAGTGAAGGAATAAAACAGAAAAAGGGCAGCAGTGAGCACAGATTATCAGCCACACAGTGCTGCACCACAGTGCTGGAGTGGCGTGTGACCTCCGAATGAACTGCGAGGAGCAATGACATCATGACACCGCGCTGTGTGCTTCATCACCAATTATGTGTCACTTGCTGCAGTTTGGGACCTAATGTATTGAATATCACTCACTTTGATCAATTGGTTTACATTTCTAAATTAATTTGCTGCCCATGCGATGATAAGCTCACTTTGCTGCACGGAGGGGACACAATGCTGAGGGGGAGTTGCTTTTAGCTGCAAGGTTCAATGCTCTGCAGTGCAGAGAGGCTGCACAATAATACTAATAATCTTTCTCCCGATTAAGGTAAAAGTAGAGAAGAATGGATGACAGAAGATCTTTTTTTTTTATCATACGAGGAAACATTTAGGTCAGACATTCAAATAAAGCCAGACACACGTGTGACTGCTTTGGAAATCGTATTATTGAATATAATTTTCCAGCAGTATAAACTATTTCATTTTCTTGATTATTTTAATATGTTGCAGTGCAAACAATACCTTAGGATGTGTGGTGTGTTCAATTATTTGTGAGTGGATTTATGTCCATGTTGTCATGTCCTTTCCCTGTGAATCTAAATCATAGTGTGTAATTCAGCGATTGTGTATTGTGATGTGCAATGAATCCATTTCTGTACACTCTGTAAACTTCATGTGCCTGGTTTAAAACAGGGCCAAGAAAAACCGGTAGATGGCTTGAGTTTTGATTGTAACCAATAAAATCTCTTCAATTTATCGACATTTCTGATTATTCTACCTTTTTTTTTATCGGTGTTGTGGCAGAATGACATAGCTGGCATCGTCTGAATGTAAAAATGCGATTTTAAAATAATCCTTTATCTTTGGTTTTAACCAATGATGACGTATCAAGTCTGACTCTAAATCCTCTATATTTCTCTGATTGTCAAACGCGCTCTGAAGTTTAATGCCCCCATAAAACTTTATTGCCCCTCTTCCAGTACTGCACCACAGGCACACTTCGTTTCCTGTTTAGTCAGGGAAGGAAGACACACTATCTAGCCTGTGATAACATTCGCCCACAACACAACGTTGATGCAAAACTTTGGTTTCCTGTGGCCGCAGACAGACGCTCCATGCACCACAGTGGAGGCCATATGGCACCTTTATGATACAGCCCTGCGCTTTAATCCTGGCATCATTACGCTGCAGTTAAAATAACACTTGCTGCTTTAGAGGACATAAAATCTCACAGGTTACTGTTGTAGAAGAGGTATTAGTAGTATGTTGCAGTTTAACCCAAGGTTAGGAGCCAATTTGTGACTAGCCCTACTCAAAGGAAATAAAAATACACTCACCTCTCAAACTAAAAGCTTCCTATTCAACTTCCTGGTCGGTTAGGAGAACCGCTCAGCGCAGCGTCCACTATCTCTGCGCTCTGCTAGGCCTAATCTTTAGATGGACAATGCATTCAATCCCCCTTTTCTATGTCTTTCTTTTAGGGTATTTTAAAGTTTACAAGGTTACATATGCCAATTGCCCCAAGCAGGGCCTGTGAATGGTGCATCGGGAGCACGTGGTGTCATTTAAGTGGGTTTTATGGCCTGGAAGAGCTGACAAACCTTCGATATATACACATCATATATAATCTTAACTGTCCGGAATCGCAGCTGCCGGCTTCCCCTTATCTGAGAGAGAAAAGGGCTTTGTGGCAGTGAGGATGCAGTACCTTTCTCCGGACTGAGTGAGAGGCGGCTGCTGCGGAGAGCTGCACACTGCAGTAAGTTCATTTTTACTTTACACAGGTCTGCGACTCTGTCGTGATTTGAACGGGGGAAATATTGTGTAGTCTTTTAGATTAGCGTGCATTGTTTTTGGATTTTTGCGAATAGGCCTACTTGTAAAAAAAAACAAAACAGTGTTAATTTGTGTTTTATACGTTTTCTAATTATAAAACAGTTGTGTGTTGAAGTAGCCGGTAGTTTAACAGATAGGGCCTTTTATATAGGGTATGTTGTGTTGCACATGAAGAACGATATGATCAGATATGAAATCAGATCGACATGAAACATTTTCTTTTTTTCTGGGTTTTTTTTTTGGGTGCAGTGCTCTATGATTCAACAGTTTGATTTGTATGTTATAGTCCTCAGTAAGAGAGAAAATGACAAGTCAGTCATAACTATCAAAAATCCAACTTTCCGTCCTACCTCTCTTGTAAACATGCACAAACTGTTTTTGTTTTCATGCACATCTCAATGCTGATTTTACGAATCAACAGTTTACATTTAATTGTTAGTTGTGTCATATTTTGATTCAGTGTTGCAGTTCGCGGGAAAATGTGTTGTGTGTTCTCTAATATTGTGTGTCGATGTTAAAAAGCTGAATCGTACAACGAAATACACAACCTTATCTTACAGATGCCCCTTGTCACGGTTTTCACCTTGGTGTCATGTCAGAGTGTGTGTGAGTGTTGTTTTAGGGTCATGTCTGGGCCAAGAGACAGTTTTGTTTCTGAGGCACAGCAGTCTGGCGTCGTATGAACTCCACCCCTTATAAAAACAAATCTTCATTTTTTACAAGAATGCATTTTCTTCCGTAGCAAAGTAATACTTGTTTTTCACTCCTCATATTCATGCTAGCTTGTTGTCTTCGTGTGGAAGTAGATATCACTGAATAGATCAGTTTGGAGACTGATGAGGCAATGTGATCGTACAGTCCATTCATTTTCCAGAGGGCAACTGATTGAAATGCCCGTATGTCTTTGAAAGCAGTTTAGCTAAGAAATACTGATGTTTGCTTAACCAGTGTAGCTGCAAAAACACATTTTGTTAAGTCCGGTTTGTGTGAGTGCAGGTCTCACAGAAAGAGAGAGAGAGAGAGAGAGAGAAAAAAAGCTGCAGCATGGTGTTGTATATTCTGACTGTGATGCTGTATTAACAGCATCTATTTACCGCTGTGTGTCAGACTGCGATGTCTTTTTTTGTATTCTTGAAGAAAAAAATCTGGGTTTTTTATTTTCATTTTGTTGGTTTGTTTTCAAGTGTGATGATCTGTTATACACCTCCAGTAGGGGGCGCTGTGCAACATGCTGCTGTGTGGGTGACGTTTGACTGTTGTGGCTTTGGAAGGGCTCTTTGCATCCAAAGATTTGATTTAATTTGACCCTGTTCTTGAGAAGCCTCACTGAAATATTCATAACATCAAAGAGGAGGACATATTTAATCACGAGCTCTCAAAGTAAAACTGAAAATAACCATTAATAGACATAAATTATGGGTTTTATTTATATCTATATTTTGCTATAAATTATAAACAAATGCAATGCCTAAAAATATTTCCCTCAAATTTTCAATTGTTATCATCAAATTGTGTTCTTTTCATGTCCTTTCTCTTATTTCACAGTAGTATAAAGCTTGCAGTAAATCAAACACTATTCGAACGTGCAGAAAGACAGTCCATATGAAATCAGTGTAATGTAAGTAAAAGTGAGAACGTGCAAACATCCGTTTTCTCCATCGTGTTCGGCGCTCTTGTGTTCCTTTCTCTGACCTGTGGAGCTGACAGTCATCATTCACACACACAGGTTATTTCCGGGTGACCATAGACTTCCCTCTTTGTCCAAGTCCAAATAAGAACCATAAACTCTCATTACACCGTTTCCGAACAGAGACCGAATTTATTTACAATGTGCGGACAGTCGTGATTCTTTTATTGACCACGCGCCATAACTCAACCGCTATGAAATCCAGGGATTTCTAATCGTAGAACATTTGCCTAAGGAAATAGAAAAACGTCTGTAAATTATGTCTTAAAATGACCCGTCCTCGTTTTTCTGTCCTCAGTCCAGTTCTGCTGGAGCCCACACATATCAAAGCTTTTCTAGGACAGACCTTTAATAAGACTGGAAACAGAAGTGATCAAAGCAGAGGGACACGAGGATCATTAACATGACAAAATATCGCAACATATCAAAACGTGTCTTTCTTTACGGCAGACATGAACAATTCACATGCAAGGATTGCTTGGAAATAAACCAAATATGAAGGACTTATATGGTTTTGCTTATATTGTCATTTAATTCAGTTTTATTTATGATTAAACAATCTATTTTAAAGTCTCAGTTTAAATACTGAACATGCACACATCCATTCACGAAAACGCTTTTTACATGTGTCTGTTTTATCAAAAACGGAATGCTCGATTAATTAAGAAATGCACAGAAGAAACCTTGATAGAAAGTTGATATTTGAAGTGTTTAGTAAAATGCTGGCATATTTTCTTGAAATTTAATATTTTTCATTTGGATGAAAAAATAAATAAATAAATAACCACGAAGTCGAGTAATCCTGATCTATTTTTTCTTTTCTTTCTTTTTTCCCAGACTGTTCGCCGGGTCAAAACGAAAGGCGCCGTGAATTTCTCTGTAAGTGTTACCCATCGGCCCTCGCCTATGCACCTGGTTTCAGTCAAGAGCTGTGACACTTCATGCAGCTTGTTATTTGGCTGCAGGCAAACAGCTGGCTACACTGACATCACGGCTACTGATGCCTTTGATCTTAAACAGTTTATTTAGGGAGTCTGGTGTTTGTGTAAGGACACTTATCGTTGTTGCTTCCAAATCGAACTTTTATTATTTCAAACATTAACAACGCAAACAAAACTTTAGCTGTGATTACAATCCTCCTGCAGTCTGCTTTGGGTCTAGTTAATATCTGGAAGAGTTGTGCCCTTGTTGCACAGGTGAGCTGGACTCACCTCTGCAGTAATGAACCACAGCATTTCTGTAATGAGCAGCAAAGCAAACAATGGTTTCTGTGGGGCATCTAGTATTCAAAAGCACCACTGCTCCCCTGACTGTTGCTTTTAAAGGCTTTTCATACCCAACTGGTCTCCAGTCTGTCTGCACTTCATTAAAACTTTTTATTTTAACTGGACGCTCCATTTTAACGTTATTGCACCTGGGGAGGATGCACGTGTAGAGGCTATTAGGTTAAGGGTTTGATTAAATGTTCTTCGTAGCCATTTTCATCAGGGAGCGGGAATATTGCTCTTCATGCTGCATCCAGGTCAGCTGCTGCTGCTGCTGCTGCGCCACCAAATTAAAAAAAAAAAAAAAAAACAGACACAGCAACAAGGTCCTCTACATACTTCTGCACAGATTTATTCTGTTTACATATGTACATATGTGAACACGCTTTTAGTCTATTTTGCAGAGGGGGGAATAAGAAAAAGAAGGAAGCTTAACAATTCCTCAAATGAACAAATGAAACATCAAATTAGTTCGCCCGGGGGCCTCATTTTTTGTACTTCTACATTATAACTAGTTATTGAACTAGGTGCACGATCTGAAAGCCATTTGTGGGGAGAAGGAATTCATTGCTGTCTCTCCATCAATAATCCTTGGCAGTGAACTATTGGAAGCAGTCAAACGCGAGGGGTGAAACGCGGGTCAGGCTGTCTAACTAATATTAAAATGCGTCCGCCAGAGCGCATGAGGAGAGAGGAAAGTGTGGTGTGCCTGCAGCAGCTTGGGTGCACAACAAACAGCATGTATTTAGATGAGCGTATGACAAAGCCAACAGAACAAAAGTGGGGATTTGTGGATATTTTGTCCTTAATAAACAGGATGTTGTTTTACTCTTAAATACAGAATATCTTTTAGATTAATCACCAGAATGCACGAGGAGAAATATGTAAATTGATCGGGGTTTTTTTGTTGTTGTTTTTTTGACAGTGTCTGAAGCCACCATTGCCTTTCCACTGTAATCAATTTCATTGATTCACAATCCGAGCATGTTTGCTGTTTTTAATAACCCCCGAACAGGTCACATGTCTGATATTGCATTTTTCATCCGAGGCTTTTCTCATTAGCTCTCGGAGTGGCAGCAAGCAGGGTTACCGAGCGGTCAGTATGGTAATGAAGAGCACAAGAAATGGTTGGGAACAATAGAAACTTATTTTTCATCTGTGCTGTCACGCCGTCCCTTTGTACGCTCCGTGTTTGTGACTGAATATTCATATAGGTGCTACCTCAAAGGCAGAGGGTGTTTTTGGAAAAGGGGAGTCTCTTGTCCTTGACGCAAGGCGTTTGTGTGCTTGTGTGGCTGTACACATAAAAAAACATTTGAAAGTAGTAGTTTTATTTTATTTTATATATTGTATAATAAACAAAGGCTCCACTAACCCCTTGTGAACAGCTGCAGCTTTTTGCTTTATTTCTACCTTGTTGTTGTATTGCATGACATTCTAATTTCGGACATAACCTGCTTGCAAAAAGGTTTGCCTGAGAGGTTCTCTTTGCAGCTCCTTGTCTACAAAATTAGTTGTCTATATGTACCCTGTAGAACCGAATTTGTGTGAAGTCCAAACAGTCGCAAATACGTCTCTACAGGAATACATGGGCAACTGAAATACCACGCCATCAAGTCAATGGATTCGTCTGCTCCCTCCCTCTCTCTCTCTCTCTCTCTCTCTCTCTCTCTCTCTCTCTCTCTCTCCCTCTCTCTTCCTCTCTCTCCTTGCATATTCCAGCATCAACACGCATACACGTAGAATGGAGCAACGCAATAACACTGTCACAAAGTGTATTCACAGTGCAGACAGCCGTAGATTGTGCGGGCTGGTTAGGCCACAGAGAGTAAAGCCATGTGTGAAGTGTGGAGGCTACTACTGTGTCAGAGCCTGTAAAACACGTTAGGAACCAGGGGTCGTTTATAAGTGACTGATTTACGGCTTTTATAGCTCTATAAAACGCCTCTAACATCCTCGCGAGGGCTAATAGAAATGTCGCGCGCATTCTGTACAAACAGGAAGGCTAGAAATGCCTTTCCACGCCACTGTTACTCATATTACTGGATAGTTAATTCTCAGGAAAATGGACACAAGTTAAGTTTTTATCTTCTACTGTTGACCATAAGATGGACTTGTGTATACTTCTATCCAGGTCTATTTTTTCTTCAAGTGGGAGTCTAGAACTTTTAGTTAAAGTTAAATTATTGTTATCATATTGTGGGACATTTTTCTACTTGCCCCTTTGCTCCTAAACGAACTTCAAGGAGAGGGTGTTGCATGGAGGCTGCTAAGCTATCAGTGACATTGTCTGACCACAGCAAAGTGTGGGAAGTGGAAGCAAATAGCAGCACATGACAAGTTTATAAATTCGGGCAGGATCAGTTTACAGAGGAATAGCAGACCTCCAGTGATGTGGGGATAGTTTGTGCTTTTGTCATGGTTAGTGCATAACAATTGGAGTTTGAAGGTGAGGTCCTAGCTGGCTTCAACATGAACACTTTACTAGATTTTTATATATTGGTTATATTGGGATTATACCAAAATGTATTGACTTGCACATCTATTGCATTTCTTTTAGTACATTATAGTAATGTATTTCCTTTCACTAAGTTTTATCTTTCGTAATATTTTGATTATAGCTTATCCTCAAAGGTTTAGTTGACTGTGAAGTGACATCTGATATCACAGGATTTCATTAAGGTCATAACAACAACAACAGTCGTCTTTCAAGTAAAAACAAAGGATAAGGACATAGAGATTAGTTCAATTAAGTATGTTGTCTGTAAAAGCCTCTTAAAATTTAAAAAAAAGTAGCTTTTTTTGTTTTTGCAATATAAAGAACAAAGTCCCTATCTCTGTTAGGACTGAATGTGCCTTATCCCTTACATTATCTGTTGTCTACAACAACCAAATGTAATGTAACACCTCTAAGCCACTGCAGTGAAGCCACAATTACTTGAGACTGTCTGTTGCCTGTTTTCTTCTGGATGTGGTCCCACTGCTGAATGGCCTGTGACATCCTAATAATGCGTTACACAGTTGTGAGATGTGAATGCAGGTCTATGGCTTTACTTTGTGATTATGAAGTTAGTTTTGTTCCTGATCATCATTATCATACAATTACACAGCTCTTTGCCAGTATTTACTGGTAATGCTGCTCATAATAATATTTGAATATAACAGAAGTGGCTTTTGTTGTTTCTTTCATTGTTAGAAGTTTAATTAAAAGTTTAGGTCATGTCCACTTGCCTATTTTCTATTTTCCTATTTTCTTTAAAATTGTATATGATTTAAAGAACAGTTTTTGGTGCTATTCAAAAGAGCTTCAAAATGCATGTAAACTTGAGAATCCTTACCTCATTCTATGAATTTTAATGTTTTAATTTAACTTTTAAAAAGTATTTTAACCCAGAAGAAAAAAAAATTGTTCAATTTAGATTGAAGGCTATTTGTCAATTCTCAGTCATTATAGATGATCAGGGTTGTTTCAAAAACCAACCCCTCCTCTAGATCATCTCACCCTCCAGTCCTCCTCTGACATTTAGATTCACCATAAACCTTTTAAATATCAGTGCTGAAATGCTCTTAGAAATATCATCAAAACTGCAGCAGCTCTATAACTCTTAAGTGTATTAATGGTGTTTAATGTGCTTCACAGCTGAAGTGCTGTTGCAAAAGACTTCATTAATTAGCAGATAACCTTTCTATAAGGCGTGCAGGCTAACAAAATGATTGCTTTGCTATTGTTGTGCCTTATCCTTGGCGAATCACCTATTGTCCCTTTGAATAATTGAGACCAGTGGATTTTGCCTGTTTTATTTTTTCCTTGGTCAGCAACTAGCTACTAGTTTTGTCCCCAAGATCAATTGCTTTGGTATCACAACCGGAGAGGGGGAGAGGGAGAGAGAGAAAGTGATAGAGAGAGATAGAGGAGAGAGAGAGGGAGAGAGATTTGTGCCCACAATGGCGACTGTAGGTATGCTAAATACCTCTGGTTCCTTATCCGGGAACTACCTCTCACGCCGCGATTGGGCCACTGGGTCACGTGGTAAAAGTAACTTTACAGGGCTGCTCGCAAGTAGGAGGGCTTTATGGAGCAGAAAAACGACAAAGCTAGAAAAATTATTTTCCACTCCAGAAATTAATGATCATGAGCTCGTATTTGATGGAGTCTAACTACATTGATCCGAAATTTCCTCCATGCGAGGAATATTCGCAAAATAACTACATCCCAGAGCATAGTCCAGAATATTACAGCCGCGCGAGGGAAACTGGCTACCAGCATCACCATCAGGAGTTATATCCTCCGCGGGCGAGCTACCAAGACCGCCAGTTTAACTGTGCAAGCATCCCTGAACCTGACACGCCACGGGGACATGGAATACCCCAATCTGCGCACCTGCTGACAGGGAAAGGGCAGCCTGCCTCATGTGAAACCCCACAGTTGTCCATGTCCCCCGCCACCCCACCGGCCGCCACCTCCGCCTGCAACCAAGCCACCCCGGAGCATCCCAACAGCACAGCCTCCTCCAAGCAGCCCGTGGTGTACCCGTGGATGAAGAAAATTCACGTCAGCACTGGTAGGCAACTTGTGTGTTTATGTTCCCTGCACTCCCCTTGCTCCTCTCTCCCTCTTTTCCCTCCCTTTATCAGTCCCTCTGACTCCCATCTCGTTGCCAGCCCCTGCTCCGATAGCAGGGAAGCCTTTGAAATGGCACAATTGAGGCGGATTTACGACTCGGCATTGGTAATTACACCCACCATAAATTTTATAGCCGAGGTATACTCAGGGCAGCCGTATCACCATGTGGCTTCTGCTGTTATGTATTGCGCGATGGAGAGAGAGGGGGAGAAATGAATAAGAGAAAAAATTGAGCTTTGTAATCTTGCATTAATAATTTAGCTCATAGTTGGATGTGAGTGTCCTCTCATTACGCGGAGAAGTTCTTAACTTCCCATTTAAATCCCTCAAACAGCCAAACATTCATATCCAATAAATCTTTGCAGCCATATCTCAGTTGAGGCCATTCTTGTTTACCCCTCCTTTCCTCCCTACTCTGTCTCTCCCTTTCTCCTCTTTCCAGTGAACTCGGCGTACAATGGGACGGAGCCCAAGCGGTCTAGGACAGCTTACACCCGGCAGCAGGTCTTGGAATTGGAGAAGGAATTCCACTATAACCGATATTTAACTCGGCGGAGGCGCATCGAGATCGCCCACACCTTAGTTCTCTCCGAGCGACAGATTAAAATCTGGTTTCAAAACCGCAGGATGAAATGGAAAAAGGATCACAGGCTGCCGAACACCAAAGTGAGATCCTCCTCTTCTTCCGGCTCCAACACAGGCTCAGCAGCAGGCGCTGTAGCCGCTGCCTCGGCCACTAACACAGGGGCCCCTGACGAACTGACCGGATCGCAGCATGCCGAGGATATTACCAGGTTATAAACCCACGAGCCAGAAAAAGAACTGGATATTTATAGAACAATTCTATCTTTTGTTTTGGTAGCTATCTTGTGCGGTTTCCTTTAAGTCCAAAGTTATATAAAATGCATGTTATATAGCATGGATTACTGCGAACACCGATGACTTATTTTTACGTGACACAGGGTTTAATTTATTTGAAGCTCAATTAAAATGTTTTTTTATTGAAAATGTTTTGATGAAGGAACAAAAAAAAGTAGAAAAATATACATTTTATCAAAATGTTATTGTGGGCCATTCTTTTGCCCTGCTGCCCAATAAGGTGAAATGCACAATCTATTTATTTCAAACAACACTGGGAGAAAATCCATATAATAATAGTTATTTTTGGTATATAAAAAAGCTGGAACACACCATTGATCTTGAACTTGTTTGTTTTGGATAATGTGTGAAATTACCTCGTGTATTTCAAAAACAGGATTTTGATTTACAGTTTAGTTTTGTGGTGTTGATGTTGTGTTTTAGACCGTTAAAAAGCAGATTATTGTGAAATGCAATAAACGGAGTGTAGTGTACTTGTGATAATCATATTGGTCAATAAAACAGTGAGTGTCTACTAGTTTTAAATACGTTTGGTCCAACCTTTATTTTAGGCAAGATGAGGTCTGCTTTATTACGGTTGTTTGGAGGAAGTCATATTTAAAATTGTACACGTGTGAATATTTAAACAATTCGTGAAGGAAACAAGAACCATTGTTTTCAATCTTTGTAATTCCTGCAGCTCATTCTGGAGCCTTGCAATTAGCAATGTGTACAACCTGTGAGTGTGTGAGGCTGGATGTGTGTGAGTATGTGTGTTACTTCTGGCTCATAATGGACTGAACTTGTTTCTAAAATCTGAGAAAGAAATAGTTTGCGCTGTGCGTTATGTGCCACCTCATCAGGCTGGAGGGCATTCAATTAGCGTTAAAGACGTGAAGCCAGCGAGGCCCTGAACGCAACACTGCGCTGCCTCTCTGCTCCCTGCGTCCTGACCTCAACACAATGCTGCATGCCATTCAGTTAGAGGACATTTGCAATGTGTTACACATCATAGACCGTTGTGAAACTATTCTGAATCATTTTGTAAGTAGTTGCCCTGCTTTTTTAGAGTCCACTGCGCCATTACGACTGAATTTTCAAATGTAAAAAATAAAGAAATCAAATAAAAAAATAAATAAAGTCATGGATTGCAGATAGATTGTAATGCTTCATATGGTGTTCATTGGAGATGGAGGAAACTCGCTGACCTTTGGTGTCAACTCTGCAAGGATGCTAATATTTCCCTGTGTGTTGTTTACTCTCTTTTCCCCCACATTTACCTGCTGTCTCCCCATTGGGTCAGTGTGCAGCAGCTCGCGAGAATTTAAAAAAAAAACGTGCTCCATGAACGTCATCGCCCGCTTTTCATCAGGCAGGGGGGCTAACTAACTATAGGACTATTTACGAATGTATATGCTGGACTAATCCAACAACATGACAAAATATCACACAGACTGCACATTCATTGAGCTTTCTATTTGTTTTATTTTTTTTTGTTTTTCTGCCTCACACTGATGCATTCTTCTTCTTTTTGTTGTTGTTGTTGCTGTTGAAAAATGTATGTAGAACAATTCCAGTTGAACCATGACTTAAACCCAAAGACGTGCTAGAATTTGATAGATTATTGAAATAGTGACATGAATAGGCCTTATAAAATGCTTCGCGTAATGGGGGAGCTCGAGAGCACAAAAGGAAGAGGTATTTTCCATCATCAATCTTTCACTACACAGCTTTGTGTTATGTTCGGGAAAAACAGTTCTGGCTACAGCCAGTGTCGATCTTTGCAAATATCATGTACCACTCTGTATATTATGAAGCATTATTTCAAAATTTGAGCGTTTAAATGTACTCTCAAAAAACTCACTTTATCTGGACCAAAGCGGATAGAATCTGCCTTTAGAAGAGGCTTTGAGAAGCCACTAGAATGGTGTTGAGACGGGGCTGAAAAATGAATCCACGAGCCTTTATGCTGCTGGACAGATTAGAGAAATTAATGTGCGCGCCACAGTCGCAGCATCCCTCCACTCCCTTTCTCGGCCCTGTCGCCTCCATGTCGCGAGGCTGAAAAGCTACTTTATTGAAGTTTTGGGGCGAAGAGGGAAAAGGCTGAGTTCACCTCGAGGACACATTTTCTGTTCCATTAGGTTCATTTTAGTCTGGAAGGCCCACCTCTCCCACCCTGTGACCTGGCTCCTTCTATCTACGTGTACCTTCTGTGCGCGCGCGCGCTGCTCCCTATTGGCCTCGACTTTCTTTTGTAGGTTTTTCCTCGTTGCGCCCTTGAAGAGGCCTACGGTGGGGCCGCACTCAACGTGTTCCTCTCCTTTTGTTAATCAGTCTGACCAAGGACTTTGCTGAACTCTCGTGCAGACCTGCAGGACTCCAAACCCGCGTCTTAATGTGTGAACATATTTTAAACTGTCCTGAAAACTATTGGTCACTTCGAGCGACATTACGCACTGAAAACGATCGTAGGGCCTACGACAATAATACAGGATGTTATGAAAACCATGCATCGATCTGGTAATGCATAATAGAGGTCTTTCTAAACATCTAATGGGGAACAAATGTTGTTTTTGTAGGCATTTGTGTTATTAATTCATAACTAATCAATTTGTGAAAACAGCTAAAATTAGCCTCAGGCGTTAAAAATGTCTTCCAGAGGTTAATTACATTCCCCAAAGTGCCCCAAAAACAGAGGCATGTAAAAATAGCCTGGTGGTCACATGACTTCTGTGTGACTTGAGAGAATAACTGGCCTCGGGTCAGTACTTCAGCTCAAAACTAAGCTGCCAATTATAGCCAGGTGTTTGTGACAGTACTGGGACAGTTGGTCATTATGATTAGTTTATGGACAGGGACCTTCAAGTTCAGTCTCAAAAACCCTCAAACTTGGAAAGACACTCACTCCTCCATAAAACTTTTATTTGAAAACAAATAAAATGTTTGTCTAGTAACAAATCATTTATTTATTGACAATACAAGATTATTCAAAAAGAATGACAAGTAATACCCCCCAACGTATTGGACGTTTTATATAAATTTAAAAGCGTCATTGTTTTCATTTTAATTTCTTTGGGGGAATGTCTTTATTTAAATGTATTCTTCTTATTTTCATGTATTGAGCAACACGTGTTTTCCTTTCTGATGTGTCCAGGACCAAATATTACACCAGCATGTTTACAGAGATAAACAGCTGACAGACGGTCATGTCCAAACAACTAATCTAAGTGTCCATCAAGTGAAAATCTAGTCTCTCGTAGACGGAGCTCAGATTACACTCCAAACAAAAACATTGTGTCACATTTGTTCGAGCTCTTGTAAGCGAAGATTTGTTTGAAGTACAAAAACACATTATGGATAATCTACGGATTATCTGAGATTTTGTGTTATGACTTTTTGTTGATTTAGGATTTAATCAAAAAGCCCTTACATGGCTTTGTTGGATCTATTATGAGAATAAGCAATGCGTGATTTAAGACGTTTTATACTAAAGTTTATATGCTGCTTGTCCATCATAAATCAGGCAGTTTGTTGTTTAAATTTAGGATACTGGGCACAGACTTCTGCTCTATATACTTTTCCGTAAATCCCGATACCAGTTTGTTCATTTGTAAAGCCAAGATTTTACGATCAGCAAATTAAATAAATTACAGAAAAACATAAAAGAATGCCAAACAAATCGTATTTAACACAAACTGTAATTATTATCGTATCATGCCTTTTTAAGGGTAACTTAAATAGTCTGTACAAATTCCTGCTCTCAGCAACGCGCAGGGACACGGTGTGTTTTGTTGGAGTTCACTTTTTAAATCCCTCCTCACTTACTCAGTCCCTAACTGCTTTACTTTCTGACTGTTGAATCACACACATGATTTCAGCTCACAGTGCACCGCTGCAGGCTGCATCTTGTGATTTATGAGCACCTCAGGCCAGGAGTCTCTCTTTGAGGATATAAAAACTTTACACAAACAGCCTACGAAATGTTTGAACAAGAGGAAATGCGGAATAAATATGATCAGCTGGTTAAACGGCGGTCTGGTTTATAATAGTACGGTTTTATTGAAGAAGAAAAAAAATAACCGTCTTTGATTCTTTCCCCCTCTTCACTCGTCTCAGGTGAGTGTCACCATTGCTCTGTTTCGAAGGGTCTTGACTGTTGTATCGTCAGGGTTTACTGTGTTGAAACGGCAGCCATGGCAGATGTAGAAAGGCTGAGAGTTGAAACAGGGGTCAAGCTGCTATTTTCCAGCGACATAGAGACTCAAGCGCATTGACCAGCAGTGGGTGTGCCATAAATCCGTAAATCTTTCTGGGGAGCAGATGCAGCACGTCTTTTCTTTGTGTGTGAGTGTGTGATTGAGGCAGAGTTTAATGAATTTACATAAAACTAGATTTTAAAACTCCATCAGATATGTTGAAGTGATTTACTGTCAGAGCTGGCAAACATTTCAGAGCAGCTTTGATCCATACTGGTACGCTGGACGTGGTGGCGTGCGTACACTTTTTGTCACCACAACACCGCGCTGAGATATTTTTCATTAGCCTATTTACTGCATCGTTGAGGACCTCAGAAATGACAGTAATTTTCACGCAGTTCAGCACGTCACATGAGACCCAGACAGATTGAGTTATGATTATGAGATTCACTTTTCATTAGCACAAGTGATCTGAATAAGGGATCCGTAGACTATAGATCCACAATTACGCACAGGTTAAGTGGAAACGCACTCTTTTTATTGCATTTTTTTTCTTTGGAAATGATTCCCTGCAGAATATGTGGACACGTGTTGCATTTCTTCTGCATTAATGACAGCTGCTGGAGTTCCACTTTCACGTGGAATTACATTGTGGGGTTTAAGACGCAACAGGCTAAACAAACAAACTAAAACGCAAATGTGATCTCAAATCAAAGGTTTCAAATACATGATTGAAACCTACTTTCATAGCTTGACTTAAACATTTTTTTTCATGAAAGCAATATTAAGTCAACATCTTGAGCAAGATTGTTGCGTTTACTAAACTTGCCTATATAATTGTATTAATCATGCATTACAAATACATATTTAATGGTGTAAAAAAGCTCCCATTCTTTTTTGAACAAAGTCACTTTACTGATATAGAGATAAAAAACAACACGAGTTAATCCAAAGTGATTGAAAGTTGGTGCAGGTAGTTTATTCTTAAGCACAGATAAACATTATTGAAGAAATAATGCAACGAAAAGCAATTTACCACATTCAAAACAATGCAATGAAACACTGTTAGATTTGACGTGCAAAATTTCGAACCAGCATTTTGGCATACTGCCACATTATTTATTCAAATTGATGTCCTGAAAATCATTTCTTTCTCCTGACTAAATAACACAGAATGTTATGTCATCGTCTCAAAACTGCTGGATTTATGTCATCTGCCCTCCACACACAGGCCAGGCTGTAGGCTATATCTGCCTTTACCATAAGCTACACCCAAATTAATACAATATGTTAATACACGTGTTTATGCAAAAGTCAGGACTTGTTTAGGATATTGACAGTGTGTGTCTTTCCCTCACTCATGAAGTACAGTGTGCAAACTCTACTCCTTTCATTTCACTCTGCATTGTTTACAGCAATATAGGGCAGCGGGCCCATAAATCTTCTGCGTGCTCTGCAGAGACAGCGCCATTTGTATGCACCGTTTTAACCGACAGCATCCTCTGCCCATTAACGTCTCCCAGGCTCTCTCTCTCTCAGTCTGCTCTTATCTGCACAGCTCTGTCCCCTGCAAATACATCCACTGATCCGTGCATACAGCTCTGGAAACCATTTATGTGAATTTTTAAGATTAAGGAAGATTTAAATCGTGAAAAAAAAACACGTGTAATATGTGGGTTGCATTCTGCAGATTCTCTCCCTGTATGCTGCCGATACTCCCTGTTTTCCTTGCACGTTATTTGGTATGAAAAATAAAAGTTTATCGACGATTTCCTTGCTTGTTTGTGTCAGCAGGCGAGAGAGGCACAGAAGGTAAGGAGGAATTGTAAAAGGGTTGACACCCAGAGCGACCGGCGCGCTTTTGTGAGAGAGAAAAATGATTTATTGCCACCGAGGTGGTTCAAACAGAGTTCACGGAGAATTGTTGTGGAGGCGCGGAGGAGCTAAATTATGGGCTTGCTGAGCTAGTATATCACAGATTCTATCTCACATTCAGAGAGTGTGTTCAAGGGTGTGAGGCAAGGAAAACAAAAGCAATTTAATTATTTTACCCATTTCAGTGACGCCTGATGTATACTGCTAATTCACCCTTTAATAATAATGCTGAAAATAATAATAATTGGCCGATTTTTAGGTTTCTAATAGAAGACCTGTACGATTAAATGTAACATTCGTTGAAGAGTCTAATACATTTTAAACAATCAGTTTACCATAATTATAATCTGAATATTATTATTGACAATCATTTAATTTAATAATCATTTTAATGTTGATAACTGTTTCACTTGGTAAGTGTCTTTGCACTGACTTATTTTAAAATAGTCAATTTATTGTAAACAAACAAACAAATCCAAGGACGTGACTCCTGTGTGGAGGTTCAGGTGAAGCCTTAGTGATGGTGGCACTCGGGGTGAAACGGAAAAGGGGGAAGGCTCCTCTTCTTCAGCCTGAGTGCATAATCCATCACTGCAGAGAGACATCTAAAGAGGGTCTCCTCGACAGCTTTGTTGTGAAACACCAGAAGGAACTTCTATCCAAAGCCTGCTTCTGCCATAAGATTGATACTATCACAGGGTATAAATGCAATGCTAATAACTGAGCCTGCAGAACACTCCTATTTTGGATGCACTATTTGAAAATTTGTGAGAGCTTCATTATTTACTTATATATCCACTTTGCGCACATTTGTGCATTGCTGAAATTAAGAAATAATGTTTTATGAGATTTTTTCTTCTTCTAAAGTTTAACTCAGTTAGGCCACCATTTATGTAGCTTTAATCCCAAATTACTACCCCAAGAATATTTATTATGGTGGGTTTAAATAAAGTTGTAGAATTCATGTTTTCATTTAAGTGCTTTGCACCTTTGTGTCTAAGATACTAAGTTTGTGTATTTATTTTCCTTTCTTCTTTACTATAAATTGAAAATGAAAACTGGCGCACATAAATGCAGAGTCTCTTTGTAGAGACTCCATAGGCCTACTTCAGTGCAGCCTTATTAATGCAAATACGTCGTATCCTCCTAAAGAAAAAAAAATCTCTAATGATTGCCTCCTTTGTCTTTGTGTGGCAATGACTGTCAAGCCTTTGTTTGACCACTCCCAGTGAATCTTATTAAAGCAAGGCTGCACTTCCACTTCGTCAGTTAAAGCATATGTTGTTATTTTTAAAAATGCCCGCCGGTTTCTAAGGGCATTTGAAATTTGGCAAACTATGTTATCAACAATGATTTAAAAAAAATGTGTTTGGCAGGCAGAAAGCAGCACCATTTCACAAAGTCGATGGTAATATCAGCGTAGGTTATATAAATACGAAATAAGTGGTTTTTATATCTCTATATTTAATTTGAAAAATCCACCGGTCCACCTTTAATTTTTTGCTGTTTAAAATAAAAATAAAAAAATCGATAAAATAGCAATGACTTCTTTGGGATAACCCGTTATCTTCCAGTATAATGTTCCAGGTCATATCGTAGCCCTACAGTCGAAGGAGCTCCTTGCCCGGTATCGGAAAAATAAAACCTACCATGAAAAGTTCAGGGTGTGCAGCTCCAAGTAATAAACGCGTCCTGTCAGGAGATTTACAATATTACAAGAAATCAATGCTCAGTTAGAAACAATCCGTTTTCTCACCACACAATGTAATCTCTAACTGACCCCCACTCTCCGTAATTTTGCTCTCCCTCTCCGTAAACAAATCTGTGTCTCGTCTTCTCATTACACACGTGTTGGCGTCTATTCATATTCTTTTACATGTGTTTTTTATCCTCAGGCAAAGACTCGTAGGCTGCAGCTCATAGAAATGTTGTCTGAAGAAATATCGCTGAAGCTTCTTCGGGCGTCCCAAGTTGTCAGCAGAACACTTTGCAACTCCAGAGCACTTCTATTGGAGGAGAAACACACGTGACTCCGGCACCCTTCTGGTAAATATTATTCAAATGCTCCACATGGTTACTCCTAGTGCGCTTCCCTACATGTTTTTCTCCATGTTGGTTAATTTTGATCTGAAATTAGACAGACAGAAGTCCTGGTCTTAAGGGCTGTTGAGGGATTTCATTTTTTTTATTTGAGACAGTTTGATGAGTTCATGGACCCCCAACAGTCTGCCCTCCCACTGCAGCTGCATGGCAACAGTTTAGCTATGGACTTTGGACAAGTGCCAGAACTGAACCTTGGATACAATGGAGGAGGAGCAGGCCAAGAAGCAGAACTTAATCAGCAAAACATGACCTCCTCTGCTACTGTCAGTTCCAGGTTGAACCCAGGTGAATGGTTTCAGAGTCCTCTGGAGCCTCTGGGTCAACGCCATGCCAAGGACAAGCTGGACATCAAGGGTAGGAGCTGTGGTGTACTTACCATCTGCCACTCAGGAGTCATTTTCCCCTGGATGAATCCACGGACGACTAAGCAATCTGGTAACTCCTGCTTTGTTTATTAACTTTCTGCAGCTGTAAATAATGGGACAACAAATGATGCACAATTACCCTAGGTACTCGGATGTGGAGAATCTATTAATCCTAAAACCACTTTATAAGTCAGACCTCTTGTTGCATGAACACACCGCCTTACAGTTTTTGTCATTCATACCTGATTACAAATTTATGGGCAGCCTACGTCTCACTAGTCAGTACTTAAATGTGTCACCTGCATAATTTATTATGCATAAAAGTAGTTTCACCAGATGTGCAGGCTATTCCCTCTCTACTTGGTTGATTAGATTTGTATTGGAATTAGTGATAGTGTTGCAGCACAAGTTAAACACACAAATGTCACACAAGTCAATGGGCTGCTTGGTGCTCTTTGTTCTTCTGATTCTGAGGGGATAAAATATCAGCAACAGAAAAGTGGCAAACGTAAAATCTCTGCACTCTGGATCTTCTTCCTCATGGGCAAAATAAACATAACCAGGTTTATTATCACTAACAACCATTCAAAGTATTTCGAAAAGTATCTGTTCTTAACATATGTGTTTATTTAGTTTTGTGGGCTTACTAAATGTTTATCTTATCTTATATTTGATTAACATTTCATTGTTCTGTTACATTTTACAGAGAACCATTTCAGTAAGAGAAAAACAAGTATGGTGATGTTATTTTAAAGCTCCTGAGATGAGTTTTTAGCTCTTTATAAAACAGAATGATGCCCGTTTATGAGCTTCAATAGCAAGTTAAGAGAAGAAGATTGATTATTTTTATTGTGTTACTATTAATACCTGACACCCCTACCACAGGGTGTGTGCCAGATGGATTTTTAACACCCTGAAGATGTGTTCTTTTTTCCCAAAAATTTCACTGCAAATATTCATGCTGAGAAATACATTTGAATGTAAAAAGACAGCAGGTGTGAGATTTGTTGTCATAAAACCCTAACCTATGCATGTACACAACAAGATCAGGAAAGCGACAAGACAAACACCTTTTTCACGAGGTGTCCCCAAAATTAAACAAATCAAAGACTCCACATAGTAGCTTTAAAAAGAGCTGGACAATAATCGCTATCTTAGAACCACAATCAAGATGGTTTACAACCAGGACGCTCTAGTCTGGCAGTATTGTTAAACAGTTTCCTCTTTCAGGTCACTTCAGGCCTTATTAAGTATCATTAACCCCACATGTTATGTTGTTATCAGCAAGGCCCCAGTATCGCTCATATACATGTCAAATGGAACCTCTAATGGTGGTTATTTTCAGTGCTGCTCCCAAGGTACCTTTTAAGTGACTGAGATGGGGATTTGACAGGTCTGCTTCCGCATGGAGCAGTGATTAATGTGGCCTGTCAGACTGCTGCAGTGGCGTCAGATGTTTCCCCCAGACTGTTTCTTCAGGAGGTAACTTTCCCCAAACACATGAAACAGTAGACAGTCGGTCTTATAGACTGACTTAGCCTGAGTGACGACACGGGAAGAGCTGAGGGCTCCTACTTTGTCCCCGACTGATTTGGTGGAGGATTAACATGGAAGTCCTTCAGTGGAGGCTGTACATTTCAGGATAGACTTGTTAGATATAGTGCTTTTAACACCCTCTTATTTATGTGCTTTTCTCCTTCATCAGTCAGTGGAGGTGTGGTGGCGGCCGGTCAATCAGGAAGAGGAAGCGCCAGAAGGGAGAGGACGGCATTTACCAACAGCCAGCTGCTGGAGCTGGAGAAGGAGTTTCACTTCAGTCCTTACCTGTGTCGCCCTCGCAGGAAGGAAATGGCTGGCAGGCTGCGGCTTACAGATCGTCAGGTTAAGATCTGGTTCCAAAACCGCAGGATGAGATACAAGAAGGAGCACAAGAATGAAAAGGTGGCAGGTTTGTCTCCCAGTGACCCTTCAACCAGCTCATGTGCAGACCTCCTGGGGTTTCCAGAAACATGTGTTGTAAGAACTTCCTCCTCTGAAAAACTGCACTGCGTGGATTATGCTCCTGTTGCCTGCAGTATTGGTCAGTATTTTCCCCCTGCACATCTGCCCCATCAGAGCTGCATACCTCCATCTGTTGGTCCACTGCTATCCTGCATGGGCGGAGATAGTCATCACCATTCCAGCATTTCAAACTGGCCCTAGAGTCCAATATTGGCGGCCTCCTGTGCTCATCAAAATCGTCCACTTTCACTTACTCATGAAAGACTTGAGGATGTCTGATTAGCCTCCCTGGGCTGAAATCCCCAAAACACACATGTTCAGCATTCATGAAACATTTTAATTAAAATATGTGAATGTATCTTAATTAAAGGAGAGCTGCAGTGATATAATTTGTGTTACTCAGGCACAGAAACTGAAGAATGCAGGTCTTTAAACTTGCTGTATATATTGTATTTAAAAAGCATGCAACAGGATGTTCAATCAATTTTTAATGACGTGGTTGCTGTAATGTTGTGGCTTTTATGTCGTTGCATGTTAAATGCATGTGGGAACCAAACCATTTCTGTGGTTTTCTATTTCCCACTGTTTTCATATGACAGCTAAGTGGCTCTAACTAATTATTTTTTCTTTCATATGTCACATTAGACCTCTTTCTTCATGATTCAGCTGACCACTTGTGTAAAATGTTTAAACTGTGAAATGAGCAGAACAATGTTCACATGGAAGGATGTTTTTATTTTTGTTACAAGCATTAAAATGGTGAGTCTTTGATACCGTTTCTTGATTAATTGAGATGTCTCATACTGTACACGTTTATTAAACGCATTTGGGAAATCTGCAGTTCTTGTGCACTGTTTACATGATTCATTGCTGATTACAATTACATTTTTTCCCCAGTGATATTTCATTATCAAGATTTTTTTAGATTAGATCCCACATGAAAAAAACGAGAGCGATTCTGTAATGAAATTAAGCCATACCTCAGATTCATTGAAAACTCTGCAGTGTGCTTTCAGGTTGCACAATCCTGCCACACAAACCTCTCCCCGGCTCCTGCCTCTGAGTTCCCTGCCATTAATCACAGAGACAAGGCGGGCTTTCCAGCACTCCAACTACATGCTCTGAACCCACTGGGCACCATGACAAGATCTCCTGCCTCCTCCTTTCCAACCCCTTGCCTTTTCAGAAGCCAAATTGTAGAGCTGCAAGTTGGGGCTGGCCTCCTCAGGGGGCATGTTAGCCATGTTAGCTTAGAAGACCTTCTAGTTCACAATGGACCAATGAGGTTTAGTCATTAATGACAATAGATTATCTTAAAAGACAATGACAAGGCTTTCCTAACAGCATACACTGTGACATGTAGATTCTCAATAGATGTCCCGAAAAATAATTTTGATTTCCAACTTTATACTCCTGTTCAGCTAAATTAGGCACATGGGCTTTCTACGTTTATTTGACAGAAGTGGGTCACAGACACACTCTCTTGGGCCTCATCAGATTTGCACGTCAAAGACAGCAGCAACTCTCATGATGGAGGAGTAAACCGTCTCTTACACCAGATAATGTTAGCCCTGTGGTATACACATTTCTAACAAAGTTGCACACATTTTTTGCACATGATGACAGCTTTATATCAGAGTCCTTACTGTAAATGAGCTGTCACTGAGGGATACTGACAGCACTGAAATGGAGGAGCGAACCAGGAAGCTGATCCCCTAGTGGTCCTGGATAGATGGACTTCCTTGCTCCTAATTTATTGGCTAATCAGCCTTTGGATCAGCTGTCATTTTGGTAAATATTTGACAACATTTTCAGCAGGTCTCAGTAGGAGTCATGGGAGCAATGAAGCAGCTCTAACCCTGTGAAAAATTTGAATAAAATGAAGTCATGTCTACAACCACATCTGCATCAAAGAGGCGGTGACAGCTGTGTAATTTAAGAGAAAAGTAATAAAGGCAAGTGTAAAACCCAGGAAAAGGTTCTCCCTTTTAAATATATTTGACTGAAAGTGGGGAGGAGGATTGTGAGCAGGAGGGAAAAGAAGAAGCAGACAGTGTCAGATTCCTGGGATTCTTGCATACACTAGGTGATTTATGGTGTTAATGGAGCCGAGGCTCAATAGGACCTTTACCTCTGCTTCCCCTACACACTAAACGCAGGGAGGATCCACGCACACTCTGATGCACACACACTGGAGTGCAGTAATTCTGAGGATTGGGTCAAGGGGGATCCCCAGAGGTCAAGAAAAGCACCCCCAAGGGCCCCTCTACAAAGAGGGGGACATTACAACATTAAGTTAGATGCTTGTTTTCACCCTATGCTTTCTCCTAGTTAGCAACTAAAGTCATTATTTCCTTTTCACTCACTTGACCCCCCATGTTTGATGACATCTGTTATTTCGGGGGGTGGGGAATCTGCAAAGCCAAAAATCTGTACATGTTATGTTTTTAAATTCTTGGCTTTGATCAGAGTGGAGCGCAGCATTTTAAGTGGATTTTTTTAGTGATAAATGACTCCAGCAGTGGTGCCATGAAACCAGCTTTGGTTACGGTCCATCATTAATTTCTACGTTTTTGTGTTTTGTTCTTTACAGTGACTGATGTACGGCTGTCCCATCTGCAGCTGTTGCTAAACTGAAATTTTTGAGGGAATGATTTGAAAAATGCTCTTTGCATCAAGACTTTCTTAAGCTTCCATGAACAAAGATGACAACTCTTCAGTCTTTGCCCCTTTATTTAACAAAACTAAAGCGTGGAGCTCATCGTGTTACCATCACAGTAAGCTGCTGGTGTCTGCTCGAGTTTTATGTTATGACGAGGTAATTCCATTCATTATATGGAGATTACTATCAGAGTAAATAAGTGCAACTATTAATAATACATGTCTATATGGCAGCTGCTGCTCTTATACATGGTTATACTCTCCATGCTTATTTTCTTATTAGTTTATTGAGCTAAATCTGAGGCTCTTGAACACATGGAAACCCTGTTTAGGACTTCCTTTGGTTTGCTTTATTTTCAGCAGGTGTTTCCTTTTTACATATTATACCACAATCCATACATGCACACATATACATGATGAGAACCTAAACATTTTACAACATTACACAGACTAAAACACTGCAAAACAAGCGTGACATCTGTCTCATTATGAAGTGATAAAGGAATCATCTCAAGGTATGTCGGAGAGCTAAAGCTCCTGGTGCAATACTATTTATAAAACAGACTTAGTGAAACAACCAATGGATGAACAATTCAAATTACTTCAGAATAAAATGTCAAACTAAAGGAGCCAATCTCAAGTCAAGAACAAACAGGAAACCAAACTTTGTATGCACTGGATAATGTAAAACATAAACACGGAATTGTGCATATAAGAAATACTGCAAAAGAAAACATTTTTAAAACACATACAGAAGAGGAAAGGCAGTGATAGATTGTCAATTTGTTTGTGTCTTTCTCTACTGAATATTTGTGTGACACTTGTTTAAATGAGGGTAAACTTCATCCTCCCCCCTTTCAGACATGTACTGTGTGCTTTGTGTTGAATATGTCATTTTTGTTGTTCAGGTTCACTTCGATATTTTCCATCAATTTTCTTGCTCAGTTATCTATCGACTCTTTTTGTTCAAAATAAAAGTACACATCAATGACAACATAGAGATTGTTGTGTGTATTTACCTGAGTTTATGAATATTAACAAGAATGACATATCATGTCATTTAAAAGACATTGACAGAGTTGTACATGTACTTTACCTCTCTGGCGAAGTTTTAAGACACACATGGCATCTGGTACATTTTATCTTTAAGAACCTCTTGGTTAAAATGTCTATATGTCTCTCGTCTCATTGTCATGTATTGAAAAATGATGATTCCCACTACATTTATTTGAAAATTAAACATCACCTTTCTCAAAAAAGATTGAATTGAGACTTGTTGATTTCTCTTAGTTATAATATTATATGTATGAAAAGAAACATGACAAACTGCAGGACAAAAACACTTCAAATGGTTTTTACATACCAATTTGCCCAAGTTGAATTGTCCTTGTGCAAAACACTGAAATCACTCGTACAGCTCTTGATTAGCACAGCCACTAGTGTGTGTGAAAATTGGTAAAATTGGTAAAACTAATGAATAGTATTATTGGTATTTCTTTCTACTGTGCCTGTTGTTCTCTGACAAAAAATGTGGTGGATCACAATTTTAAAGATTACGATCAAGTTTGGAACCTTTCCCTTCAGTTTTATTTTAGATTATTAGGTTCTGGAAGAGACTATGATTACTATATGATGAAAACACTATAACTTAAACCTATCTATAGTGTGTCTGTCAACTGTAATACTTTGTTCCATTTTTAAGCCAAACCATGAACTACTGTACATGTGTGGCCTTTAGGAGCTTTTGTTCTCTTTATGACCTATTAACCTTCATAGTGTCTCCCTCCACAGCAGTAAGTGCTGCCCACCAGTCTCTCCAGGTGCTTGTTGCTCAAGATGATTGTTAAGTATCAATTTCCTGTGTCACCTTTATGGCTTTTATTTATTTGTCTGCTCCTCGGTGTGGAACAGAGCCCGAGCATTAGTCAGCTGGATGGAGTATAACTCAACTGCTACGACTCATCAATCTCTGAAATTTGACTTCCTGAATCTCATACAACTGTTACTGTCATATTACGGCCAGGCATTATTAAGATCAATGACGTTTTAAATGCTTCCCAGTTAAGGATGATCGGTGACAATAAAAAGGTAAGTTGGTGATGAAAGTGTCTCTGCTGTGTGTATAATGAGAGTCACCTGCAGGAGAACTGCAGCGGTTAAATGAATGAACTTGTAATCACAACAGTCACCCTGCTAAATGTCACATGTTGACCAATATTGAGCAATCAAGGAGTATTTAACAGCCAATGGCTTTATCACACTGAGTACCAATCAATGCTCACTTTCTTTGGATTGTTCTAGTCTAAAAAGCTGTATGAAGAAATCCAGACACAAGACTTATGACTTTAACAGCTGCATCATGAAAATATTTTGGAGTTATATCAGACTGGGTGATGGTAAAATTAATGGAAGTTATTTTGCAGTCTTACCCATTTGAAAAGCTCTAAATGTTGGTTAAAGTGATTGATATCCTAAAATATTATGACAATTGCGGATAGCATATTTCAAGAAACTAGTTCTGTAAAATGATTCAAAATATAGTCTATGGCTTTTCTTTCAGCCGATGCTCTATTTCAGTTTTGACAGTACTTTGTATGAAGCATTACACCATACATACTTTAAATTAAATTTTTTATAGTTTCAAATATCTAATGGAACAAAAGTGTTTTCATGCATACTAAATACATGAGAAACTTTTGTACCATTTATAACATGTGCAATCCAGGTTTGTGGCATTCGGGTCCACCTCAACACTATTGTACATGTTGAGTTTTAATTGTTGTAGAGGGAAGTCAAACAAGCACTGAAAGAAAATATCAAGTTAAACTATCTACTGGAGGGAACAAAGTTTGCAAGATGTACAACATGTCGACCTTAATTTTTGGGAAATTTAACTGATTTACTGGACATGTTGAATATTTAAGTCTGATGGACTATGCTGCCATACATATTTGCAGTATTGAGTTTGATTAATTTACTCAATATAAATATCATATAGCTTTGATAAAGGGCAGAGGCAGGCCAATGCACAGATATGATACAGTTAAAATAGCATCGAAAAAGACTACAAATATTTGTAAATATCAAATAACTGATGTAACATTTTAACTCACAAGATTTCGAGGTTACATGTGTAGTTTTTTATACTGCATAAATATTCCTCCCTGGACCTGACCAGAAGATTAGTGCATTACTAACACTGTCTCATTTTTCTATCAGCATTTTGGTATTAGGCATGATTAGTATTCACAGTACACTGCTGATTTGCTCTGAGAACAAGCAGGGGATGTTTAAGCAAAAAACAAAAAAAGAAAACACTCCTCTTTCCCTGCAGAGAAAACAATGCTGTATGAGGGAGAATATTAGTGAATGTGCTGCAGTGATGAACATTTCCTCCTGTTTCATGTTTAACCCTGCTCAT
Organism: Symphodus melops; assembly: GCF_947650265.1. Lineage (NCBI taxonomy): Eukaryota > Metazoa > Chordata > Actinopteri > Labriformes > Labridae > Symphodus > Symphodus melops. The sequence goes on from NC_136703.1 coordinate 14,632,411, forward strand.
TTCCCACAGTAAGAACTCCGGAAACACAGAAGTGTGCGCAGCAGCGCTGGGGGAAGATGACTGATGGCTTGTTGTCATGATGTTTGGGATTGTGCAGACGTGGAGCCTCTTGGCTCAGTGAAGCTGTGAGGGGCTGCAAGTTACATACTACAGGCTATAGTGAAAAGTCCTGGTATTACCATGGTATTGCTTTATTGTTGCACTGTTGATCCTGTGCTGAATGCACTTAGCTGTAATGTCCCCAGCCAATTGCACAGCACTGGATGTATGACTAAAGTCCATGTGCTGTGACAGACTGGATTGCATTTAACCAGAAGGAAAGGACAATTAGAAGTTGTGACCTGGTATTTTAGAATATTTAGAGTGTATATGCAAAGAAAAGAAAAAACAATAAATAAAAATAATAACTTCAATACTTTTTGACATCCACAGCATCCCTATAACAAATACTATAGGTTATGGATCATAGAAGAGGTTTTCCGCAGTACCACTCATTTTGTGTACAATATAGACAATGTGTTTAAAAATATGTGTATTATAGAGAGAATATACAGTATAAGTAATGCAAATGTGTGTTTGTTGTTGTTTTTTTGTTTTGGGTTTTTTTTGTTTGTTTGTTTGTTTGTTTGTTTGGTTGGGGTTTTTTTTGGGGGGGGGGGGGGGACGAGGGGTATATTTATACATTGAGTTCTCTATTTTTGTAAAAAAGTTTAGTCTTTCTACTCCGATTTTTTTATTTCAAAGTTATACTCCCTGGCTTGTGTGTGGGCTAAACCTTATCTGACATCACCATTTTTCACAAATGTCAATACCTGAAAAACAGACATGCTCTATCAATCATAAAGATAGCCATCTTTCAGCCGGTCAATGTACCACACTTGACTGTCTGCGCTGACCCTCTCTCCCTCTCTTTTTCTCTTTGTCTGTCAGCCATATTACAGCTCTATCCTGATGCTGCATTGAAGAGCCTGAGCTCCATAAACATGGCTGTCATTTTCCCCGTCCTGGAACTACATTAACAGCTTTGACCTCTCCGACTTGTTGATGACACTCGTCTGTCAGCACTGCTTCATTCCCAGTCTTGTGAGGGTCAAGAGCCGACACATAATGAGGCCTGACAGTGCAGAGGGTCTGATGTCAGTATATGTAGCATGGATAAGGGTTCAATTCAAATCCATTGAGGTAATCTGAGCACGGACAGTGCTGATCCTAAGGCCTCGACCGCCTATTGACACACATCAGAGCATGGACGCAAAACAAATTAGCATCAGTCAATATTGTCTCCTGCCTCCTGACAGAGCCACACAAGAGCTGCCATGTTTACCTCACCTCCAGTCAAAACAACAGGGAGGGTGATCAGGATGCAAAATGTGTGCACTCAGTTTTAGGAGAATGTTTTTTGGAAGGATTGGAGGGATCTTTTATTTTGTTTTTGTAATTGTGATGCAGAATTTGGTTTGAGGGAGATCAAATATTCAGATAAATTGTGAGATTATCTTTTGTTGTATTTCTACAGCCATCTCATGCAGAATGTGTGGTTTAAGGGAAACAAGCTGTCCTCAGCTGAAATCACTTGTGTGTTTTTTTGTTTTATGTGATAATATAACTTCTGTTGCATTAAAGTGCTGGTCAGTGATGTGGAACAACTCTTCAAATATGCTAATCAGACATATGGCACTTCTAGGAAGAAACAATGATTGCTGTTTTTGTCCTACAAAATAAAAAGGTTACTTAAAGTAATTTGTTCAAGGGCTTTAGGGAGATGCTGCATGTTTTTAAAAAGCCGTTTGCATAGGGGGGGAAAGCAGAGATTGCTCACACCTGTTTTTTCTTCTTCTCTTCCCCTCTCTACAACACCTTCCCCTCCCCTGCCTCCCTGCTGAAAGCCATTACAGAAATACAATTTCTAATACCTCCGCACAGGTCTTCGATCGACTGCAAACAAATTTATATTCAGGCGGTAAACAGAAAGCTGCAGAGATTTATTTATTGAGTGTGGAGGAGAGAAACAAGCGAGCGCGTGAACCCTGAGTAACCTCCGAGCTGACATGAAGATGGATCAGCGCGCGCCGCAAATGCATGAAGAGAGGGGATATATTGCACTCAGTCATTCAGCACATCGCTGCCTGTAGAATCCCATTAACTCCCACAGCTGGGACCATATTTCTGTGTTGTAAGAATGCAGTTAAAAGTTGTTCATTACGCTGAATTATTTTGTAATTACTATAGAGTTAAAAGACATAGGGAAGATTATCGGAATAAAACGATAAGAACAGTTAACAGAGAGTGTTTTTATTATCAAATATTACGGATGGTGGTTATATGTGCGGTTATCTGAAAAAGAAATATCAATAAACTAATCATAATAGGCTAATAAGAAAAAATAATAATTGCACGCATGTTATGGCTTTCAATCAACATACTAAATGTATTAATTATTATATTTTCAACAGATTGATTAGAGCATACAGGGACAGGGAAATAAATCATTCAAATTAATTCTAAATAATAAATAATTACATAGTAAAATAAGTTCAACATCATGCAAACATAAATTGTCGTCTGCCTGCATAATGTATACAGAGCTAAAAGAAACATGACTGAAGCTGGGAAACAAAAATAAAAACTTAACATTGTTTATAAAAGTTGAGTTTTCTTTGAAATGATGGCATTGCATTGTGACTATGAGATGACATGTATTAACTCTAAGATGAAATAAAATAATTCAACAGTTTGAAAATTATAAATTACTATTGAACACTTTAGACTTACATTGCAGAATCAAACATTTATTGGCTATCTAAATTCACGTCTCTCCCTACTCTATTTATTTTCCGCAGGTTGCGACACACTGATGTGTTTTTGAAAGTAGGTCACCAGACGTGAGAGAGAGAGAGAGAGAGAGAGAGAGAGAGAGAGAGAGAGAGAGAGAGAGAGAGAGAGAGAGAGAGAGAAAATGTTGTGCTTCCATATGGAGCTACTTGACATTTTCACGTCTGTACTGGAGGTGATAACACTGAGCTGACGGAGTTTTTGTTTGTCGACTGTTGCACAAAAACAAAGGCTAAATGCTCTGTCTCAATGATCTTTAAAGCATATAGCCCTGGTAAAAAAAAATAAAAAGGTAATAAAAAATGATCCATTATTATTTGTGGAGGAAGTGAATTCTTTTCTTCGTTTTGACACCCAATTCTTGATAGCAAAAATTCATAGGAAAAGTTACCCCTAAACAAATACAGAGGAGTGTTACTAACGCAAACAGTCTAAACTTCTCTTTTTATCAACCATACACGCTCTATTTTTTGGAGGACCAGGAGTTCTTTTGCCCTTTCTGTCCGTTAAAACTTCTTGATCTCTGCTCGCAGCCATCTTTTTATGTATTTGTTCGAGGCTAATTACAAATCTGCTGCGACTGAACTTCTAAATACCAGCTGTCACGACCTCTGAACCCATTAAGTGTGCCTTTCTCATGACCTAAGACCTTTGCTAAAGAGGGCCTCGGGTTTTTTTCAAGGAGCTAGCACTGATTTGCATAATCCATTAGTTGCTTCAATGTAGCTCTAGATTATGCTAATTTACTCTTTGGGAACAGAAGTTAGCATTGTTGGTGTGAAAAATAATCATTATAGCAGAATTTGACCTAAAACACATTTCTCTTGGGGCAAACAAAACAGTTCAGGATGCAGACGTGTGTGACGTCATAGCATACCTGTCTGCATAGGTGAAACGCACGAGAAGGCCCTCTGTGTTTGCAGAAGAATTTTTAAGACTACCTTTAAGGACATATGTAGTTTTCTTTCAATGGCACTATTCAGATTTTGACCTGAATTGAGTTTACTCAGTGTTTGTCCTTTCTGATGAAAGAGATGTCCAGCTATTGGCCGAGACCAGGAGGGCACGTCATCTCCATCAATCAGGAACTGCTGGTTCTCCTCGCAGGAATGTCCCCACGCTCGTGCAGCCGTCTGACCACGCGTTACTGGATGCACGAGAGGCCAGGCATGGAGCGAGACCCCGTCCAATGATTATGCAGGAGGGGAGAGGTTATAATGACTTCCTATCAAAAGTTAACGGCCGAAGGGGAGAGTAGGAGCTCCCTGTTCACTGGAGAGGTCATAAACCTGGACCCCGATTGCAGGACTTATACTGAACTCTGCGGCCGTGACGAGGAGGGAGAAGTTGTCTCCGGAATCAACCCTCCACAGCCCCGGTACTTAACTCTCTCTAACAGTTTGACTCTGTGCTCCTCTTTGGCCAGCCCTCCTTCTCTTTCAATCCACTGTGAGACTCTTGAGGGCTTCTCGGCACCGGCCTGCCCCCACTCGCCCCGTGTCCCCTGGCAGTGCAGGGCGCAGGGGCAGGGCTCTCCAGGACGTGGATACTGCGCATCGAACAATGACGAGACGGCACAAAGCAGGTTTGGATCACCCGCAGTGCAAATCCAAACCTGCTTTCATAATGACACAGAGGTTAACGTCGACGTGGGGAGTTCTGTTACTTCGGATTGTAACGTAGCTGCTTTGGATGTAAACAGAAAAACTTTTGAGTGGATGAGAGTGAAGAGGAGTCAGCACCGGGCGGGTGAGTTTTGTCATGACAGACTGAGCACGAAAGGAGGGAGAAAGCTTCCCTGTGACGTAAATTCGTTCAGGACAAATGTGCTTAAGTTTTATATTAAAACTATGGGAAACTTCCAGTGATAGTTTGGAAAGTTTGATCGAAAGTTTTCTGTAGCGCTGGAAAGAGGAACAAATGCTGACGTGTTTTGCGTCACTGTGAATGTCCTCCCTCACAAACAAATGTTGTTTTGTTGTTTTGCTGTTTTACAATGGTCTCACTTTCATATCAGATTAAATGTAATCCTGCCTGTAAACTGTTTACTCGGCGCCAAATTTGAATATGCACATGAGGACTCTGTTATATTTCCTTAACGGTTCCATGTTAATGCCTGAGGTTATTTTACATTTGCTCCACCTACAGTCACAAGCAGGATTTAGTCACACACACATACGAGGATTGGGAACTACAGTAAAAGCTGCTCAGCCACAGTGTATATTCAAGCCTGAAAATGATCAATTATTTAGCCATGCCCTTCCTAACCAGCAGCCTTTGAATAATGCATCAGACCAGTGGCTGTCGAGCCTCACAGGAAGTTGAGTAAAACTTACTCCTGTAAGCAGGAGTGCTCCCTGAGTATCGATTAGTTGTCTGTTTGTAATGAAAGCCCTTGTGTATTGATTTCAGTTTGCAGCACCTTTACATGTGTCCACCTTTTTAACATAATTGCTGTCACAGATCATCATTTCCCTGAGTGATGAATCCTGGGCACAGAGCCCACAGAAGAATACACATCCCAGGCTTTAAATAAAAAAAATACAGATAGCCTCCTAATGTGAAAAATGCCTATCAGTCCTCAATTTTATGAGAGTTATAGTATCCAATATAGATCCTTCACTTTGATCAATAGTGTCAGTTGACTGACTGTACTTGAGCTGCGTTTCATAAATTTTACATGGATGAAGATTTACTACAATGGTGGTCCAGTCTTTTTTTTCTCCTTCTCCATAGCACATTCTGTGTCTGCTGTGAGTGAGCTGCTGACCCAAATGTTCACTGACCAAAGATGCATGTCTGCTATCATAACCACAAACTGTTTGTGGTAAAAGAAATAAAAAAAGAAGAAGGCCTAAGTTCCTCTGCAGGCAGTGCAACATACTTAAGCTTGCCACAATATACACTAGCATAGTAAATGATCATGTCTACTCATGCTGCATAATCATCTCCCTTGATTTGCAACAAACACAGAACTAAGATTTCTAACTTTTGCATACAGTACCTTGTAATTTTACTGAATTTACATTGAGGCAGAAGCACACCGAGCTAAAAATTAGAGTGATATAATCTCTGAGGCCTTGAATAACATTATTCTCATAACAATGTTTTATTAGAAGCATTTTAATGTTTTAATACTTTAATTTTTCTGGAAAAAACTTGAAACAATCAAAACAAAATTTAACAAAACTCTTCCCCCAAAAATTCTCAAGAATTCAGATTTGTGGATAGTCATGCAGATTCAGTTGTTGTTAAACATTATTCGCACAATCATGAAATGTGAGAAAACAAGTATTTGGATTATTATGAAGAGATCAAAAAGAGGATAAAAACACACATGGGACAACATGTTTTGATTTAAAAAAAACCTTTGGAAAATTTAAATATAATTTGATGCAGAATCACAAACTAAATACGAAACAAAATATTTCATATAAGTGAATACAGATGTGCACTTTGAATAATTTGGTTATGATGATGAATATTTAACATGAATATCTCCAGATATTCTTAAATATATTTAAAAGATGTAACAAACAACAAAACTACTACTTCTACCTTTTGAATGCTACATATTTGGAATATAACAATGCTGTTTGATGTAGAAAAAACACATCAGGAATCAAATTAATGAGTAATGATGTGCTTTTTGACACACATTGACAAATATTGTTCTCAGGTTGCTGCTGCAGGAGGCCCAATAACAGTCATTAGCATCTGTAATTAGTCATAAATATTTCAAACAGATGCAACAAACACAAAATTCCGATGTATAGTTTTTCATTTTCCACTTGCACAGACTACAGAGTTTAGATTAGCAGGTAAACATTTGAGTGAAGTTGCCACTTCGTAGGAGGTAAAGGTGACAAAAACACCTTTGACTGGTCCCAGAGTGATTTTATTCATAAAACACATTAGCTACTCATCTGATCTAAGTCTGTGCACTTGAGAAAGCCATTTGCTCCCAGCCGCCCACTCACACAAAGACTTCTTCTAGTACTACTGTTAGCATCTCTGTCACCTCTCCCTGCATCTCTCTGAAGGGGATCATCTGGAGGAGTAACTCATTAGCGCTACTGTGTAACTTGTAAAAGAGTCATTAGTAAAAGTATGCTTTCCACTGGAGCTTCTATTGGTTTTGGCACATTAACAAAGTCTTGCGTATTCTTCCTGGTTGAAAGGCCTCCACAGACCTGCAGTAACCTGATCTCCTGGCTCAGTGTATATACTCCCAGTGCGTCATTCTTCAATTATGCTTTGACAGCACCTGAATTACTGTGGGCTGGATGCCCAGATGACTGAGGCAATGTGTATCGATCTATCCCTTTTCTTCTTCTCCTTGGCTTGGGAGGCCCCTTCCATTCCCTTTGCTGGCTGGCTATTTTTAAGTGTGCAAGTCATTCCTCAAATATTTAGTTTGATTCTTCTATGCCTTCTGGCCAGCATCAATTCTATTATCTTTGCAGCCATTTATCAGAATGTGCATAAGATTTGCACTACTGAAAGCTGAACTTCATAATTGCGGACGTACTCTGTATTGGTTCTTCTTCTTCGCTGCCCTCTAATTCTCCGGCTCGCCCACCTTGACATTCATTTCCTTAAAACACAGATGTCGACATTTATCCTATAAGTGACCTTTCCATCTGCTATGCTTTTCCAAGTGGCTAGAGGCCTGTTAACCTTCCTCCCAATGAATTGTGGTGGGAGAGATTGCACTACACCTGGCACACTGACTCCATTATGTAGCAGCAGCACATTTTCTCAGCGGCAAACACTGACGACTTGCCTACAATGTCAGGGTCTAGCTGCGGCTCCTGTCATTCATTGCACATAAGCAGCACAGATGATACTTTAATGTGTGACCCAAAACCTCAGAGGAAAAACAAGGAACACATTTATCTTAAATGCAAAGTCTGAAAGGATTTGTAAACTGTTAAACTGTCATTGACACAGAAAGACCTACAGGCAAATTATTAATGATTCTGATGCAGTTAATGGACTGTAAATGCTCAAAAGTTTTTACGCATCTCTGACTATATTGTTCTGCATATCTTAAACATCATGGAAGACTTTGTTACTCTTTAGTGTCAATGATACATTTTAAAAGCAGCATCTGTAGTTTGTAGAATGTAGAACTTCTATCTATCTATCTATCTATCTATCTATCTATCTATCTATCTATCTATCTATCTATCTATCTATCTATCTATCTATCTATCTATCTATCTATCTATCTATCTATCTATCTATCTATCTATCTATCTATCTATCTATCTATCTATCTATCTATCTTATCCTAATCTATATCGACCTTATTACAATCGATCGGTCTTAATTCTTCAGGCTCCAGTTTGTGATGTTATTGCATGAGATTGTGTTATACCGCACAGGTGTTTCTGTTATGTCCACCCCAATAGATATTATTCTAATCCCCATGCACCTGTTCTACACCACCAAAAGGTTTCGCTAGTCCCTGTGGGCTATTGCAAAAGTTGAAACAGTGGGGAAATACATCTACTTGATATTCAGACAGAATAATAGCTCCCAGGTGAAGACCTTAAATCAGCAAACCAGTTCAGGGCCACAACAAATACTCATTTTTGGAAATAGTTGTAACGAATTCCTGGACATTTGACAAACACCTGTTATTTACTCATTCAGAGATTATTTAAACTTCCAGGAAAGCAGCAAATAGGTTTAGAATAAATATTTTATTAATTTCCGATGAGTTATACAAAAGTTATTAGGACATATTATTATTTTAAAAATTATAAGGTTTATCATAGCAATTGAATTTTCCTCTTATTTTTCTTCCTATTCCCTGGATTTGGGGGTGATAATCTTTATAGTGTGTTTTGCTTATCTTGCGAGTAACCTTATTGCTCTTTCTGACTGTTTTCATGTCCTCTCTTCTCAGCCAGGATGCAAATGAGCTGTGGGTTCAGTATAGTTGGTCCGGGCCTCGGTGCTGTGGAGGCTGGACACCGCAGCCTCTGCTCGGATGACTATCCCGCGGAGAACGGCACCCCGAGAACTAGCTTCAGCACCAGGCAGCTGACCGAGCTAGAAAAGGAGTTCCACTTCAACAAGTATCTGACGCGGGCCAGGCGCGTGGAGGTGGCCGGTGCCCTGCAGCTGAGCGAGACGCAGGTGAAAGTTTGGTTTCAGAACAGACGCATGAAGCAGAAGAAATTACAGAGAGACGGCTTGATGCTCTCAGAGCCGGGGCCCGCAGCTGCTTCGCACTCTAACACCGTGGACACCTGCCCCTCTCCTGGACTGACCTCTCCAAAACACCTGGTCCTGAACTCCTGAGCCTGCAGATGTTTTGATTCCCGTTTGCATCGGTTTCAATCAGGCTGCACTTTTATTTGGTTAACACGATGGATGGATGCTTATCGCGAGAGGCGCGATGGCAAGTTTCTTCATGCAAGAACGGGTCCACAATTTGTCATCGTTCCCGGCTTCAGACTCTGATTTGAATATTAAAATCGGAGTCATTCCATCGCGCTCCATGTCTACACAATGTAAACTAGGAAACAAAATAATATTAATTGTCCATACAAATGCGGGCGAACTCGTTTATTTATTTATCTCTTTATTCGAGAAGAGACTTTACTTTAATCTATTTATTCTATATAGGCCAGTACGTGCTACCCATTTTGTTTAAAATAAATGTATTTATTTAAGGGCTTTGTTTGATCACATTTATTTATGGAAATGGGGTTCACTTTTTTATTTTTTTCACTTCTCACTGTAAAGTCTTGGACGACTTGATAGCCTAAGTTATGGATTTTTTTTTTGTCTTTCTTTCTTCTCCATTAATGTAGTTTGTGTCTTGAAGCTTACATTATAGAAAAAGCCAAATGCATCTATAATATGAACATAAAGGACATTATCGTACTAATTTGGCAGAGCACTAACGTGCTTATTTTATAATTTTCATGTCTTTCTTTAGCCAGCTTTTGTCCAGTGTTTAGATTTTTCATTATCTTCAGTCCCCCAAAGATTAAAAGGCCATAATTGACTGATAGATTTATCGACCGTTCGTATTAGGAGTATTGATCCGTGGTGATCCATCTATTTAAGGCACAAAACTGGGAGCGTTTGCATGCATGTGTAACTGCACGTTAATGGAATGTAGAAACGTCACGACAGGGAGCTGTTGCGTCTTTTATTACGGCGATACATGCATCAGAAAATGATCATTTAGCCTGAACACTCATGCGGGAGGGCAGACAATAAAACGCTGTCTGTGCTGTTTTGCACATCAACCAATAAATTGCACGCGTGGCCCCAGCAGCTCGTCAGCCTCATATAAAGTAAATGATTTCGAACCCGGCCCCTTAAACACTGTTATGTTCCCGGTATAGCAGTGTGTTTCTGTCGTGTTAATGTCTGTTCTAATATCTAGAAATGAGCCGTCACACACGTTAATTCTATGACGGGGAATATTGTTGTTTAGCTTTCAATTAGCATTGTTTGCACTGGATATGAAAGTAATACTCTTTCTGAAATGGATATTAATGACAACAAAAGAAGTAGGCAACAAAAAAGCAACTGGGGAATGTGAAAAATAAAAAAGTTACAAACCGAATCGATTAATATGGTCTTTTAAATCTTAAAAGGTGTCCTTGTGCACATAAAACCATGCTAAAAAATTAAATAATAAATATCCAATTGTACCTATGGGCATGTAGGCTGCAGGGCAAAGCTAATATATGCACTTACACCAGAGTTCACCCCTCACCTCTTGACCCTTGTCTTGCCTGGAGACATAGATGACCCGGTCAGCGGTTCACAGAGAGAGAGATGCACCATTCATTTGTGTGACCTCCAAATCTGCATCTTTTTCTCTTCCTTTATTTCTTTTTGTCATTTTATCTTTTTTACCAACAACTAGGCAAGCTTTTGTTTCTCTGCTGGCTCTCTGTGGCCACACAATAATATTTCATCAAGCTGAATAGAGGAGCGACCAGGCCATATGATAATTGTTCATATTATAATTCCATACCAGACCTGCATAATGCATTTTTTTCCAGGAGCTAACCTAATTTTTTGCCCTATCTCTTATTTCAATAAGCCAAAAAATGTGCTACCGACTCACTTTATAAACTGGATGAAAGAGTCTTTTCATACAATAAGTTTTTTGGAAATAAACTGCAGCCCTGTTTTTAATAGCAAAGTTGAAAAATTTAAGTTACTGGTGCATACTTAACACTTAATGTGATTCCATGTCAGAGGCAGCAAAAAAAAATTATAGTAACTATCCATTATATGCCTGCTTCTTCTAAATTATTATGCATATTTGGTGGAATGATTCTGAGAGAAATGTTTACACATATCCCTTCTAAACAATATATTTGGAGCTTTTCTCATTAATATTAACAGAATACTTTGCTTGAACTTTTTAGTTTGCAGGTCAGCAGAGTAGCTTTTGACAGTATAAACATTTCAAAGTTTTTTTTGTAGTTGATACAAATGAGTTTGCATGCGTGCTAAACTAAAAACTGTGTTGAGCCCAATTTATATTCAATTTGCATTTAAACAAATAACATCCCATTAAGGCCGAGTCTCAATAAACAAATAGTACAAAGTGGAATGTTTAACAAAACCATCAAATGTGTTCCTCCTTTTAATGCAAATAAGAGTGCACTCGTGAAGGTTATGAGGATGATGATGATGAAATGTGATGACAAGCCTGGCAGTCTAAAAGCGGTATCCCATGTCCACTGTTCCTCCTAAGGAGAGGGTTAGCTTGGCCTTATTACAAACTCTTTTATCATATTTTGCAAATGTGTTCCCTTGTTACAGGACTTTATGTTACAGGTTGTGGTGTTTGATGCTTGCAGCAGGTGTGCACTTTAAAAAAATCAAACTTTATCACACTTTTTACTGTATTATATATTCACACTCTTGATTTTCAAAACCTTGATTAAAATTAGAGGGATGAGTTGAAGGTGAAGTAAGAGTTGATTTATATTGGGTGAACTATCACTTCAATTTCATCCTGTGGCAGCTTCAACATTTGCCTCTCAATTGATGGAAGGCAAAAACACATTGTTTGTTCAGACCTGACATTTAGCTCCAGAGCTTTTGAGTATGTCTTCTCTGATGAATTTGTCTTCTGTAATTCTTTCCTGAAGATGTACGGTTTGTTCACAAGACTGACAGCTGTGCTGCGCTTATACACATAAGGTGAATGAAAGGACAATGAAATCGAACAAGTTGGGTTCATCTTTATTTTTCTTTTCTTATCTTCTCTTTACAGCAATAATTTCTCAGAAAGAAATGTGTTTAAAAATCGTCTGAAGCTCCTTTATTTTTATCAGTAAGAAGCTGTTTTTCTTTACAAAGTCAAGAAGCTGGAATATACAGTAATTCGTAAAAGTAAATTTACCTGCCTAATTTTTAAAATTAAAAATATATAATTTCGATGTCAAACCAAAAGCAGTGATGTATTGGTTCATGATAAATCAAACAGTCAACAGTCTCTGTTTTGGTTTTCTACTGCTGTGTATGAGCTGTTGCGAGCAGCTATTACGGAGGAGCACTGCGTGGCATGAGCAATGACAGAACATATGCGCCTTACAGATTAACTTACATGTATATATATATGTATGTGTGTATATATATGTATATGTATGTATGTATATATGTATGTATGTGTGTGTGTGTTTATATATATATATATATATATATATATATATATATATATATATATATAAGTGGGTTCCTCCGAGATCATTGTAATTAATGCATAGTTGACCTAGAATTAACTTAATACATAATATGCATGTGATATACCGGTGCTCAGGGGAATTAATTCAATTGATCAAGTTAAGCTCTTTCTAATTCGATATGAAGCACTTTTAGGTAGCTAAGTTGTTGTTGTAATTACATATGATTTGAATGTTCCATTTTAGCTTTCTGCTCGTCTGATTTTACTGTTTTTCTTTATTTGCACAGACTTTCATGCACTATTAGTCTTTTTCACTGGGCTCATTCACATATTTGACTACCAAACAATTTGAAAAACAAGAAAGTTTAAATGAAGTGCACCTGTTTTTTTGTGCCAGTGTGTGTGCCTTTGTACATTTGGATGCACTGTGTATACAATTACACAAATATGTGTTTTGTTTCCTAGGTGCTACTAATAAAGCGCTCAAAAAGATACAAAGCACCAATTTGAATAAATGTACGCGCATGCACTCTGGCACGCAAATCCATACATAACACATTCTGACAACAACATGCACACCAATCCCAGTCCCTGCCTCTCCTCTCGTGCTCCACTCCAGGGAGCAGATGTTTGGGGACAGCTTACAGCCTCAGCGAATTTCTGTGTACAAAGCAAACAGGCAAACTCAGCACTTCTGGCTGCAAAGGGAAATTTGCTCTTGAAACAAGGGGAGGGGGGAGGAGGGGGAGGTGGCTTTGAGTTAGTGTAAGGTATCATGGGGCTGGAAGAGGAGGGGAAAAGGTTGAGAAGAGGTGCACACAGAGGTGAAAGTGTGTCAAGGTTGCAAGGCTGCTGTATAGGATAATTCCCTGTTTCCTGTTAGTGTGTTGGGGCAGCATCATGGTCTGTACATTCAGTAGCTCTCTGTGATATCATGCAGCATCAGTAAATATCAAACATGGTGGCCCCTGCTACATATTTGACTACGTGCAGTTGCTTTGACCTCTTCCAAGAGTCTCTGTCTTCTCGATAGTTTGGATTGCCCTTTCAAAAGTTGCAGGCGTGCATAAAGTGAAGGGAAAAGAGGCAAAATAAGGGAATGAGCCTTTACAGAGTTTGCTGATACTGCACACAAGACACAATAGCCTAGGAGCAGCTATGCTAATGATGCCATTGATATAATTCACTGATTTAATGGTACTGGTCCTGTGGCGGTATGCTGCATGTTTGTGCCCTAAGGAAAATTGCAATATTACTTTTTTTAAATATGCTCCACTGGCTGACAAGATTTTGTTATTGTATTCATATGCCTTAAAATTTAAGTGTTTGATATGAAAATACCTAAATAAATAAATAAAAAATCCTCCCAAAATGTTTCAATGAAGATTTTCCAGATAGGCTCTGCAAGATGCTTCACATCATCTCATTATAAAAGGCTCAAAGCCCAGCACACACTTCTGCGTCTGAACATGACATCAAGTACAGACATTTTGACCTCCAATCAGTGTATTATAATCCCTAAACAAACCCTCATAAATGAACCCTGCAATGTGTATTTGTCTGAACGAAGGCATCCCCCTCCTCCTCTGCCCCTGGGGTGAGGTTGCCATAGTGACAGATTCATAGACATATGGAGGAGAGAGGAAAAGGGGCGGGGCTTCATGGGGTGAGGTGGAGGGGGAGATAGAAGACAAGGGGATGGGTCGTACGCTTGACGACGTTGGCGCTCTGTCTTTCAGATGTCTCTTTGTGTTTCATATATCAATCAGCCATCCATATCGGTCTGTGCTCAGCGAGGGAACAGTTCATGAACTTTTGTCAATCAAGTCTCTGTCAGGCGCCATCTTGGGTCTATTTCACAAAGGAGAGGATTGATTCTTGCAGAACCGAAAAAACAGTATGTGCAGGGGAACTGCAGGCAAAAAAAATTAGAACCGATTTTGAACATTAAATTGATTTGATAAGAAGCTGTGAGCACATTGTGTAATACTGGTCATTTTGTTTGGCATAAATGACCAATCAACATTATAAAAACAAACATATCTGTTTGCTGCTCATTGATGTTATTCAGAAGAAGTACTTAACCTTTGAACAGGATCGTCCTTGCTGCCATTAAATATTTTTTCATCAAAAATGTGCAAAAAAAAGGGAAAAAACAGGTGCTCAATCAACTCTCAAACCCACTGATTTATACACTGTTATTCACCCCTCCTTGTACTTCTCCTCAAACAATCATTCTGTGTATCTTTCCTCAACCAGTGCGCCATTCTTCCCCTCTTCTTCCCTATTTCCATGTCATCCGTCTTCCCTCCTGCTCCTCCACTACAGCCTGCTCTCTACCTGATATGAGATAGTGACCCTTCAGTCCTCAGAGGTCAAGTGATACAAGGTCATTGGCAGGTCATCTCTGCTGACTGGCTGACCTCTAAAAGGACGTCTGCAAGGAACCAATCAGGCTCTGCTCCTTCCTCCCCTAAGGCGGATCCCCCTCCCCGGCTCATCAGCCGCCTGTGTCACATGACCAGGGTGAAGCGTCAGAGGGAGGATGATTAATGATGCTTTTAGTACCTGTTTAGAATGAAGCTGTCCACACCGCACTGTAATTACCCACTCCCAGGCGGCAGCTGCCCAACATAATTGCTTTTTGTTTGTTGACCCGGTTTATTGAAGAGAAAGATAGCTTTGGCTGGGCAAGATGGAGTTGGGTACGCTATACAGTGGTGAGGATGTGTGTTCAAAATTTGAAGGACTGTGTGTTTGAAATACAGGTGTTGGTAGATATGTGTGCAGATAGTGTAGAGTTGTGAGTGAAAAGAAATGATTATAGCTAAACAACTCTATACATATATTTGATAATGTAATGTTTTTTTTTACTTTAAAAAAATAAAAGGCATAAAGCCTCTCATTTTAGGTCAAAGAAAGCCACATCTCAAGTGCAAGGTTAGTGTATAATTCTGGAATACAAAAGCCTTCAACATGCACAGTTAAGAAAGGGGTGTGTTCTGTCATGCACAATTCATGTCAACATCTAAAAAGCTCAACCACAGTGTTGCTCTGAAAATCCAAAATGAAGTTCAGAAGGTCAATGAAATACTGTGCCTACAAATCCCTTCTCCCTCTTTGGCTACATGCCTAAAGCAAATATTAAAATTTCAGTACCTTCGGCACGTGCCACGAGGACAGTGACAATGAAACCCAGATAAACAGCCCCTCGTTTGACCTATGGAGAGCATAAATTTACCGCCCATAAATCCTTAAGCGTTTCAGCTCCGTTTGGCGCATTTGCCGAGCCTCTCTACCCAGACAGAGAGAGGCGAGCATTCGGGTATCAGCTCTACTGTATGAGCAGCTTTCATCCTGCTCCTAGTTCTCACATAACTCAGTCCTGCAGCCTTTATCACCGACTCATAAATAACTAGGCTATCGCCTGATAATGTCCGTTTAATGCTTAGTCAATAAAGCCCATAGTAAGAGGGGCCTTTTTTAGCCTCTCTCCTGTACATAAATATAAACAGTGCAGTAGATTGATGTGATGGGCAGGCTCTCTCTGCACTGGGACAAAAAGAGGTAGAATGTGGGCCCAGGAGCTGAAGGTGGGTTGAGGGGCTGCAGGTGTTTAGAGGAGATAGTGGGCTGTAATGAGGGGGCTGCAAGAGAAGAGCTGAGTGGATATCCTTGACTGATCACCTGTGAAAGGCACATACACGCATATACACACAAATTATAGCACATAGACACTAACATGCACACATCGACACACTCACTCATTCACACACCCACACATACACTAATGCCATCATTAGTTAACCATTGGTGTTGATGCCTGGTGCACAAAAGCTCATCCTCCCTATTTGAAGGGCATGTGAGCATTATGATAAAGACACTTCTGAATGAACTCCTATTTGTATCTTGTTAGCATCTTTTCTTAATCTATTGACACTTAGCTAAAACAAACACGAGCCTGCGACCACAGAATGACATCCAGGAATGTTTGTTTCAGTGTGCAAGGACAGCTATCAACCATTCACACTACTCGTCAGACCGTCCAATTCCAGTGCTGATCCAGGGCAGCTGTAGCCCGTGTGAAGGCTGGAATAGAATCAGACTGAGCCCTGGGGAGACAGCAGAGACTGACAGGGATGTTGCAGTTTTGAGCAAAGGGGGATGATTGTGATCCATGAGTTAGTCAGAGCAGCAGCACCTGGGCTTGGAGAAATGGTTGATGCAGTGAGTGGGTTCAAAACAACAGGGTTGAACCAATAAGGTTGTATTCTCAAATATGGATGTATTGAGATGTTGGTTTGTAATATAAGTTAAGTAGTCATGTCATTTTTAAAACCAGGTCCCAGGTAAAAAAAAAATCCAGTTGAATTGTGTCACAATATCAAATTGTGTTGTAAGAGCACAATTTCTCTTGTTGTTGGAAGAGAAGAAAGAAATTTGTCTTGGGTAACACAGATAGCTGTTCTATTATCCTGCTGCAAGGAAATAACATATTTTTCAAAGAAATATGTATTTATTATGTGGGAACCAGGAAAGTTTGAATATAAACATTTTTCATTGTGCAGAGTCTATAGGTGCTGTACCAAACAGTTTTGGCAAATTTTGTGAGAAAAAAAGATCAATTTTATTTGAAGACATTGGCAGGGAATTGTGTTTTGTGGAGCTATGGGAAGGCTAGTTTATTGCACCTGCTATAATCTTTTTATGGAACAACTAATTAAAACAAAATGTCTATTGTCACTGAAAAACAATATAATTGTCCTACAAATTCAACTGGAAAGCACATAGCAAAATTTACAATAAACTTACAACCACGGTGTGCAAAAAAAAATAAAAATTCTATCTGTATATATTTTTGGTAGAAAAATACATTTTGCTCCACAACATTTATAAGATACAACTAATACTTTTGACTCAATTTCTATGAATGAGTAAACTGTGATGTCAATGTGACAATAAACTATGTTTGATGTTGGCTACAGCAGAGAAGCATGACTATTCTCCACCTGAGGCTACATAGCTAAGTGTACACCGATGTTTTCTTGAACGCGCTCCTGCATTGTGAAAATACAAAAATGTTTTGAATAAAGTTTGAATACTTAAGTATTTTTGAAAGCAAGTACACCAGTTCTTGAATTCTAGTTATAATCTCACTGAGCAACTTTCACTTTTAGTAATAGATCAGGAGTATTTCTACCTCAGATCAAGTGAAGCAGAAAAAGTTAGCACGCCACATCCAACCCTGCACACAAGGAGAGGCCTGTTGACAGCTTTATGATCATAAGTGAGTAGGAAGGGAGATGTCTAAATTTAGGCATTATTACCATTTAATTAGCCTTTGTCTTTTTTAAGGACCACTTCCAATGCTACATTGGAGAATAAATTGTCACAATAACCCATAATGTTTCTTTTATGCAGAGAGCTGTACCAACGACCTAAAGAAAAACTTTAATAGCAATCTAAGAATTAGAACAATTCTTGGGTTCTTGCTGTGCTACACAGGAACAACAATCCTGATCACTATCAACAAGTGATAAAACTTCCTTAAACATGCTTTGACCAAATTCACAAAGTAATGATGTTTACTCTTACAAACTAGCCTAGCCTACATGACCCTTTAGGAGTTTCCCCATTGTGAAATCTGACCTCACAAGGAGAAGATAAAATGCAAACAAAAAATGTAAAACGCAACACAAAAGCAAAAACAACAACACTATGGTCAGCTGCAGAATCACTCTCCATGAAAAAATAATGGAATCATAATGAATGCATAACATGTAAGGCCATGTAATAGAAATTAATGACTGACCAGTCAACCTTGACGTTGCTGGAAGGACTATTTCCTCACCATAGAGATAGTAGTTACTCTTAGCATATTAATAGGCTAGGGAGTTAGCAGCGGTGCATAGCTATTTTTCAACAGAATGCAAAGTGATATGATTATTACAGATGAGTTTGTCTGACTGGGTAAGTAATACAATAACTTATTTGATAAATTGTTGGGGATACTTAAATGCATTTTCCCCAGTGTGTCTGTTAAAGGATCACTGTCATCTGCAGATCTTACCGGACATCATTTATCAGTATTTGCCTCAGTGAAGGGAACTGGAAGATTTTGAAACAAATTCTTAAAGCACTTAAGTTTTCAACATTTCATTAAGCTTGCTTGACGTTCCTGACTTTTAAGGATTTTAAAACAAATAGGTTACCATTTGCTCGTCACAAACGTTTGAAAATATGAGTGACAGACTATTTCAGACTCAGTGGAAATCTTCAGACATTGCCTTCGTGCATTTATAATTCCCATAGAGTCTCATGTCACTGATTTCAATGCTTGCAGGTGCTGTACCAACATTGGAGGAGGATGGGCAAGGACCTGGATTAGGAGAAAGGTGAGTTAGGAAGTACCCACAAACTACTGACGCCTCTCCTCTGAAAACAGTGGCAAATGAATCTCCAGGGTAATGGAGACAGAACTATTGCAAAATTAGGAGAGACATTAACTGGGGTATCAATAAATAAACCTCTAATTAGGAAAAAGGAAGCAGAGCAGAAGCACATGGGGAGAATATCAATGGCATGCTCACATCTGTATGCAGTCACAGCTCTCTGTTGAGGGGACGGGCCTCACAGGGGCTTCACCAATGGCATCAGCTCACCCATCCATTCCCGAGCCGCCCTGGTGGAGAGCGTGCCCACTCTATGACTGTGCAGTGAACCCAGCATACCCTCCCTTCATTCATTTCTCCCTCCAAGTCCATCCCCCTACCCCTTCTTCTCTCTCTTCTCTTCCCTTCTCTTTTCTTTTCTTTTCTTCTCTTCTCTTCTTTTTTCTTCTCTTCTCTTCTCTTCTTGTCTTGTCTCGTCTCTTCTTCCCCCCTCTCCTCTTCTCTTCTTTAACCAGCTTATCTGCACGGTGCCCTGAGTGTGCTGCTGCTCTGTGACTCCAACATGATTGATTGTGGTGGGGGTCCTCCACTCCCTCGGTGAGAGAGAAAATGGAGGAGGAAAATAGTGGAGAGGGGAATGGGCGAAGCAAAGAAGCCTGGAGAGAGAGAGCGAGAGAGAGAGAGTGTATGATGGGTAAAATGAAATAGAGGCAGTATTTGTGTATGTACGTGTCTGCACACATGTATGTGTCTCCATCTATTGGTATGGAGTGTGCTTATGTAAAATGTGTCCCCATCGCTAGGAATGAAGATAAACTACAATCTGTGCATGCCCCGAGTCGACACCCAGGTATGTATCCAGTTATAATGTGTCAGGATTAGTGGGATGCCTGGCCAGCAGAGGGACGTGGAATTGCAACCTAGGTGTTGGTGGAGGGTGAGGGTGGAGGGGGTGCATGGCGCTGACCGCTCCCTGTCTCTCCCCCTCTGTTCCCTGGAGGGTAATAAAGACTGATGACAGTGATGCTGTGCCATCCGGCTCCACAGTCTCCACTGCACAACCATTTGCGCCATCATTTATCCCCACTCCCCCCCCACCCCCCCCACCCTCCCCGCTCTAATTCTGCTTTAATAACCGCCAGCTCCATTCATCAGGGTATTGACGGGCATGACAGGCGGTGCAGCACACACTAACTCCCTGCCCTTTACTCGCTCACAGTTGGGGTCAGTGCGAGGTCACACAGTCAATAATCACAACACACCTCACTGTCACCTTGGAGCGACTGCATGCCCTGCATATCTATTCTCACTGATGCCAAGCTTCTCATTGGCTTTACTGCTTAGTACCCAGCACCATGCACATTTGTAACGCTCTCAGAAGCTATGAGCAGAGTTAGCGCTGCACCACAGGAGATATGCAGAGCAGAGGGACTGTTGATGTTGCTCCACTGGGGATTAAAATATGTGAACATGTAGTGCATTAAAGTTGGATTATTAAAGTGCTACCATGTCACAGACAAGTGTTTTCCCTTGCACTTTGTACTTACACTTGTGTTTCGAAGGTGAAGGGTTTTGGAGGGGGGGCTATAGTCATTTGTTACAGGTACAACTTCTCCCTCTCTCTCCTTGGGCATTCACCTCTTCATATGCAAAACATGTCCTGCTGTCCTCCAACTCCAGCACAGTTTGCTGCCGTGACACATTTTTTCTTCATTTAAGCTTGACAGTGACATTTATGTTCATTTGCTCTGTGCAATTGTGAGGCATCTGGAGAGGCTGGTTCCCCTTTTTTTCTCCTCCTCCCTCCCCTCTTTTCTTTTTTCTCTCCTGACAAAAATATTAATGTAGATTTGCATGCCACAGTGGCAAAGTCCTTGATGAACAGTTGGATTTTTGGGAACACACAGAGGAAAAACACCTTCGCAATTATACATGGCAAGAAGACTGAGGAGTCTACTGTTTTTAGATAGATTACACAGTGTGTTCACTTGGAACATAGCTAGGATCAGAAGCAATGGGAACTTGCACCGCTCCATGAATCTAGTGATGCTGCTGATTTTGGAGGTGCTGGGGACTGTGATGCACTGGGGAGCTGAACATACTGCACGCTGTGTTCGACCAGGTGGCACCCACCCTTCTACCTCCTCTAAGGTCACATGATTCATCCATGAGGTTCTATATGATCCACAGTCCCTTTCCTGTACCCTTCTGCTGACACCTATAGAAAAGCAAACATGTCAGAGGGACAAACAAGAGGCCCTCTAGGGCGCCACATGCAGGAAAAAGACACAAGCAACAGCATTTTAGCTTCACCTACTATACCTAAACACATATCCTTCCCCACCCCCACTTCACCCATCCTGACCATGCTGCAGCAGAAGCCAGGGGTGTGGGTGCTGAGGGCTCTAATCCGCGGTGCAGGTCCCATCGGCAAGGATCATTGAGCTAATTAATAATGTGGCACAGAGAGGGATGGCAGTCATTAAGGAGCCACGGCTGTGTGTGTTAAGATGCTGTGCGTTTCTGCATGGGAGTTTGCATGAGTGTGTGTGCATATTAGGGACGTATAGAAGGGCGGGTGGGTGTAGGCAGGGGGTACTGCAGACACAGGGGATCACTACAGCATGCAACTCCTTTTATTCATAACTCACAAAGGCCAAGCTCAAAATGGAAGCACACTCATACACAGACACATACAGTACGGTATGAGTTTAATAAAACACACATGTTGTTTTAACATCATTTACTGCAGTGCAACTTTGATAGACTCGGTTTAGTTTGTGTGAGAGTCAGCCACAGTGCACTAGAGCAGGATTTCCCTTCTCTTGTATCAATGAAAGCAACTCTAGTTTGACCACACTGTAACTCACACAAAACTGCAGCAGCGTAGCTCCATGGGGCTCTGTATAAAACTCTACTGCACCAGCAGAGCCTATCATTCCCACTCTATAGCCATATGTTACAAGGCGCTGTATACATCGCCAATATTTACTGTAGGCTAGGGGACCAGAAGGCTAAGAGCACTTAGTTGTGTGAGGCAGCCCAATAGCTCAGCCCGGGCTAATGAAAGGAAACAACAGGAGCAATTAGCAGTGTAAACAAACAGCTCGCTGAGGCCCCAGTCTCCAGCCTCCCCCCTGACAGCAAAGGGACTGGCAGCATGGAGTAGGAGGTAATTGGGGGAGCTAGGAGCCGAGACAAAATCAATGGCAACGCATGCACAGACACAGCACGATTACTCACCACCCTTACATCGTAGCCCCAGGGACTCAAACACGAAAAGGTATTGTGGCAGGTTTGACCCTGTCGAGCTCACTCTCACCTCAGGAAAGGCTGCTTTTCTGTACCTAAAATGTGCACATTCTGAACTTAAAAACATAGAGAAAGTCAATTAAACTGACAACTGACACCACGCAGCACACAAATATTGCACTCTGACCACTGGACATACAGGGGCCTAACAAACTTCCTCTCAGTCTAATTGATCTCAGCTTGGTGCCATTTATGTGTCTGCCTGTACACTAATGTCTACTACTCGCTCCTTCATTGGGAAGCATCGGCGTCTACAATGCGACCATGTGGCTGCGGCCTGCAGACAGCCATGCAGAAAGGCGGCTGTAAATGTCTCCGTCCCTCTCTCCCTGATGGAGAGGAAGGGCATCACTTAGGCTTGAGGCTGACTCGGACTTCCACTCTGCTGGGCACATTTTGCTGCAAGCATGGGGCTTCTGCTGTCTGAGTGCTTGCCAAGAGAATAATCAGCAAAGACACTGACAAAGTTTTACAAAGTCCACGATGGGGTTTGTTCTCTAAGCACAGGTTTCATCCAAATCAGCACCTGTTGGCACTCGGGAAACCGCAGAAAAAAAAAGAACCAAATAGTGAATAAAGGTATTCTCGCTGGAAGTTGAACTTATTTTAGTGAAAAGGATGTTTGGTGTTTGTTCTATAATATGACTTCATACTGAATAGGATGATTATGGATTTTATTTGTAGTCTGTAACTTAAAAGTAACTACCAAGTACTTGGTCTGTACTACATAATACTTGTTGAGCAATGTAAAGCTACATTTGCATAGCACTACTTGTGAGTAAAATAGACTGAAAGGGTTAAAGAGTCATTTGACAATAAAAAAGGCAAATATTTTGATAATCTTCAACCTGCTACATTTCTAAATGCAAACTTACTTTCTTTGGGATTTTGACTGTAAGTCTGACAACACAAGCACATTCATGATGTCACCTTTGGTTCTAAAGTATTAGAAGGACATTTTTACTCATTTGGAAATTGAATAAACCAATAGCTGATACGTCGAGAAAAAAAGCAAATATGAATAAAAATAAGCATTAGTAGCAGCCCTTGAGGATAATATTTGAGTAAATATATTTCATCAACTGCAGCGCACAGCAGAGTGTGCTGATTCAAGCTGCGCAAAAAGCATCAGCTACTTTGTTTTTAATCAAGACACAGTAGCTAGCGCATGCTGAGAGACTTGACATATACATATAAAGTCATATCTGAAAATTCTAATTTTCAGATATGATATTTTTCTAATTGCTATTCCTTTTTTACATTCCATGATAGTCGGGTTCATGATATTGGCTCATTCTGCTTTTTCATTTAGCTGCAGTATTTAACAGCATCAGCAAAATGCCAAACCTGTGAGGCAAACTGAATGACTCCACTGTATTTCAAAAGGGGATTCCACATGGACATGAATTTTGAAGCTTAATCTGGATCTAAGAGACTTATTCCATCATTTATGATTCAGAAAATTGGGGGGGAAACACTACATTCATCACTTCCTTCAGCAACATTTCTGATTTAGTGGTCAAATGGATGGATATTGCCTCTATTAGTCCTCATTATTACTGTAAGTTCTGCAATACCGCCAGGTCGGCTCGGTGGGGATTATGGACCATTATGAGCAGAGTGGAGATGGAGACAGAGAAACCTGCAGATGCAGAGCAGGCAGAGTTTGGGGTGGGGGTGTGTGACCAGGCTCCATGTAATGATAAGACAGGAGACAGCGTTCTGATCAGAGTGCAACACAGTCCCATTCATCTACACTTAACAGCATGCTCCATAAGACACTCGGAGAGACGAATGTCTGGATGTTGGACAATTCACAAACACACACAAAAAACACCGACACTTACACACGCAGTCTGCCCTCCAAATACCAGTGCATTACTTGACCAGGAGCTCATTGACAAAGCTGCCAATCAACACAAAGATGGATGCTCCTCCAGGGACAAACCTCTTCCATTGACTCATTTGTTTTGCTGATCTAACTACCTTTGAACACCACACTAAGGTGAGTGTGTGTACACTTAATACACTCAAAAACTGTGTTTTGTGTGTGCATTTATGTGCAAACAGTAACCACAGTTCCTTGTCCCTTTGTATGGGTAAAACACCTCTATTGATGCTCAAAAACAGTTCTTTGCATGTGCACTTATGCACAAACAGTGAGTACAGTTAAAAAAATGGTTTTGTATGGTTAAACACCTTTAAATGGCTGTAAACACTCTGTAGAGAATTAAAAGCCTGAAAACAGTTTTTACTTCTTTAAACTGCAAGTGACACTCTCCCTCAAGAGAGGCTGAACAAATAAGCCCTATTGCTCATTTATTCATGTTTTCCTCCAAGTTCCTTGATTAAAAACATTGTAAATGACTGGTCTAAGATCCCAGATTCCCTGAGCATTATAATAACCAAAACAAGCCTGTAAAATGTGAATTTTTTTTCCTACAGACTCAAAAACCATGTAACCAGTCTGTTTTCCACTTCACACCCACAAAACATGTCTTCATTTCCTCTCAGTCCCCCCATTGGAGTGTGTCACAGCCATGGACTGAACACACGCTCTGGCAAGACAGTCCTGCATTCATCACACACTCGCAGCCATGTCGATAGTCACCAGGCTGAGCAGACTCATAATGAATTTGAAGAGCTGCACACCTATAGCAAAGTCATTTACTTTATCAGTCCGATAAAAGGAAGTGATAAGATAGCAACTCGGCACCGTAAGAGTATCAGCCTTACTCCGCTATTCATCTCACCAAGATCTACAAATAGCAAAGCTCATCCCTCAAGGCAGCCACACTCAGCCTTTATCTACAGAATTTAAAGGAGGGCTAATATCTCATAAGAATGTGTGCTTATGAAAACCATCATTTCCATATCATTATCAGCCTGAGTATCTGACTACCATACTTAAAAGCTTCTCTCAGGCCTCTCTGGGTCTGGTTCAGGAGCTGCTGGAAAAATACAGGTGCAAATATGATTTGGGTCTATTCCTCTTATGAAGTTGACCTCCTGTAATTGACACAGACACACTGGCAATTTGATTAGCTCTTCCTGCTGCTGTAGGGCATCTGACCATAGCAAGATCATCATCTGTTTTATGTACATAGCTCCACCTATTGGTGAAGTTGGGGAACAGCGGAAGGAGCACAGTCAGCCTGAGTTGGTTGACTCATATTGGGTTTGGAAATAAGCCACTGGGGAAAATCCAATAGTACCTGGCAAGCCAAGCTAAGGCTGCACCCATACCTCAAACAATAATCTATTCTTCTTATTCATGTAGTTGTGTTTGGAGGTGATTGTCTTTTTGAGCTTGTGAATGTGTTTGTGCAAGCATACACTGTGTTTGCCAATTTTAAAACAAGTTGGGTTTCTATGAAAATTAATTACAAAAATGTTGATTTAAAACTTCTCTGTAATTTTTGCTTAGGTGCTCAAAGGTATTTCTCTATTAGCAAACAATAATTTTAATATTTTGTGGTGTATAAATATGAAGTGTGTGTGTGTGTTTACAGCAACCCTCACAGTCCATGTGCCACCAAAAGTAGTTTATCCCGTTACTTCAAAAGGAACTGATAAGAGCCTCTTGAAACACTTGAGATAAGCTTTCTGCCTTAAGTGCGCTGACATAGCCACCAAACATGCAGGGTGTAGAACAAAAGTCAAGAAAAATGGGGAAACACCCAAACACACAACTGTGCACACACTAACACTCAAGTAAATGTGTATGCACACACACTCATTTCAATACCGGTGCCATTCATTGAGCCAAAAAAGAATGTGCTCAATTGCAAAACAGTGTGTCACATGAAGTGAAAATTACTGTACATCAATTCATCAAGATAGGTCATTAAAGCTGTCAAACATCAAAGGCTCTCCGATCACAGCTCATTCTTAAGACACCAATAGCCTCATTTATCATATTTGTTTGAGCAATGAGACATGGAGTGAGGCAAGACAAGAAAGAAAGAGGAAGAGAGCGAAGAAGGGCTGGGAGGAAGTTAGGGAGAAAAAAGGAGGTTCATGTTAAACAGACATACACAACTCAAATCTTCCTTGTGTGCATTGGATACACGAAACAAAGCAGCAAAATGTCTAAAAACTTAAAAGAAAATTCAAGATTTTATTATTATAATTTTTTTGAGTCAAAAGGTCTTCTCATGTCATACAAGAGATAACTGATAACAAGCAGAAACAGAGCTCCTCAAACCAAACTGTCTGCAGCGGGACACCACCTGGACTGAGACCTATAACCCCCGAGGCTAACCAAGCTTAGCGTGCTGCTTCAGAGCTTCACACACCTGCATGCACCAAAAAATGTGCGCCCAACACTATCTCTCCCTCCATCATATTATTTTGTATTATCTGCATGGCTCCCTCTCACCTTTATTTGACCTCGCCAGGCTTCTAGCACATCACTCACTTTAGTGCAGATTTATTATCATTTATCATTTTATTAGCATGGGAAACATTTTGGGGGGAGATTGTATTGCTAATTTCTGTCCAAATAATGCTTGTAAGAGGACATCTTTAAAGTTTATGCGGCTCGTGATCAAATGGTTTTTATATATCCCCAGGCTCTTGTATTCTCCAAATTGCTTCAATAAATAACTTGTAAGTCTAATTATGCAGCAATTAATTGCAGCCAACATGGAATGCCCATCAATCTTGTAACTTGAAAAAGTCTTTTCCAGCACAGCCTGGCAGTCCAAATAAGAAATTTGATTAGATTTTGCGAGCACGTATGGGACTGCGTGTGTGCCAGTTTGTCATTATGTGTGCATGTGAGTGTGACTGCGTGTGTGTGTGTGTGTGTGTTTGCCTGTGGAGGTTACAGCCAGATCACAGAAGAGAGACCTCCATCCCAGCAGCTATCTCTCTCTGCAGTCTGCTCTCTCTGCTGTCTCGTCCAGTTGCTATGGCAGCAGCGGTGAAGGCTGTATCCATGGCCAAAGGAGGAAGCTGGCATCCCCCAATAACAGACCTTCTACTGCCTCCTATCCCCCCCCCTCCCTACCAGGCTCCTGACCCGCTGGTGAACCTGCCTGGGGGCCGGAGGTCAATGGCTCGGAGCTGCCGAGTGACAGTGAGGGATGATGAGGGAGAGAATGAGAAAGAGAGGAGTTACACCACACAGATGGGGAGGAGAGATGAGAAAATGAGAAGATGAGACCAAATTTGATTACTATCAAGTGGTGGTGGTGGGGGGGGTCCGCGTGGCCTTTCAGCATTTTAGAAAATGGCTGCTGTTTTTCCACGTCGCCTTTTAAAATGGAGGTGAAATGCAGATTTTCTTTTGTCCCATAATTTTAATGTGTTAATTGTGGGTTCCCTGCTTTTGGTTGCGTGTCTGTGTGTGCGCTTGGACTGGCTTAAGATTCAAGAATCAAGAGGCGGGTCTTTTTCTTAATTCTGTTTGTCAGTGTTTTAGGCCGAAAGGGAAAGTTTTTCTCTTCCTGTCTGCAGAGAGTGAAGGTATGTGCAAAGGGAGTAATCTTTGGTGTAGTATGTAGGCAAAGGGGTTGATATGGTCTAGAGAGGGAGAGGGAGGGGGTCAAGTGAGTTGACCCCCCTGCCCTCTCTGCCTCTGAGGGGTCAGACGGGCTTCAGCTCCGAACACAACTTCCTCGCCTTGAAGATTTGTGTGCGTTCATACCAACAGGCCTTTCAAAGTGTGCAGTTATTCATCAGCATTTATCAGACCCATTTTCCCAAAGCAAAGATACTTTCTCTCGCTCCAACTTCTACAGTTTTTCCTCTGAACAGTGAAATGTGGCTTTAATTAAGCTACCTGAATATGCATGTGGTAGAACTATTTCATATAGAAGTCTATTTCGGCATGCACAGGCTTTGCAAAGTCTTCAATTGGGTGATAAAAGAAAGAAAAAAAAATCAATAATGAGTTTGGAGTCAGGATAAAGGTTTAGAAGAAGCCCCCGGTCTTTCCCACCCCCCACATACACTCACTATCACCACCTGCAATGTAACAACCTGTGATAATACATTATCATCAAGCCTGATGCCAATATGAAGCAGGATATCAGACTGAAAATCTCCATAGTTCTATGATAAAGTGCATAGCCTCTTATGAATACTATGAGGATAACAGTACCCCCTAGTGGCTAATGATTGTAACTGCACAAAGAATACTTGGGTATGAGTGAATGTCAACAGCCACACTTCCTATCAATCTCCATCCGTAACACTCTATGGTCCATACAGTGGCTGTGGAGGATAGATTCCAACACTTTGCCTGTTTCATCTGATAAACATGTCAGCACTATCAGACATTAAAATGTAATTTTTACTCTGCGTATGTCATTTTTGGCTGATAGGGAGGGCACACAGGCCAGTCTGGACAGCTGAGAAGGCAGAGCAAAGGGTGTAATGTTTGCTTCCATGCACAAACATACATAGCTACAGACACACATGCTAGGGGCGATATGCAGTCACTTCACGCAGCCTCTCTCAATCTCGCTCTCTCTACTGCATTCTTTATGTGTTTTTTTTTCTGCGTGTTTTCCAGATGCTGTGTCCTCTTCGTCACCCCATTTCTGCGCTGTACTGTGCGCCGCTTGGTCACCCCCACCCCAACCCCCAGCCTACTGACTTGTCACAGCTCCTAACCACGTAAGGAGCACTGCTAAATTGGATATACATGATGTGTCCATCAATCAATAGACAGAGAGAAGACAGAGATAGAGAGAAAGATGGTTGTCTTTCTTTGAAGAGCGAGATAGAGATGCTCAGACAAGAAGACGCATTTTTGATTGTAGAGTATCATTTGCAAGTGGAAACAACACAAAGAAAAAAAAGTGTAAAAGTCTGACATGTTCAGAAACATATTTAAAACATTATGCATGCCAGCTACTGCTAACAAAGGAATAAACCATTTCCCCCTCTTTTCTGTACGAGTGATGCATCCATGTTTCTCATTGCTGTTATTGATTATTGATGATTATGTTCATTTGTGGACAAATAAATTGGCTTTTATGTATTTCTTACAACCTTCTTCCAATAAAGTGCCTCTCTCTTATTCTTTGTCTGCTGAGGGTTGAGCTGCTGATGCTGAATCACCTCCACCATTTTTTCATCCCACCTTCCATTCTGTGAGCTGAATGAGCCGGAACACGTGTGTTATGGCCCCTGTATAATGTGCTAAAACCTAGGCACACAGGGTGCAAACCACTGGGAGCTCAGCTAACACGCGGCACCATGTGTTTCTATCTGCAGGTGTAGCAGTCTGGCACGTTGGTACGTCTCGGTTGCAGACTGTGGTAATCAAGCAAGGTCAGATTCTGATCTTGAGGATGAGCTGATATTAATTTGTCTCGTGAACATGTTTAACATATCATAAGGAAATTATTTAGTGTGATTTTGGAGGTGATTATAGACTATCTGGGGATCCCACACTTCCTTGTGTTTCTTTAAAGGTGCTATATGAATTTAATCTCTTATTATTTTATTAATAATATTGATAGAAACACTCATTAGAATCATTCTGGAGGAGCTACAACGTCTTAGTAAGAGTTTGGTTTTAAATAACAGCCATTTGTTTCTTCAACTGTTGAATAAATACATTCAAAATGTGACATCTGACAGCAATAAAAACAGCTCTACTTGTGGTATTGCTTCTTATAGCTACAGACAGTGTACTGTCATATATTTGTTTGATGTTGCATATACAGTACCAGAGAAGGTTCAATCTGAGGTTGCCCTAACACTCCATCGTTTAATCCTGTGATATTCATCTCTGTCTGCACCTCCATCTTTTCCATACATTTCCAGGTGATACGTTATCAGCAGCACATCTGTACATCTCCTCCTTCTCCCCTCAGTCTCCATCATGCTCTCAATCTCCTTCTCCCTCTCTTTCCTCTCCCTCTGTTTTTCCTCCCACCTGCCTCCCCCTATCTCTCCTTCCATTTTCATTCTAACTCCCCCAACGCTTCTCTCTCTCTCCATGCCTCTCCTCCTTCCTCTCTGTCCCCTCTCCTCCTTCTCTCTCTCCGCTGTGCTCTGATGAATTGCCTTCCCCTCCCGGTGAACTCGACCGATAATCCTGGGGAAGCAGTAAAAGATCATCGATCAGCCCTGCAGACAGGCCCACAAGCCACAGCACAGGAACAACACGCTAACAACAAGGCTCTGCACTTGGCTCTCAGTGCATGTCATATACACAGTATATGTGAAGGAGCATGTGTGGGTTTGTTTGCATGAGGATATGTTAGTATTTGCAAAAGTGTGTAGTAATATTTGCAAAATTAATGCATCTGGATATTTTGCATGATTTCCAACTTTTGATGAGCGATAATACAGCATTATAAGGGTAGTTATAAGTCAGTGCTAGCACACAGCTAAAACACATTAGTCACAGAGTATGAGTCTATCACTGCTGGTTGTGTATCATGTGCTATGTTTAGCTGGCATGCTTAGCATAGCCTGCATAGTAGAGTTCCCACTCTGCTCGTAGTTCTGTCTCACGTTATCCACCCCCTGCTGTGTGTCATTTACCAGGAATCTGTACATATACATGCATGTGTATGTGTACTGTGTATATGCGTTTGAGGCTTCAGTGTGTCTGCCTGTCAGCATATGTATAGTATTTGTATATGTGTGCAGCACGCACAGAGGGCCATAAATCATGTGGCATTCTCCAGGCCATCCTGCAGGAGAAGGGTAGAAAATGCACATGATCTTAGGCAAAGCTTGATGGCTCTGAAAGTGACCAATAGATTGATTGAAACAATTAATTTTGCACACAGCTTTTAAGGCTGAGAAGCCAAGCGATCATCAGTTTGCAACAACCAAGTGAAGGCAGCTGGATTGTTTTATAATTTCCACTGAAACATAGCAAAGGACCAGTGACTGCTCCAGGCTTAGGATAATGATAAGCGAACAGCTATTGGTTTAAGTTATATGACATGATATGATAGCCTGGACTGCAAAGTCATGTATGAAGTCCATTTGTCTTCATCCTCCAGTTTGCACACAAAAATACGCCAGCTTGAGCGATTCAAGCATGAGGCAGCCAATGGTCATTATTCTATCCCCTTAAATATGACAAATGGACGATTGCTTCTATCGAATCCCATTCTTTACATGCCATATTATAACGCACTGCTGTTCGCCAGTGTGGAGAAGCTTGACAATAAAAAGCCAGTTGCTTGGAGAATACATCTCCACGTTGACAACCAGTGAACTGCTTTTCATTGAGGAGTCTTGCCATTCATACTTTATCTCCCTTTTTTATTTTGGAACTGTTTGTGAGTTGTCCTTCAGTGCCTTTCTCTCTGCTGCCTTTGTTCCTAATGTACTGGCAAGGCTGACTTCATTAAGCCCTGTATGCGGCAAAGACATTTATTTCCTATTTTGATTTTTCCTATTTCATTTTGCCGTGCTACACCACAGCACTGCCACCAAAGCGGAAAATAAAGTCCCCCTCATGCTTGGAGCAACGTTCCTCTTTGTGAGCAAGGTGACACCTTGTGATCAAAGCAGAGAATTGCAGGAGCTGCTGAATTCCAGCAAACACAAGAAGAAGCACCAGGTCTGATTCTGCGCATTGCCACTTTTACCAACCAGAGAACCAGCCTGCAGGTATTACAAGCTATTTTTTGAACTGAAAGACTGAGTCCCACATGGAGCAAGAGCAAGGCATGCACACACCCAAACAACCTTCTCGAACACCTGCAACAGGTATCTGAGGTATTTCACAAGTATGAGAAGGTGTTTCAGGCCTTGATTCTTCCAATACTTGGGGAATGACTTAATGTAAGGGCGTGTGTGAAGCTACATGTCCCTGTGTGTTTTCCTGACAGTGAAACGCCACCATGGACATTGACAGATCACAGGGGAATGTTCAATTGCAGGTTGTTGCGTCCTGCTGTCATTGGACTCATCTGTCACAGGGCAAGGCTAGCTGGGAGGCAGAAGGAGGCAGGAGTGAGGGGCGTCAATTCTTCCATAGATGATGATCACACCGGGGCTCCTGCCAAGCAGGCTGCTGGCCCTGTCTTGCTCCTGTGGTCCTTTGGAATTCTTCTCCTTCACAGTGAGTTCCTGGGCAATAATATTATCGCTTTGATACTAGAAGTATGAAGGGATTTTCCCGCATGAGTACAGTGCAGCTCTGTGTCTCTATCACTCCATCTTTTGGCTACAATGCTGTGTTGACTACAGAGAATCTATGTTGAGATTAATTTGGCAGCTTGGCTGGATAATGAGACATTTCTCGCTGCAAATGCCACACACAGATGCTCTGTTTCAGGAATGAGTCAATGCAGAGCCCTGCAGGAACAGAACTGATCTGACCGGCTTTCTCTCTTTCTGCCTAAAAGTTTGCCTCCCTCATCTTACAACCTAATAACCTTTCTGCTGTCTTTCTCACATACTTCCTCATCCTTCCTATTTCCTTTGTTTCTTCTTCCTGTTCAGAGTCTACTGTTGCCATACTGCCATCAAAACGATTCATCACTTTCTCATGTGCACCCTCTAGAGTCAAAGCTGGGAAGTGCATTTGTTGTTACATGAGAAAAGATACAAACAGGAAGGCCAATTACAGACCAGCAGTCATCTATCTGTCAACCATTTGACAGGAACATAGAACAGCCAAATATATGGCTCCCTCATAAATCACAGCATCTCACTCTAACTAGCCTGTCTCGAGTGAGTAATTAGTAGTATCATGCAGAAGCATTTTGGCGTCCAGAAATACCATTAGATCATTTTACTTTTGATTTTCAGTCACTTTTCTTCAAAACCCACACGCTCAAATAGCCAAATGTTCCTGAAAATTATATGCATAAAACTGATTTAGGGTGCACTCAGGAAATCGATCATGCAACAGGATCGTTTAATGTTTAAGGAAGGGCCTTGTGATTTGTGGCTGTTGAAACAGAGTTCATATTCTGCATTTAAAGATTAAAAAAGAGGACCTTGTATTTTCCTTGCGAGCACTAAATGCCTTGTACGTTCCCTTTTGCAGCAGTCCCACTCTGAGAGCTCCATTGCTATTGCAGATGCTTTATGGCGTGCAATTTAGCTTCAGCTGCTATCTGAGCCATCTCAGGAATGGACGCGCTTAGAATCAAGTGCAATAAAGCAGAGAGGGTAGAGAAGAGGAAAAGAAGAGGGGGGGGATAGAGAAAATAAAGAGAGACAACAAGCTCATCTGGACATGCCCCCTCTGGACAAAAGGTGGGGGGAAGGAAGGGGGGGGGGTCTGCTGTGGACACACACTAACACACAAATACAAACATGGGATTCCAAGGCCCATGGCTAGACGAGGAAGAGGCCTACCTGTTTGTTTTCACAGGAGCTTCACAACAAGGCCAAGCATGCAGGAGTGAATTTATCCTCTCATGCAAGTTGTGTTTTTGCTCTATATTCTTTTCTCTTTCTCTCTCTCTCTCTCTCTCTCTCTCTCTCTCTCTGTTTGTGTGTGTGTGTGTGTGTGTGTGTGTGTGTGTGTGTGTGTGTGTGTGTGTGTGTGTGTGTGTGATGGACATTTGGTCCTCCACACTGGCCAGGCTTTGTTGAGTCTGCTGAGCTCCAGGAAATCTCCTGAGATGAGGAGACAGATTTACACCCTTTCCCCTGAGAGGGCTTTAAAGCCTGGGACCCAGCAGAGCAAAGGAAGGGCCAAGAGCGCCAAGTGACGAGCAGGGTGATGAGACAGGAGGAGAGAGGAGGGGGAGGAGTAGGAGGAAAGTAAGGAAGGATAAAGAAAGAGAGGAAGGATGAAATATGGCTAAGATTGTAGAAAGGAGGGATGTGATATCGATGGAATGCAACATGGCCGCTATTTGCTCGCTGCCCTTCGTCTCTACTCTACTCACATACACTCTTTCTCTTTTACCTTGTCTCTTGCTCTCAATTTATCCCTACTGATCCCCCAGACACACACAAGCTTGCACACATACACACATACACACACACACGGACACAAAGAGAGGCCATAAATCTGCCAATGAGGGCTGCTGGGATAGAGACACCTAGGACAGGCCTATGCTGTGTTTGGAGAGAATGCAGATGTACCTGCCTCCAGCACTCATAATTCTCTGTGCCTCTTTCTATTCCTCCTCCCCTTTATTTTTATGCTCTTCATCTCTCTCCAGAGCTTTCTGTCTCATGTTCTTAACCCCTTTCAACCTTAACTCTGCTCGTCTCTCCTCCACTCCCTTTTCCCTTTGGTCTAACTTTAAGGACTTACGCTCCCACTTTGGGAGGAACAAAATGCTCAAGCATATTCCCATGCCATTGTTGTGGCGAGACAAGGCCGAGCTAGCTGACATAAAATAGTGTGAACATAAGGGGGATATAAGGCTCACGCTATAGGCGGCACCTTGTGGGGGATAATGGGAACAAAGCATGGAGCTGCAAAGGTCTATGCAACCTGTTTGCTGCAGCTCCTCTGTCTAAGAGCCAGTGTCCATCATCAAATGACAGGTCTAACTACCTGCTGAGTGATACCTGATGTCCTCAGATAGGCTACATTCACAGCGAGCCACCTCTACATGATATGTCTGTGATAAAGACAGACAGAGACAAAAGGGACAGGGAAAGTCTTAAGTAGGTTTCATGTTTGCTCACATTGTAGAAAGTGACTGCAGGTGTAGCTATTGAAGGGACTTATAAAGACATATTTGTGAGCAATCCAGTGTTTGTATCCATTTGTATTAGCCATGATGGCCTCCAGACAAAACCAGACCTACACACCCTTATCTTAATACAAAGCTTTAACACCTATGCCTTGATATTATCACAACTAAGCCTTGCAAAAACAAGGCTCCAAACACAGACACACACACATAAACACACTGCGTGCAAACAGAAGAGGCCTGTATGATCTGATTTACAGCAAAGTAAACGATTTAAGCCGCACATCTCACTCTGACACCTAAACACCTGACAGTCCTCTCATAAATAAGGTTGACCAGAGACACCCACATATAATTTACACCTTGGCTATCTCCTAAGCTTACATGTAACAGGTCTCCACTCTATATTTCACCTAGTAGAGCTCACCACTCGCTAAAAAAGATGGACGTGCAACAAAAGTTACCTCATAAGTGGGGGGAAGGGGGACTTCAAAGCTTGGGAGAAAAGGTCTGGGTTTTAGTGGGATGTGGCGTGGGGATGGAAGTTATCTTTGAGTAATGTGTGTGTGTGTGTGTGTGTGTGTGTTTGTGTGTGTGTGTGTGTGCGGGCGCGCACGTGAGATAGCATGCATGTGAATGACCCTGGCCCAGGGCATAGCCTAGTCTAGCCTAGCTACAGCCCAGCTCAGATCAAGGCCTACAGCCAGGAGTTCCACTTCTCGGTCTGCCATAAATCGTCCTGCCTTTGTCTGTTCTCTTTTACACTGGCTGAAACTTATCCTCTTCCATTAAGAGTGATGGATCAGCATCTCTTAGGGCGTAAGAGACTCTGAGGTTACAGGTCCTTGCAAAAACTGTACATTATACTGCAAAAGTGAAAGAAATATACACACAGGCGTTCTCCCTCATACACGCCTACACCAAACAGGCAATGTGAGGCAGGAGATAAATTTCAAGGCAGGGAGGACCAAAGAAGAAATAAATGGTTTGATGTTTAAATAAATGTGTAGCAGCTGATATGCCTCTACAATGATACTTCTTTTTAATACTGGGAAGATAAATGTTGTATCTCTTTAATGTTGTTAGCTGCAATTTAATAGTAAATGAGAAGTTGCTCTTTTATTGATGTCCTTTGATTGCCTTTATTGTTTTAAAATGGATTTGACAGCATCTGTGCTCCCTCTGGTGGCTGCTCCCTGTCATGATCGCTCAGAGCATTAGACCCGCTAAATAACATTAAGCCCAGTTTCCACACAGCAGTCCAGTGTGTTAGTGTTCGTATGTTATCTAAAACACAATGTACTTTCTGAGGTAACAGACGTGCATTAAGAAATAAACAATTCAGAGCATTTTGTAATAAATGTATTAGAATACATTTGTATTAATTGCAGGCTAATATATGTACTTACAAAATTCTGTTGTTTAGAATATATATTATAGACACATGATTTGGCTGTAGTAGTTTTAAGGCAGTTTATCCCGCAGAATGAGAATTGACATTTTGGCGAAGATGTGACAAAAAGTCTTCACATGCTATCGATGATCTTCTGTGGAAATATCTTTAATTTAAAGCCTAACTGTTAAATGTACTTTGGTCTGTTTATGTTTTAAAAAGAACGATTTTTAAAAACGATTAGGCCACACTCTTTGCAATTACAAATTGCGATTTCAATTTAAACTCATTCTCATATGTTCGGAAGATACAGACAAGTAAAGAAAGGGGGAAAACGGACACACGTTGTGTGAAGAATAAAATAAAAATTGTAATGGCACATATTGGAGGTTGTCTGTGTCGCCGCTGCTGCTGCTGCTTCTGCTGCTGGAGGACAGCTGAGTGATGTCGCCCTCAGGTGGTTATAGTGAGGAACAGCAGAACTGAGTGAGTGTGGAGTCCATCAGCCGGATGAAAGATTCACTGCTGATGCTTTCATCTGTTGGCTTCTATAGTACCCCATTCGTGTTTGAATGAATCGTGGGTTTGATTTAGATTGTGTGCATGTGCGCTTTGTGTCTAGTGGTGCGCATGCTCAGTGATCGGTTGAGCAGCGGCCTTTGTCTAAGGAAGGCTGGCCTCATGCGCTTGCGCGTTGCTCAGCCGGACAGCGAAGGCACATAAAGCCTGGTAAATTGCACCAGGGCAATAAAATGGCAATAAAATGACAACAACAGTGCATTAATCCATCACCAGGGAGCGCTGAAGGTACTGTAAAGAGCTCTGGCTGGAGTCTGGAATGATTTCTAGGGTTTATCAGCTCAGGCTGCAGCGCCCATTCACCGTGCCAGGGGGCAGTGAGGAGCTGAGGAGAGCTGAGACTCCCTCTCAGTGGACCACGTTTGTATTAATATCAGGCATGTAAGAAACAGTAATAAAAAGATGCAGCAACTTTATATTGAGCGGTCCAGCTTCTTTTAATTAGAGGAGAGAATTAATAAAAGGAAGGAAAGGAGCTTTGAACTAGCAGGGGGGTGATGGGAATCCCCAGCTCTCTTTTACCTTAGCCTTATTTGGAGCAGTATTTTCCATGACATGTTCTCACAAGGAGGCAGCTTCTCTATTGCAGGCGCTCAGCCCCTCTGGCAAACACCCTCCCCTCTGGCTCCCGTGGTTCCTGGAGAAAGAGAGCTTTATTCAGGAGCACCTGGATTTATGTGGGGGAACCAGAAGCAGCAGGTGATGGAAACTACTGGCTCAGTAGGTTGGCTGTGGCCAAGGGGTTCTGGAAAGGTAGTAAGTGAACCCAGTGGGTCACACTGTCATTTCCTGTTTCTCTAGCCTTTTAGTCTTTTTCTTTTTACCATCTTTCTATAGCAGACTGCCTTCATCTAATGCCCTGGCCTTCCTGCCAGAATTCCTTCATCCAATAGGAAACAGATGAGTTGCTCCAAGTTTGAGGTGGCCGAGCTTTGCCCTTCCCATCATCAAGGCAACACATCTGACATACATTTTCACATAGTTGGGGCTAACATATGCCTTTTAAAGATGTCATTTTGAAGTAATGCAGCTTGGCTAACAAAAATTATCAAAGGTCACTTCTCTGGGCCTGTTAACAACCACATGAAATTTGCTTTCTTTTTAAAAGACAAGATTATTGACGTCACCTAAAGGCAAAACCATTTATTTCAGGTTTCAACTTGGATACTCACTTACCACTAATCATGTCTGAGTCTTTGATTTTGTGCCTGAATCTTTTGTGCACTTCACTTTGCATTGACAGCAAAGCAGAAAACACACATATGATAACCTTTTAAAAATAATAAGTGGTGTAAACATTTAGACCTCCTCTCCGCAGATGGGGAAAAAAAACACACACACACACCAGCCGGTTTGCCGTTAGCTATTCCACAGAAACAGCATTCTAAACTGAACCAGGTGTGTACATGCCATAGTGAAGAGGTCAAAAGTGGAAACACATGATCTACACTTTTCTTTTCTTTTTTTTAACCTTTTGCACTTTTTTTTCAGACAACTCCTGCGTGATAAATAGAAATATATGTACTTAAAAGAATACATTTGCCAACATGGACTTGAAATCTGGTCACAAATGCTTACATAACGTGCAAGTATGGTTAGGCAAAAATCAGGCAACACAAGTACAGTCAAATAATGTGGGTATGACTGGGGGTTCAAACAAATGGATGGTCAGGTATAATGGGGGATAGATACACAGGAAAGAGGAGAGGGAATGGAAGTAGGAGGTGTCAGCTTTGTGGAAAGACATCTGTTTGGTCAGCTCTGCTTTCCAGATTCTCTCACGTTCTCTTAGCCCCTGCCACACTGCTCTCTCTTAGTTTATTTTTGGCCAACAGTTGAGATGAAGGACTCAGTGTTTAGACACGAGCTGTTTGGATAAATCGCCTCATATGTGTTACAGATCCTGCATGTAAAGCCCTGCATCACTCCTGCGCCCTCAGAAGTACGACACCTAGGGCACAGCATATTTCACAGAAATTCTACCATTTATCAGCACACAGGCCATCCTCCTCTATTTCACTAAGTTTTATTACAAATGTGTTTACTGCTAATCAGTGTAATGGACTAGACTGTGAGCACTTGAATGTGTGTTTAACATATATATATCCTGCAGACCTCGGGAGATGACAGGGCCCTTACAAGGATGGTGGTTGTAATATTGAGTTATAAAACCCATTCAAGAACCTGTCAAGAGCCCCTTTATCCTGAGTGGAGTAACATCTATGCTTTCTTTTATGTGTTAGATTTGTTATGCAACGAGGCTTTATAAAGTATTTATCAAGGCTTTATAAGCCACTAAAATTATAATCAGTCCAAGAGCCACCTCCAGCAGCAGACCTGCCCGGGCTGTTGAAAGCTCTTTATTCTAAAGGCCTTGCAGCATTTTAAGTTCTGCCAGAACTACTCCTTGTGGATCCGTAAAAATGAATCTCAACTTCTCCTGTTGAAATAAAAGCCACAAAGAAAATCCCAGGGATTTCATGGCCCCTCTGAACTCTAATCCGAGGTGGAAATAGAATGGACTGAAACGTTATGTTCATTTGACATCCTACGATTTAAACATAAGATGTGTAGAGTTCTGTAGACAGATGTGATTTCCCCTACACTCTGCCAAAGTGAGGCTGTCGCAGCTGGACTCGTCTCAGTGGCTTATAAGCCTTGCATATTGGACCTCAAGCGTATAATACTTCAAATTCATACACAGTGTAACATTAGATAGTTTATGGTGCTGTATTATGTAGAGACTGGCTATGGCTAGAAGCGAAGGCAGGAGAATGCTGTGGTCAGCGGTGGGTCAAAGACTGTCAGGGCAGAAAGCCAGCCTCTGTACGTGTCTGCCCTGAATGTTAATGGATTAACGCTCGCCACACATACAGCTACACTGGGAAACTCAAGATGACTTTTAACGTGAAAGGCCGCCAATAAGTCGCCATCATAAATTCAGGGACACATGCTGTCTAGAGCAGCGCCGCGGTCAGGCGTGTTTCCTTCGGGAGGTTGGGGCTGAGTGACTGTGTGATGGAGAATGGGGAAGCAGGTGGGCTCTGCGTTGGCTGACCTTGCCTCTCAAGCCCCACAAGATATGATCAGCTGGCAGTTTTGGCCTTGCCCAAATAACACACAAGGTATAGGCTAATATAGAGCAGGTACAACCATGCAGTTTTCCACCAACAAGCTTTACCATGCTTTTCTCACTGTCATTTTAGAACAGCTTGAAGTGTATTTGCAGTGTTTTAAACTCACACCCTGCTGATATTGCATTTTGCACCACAAGAGAAGCCCATTCAGTTAAAGCTTTTTTTTCCCCTAATTGCTTTAAGCGAGTAACTTGTGCTTGTCTAATGTGAATTTCCACATGGCAAAGAGAGCCGCAGTTGAAGTGCTTAGACATTGTGCAGCGACAGCCCTAATCACTGTGTGTAATTTAGCAGCAGGGGGACAAAGAGCTAATCTTGCAGGAGAGCATATACTCTCAATTTAAAATCAATCAAGATGCATTTGTTTTTTAGGACCTCCATTTGAGTCGTGCTGTAAATAAGAGCCCGGTTCAAAGCGCACAATTGTTGTCTGCCTGCGTGGGGGGTCATTTTAAATCCACTGATGGATTCACAGCACATTGCGCTGCAAAGTTGAATGTACATTTTGACACTAATACGCCCCATTTTTCCTAATCATTTTGCTGCTGCACTGCAAGTAATTAGCTTTAATTATGTCAGTGGGTGATTTCTTGTCATTTATTGAAAAACTGACGTACAATCATTTGCACTAGCATGGTTTTAAATACTTGAAAACAGAACAAGTGGCACATGCAGGAACAGAAAAGTTATGGTGTTGGAATTTATAATCTAGTTATCTAATTCTAGTGAATAAAACACTGTGCCGTGCTTCCCTATGATTTTCTGTCTCCAACCACCGAGGACTTACTTAATGCCTTCAATCTCTGCTGGTCTCTCTCCTTTCTGCAAATTAATTTATGGTCTAATTACAGGACAAGCCTCCAGATATGAAGGAACACAAATCACTGGTCCTTACCAGATGGCAGAAAAACGGCACGGGATAATTGAAAATCTAGAAGTGGATCAATATTTAGAAGCCCAAGGTTACACCAAGTATGACAATACTATTAACATGGAAATATGATGCATTACATCCACAGGCAAATTGGTTTCTGTTATTTGATGGTAGTACTGACTAAAAGTGCTGGCATCTCAATAACAAAGTGCCAAACTAGCTTTATATTATCACAAGTCTGACTCTCATATACACCCCTGAATGGTCGAAAACATAGTGTTTTTGTTGTTTGTTCATACCCAGAGCCATTTGGACATATGAACCGTTTCCAGTGTGTGGATCAGGTCTGAAGGTC
The DNA here is from genome assembly GCF_947650265.1 of Symphodus melops. Taxonomy (NCBI): domain Eukaryota; kingdom Metazoa; phylum Chordata; class Actinopteri; order Labriformes; family Labridae; genus Symphodus; species Symphodus melops. The sequence continues at coordinate 14,673,566 of NC_136703.1, forward strand.
TTCTTACCAGCAGAAGACACCATGAAGGATCAGAGTCCACCTTTGGCACACCCCACCCTTCTCTAGCATTTACCTCTGGCCTGTTAAAAATGATATCAGCTCATGGAGGGCAAGCATTAGCATTTGCATTTTATTGGAAGCACCGAGATTTAGAGCGGAAGATATATCAGCTCTGAGCAGACAGAATTAGTTAACAATGCATTACCTGCCTTTTATGGCAGCTATAACTCTTTCCCTTGGTGGGGAGAGGAGATGAAGGGAGGAGTGTGTGTGTGTGTGTGGGGGGGGGGGGGGGGGGGCGGTGAGTGAAGGGGAAACACAGCCAGCAGAGGGTTGGCGCGGGGAGAGCCGTGGTGCAGTAGAGGGGGGATTTAGAACCAAGAAGCTTTGTCTGTGGTGCTTTACTGCACATTAAGTATGATAGCTGCCCAAATTAGAGCATCACATCCCAATCACCTTCACACAGATCAGTGCACTGTGCCGAGGGGAGGATGCACCAGTTGTCACTGCAGACCTTTTTATCCAGTTGAAGCAAGGAGATGGAGACACAGCTGTGGGGCAGATGTGCCTGTGTGACCACAGCACTTTTTTTTTTTTTTAACTTTCTCTGAGACTCTAATTAACAGCTACAAATCTAATTTTCCGTTTAAAAACAAGTTATTAGAGCACTGCAGAGTCTGCTTGTGTTATTCCATAAGAGTGTGTGTTTATTTGTTTGCTGGTTTACTGGTATCCTTGAAAAAGCTGTGTAGCACTGATGAGGCCCACTGCAGCAGTCCCCTTCCTCGCCATAGCTCCCCCGACACTCATTCAGTGAAATGTGCTCCAAGACAACCCACCTCTGCTGTTCCCTGCCCTACCCTGTGGAACTCATTTGCACTAGAAGTTAACTGGTACAGGAGGGACTGTCTGAAGTGCAGGCAGGCTGCTGCATATGACTAAATACATTTTTCAGCTAAACTGTGAGAATATTATTGAGACAAAGAACATGAAGCAAGACATGCAAAAAAAAAAAGGAAATATGGTTTCCAATTTCAAATACAGTAACATGAAAGGAGTGTTACATTTTAAGACATATATATTCAAAGTATCGAGTAATTCCTGAATTGAGAAAATCACAAAACACATTTCTTTCTAGCTCAGATTTTGAGTTCAATAAAGCTTCTTGCTGCATGCTCAGAACTGCTTCTACATCTGTATTTGCCCACACATCACAGGCAGAGCTCCCATGAGTGCCACTGTGGCTTTTCCCAACCAAACCTCCTGGCTTGGGTTTGTCAGCAGACAGCTCCAGGCTCCATAAAACAGCCTCCTGCCTGCTCCCTCTGCCTGGCTTAATGGTCCCAGGGGCTGGAAATTTACTAGTGACCTTTGCATTCCATTTGGAGTGTAAAAGCCTTTTTGCAAGGAAAATTCCATCACTTTGAACGTAGCTGAGCAGCAATTTGTGTGTGCGTATGTGTGCCAGATAGAGGGAGTCACTCTAAAAAGGCAGCAAGAAAGAAAAAGAAGGTGGTGAGAGAAGAACAAGGATTAGGCTCAACCTTTACTGCACTTTATTGCTGATATTACAGGGGTTCCCCATAACACAGACAGTACTCTCTCTTGACATCTGGTTAATTTAAAAAATAACGTATTTCCTGCTTTTGTCATGTGGCCATACTTTAAAAAAAAAAGGCTGCATGTCCTCATGTTTTAAAGCTAATTTTAAACAGATATTGGTTAGTTTATTGGCTCCCTCATTGTTATATTCCTTGAATTGCTCTCGAAATTGAGGGAAAAAAAATCCTCTTCACATAATATAGCATTTAATATTCTTTGCATTCGGTCTGTTATTCAAGTTATGTGGTCCTTATAGCGACAGATTTCTTTTTTTATGGCTGCATCATTACATGTAATGGAAGTGGGTTGGCCTAGGGCTTTAAGGGGCCAACCATGCATGAACATAATGTCCTGGGTTTGCATCTGGCCAGGGACCTTTGTTGCATGCAATTTCTCATCTCTTTTTTTATGCCACTAATTTCATGCATGAAATTATCTGACTAAAGCAAAAAATCGTAAATCTACTTCAAGACATTTGAAATATTATTCATGTGTTTAACTTTATTGTAGACACATTTAAGTCGTCAAACTATTTCAGGTGTTTTTCGAGACTCACACAAGAATTTAAAATAAATCTGTCAATTTCAACTCTAAACACCTGCACATCCTGAGTTTGTGGACCTACAGGTGTGTTCAGCAGATGTTATTAGCAGCTGAAGTTATTCAGAAGCCAGCTGATGACCTTCAAAAAGATGAGAGGTTAGTAAACACAACTACCTCAAGCACTCAGAAGTATACATCAGAATTTGTTATGGCAGAAGAAAAGATGGATTCATCTGTTGTATTTAGCAAATCTAAGATTTTGAACTGGGAATGACTTGCATAAATATGTTGTTACAACTTCTGCATTGGTGTTGTACAACAGCACCATCTGCTGGGCTACAGCATCTAATACTTGAGAAAAAGGATAAGATTTTATTTTTGTAAATGATGCAACATATACAGTGTTTGTGGTATTTGTCAATGTTTTGTCTTTATACATTCAGCCAAGGCCTAACATAAACTATTATTAAAAAATGATTCCAATGTAACAATCTTTTTTCCTACTTCTTTCAAATTCCAGGCTGCCAAAAAGTGCTCCTGGGATCTTCGTTTAATGAGTTTATCCTCTTTTAGAAAATCCATTTATATGCCAAAATAAAAGCCAGTTGACATGACCTACATTGAAAATGTTTATTTGGGGGTGGGGGGCTACTGTACACATTTGTAACATTTAGTTTACAAGAAACAGTCTACTTTAAAAAAAAAATAAAAAATAAATCTGTACAGGCACAAACTTAAGACAAAGCTCAATGGTGTGAAAACACATTTTTAATGAAAAAGACACCAAAAAACACATTTTAAGTGTTATCAAGGGACATTATTGATATACAGAACCAAAGAGAAGTTTATCAGAGCAGTCTTTAAAAGTAAATAAATTGGTCTAAGGAGTCAATATTTGAGAGGTTTTAATATGTATGCAAAATCAATTAATAAAATAACTGATTTGAATAAAGGCCAGGGTATGGATATTCCAATTCAAACTGGTTTCAAAGTTTCATATTAAAAATACAATAGTGAAAAAACTCTAATAGCCAAGTCTAATGTTACACTTTACACTGTAAAAAATGTCCAAGGAGCACTAACTGATGATCAATAACAAAATAAAACTGCAGGGTTGTCATTTTTGAGACAAATCACATGGTCCAAAAGTTTTTCATCATTAAGCCACCAGGTGGCAGACGCCAGTGACGGTTGACAAATGCTGGTTTGGGTACAAGATTGTCTAACATGTTAACATGAGACTGGTCCAAATATAACACTGCAAATAAAAAGGGAAAAAAGAGATACCAAATAGAGTACAGTTTGTTTTAATATCCTTTACTGGAACTGGCGATAGCATAGAGGAATTTTAAAAAAACACCACAAACTTCACATTCAACATGAAAAAAAAGGAGATAAAAATAACCAAGCAAAAAACACTGTTAAAAACATATCATTGGCTGGCATCATTTCCAAATTTCAAACTGGGTACTTATATTCTGATAGACAGAACAAACTAAACAAATCTAGAAGATACAAAGTTTAAAAAAAAAAAAAAAAAAAAAAAAAAGGAAGTGATTATGTAGTCAGGAAAGGTCTGTGGTGGTTGCTTCCTGTATATTGATACTATGGTCTTATCTTGAGCAGTGTTGGTGGGTTCTGAAAGCAGGAAGGTGCACAGCCTAGAAAGACTTTAAGATGGGGGTTGAGCACCTTCAGTTGGACAAACTCATAAATAACACTGCTTTTGTAGAAACTCTGGCTCTGGAGTTTAAACATATGGACAGAATTGAAAAATACCTTGCTGACTTAATTGTATCCTGTGAGCACTAAACATGTTAAGACATTAAAAAGAAGGTAAAGAATACAAAGACAGAACAGCAGAACCCATTCCAGTAGCATATCACCCGTGTCAGCTACAGCCTCTCCCTCTGTGTGATGGTTACTTGTCCGCAGTCTGGGGCCATGTGCTCCAGTGGGTTATGGATGAAGATATTCACGACTGTGCCCACTGCCTGTGTGTTGTTGTTGGACATGGAAAAGAGGAAGGATGGGAGGTTTGGGTGTGAAAAAATGTCCGACTCAATGTTGTCCCTGCAGTGGAGGAGGTTTTTGTTTCCTCCGAAAGTGATCCACTCATGCACTGACAGCATCCTTCTCCTTCTTGTCACTGTCTTCGTGCCAGGTGAGGCGTTCCTCATAGAACGCTATGACAATCTGTGGGCACTTGTGATTGGCCTCCTTGGCAAGCACAAGGTCTGCTTCATCAGAGTCTTTCCTGTGAGCAAAGAAAGGGAAAGCTTTGTTAATAATTGTTAACTCAGAAATTAGGTTGGGACAAAGTATTGATACTGCAAAATATGGCTGCCTTGACTTGTGTAATCCAATCATCGACCAAATATTGATATTTGGCCAATCAGACCCACTTTGAACATAAATCCTTCTAACAAAGGCCCAGCAAGCTGTAAAGACGTTCAGACATGTGCCCTCTACTTTGAATCCAAAAGAAAAGCTGCTTACAACCAAAAAAATCAAAAGTGTAAAAAAAAGAAAATTTAGTTGGAATTAAGTTTGAAACAGGGCAGTTTAATTTTACATTAATCTTCCTCTTTAACAATAATGAATTTTAATGTTTAATTTTCTACTACACTATTACAACATTTCAGACAAAGTCAGTTAATGAAGATTGTGAATCTGCTTAGTATGCACATTTTAACAGTGCTAAACTTACCCTCTCTCCATTCATCCTGAAAATAATAGTTCATCATAGAAGATGGTACAACTATCACTGCATTTTGAGCTAGTAACGGAGAATGACTAGACATGAGTGACGATGTACCACACATATATCCTTCTAGCTAATGTGGGATGAGATAAAATTTTATGGTGTCACTTACTGTTTGTATATGAATGGACAGCTAGGCTATTAGTTCAGCTAATGGGTAATTTGTCAGCAGCAATCTGGCACATTTAGCGCTGTTTCAAAGAATAATTTCATTACAAGTTGCAGGCAGTAGTGATGCAGATGGCAGACACGGTGAAACCCACGGTACAAAAGAGTTCCCATCCAGCCAACAGAATACCACAAATACGGCCTTTTCATTAGAAATTAAGTTCTGGGTAAAAGTGAAAAGACCAATGCAGACTGTTTCAGAGTAAACTGTCGACTCACTGCTGTCATAAATAGCAGAACTAAGTTCATTACCATAAAGACATTCATATAATAATAGAGAGCTTACATAAATGTCATCAAAATGAAAATATTGTAGATGCTGTTGTTTCTAATAGATTTCTTTAAAGCTGTATAGAACTAAGCAACGGTCTCTGTATTGACTTTATTAATGTAGATAGTCTTCTTATAGAAACCAACCACTAACTTCATGCGTTCTGACTGATAAAGTTCATAATGAAGATATTTACATTAATGTCTTTATCATTACCAACAAGACAACTATGCTCGTTCAACATGGCTCTGAACGACACCAACAACAAAACTTGCTGTGAAGAGAACAGAGGGATGGTGAGCTTCACCCGGAGGCACCGCAACACATCTCACTACCATGTGAGACAAGGCAGTAAAGACTCTTGTAGCTGCACCTATGCTCTGACCCTGTAACAACCACACCGACTGAGATACAGTATGACTGACTGATCACTGTTATCTCATATCTTCCCACAATGTTGAATATAGGCATTTAAATTTATCTGACATGTAAAATGGGAGTGTTAGTGTTTTTGTTACAATGTGTATACCGTACATAGTATAAAGCCCGTTTCCACCAAGCAGTCCGGTATGGATCAGTACAGTTTGGTTTAGTAAAGCCTGATCCTGTTTGTGTTCCACAGCCAACGCGTGCCCTCTTTGGTAGGCGGCGTCTAAGCCGGATGCCGATAGCCTCGTCAGCCATGTAATAGTGACAATTTAGCAGCGCAACACAGAGTAAACCGCTACTAAATTCAACAAAGAAGAATCATCTACTTTGTCATTGCAGTGTTTTCCCTATATACATTCACCAGCTCCTGAAATATGACTGCCACTAATGTTTTTTGTTTTTTTTTTAATGAGAGGAGAAAAAGGACAGTAAATGAAAAGAGCGCGAGAAGAGGAAAATATGGATTTTCAAAACAAAGCTTGATTGAGTTTTGTAACAGAGAAGGCTGTGTGCCACGAGGAGAAACACAGCCAGAAAAACAATCAACCGAGTATTTCAACACGGCGGGGTTGTGTTCGTCTTTTAATACTGTTGTACCGGACCAATCAACGAACTGCAGCGTTTAGCTCCACCTTTTAGGGTTGGGATCGATATACTTCGCACCCTAATACAAAGGTACCAAAAAGTAGGACGGTATGGGTCGGTAATTTGGGAATCTTTCCCGGCTTTAGTCTATGGAAACGCCACAAAATGCGTGCTGTACCGAGACAAATCAAACTGCACTGCTTGGTGGAAACGCGGCTTAACAGAGTCTTTCTTATACTGTAAGAATAAAGAAAAGAAAGTGTATACTAATGTTGGGGATTTTAGTGTTGGAGATATACTTGCTTTTAACTACATGTATACATGATGTCAGCTATGCGTTGCCTGTGGCCGTTTGGCACATCTTCAATATTTAACGGAGACTCAGCTGTATAATACAGTATGCACATGACTAGCAGGGGCCATGTAGAGGCAAGAGGAGTTATGACAGAGTCAACAAGGCAAACTGATTACAAAGACAAACTAACAAAGTCTACAATTATCCACATCTGAACAATGAGACAAACAAGCCTGATAAAAACAAGACACATATTCCATTTTAGAAGTTGATGTTGACACCTGTAAAACTAAATGAAGTCAAGTCTGAAGTTTTGGTTTTAACAAGAGACTCTTTAAACTGGTGGTGATTTTTTTTAGCTGAATCAGTCCATGGATGCATTTTTATTTGTTTAGATTCTCATTAAAAACATCAACTGGATATAAAAAGGTCACACAACCATTTTAAGGTGTCACTTTTTGTCATGTAAAAAAATTTGAGCATTTCAAAACTTGTTCGACCTTGAACGTGTGCAATGAAATTGATAAAACAAAATCTGGAAAAAATAATGAATAAAAACTTAAATAGTGTAGTTGCATAAGGGCGCACTACCTCTTACTATTGGAGATATGGCTGCATTCAGAATGCACCAATCACATTAATATCCAGGTTTAATAATAGTCAGTACACACTGGCTATCAATTAAAGTACATTCAAAGTAACATGAAGCTGTTCAGGTCGGTCTTTCCTGACATTCACTGAGCTGCATCTTACAGCAAAACTCATGGTTCAAAAATAATCTTGCCAAGCACCAGCGAGATCTCATTGTTGAAAGGTGTTGTTCAAGAGAAGGGTACAAAAAAGGACATAAGCTATACCAACAGTGACACTACCAAGTAAAGTTATAAAGACAGGACTTTAATCATACATAGCAACAAATCTAAAGTCTTCATAGAAGTTTATAAAGACCATGTCACAAAAACTTACCACTTCATTAGAAACATTAAGTCGCCACACGAGTCAGTTGCCCCGATGATCTTCTCTGGCTCAAGCCCTCTTTCAAAACCGCGGGCAACTAGAATGTCGTCCTGAGAGAAAACAAGTCAGAAAAACAGCTTTTAGCAAACAAAACGTGCTGGTGTGTAACAAACAAGGTGGAACACGTGTTCAGATATTTGGCAAAGGAGTGCATTAGTAAACCTGCCAGCGTCTCTTCTGTTCCCCTCATGTTTCAACGATCCATTTTCTTGTTTTTTAGGTTCTACTGGAATATTCCCAAGAAAATTCACTTGGTTCATTTAAAAGAAACGTGTACATTTTCTTCTTCTCTTAGGAAAAAAAACTGTCGTCGTGCATCTATGATAAAGTGCATCGCTCTCTTTAAGACCAGACAAACACGTTTGTTTGTGAAGAGCTTTCTAATCAAATGCTGATATATTATTTTTTCAGAGTGAAAAAGAGAGTGAAAGCAGAGCCACACCAAGTTTTAAGAAGCACTAACCTCTTACACCTCAACTATTATTTACTATGTGACACTGCAGGTTTACATTGGACATGAAAAAACAATTATACTGTCTGCATAAGAGTTTTTAAAAAAAATGATTTTAATGTACCTCTTTCTTTTTTTTGGGCTTGCTGCCACCCTCCTCATCGTCATCAGAGCTTCTCTTCTTTGAGGTACTTGATTCTTTGGAGCGTCCTGAGGAGCCTGAGCTTGATTTGCTGGCCCCGCTGCTAGGTGTGGAACTTCCACCACTGCTGTTGCTTTTCTTATAGGTCTTCATGAATTCTGAAATAAGCTCTGGACAGTCGAGATTCTTCTCTGGCTCCCACGTGTTGTGCTTTCTGCATAGATTTTGATGCACCAAGTCAGTACAAGCAGTTTGTATTAATCAATATCAGTAACAGGTGGACAGTCATACGTAATTTTACATCACAACGATTAAAACCTGCTGTGTCTAGATTTAGAAAATAAAAATTATAAGTAAAACACCAACTTTAATGTAATTTATTGTATTCATGCCTTTGGTTTTTAAATTGTCACTACTTGCAGTTTACATGACTTTTCCCTCAATGATTGTGATTAAAAATGTCTTTAAATTAGATGTGGTATTTATCTTTAATTGAGACATCTTCTTTGTAGGACTGATGTTATTTTGTACAGTACTGTATGTACAGGTTGTGGTTAGCATAAATTAAAAGAGTGACTTACTCTGAGTATCCTTTCCACTTCAAGAAGAACTCAACTCTGCCTTTCACCACCCTCCTGTCCAGCACCTTCTCCACGACATACTCCTCTTCATCGGAGGAAGAGGAGTCCTCTTCGCGAGACTTCTTGCCCATAGCAAAGTTTGATGCTGAACAAGACGCTGTTGCAGGGAAATGGTAAATCCCTGTGCAGAAAAATGCCGATATGCCGACGTTATAGAGAGTTTTGATGAAGGTTCCCTAAACTAAAGTAGGCTATACAACGCTACAAACCACGCAGGCACTTGTTGTACAATGTAAATGTTAGCCAGCGCTAGCTGTACATCGAGGACAGGCATCGTTTCATTGTGTTTTTACTTATGTGCAAACTACAATGTTACTACAGGAACATTGCCAAGACCTACTGGAAACGACTCTCTCACTATAAATAAGGTCTCTCATAATTTTTAAACTCAAATGAGCACATCCAGCATGGACGATTTAATGTTGCGTTTGCTCAGCTAACGTAACAAGCTAACCCCCCTTTGCCATTAAAGGCAAACTTGCTAACGCAACTAGCATGCAAGCTAACGCTTGAATAAGGTAGCTATATCTTAGAAACCAACATGGGGACGTACAAAGCCAAACTGGTTGTGAATGAAGCGTGCTGGTGTGGTTAATGGTCTTACCTTATGGGTCTGGAGAATGCCGGTTTTGCCCAGTAAACTGCAGGAATTGGACCTGTGGTAAGAGAGGCCAACGCTTAGACTACTTTAGCATCTAGCCTGATTGACAAAAAGGTACCGTGCGCTTGGCTGTGCGTAAAAAGCGCGCGTTAAAGGCGCACAATGAAGTATCCGCCCCTCGGTCAGCTGATGACCTACTTATATGTCAAGATAATATGCTTCTGCTGAATTTGCTTTATGAATATGTTTTTGTCTTTTTCCCACCATTTGTCTCAATAAAAAGAAATATATATATATATATATAATACTGATATTATGTGTGGAGGGTGTATTGATTTTAAGGGTCACACCTCCACCCACAAGTCAAAAAATCTGAATCCCTTTTCCTTTAAACGTGTGCAATGTACAAAGTGCATTACGACACCGTTGTTATCACAACATTCATTTGATTCATTGCACGATTACTGATAAAAACATTTAATACAGCGGCCATCATAAAATGTAAAACCTTTTGTCGCTGTGGTTCTGAAATGCACGCCTGTAGTCAGCTTATTGGCCATCAGTGTTGATTGATTGAATTCCGACCAATAAACCAATACATGTATTTCTGACGAAAGACTGCAGCGGGAACTCTCGACCAATAGGGATGGGGCACGGGGCGTATCCTTCGCTATTTATTCTACAGTAGAGTACCGAGGTGGGCTCGTCTGACGCAGATCATCTCTCTTCTCTCATTTTACAAGGAGTCTTCAAGGATTTCGCAACAATATGTCGAAAGATGTGAGTGTTTCTTCCCCGTGGCCTTTTGATTTATCTTTTTGTGCAAACATAGCTCCTAACGTTGGTGGATATTTTAAGCCATTGTGGTGTTTAAATGGTTGGCGTAGGTTTCTTTTTCATCACATCAGGCGTAGCTTTCCAAGTATTGTGTAGCCGCCATTTTATAGCAGCTGGGCCTCGTGGCCTTTGTTCATGCGGCGGCTAGTAAATGCATTCACAAGTATAGTGGATGTATTTGTTGCTGAACATGTTGGTAGTAGAAAAGAATACTTGCACCGAGGCATGCATTCATGGTTTGTTCCGAGTGGTTGCGCCTGTTAATAAACACCACACCGCCGAGCTTTAATGGCGGCGATGGCATTTTACTTTACTAGTCGGGTATTGACAAGTGGTTCGGGATTTGTCAATGAATAGCACACGTAGGTTGGTTGTCTAATTATTGTGAACGATCTTCGGTCTGTACTCCAGGTCCCACGCGAGCCAGAGCAGCTTCGTAAGCTGTTCATCGGAGGTCTGAGCTTCGAGACTACAGACGAAAGCCTGCGAGCTCATTTTGAACAATGGGGCAGTCTTACAGATTGTGTGGTAAGTGCATGCACATTATAGGCATTATTTGCTTGCTATCGTTTTAATTTGTCTATGAATTGTGGATAATATTGGTTAAACAATTGGGGATTTATCTCTTCTTTGCAGGTCATGAGGGACCCCAACACAAAGAGATCCAGGGGTTTTGGTTTTGTAACATACTCTTCAGTCGATGAGGTTGATGCTGCCATGACTGCTCGCCCCCATAAGGTTGATGGCAGAGTTGTGGAACCTAAACGAGCAGTTTCCAGAGAGGTAAGTTCAGTTTTTGAATATGCGTGAAACAAATTATATGATGAATAAAAAGCAGCATTTTATGACAAAATGTCTTCACAGGACTCAAACAGGCCAGGTGCCCATGTGACCGTCAAGAAGATATTTGTTGGGGGCATTAAGGAAGATACAGAGGAGTCCCACCTGCGAGACTATTTTCAACAGTTTGGCAAAATTGAAGTTATTGATATCATGACTGATCGTAGCACTGGCAAGAAGAGAGGCTTTGCCTTTGTGACCTTTGATGACCACGATTCTGTCGACAGGATTGTCAGTAAGTAAATAGTAAAATTTAAGTAAAACTGATATTAAGACTTCAAAATTGTTATCACATTATTGGCGCAATTGGTGAATATCCTTTCTCTCTCTCTCCCCATTTCACAGTCCAGAAATATCACACCATCAACTCCCACAACTGTGAAGTGAGGAAGGCCTTAACGCGCCAAGAAATGCAGACTGCAGGAATGGGTATGCTTATCAAATCGACCAAGCTCAATATTCAACTTTGAGTTCACGCTGGCGAGATGCAGAGCTAAGAGTTAATGTCTTTGTTTAGGTCGCAACAGTGGTGGAAGGCCATACGATTTTGGAGACAGGGGCTTCAATCAGGGTAAGTCTACTGTTTATCGCAAGAATGCAGTTCTCTCTATTGGGCAGCATGAAACCTGACTGTTTGCTTTTAGGTGGTGGTGGTGGTGGAAGGGGAAGATATGGAGATGGTCCTTACAATTGTAATGGAGGTGATGGTGGTAAGTGGTCGACTTTATTTAAGCTTGAATTCTTACAGACATTTGGCCAGATATTATAAGACTGTATGTTTTTAGGCTATGGCGGTGGACCTGGGGGCCCAGGTGGATATAATAATGGTGGCAACCGGGGCTATAACCAAGGATACAACCAGGGTGGCGGCGGTGGAGGAGGTGGTGGCTATGGAGGAAACGGTTATGATAGCAATGGCTATGGTGAGTGTTAAAGCCTTCAACAAAAAAAAATTGTGTGCCACATATTTTCCCTAATAATGGATGATAACAATAATCCACTTGTAGGAGGCTGTAGTGGAGGAGGCGGTGGTGGCGGAAACGGCTACAATATGGGCCACTACGACTCGCAGGCCTCAAACTTCGGCCCAATGAAGAGCTTCGGTGGTAGCAGCGGCGGTGGTGGCGGAGGCGGCAGGAACTTTGGTAAGATAAAACGGGAGATGCAAGGTTAGACCGTTGCGAGGTTGACTGTAAACTGACTTTAAATTTTTGCTTGAAGGTGGCTATGGAAATGGTTCTAATAATGGTGGATATGGTGGCCGCCGTGGACAATTTTAAAATGTGACGTGGTAAGTACTTGAAAGGCATGCCTGAAGGATTAACTAAATGTCATAAAACCAGAGTTTGTAGCTACAGGGACTCGTTAAGTGTAGATAACGATTAAAAAAAATCACTCTGGATGTCAGGCCATACAAGTCAGTGCACAGTTAACAATGTTGTTCCGTATTGTTCAACAGGACTATGTACTTAGGAGAGGAGAGCGAGGAGAGCAAGCGAATGACAGGGCAGCTGCAGGTTTTCCTCCTAAATCTGCTCAGCCAAACAGTTGTGGCAGGTTACTGCTGCTGCAAGAAGAGATGTACAATAGCTTAATCATGGAGGGTCTTCATTTAAACATTTTGTGTTTTGTTTTCTTTTTTCCTCTAATGTGTTACTGGAAAGCAAGCATTCCAATAAGGTTTTATGTAGATTTTTTTTCTTTGAGTCTGGTTTTATTTGTATCTGCAACCAATCAAGCTGAAATAAAACATCTTTCAGTTTTTTTTAAAAAGTCTGGTAGCCTTTTTAGTGGTTTGGGAAAGGGATGGTTCATTATCACATGATGCATTAAAGTGGGGACAAGAGCCACACTTGGAATAACACGTAAGGTTGGACAAGACCATTGCACTGAGGTGATGGAGAGGGGGAAGAACAGCACTAGAGAACATGCATTTTCACTACTGATAAGGAACAAAAGGTGGTGTACTATTAAATTCATCATAAAGAGCCCGTCACTTGGTACAGCCTACCCTGAGTTCTGCAGAGATCATCTGGAGGATGCTAGCTTACATGCAAAGTCTTTGAGGCTAGCCATGGAAGCCAGCTGAGGGAGAGAAGTAGCAAAACCATCGCCAGGATCATTGAAGCAGGGGAGAGTGAGAACAGAAGCCTGAGACTAGCAGGCAGCAGCTACCAAAGGGCTTATATGCTGTGTAGGTAAGACCAGACTTCTCACATACTGATAGTATGTCTTTCTTGATTTATCATGTAGCTGATAGAGAGTTCTGTAGCTCAGTAATGACGTAACAATCTTTTGGAAACAAGTTTTATTATGACTTGGAACAGTGTTGACTGGTATAATCCGCCAACTAACTTTGCATAGTGGTACATTGCACTTGCATGCTGTTATAAATGAATGCATGATTATTGCTCTTTTACTTATTTGTTTATCCTTTCTAGGGAGCGCCAAATGTTTTCCCAGGAACCTGACTTCATTTCTGTGACAATGGCTTAAGGTACAAATCTTAAAACTTCAATACAATTGACTTGTTCTTTATGAATGATCTAACCAAGTCTGTTTTCACAGGGTATCCAAAAATCATGCTGGCAATGAAGATGATGACTGCTGCGCAGTTAATTTTTATTTTTAAATAAAGTATATTTTTATTAAACTCTTGTTTGGTTGTAGTCTTTTGTTGTTGCAGTTTTGTTTAGCACATTAAAAAAAAAAAACCTGTTGATTTACCCAAAAAGCACAAAGCTGTCATGCTCTTTGTATGGCATAAGAAACATTAAATATACTGCTCATTCTCAGCAATTGTCTCTCTTGTGCATAGAGTGGGGTACCAAATAAATTTTACCATCTGGTGTCTGTTGAAGGGAGTATTCATCCACAGAGTATGGTTGTCCATCTTCATCTCTTAAGTGAGAAAAGACTTCAGTGTAGAGGTCTGCCAGGCGACATTTAATAAAAGCCAAGCTGCGCTTAAACTCCTGCCTTTCCTGTGCCAAGTGCTCTCTTTGGGTCTGCAGCTGGTTCAGTTCTCTTTCAAGGTGAAAGATGCTTTCAAGTTTCCTTTTTCTGCAGTTCTGGGCTGCCACCTTGTTCTTCCCTCTGCGTCTTATGTCCCTGACCAGTGCTAGTTGAGTATCTGTCAGAGTGTACTGTGTCAGGAGTTCGTTGAAGTCATCCACGGGTAGATTGATGATCTTTTCCATTGGTATGGGGATCTTCAAGGCCATAGCTCGCCGCTCATCCCTGCTCAAAGGAGCAGGAGTTGATGTGCCTCCTGCTTGTTTGGTGTACAGGTTATGCTGCGAGCTCCATCTGCTGGTGACTCCTGAGTCGGTGTAATCAAGGGCAGTGTGCTGGCTTTGCTGTTTCATTGACCAGGGAGTCAAGGCATTAGGTTGTGAGAGAGAATAAGCAGTATGGGTTTGAAAATAAGATGGATGTGCACCTGAGTGTAAATAGGCATGTGGTTGATTCTGATAATCCATTGAATAATGCATTTGTTCTCGAGTGTGCCCAGTCATGCCATCTGGTTCACCATCACTATATGTCATGTTCATATCTACATTCTGGTACCCTGGTGCACCACTTACAGGGTTATCTGGGGAAGCCAAAGGTGGACTAGACCCCAAAGACAGACCAGAGTCTGACTCCAGGTCATCAGCTGGGTTAGCGTGTGAACTTTGTCCATGTACTGTCCACAACATGTGCCGACCCTGAGACAGACCAGCGTTGGATCTTCTGTGCTGAGTGGTACCCGACATGTTTAAATGTTCCCTTGGAGTCATGAAAGAGGACTGAGCGTGAGAAGACACTGGGAACATGCGCTGATTTAGCTGAGCTTCAGAGTGTGTGTAAATGGCCTCTGCGTTGCTGCTTAATTGATGACCAACAGATGCCTCTATAGAGTAACATCCATCGTACGTGTTGGCGGTGCCGAGACCACAGGCAGGAGGAGAAGGGGGCTGATATATGGATTGAGCCATCCCATATGCTCCCATATGGACCATTGGCTCCATGCTCTGGTATTGTGTTGTTTCATGAGCTTCACCAGGGGCATCAAACTACAGGTAAAGAAACAAATAGACAGTCAAGGTAAGACTGACGGGTGGATCAGCAAACATCTCACAACAATGTCAACGTAATGAAAACTATTACTAGATCTACAATACATTTAAAGTGATAAGTGGAGCTTTTTAGTCTCATTTGATTCTCTGTTTGCCCTCACGTCAGCATGCCACCCATAGCCTATGAAGGGCTCTTGTAGATGTGATCAGGTTTCACAGATAACAGATGGCTATTGTGCAGTGTTGGGGGCTGCAACATATAGCACTTGCCCCTATTTAAAATCTGATCATGCTATCACTGAAACAGGCCATTGTAACTCACTCTCATTTGAGTGTGTTAGCCTATCAACATTTAGCATAAAATGACATACAAAATACAATTTGTTAAAGCACTGTGCAGTACTCTGATAATGGATCCATCTCAAATCTCTATTACAAACAATATACTATTGTTACATATTCAATTGATTAAATATATCCATGTTTGCTCTGGTGGGCTTTCAATGAGTTTTGTTCTGAATAGAGCACACATATCTTTGCAGCATCAAATTGTACTATCTAACCCTATAGCCTACACTACTCACAATAAGTTAGGAACAGTGTGAGGTCCTCTGTTGGTTTCATACATAAGATTTTTGTTTCACTTCAGTTTTTTTTAATAAGGAGGCAATTTTATTAGGGTGATAGACACATCATTATGTGTTTTCCACAACATAGTCTCACTGTGTACAGTGCACTTTACATATCGGGGCCAATACCAAAAAATACAAAAAAGACAACACTTTTCAATGTGGCATCATTTCAACATTCTGGGGGTATAAAAAGCTAGTATCTGTCACATTTCCTCAGAACAACATCATGAGGCTTGTTAGGAGCATGAGTTGCGGCATTGCGGCAAATGCTGGTAACACCAGCTACTTCAATGTTGCTTATTTGGGGCTATCTTTGTTATTGTCTAAAATGTTGGGGTAATACATATTGCAAACTTAATGTGAATAGTGTTTTTTTTTTTTATTCTTAATGAGCGACTTTTACTTTTGTTGTGTTTGTCTTAAAAACAATCCACAATGCCCTTCTGTGGAAATGCAGCAAAGGTATTCTGACAACATACAGTAATTCACTAACTGCTGAAGTGTTACCTGCAGCTCTGTGATGGCCATCAGCTCCTGCCAGGCCACATCCATGTCTGTATCCTGAGGTGCTCCATGAGACCTGGCTCCAGATAAATTAGTTGACATGGACCCCCCAACACACAGCCTGCCCGGAGTGGTAAATGCCTAATAGAAATGAGAATTACCAGATGATAACAACTCATTCAATAGGGTAAGTCTTGATAATGTTATTTGGTTTCTGTGAGAAACCCACCTCAAAGGTTCTCCTTAGGGGGAGAACACAGTTGGCCGTTGAACACATTCAGGCAAGATGCTTGCAGCTTAGGATCCACCTGGTGGGACACAGAGTAGTGGTTTAATAGAACCTACCTTTGCTTAGGTCCTATCATGCTTTAAAACACACAATACATAACTGCACATTTCATATTTCTTGCTAAATGAACGAATGCACAGTTGTGTAGGTTCTTTTACAACACATGAAGGATTCAGTTTGGTTTGCGTTAACTCCTCCCATCAGTGGTCCCAGGTTGCAGTAATGCCGAGCCCTGATAAGACAATCTGCGGGAAAACAGCATGCTGCAGCCAAACAAACTGGAGGCTGAGGGCTACTTTGGAATTTTTAGCTAAAATGCTGTCTGTAACATTTGTACAATCATACGCAAATATACACACTGCCAGAACAAATTCACATACACACACATACAGGCAAAATCTATTTTAGCTGTTTTGTTGTTTTTATCTACATTTGAAAATAAACCTGAAATACATTTTTGTCCATATTGCCATTAATGACCACATGATCAAACTAATGGTTAGAGTATTATGCTTCACTTTACGCTTTTATGTCATTCAGAGTTATTGTTCAATTGTCTTTTAAGTGAGTATTAAGAAATTGTGCAAACTTTGAACTGTTACTTCAATCTAACCACATGTTGCTCCAATACTTACTATCAAGAAAAAACTGATGCAATTGAGGTCCAGCCTTAAGCTTATTGTGCAGCTTTATGTACAATAATAGATATGTGGCTTTCTGTATACAGTTATTGTCAGGGAGCGATATCTTTATTAAGAATTATTTACACTTAAAAAAAATATCAGACTCAGTATCAAACTGTGGGCTGTGACACTAAACTGTTAGAGATGGTACTCTTGGTTCTATGTCCTTGGTCTCTAAAGAGACTGTATTGGTGTGCAGAAATAAATAATGTTTGACAATTGTGTACGAAGGCAAAATGTGGCACATTTCAGAAAACTTAGTTGCGGTTTCTTCAAATTTGTTAGTACAGTAAAGTAGTAAATACATGCGTAATTTCCTCCGCCTGACCTCTAACATGCTTTATATTTTAATATAATTCAGTGAAACAGGTCCTTGCAAAGCTAATTGTGACCATCAGTGATATAAGAACAATTCTGTTTTATTCAAAGGAATCATGATTCAAACAGAAATTTTTCTCAGCTGTTTTAGTCGGTCAAGAAAATAACTAAACAGTCAAATGAGATCAGGACAAAACTGGCAAAACATCTAAATTCTTTTAATCCAAGATATGATAAAATACATTTGTTATTACTTTAACTGCAGTATGTCATATTCAATTGACTGCAAGTTTTGGCAATGTTAAACATTATTTTGACATGGTTATACGAGAATTTCTGATTATATTACCATCAGTGAGTAAAGTGAAAAAAAGCACAATTTAAGAGGGGGCATTAAAACCTCTTAGAAAAGATCTACCAAAGAAAGGTAATATTTGAAATGTATGGACGTACCTGTGTAACATTCTCCACATCAACCGTTGAAGAGTCAGAAGAAAGACTTGGTGGCTATAAGCACAATCCTGGAGGTGAGAAATAGGGGGTAAAATAGTCAAATGAGATTCTACTCTTTTCAAGTTCTGCAGCTCATAAGAGGTTAAACACGCGCGGCCTGCTGTCCTATCTCTCACTCAACTGTCTCTCTCTGTTCAGCTTCACTTACAGCCACCGGCATAAATGGGATGGCTCAGTACAGACAAACGCAATCTTCCTGTAAAGCACCCACAGCACAAATTCTTGCACTTACTGTATCCTTAATAGCACACTTGCACCCCAACCTCTGAATTTCCCTTTTGCCCACACAACAAACCACAAACCAACAGTCTGGCTTCAAATCATTCTGTAAGTCCACAGTGAAGTAGGTAAATGTTTAAAGATTTAAAAAAACAAAACAAAACACTCCTTAAACAAGCTAGATTCTTTTCTGTAATAGCAATTCATATAAAACAGAAACAAGAGAAAACTAGCCCGTTGGTTGTTTATGTTCTGGCCCCTCTGTCCTTTAACGCGTCCCAAACAAGAGGAACAAGGAGTATGATGTGAAGCACCTGGAGTCAGAGCCGGCATGGCAGTAAGGGCCTTGTTCGAGCAGAGGTGGGTTGGAGGCAGGATTGAGACTTAGTTTAGTAGAGATGGAATGTACACCCTCCAACAGGTAAGAAAGACCACATTGTTCTTCTATCTGGCAGAGCAACCACCAAGGGAGAGAGAGGAGCAGGGGGAGAATAGAGGGGAGCGTGTCTTACATAGCAAGTGACCATTAAACCCCTCACAAAAAAATCCCCTCATGCCCTGATCTAAAACACTGTGAGGAGACTATGTGTTATGTAGAACTGCTCTATTGTGCACAAGTTTACCATTGCTGATATCAGTATGTGGCATAGTTGTAGTTTAATAAATCAATACATAATTTATCTTCATGCTGCATGACAGAAAACTCTGTCACTGTGTTGGTGATGATTTAGTTATATAATTACTCAAGAACCTTAGTGATCTGTTAAACAATCCCCAGTCTCCTTCATTGAATGCAATATATTTCTTTATAGTGACAACAATATAAATAACTTAATGAACACATTGAGGAAAGTTTTTATTCAGTGGCCACAACGCCATCATAATTCATCATTAAGGTGAAGCTAAGTAATCTTGTTGTACAATTTGTATAATGACAATAAAAGCATTCTATTCTATAACCTTCTACCACAGGTAAATAAGCAGGTACACGTTTTTAGTGTTACTAGAATATGAGTGAAAGAAAGAAAATATGATTCTAGTAGTTTTCCTTATTTTTCGTAACAGCGTGCAAAGAATGCAAGCATTATATTTCAATAAGCATGGACCTACAAATAATTTCAGAGCAAAAAACAGATGTCACTTTTCTTTTTATGTTTTAGTTGGTGTAAATAAATGACAAACGGTGATAACAACGGACAACAAAATGAAAATAAATTCTTTGATAATCTGGTTGCTCAAACATTGTAAAAAAAAAAAGAGTAATAATATGCATTGAACAAATCTCACACTATTCTTATTACAAAATCGCTGATTGAAAGGGTTGCCCTTCTTTACTGATATGTACATTTAGTAGATTTGACATTTTTTGAAAAAAGCTTATTTCCAGTTCTACTTAGAAAACATACTGAATCAAATGTCAGTATAGATGATATATTAGGGTAAGCACTGTAAATAAAATTTGAATGGGTTACTAAAGCTTGACTCCTTGTTTTAGAAATAATTCTACATTTGAGTGATGAACAAAAATGGACATTCAGCGAAACAATGTATTTTCAGATCATAAACGATGAGAACATTGAACAGGCTTGTCTGGCACACTACAATATAGCATCCCACTGAGTCATAAATCTCTCTGTTTTCTCTGTCATTGTTCTAAGATGGAAAAAAGTAGGTGGCTGACAGAGTCAAGAAAGGTGAATGTCTACCCGGAATCAAAGAAGGGACTTCCCAACTCCAGTTCCTAGCACCCAGCCCCTGACTCTACCACTGCCACAGCCTGCCAGAGAGCACCCTGTTATTACTGCGACCACAGTGGTTTTCAATCTGGACACAGTTCCCAGGTCAACGCCCACGCTCCCTGTTTGTGTTTGTTTGCTTCAATTAGTCTTTGACATCTCTGCTTTCCAGCTTCCCTGAACCTCTGAGGTCTGTCAGCCATTTCTCATTGTATACCTCAGAGCTACGAACTCCACCTCAAAAATAGAGTGGACATGTTGGCTGGGAACGGCCCACAGTTGACTCACTAGAGCTGAATGTCTCTTAATAACTTTTGTACTGTATGTTTGGGAGTATCATGTCTAATGTGGAAGAAATAGTTCAACATGTTGTCCCTTCGTGTCCTGGTGTTTCTATAGTGTTTCATTTGTTCATTAAAGATGGAGGAATGTGGCATCTTTGGTTTTGTTTTAACATCCAGAAAGCTGTATCAGACATGAGTGGAAAAACCACCTCACTGTTAAACAAAATGGATGGCTTGTGGTATCAAAACAGGGAATGTTTTTGTCAGCTTCTGGGAAAGTCAACAAATAGAGTATAGACAATAGCCTTTTTTATATTTAATAACTTACTATTAGGGATCTTGTAAATAAAAATAAAGATCATACCAGTTTTTCAACATTTCAAAACAATACACCCTGCACTTTTTCACCTTTCAAATGAGCAGAATGTGAGGTTTTCTTTATTGCATCAAGTCCTCCTCAGAGCAAATGAATTTACCGACAACATTTGCATTGTTGTTCCTTAAAATGTTTATCATAACGATCACACATTATCACTACCTGAAAAAGAGAACAAATGAGGAACCTGAATATGCAACATCATTTATCTGAATTTGTTGATAAGGTCTGTGCTTATCTCCAGATGTTCAGATAAAGATAGCGTTTCGTAACAACTCCATTTTATTTCTTTATCATTCTTCAATTGCATTTGCCACTCTTCACATTCATATACAAAATTGCAGTTTGTGAAAATGACATTAGACATAAAAAATATAGCTTTTTTATGTTTCTTTAAGGGCTTTGTAAATATACATTTGTATACAACCTCTTAATTATATGCATGTGTTCATAACAATGAATGTAAAGGCTAGTTGGTACTACAGACACAGAGAGGGAAGGTATAAGGGAAGGAGGATGTTGGTCGGCGGAAGCTCTGCCTAATGCTGATAAAAGAAAGACTTAGTTCTGAGGAAGGGAACTGCTAACTGCTGTGGTTGCTGGTGTGCACCAAGAAGAGGGGAACAAACCGAGCAACCTTATTCTTCTTTTCACTGCCATGGTATTAATGTATGCATCTTTATATCTGTGATTAACAGACAGGATTAATAATAGTTCATTGTTGATTTTTTTTTTTTTGCTTTTCTATCTTAAATGTCAATTCATCATTCACCTTTCATTTATCATCTAAACTGCCAGTCATCGTTATCATTACATCACACAATGACTGAAAAAATATTTTATCATGTAAACTCTTTTAATCTTGAAGTATGAGCAATTCTAAGGCAGTATACTATTTCCTCTCTGGTTTGGGTCATTTTGAAATCTTAGTGGCAGAATTGTGTAAATAGTGCGCTGCATTGCAACATTTCATGGCTGCCCGCAGTGTTGTTATAAATTCATGTCAAAATAGTCTCCGTCTCCTCATCATACACTTATTGCACATAAATAATGGTAGTGCATTTTTCTCTTTCAAAACTCTTCTTATTCCAGTATTATTTGAAAGTCACGCCCAAAAACATCTTACAGTAAGGCTAAACAGTGAGGTCATTTATGGAGTAAGATAGAGGGAAATCCCCATCAGTCTTGGTTTCCAAGTGCTTCCCAGAAGTGGGAACTAAGATAATTGGGGTTGGTTAAATGTAGGAGGATCCTGAAAAAAATATGTTGATGAGTATGAGAAAGCTGAAAAGGTTTACATATTAGATTTTTTCGTGTTACTTTGCGTACATAAAAAAGCTAAACAAAAGAAAGCAAAACATGATAGTAACTTTAATCACATAGGCTAATGTAGTTGACCCCTTATTATAACCTGGTTAAAGCATATAACCATAATACAGACTTCAACCGTAATTAACCTTAGTCCTTCTGTAGGCATTAGTCTAAATATGCTGAAAAAGTCATTCACGAAGAAACCATCATCGGGGAATTAAATGAGGTGATATCAGAAAAAATAACTCTTATTCTTAGGAGGGAGGTAGTTTGCAAGATAGGGATGCAGAAAATTAAATGAAATACGAATGATGTTTGGAGAAAGACGACAGATCATATCGAGGTGCGACTTTCCCCATTAAAGTGTGTACATTATGACTGACTGCAAGTAGTCTGCATATTGTGCGATTAGACATATCACTTCTCTCTCAGCTAACCTGCAAATTAACTGTCACACAGTGCCTTCACGTGAACTGCTCTTTGCCCCATACGTACAACGTAACACTCCATCAGCCAATGGGAAATAGCCTCATATTCTGTACGTATGACGTAACACATTGATAGCCTGCTAGCTGGTTTGCTAAAAAAGAAAGAAGATGGATTCTCCCATACTGGTAATTCCAGCGTATACCTTTATTGAACAAGTTATGCGTGTCATTTAAGATGTTATTTCTATGTGTTTCCGGTTGGGTGTTGTTTCTAAGAACGTTGTATTTTAGTCATCGAGTTCACACTAAATAGAGCAAGGCAGCGTTAACGCGTTAGCAGTTTTGGCTAACAAGCTAGCCCTTTAAGAAGTTATATTCTGTTTAATATGATGATGATGTTGATGATGTGGAAGTGTCATTTCCTCCTTGTTACTTCGCCATGAAGACAGTCCTTTAAAAACGACCAATATGAAGATTCACTCAGCAGTTCGGACATGTGTCTCATAACTTCATTCATAAAGTAATCAGTCACCTTCATATGTGGTGGAATAATTAAAGACAATACTTCCTCTACTTCAACAGGAACCATCCCTCTACACTGTCAAAGCAGTGCTGATCCTGGACAACGATGGAGACAGGCTCTATGCCAAGGTATCTTTACTAAAGGTGTCATGTGAAGTATCCCATATTAGTTACACTTTTCAGGAGTATATCCTTATTTGTTTTGAGGGTTATACTCGGCGATGTTGTCTGTTTTTGTCATCGCATTTAAGTACTGAAAATGACAACGGAATGATCATGTTAACTCATTGAATCGACGCAGATAAGAAATAACATAGATGGCATCTATGTACCGTCGAACAGCCATTTAACTTATCATATTTTATATGATGGAAATACAAATATACTGTAAACAATCCAGTGATCCCAGTTAGACATCATCATGATACCAGTGTAAACAAAACAATAGCAATACACCTTTTGATACCATGGCAACATGTTTGCCTGCTCTGTTCCCTGTTTAAGGATTGTCAGTGCTAGCTGACCTGTGCATTTTAATTGACCACTGCTGCTCTCTTTCTCAACATGTAGTTTGTTTTTCTTTCATACTTTTCAACACTCCTCATTAGAAGCGATGTAGTTGGGGTTTGTTTTTGGGGTTTTTTCAGATCTAAAAGAAAGTTGTGCGTTTATTCCATAGAGACGTCTGTTTGCCTGTTTCTCCTCTCACTGTCAGTGCCTCTTTTCCCTGATCTGCCCTCTGTCTCAAAAGCTGCCAAACTAAAAAACAGCTACGTGTATTTTGTTAAGCAGGAAAGGGACATTTTTATTAATTTTATTTCATGTTCCCTTATGAATCCACTGTTTGTTGGTTTGTTTGTTTGTTTGTACAAACAATTTGATATATTTCTGTCCTGCTAGTATATTTATTGGGTGACAGGTCAGCGGGTTAGAATGACTTATTAATGCACTTCTAGTGTTGTTCTCTTGTTGGATTTATTCACCATGATATTATATTAAATATTTCCAGCCTTATTCTCATATCAAAATTCAACCTAGATTGCAACAGGAAGTCATTTCTTACATGTTCACTTTAAATTCATCCACAGTATTATGATGATACCTACCCTACTGTGAAGGAGCAGAAGGCGTTTGAGAAGAACATTTTCAACAAAACACACAGGACTGACAGTAAGAACACTTTACAATTGAAATCTCAATCACTTTTTTAAACCTCCGGTCAGCTAACAATCCTGATTGCTTTCTGTGTATCCTTAGGTGAGATCGCACTACTCGAGGGCCTAACAGTTGTCTACAAGAGCAACATAGACCTCTTCTTTTATGTGATTGGAAGTTCCCATGAAAATGAGGTAATCCAAATGAAAGGATTTTTTTTCCGAACTGCTACTCGGCAGTTTCAAAGGATGATTTGGGAGACCAATACTGTAACATACATGGTGTGTTGCTGCTAACACAGAGAGTATAGCTGTCAGTTTGAACTGTCTGTCATCATTCAGGTTTTATAATTCACATCAAACGAATGTTTATTCTGTGACAGTAGCTTCATCCATTGCCAGATCTGGTGTAACTTTTTTAACGGTTTACGAGAGTGTAGAAAAAAGAAGGAATGGTGTATTTTATTGTCAAAAAACATTCTTGTGAACACCAGACAGATATTTACACACATGGTATTCGTTGATTGATCCCCCCCCCCCCCCCCCCCCCCAGATGATACGAAAACAATGTGGGCTCATTAAATGTGAACAGCTTCTCATATATTCTTTCTCTCTCAACAGCTTATGCTCATGTCTGTTCTAAATTGCCTCTTTGACTCGCTCAGTCAGATGCTGAGGTATGTGTTTGCAGCTGTTAGTCATTCTACAGAACTTGGATCAAACTATTGTTCTGATGTCTAAAAAGCTAAGCTTGACATGTATTATTTGATATCCTGTAGAAAGAATGTTGAAAGGAGGGCTTTGTTGGAGAACATGGAGGGGCTCTTCCTGGCCGTGGATGAGATTGTAGATGGAGGGTAAGTAGCACCATTGAGCTTTTGGAGGCTCCAGCAACTCTTATGAAGATGATTTTCAGTGTTGCTGCACTGCTATACTGTTTATTAGCCGCTTGCTTCTCTTCTTTTTTGTGTGAATAAATCAAGCACACTGATAGTATTTTGCAACTTCTCTCTGTTGACATGTTGTCATTGCATTTTTGTGCACAAACAAAATACTCGTCGAGTATTAGCTCACAAAACAGAGATATTCCTGGAGGTGTCTTTGTTGCTTTTCCAACTTATAACTGGAGCACGCTCAACATTAGCTGCCACTCTAGTCAATCATTGTTCACACGGCAGGCACTGCAGTCTGTGTCCGGAGTGTGTCACCAGCGCTACGTTACCTGCTCCGTTTCAAGAAACGCGTCAAAGTTAGTCAGAATGTCCCAACCGAGACAGGAAAGCAGACCAGGAAACACACATCATCCGGTGAATTTCAAAATCAATTGAATATTGAAATATAAACTGAAAAAACTGAATTTGAAATAAACTTTAAAAATATACTGACTTGCGACCGTATTTTCCTCATCAATGTAACGTCAAAACAGGCAGGAAACGAACAACCAATCATCCTCAGAAAGACAAAGAGTCATGTTGTCTGCACGTTTTTTCTCTTTAGTCCCGCGTGATCTTGTCGTTCTCCCGTGATGTGACGCAGGGAAGCACACCCTTGATCAGCTGTACACACATCTGATTGATAGATAGATAGATACTTAGATAGATACTTTATTGATCCCGAGGGAAATTCAAGAAAGATAGATATCCATCTATCCATCCATCTGATGTATGTACAGCTGATCAAGGGTGTGCTTCCCTGCACTGACGTTCCAGAAACAGATCCAGTGTGAACGGGCGCGCGTTCTCCGACGGAACAAAACCATGGGCATGTGTGAATGGGCTTTAATCACAGCTCTGACTCTTTGGTGTATCCCACAGGGTGATCCTTGAGAGCGACCCACAACAAGTTGTGCACCGTGTGGCTCTCAGAGTAAGCTCCTCTCCTTTTTCTCTCAGATACATTGCACATAGTTTGTTGTGTCAGATTTTAACATAATATAAATGTTCCTGTAGGGGGATGACGTGCCTTTGACAGAGCAGACAGTCACACAAGTGAGTAAAACCTCCTTTGCTCCTCCCTCTGCTATAAAGTGCACAAGCTCCATAGTTTATTGACTGTTAAAACTCTTTACCTTCGTATGTAGGAGCATTGTCTTAGCATCATACATCTCTACTTTGTCACTGCTTCTTTGTTGTCATATATTGCACTTCGAGGTATGACAGTGTAAATGAATCCTACTTATTTAGTGGTAAAGAGTAAAGTAGTAATGCAACGGCGGTTCCTTCAGTTTGACTCTTACATGAGTCTGCCTGTGTGTGAGCTCCTCTTGATTAATGTTGTCATTTAAGAGGCCAGAGACTGGCTACAGCCATCCCTCTTCTAGTTGTGATTAATGACTGTCCCCAGTCCCAGTGCTTTATGGGTATGATTCAGCTTTCATTCAATGAATTAAGATGATTAATTCAATCTTGCATATTTTTTTTTTTGTTTATATTACTTAATCACCCGTCTTTGTCTCGTCTTTAAACCATTATATGAAACTACTTTTAATCATTCTTCCCTTTAACCTCAACATGATGTCATCCATATTTCATTGTGTCTTATTTCATATGTTTCTCTGGAAGAGATCATCTAGAACTGCATGTGCCTACAATCTAGGCTCATTGTTGTATTGATCTGCTCAGTCAAAGCTTGTTTCTTTTTTTTCTTCTCACAGGTTCTTCAGTCGGCCAAAGAACAGATCAAGTGGTCACTCCTGCGATAGAGTCACCTCTAGAGCCTGCCAGTGAGCCACTGCTCAGCAGAGTCTTCATGGCACTGATCCACATGTTCCTTTGCCTCAGATTTTCACTCCTACTATCAGAGCTGTGAGGAGTTCCACTGGCTTGTCCAGTTGCACTCCCAAGACTACTACGACTTGACAGAGTTTGAATTCCTTTTCTTTGTTGTTCCTGAATTCTTCTTGCACGGGTGTGCATTATGTGACATAATCAACATGAGTGTAAGATTTGCTGTACATTCCAGTACCAGGGCTGACCAGGGCTTTGTTTGTTTATTTCATTCTTTAAAGAACTCAGAACAAGTGTATCTGTCTTTAAAACATCGATGCACCTGATCATAGCCTGTGGCAGCATTCCATGTATCTCCTTGAACAAGATACACCCCTTCATTTTCTCCAGATTACTGCAAAGTATCGAGCCACTGTCTTACAATCAATTAACATGAATATTGTGATTAAAAGTCGTACAACTAGTACTGTACTTGTATCTCTCTAAGCAGAGGTCACATCTGTTTGGGGATCTTCCATCGTTGGATACTTTTAATAAATGTTTGTTGACACTGGCATATAAAAGTGTATCTTTATAAACATGGCATTTAAGGGTGTCAAACGTTGCACCTTAGTAATGCCACTCAAAGCTTTACATCCGCAAACTGTAGTCGACCTTAAATAGCAGTAAAACGAGTGTTCTTCTGTCATACCTGCGATTTAAGCTGGCTTATTGAGAGCTGGCGTTTCCTTGTTTCAAAGGTGCAATGCTGTGAGCTCTTTGTTCTCCCTAGACCTCAGGGAGAGCCATAGACACTAAAGCAAGGGCCCCATCTCCTGGTGTGTGCAGCACAGTGCAAGGTTGAGGTGCCTAAAGAAACTCAAGACAAGAATGTAGAGAGGGGAGAAGTCTCCGTAAGAAGGCTATTATCTACAGAGCTTACGTTGTACTGTGTTACAGTGACATCTGGGTACGTTTTATGGAGTTGTACTTGATTTATTTCCGCTCTGTACAGCACCACTTTGTGCCGAATGAATTGTGTGGAACCCCATCGTCGCACACTGGCATCGTGTGCTCATTTTCATGCAGATGAAGGGTACACTCTGAAAGGGAGAAGGCACTAGATCATGCAGGTACCTGGTGCATATCACAGGAGACGAAATGATCTATATGCATTCTTATAAGGTGTGCATAATATGTTATTATGCTGATCATTTGAAGGACAAAAAAATCCGAGCACAGGTTTGCGTTGGTTAAAATACAAACAGATCCAACCATGACTAATTTAAACCAGATTAGGTGGAAGGTCTTGTTACAGAGCATGTCTCCTACCCATTGCACCTGGCATGTTCTGGCATGTGTGTTGGCCTGACATAAAATCAGCAAGCTACTATTTGTGGCCCCACCACAAATTGGTATCTGTAACAAGTTTGACAACTATTTCGTGTTTATTTTCTTCTTTGTCTATGTAAGTCATTTGCCAAAGAGATCAAAGTTTTAAGCAGAGAAATGGAAAGCTTTTGATGTGGAGAAGTCTGTGGCCTGGAGCAGTTTGTGGAAAGAAGTGATATTGTCAGAAGGTAAGCTAGAGCCCTTTAGTTTATTTCCCTAGATGGAAAATTCCTGCCTGAGAATACAATGATTTACAATAAAAATGCAAAAGTCATATACAACAAAGGTCATAAGATACAGCTACTATATGCTTTGTGCAACATTTATGATAAAGATGTAACTCAACTCGTACAAGACAAGAATAGAAGACATTTGTGGGTTTCAAAAAAGAGCATATAAACTCAAATGCCTAAAACGTAATGAATCCCTCACGGACACCAGGAAAACTTAAACAGGAATAAAGGATGTTTCTAAGTGTGTTTGTTCCTGAATGCCTTCGTGTTGATGTTTTCAGATGTAGGAGTGGAGTCAGTAAAGATGTTATTGGTTCTGACCTGTGGACCTATGGACTTGGCTTTTCTCCAGGTTGAATCTGTGGCTC
Source organism: Symphodus melops (assembly GCF_947650265.1). Taxonomy (NCBI): domain Eukaryota; kingdom Metazoa; phylum Chordata; class Actinopteri; order Labriformes; family Labridae; genus Symphodus; species Symphodus melops. The sequence goes on from NC_136703.1 coordinate 14,702,480, forward strand.
TGTATGGCTGCAGAGATAGCAGGAATGGAGTCTGTTGATGCTACTATACAGTGTGTTTTACTGGAGAAAGAAAAGGGAAAGGTAATCAGAAATGGACCCCATTATCACACTGCTGAGTTCTCATCGCACAAGTTTGCTGACCTAATGACCACAGTGGCTGTCAGTGTTTACTGTCATTGAAGAGGGGTTAAACCTGAAGGTTAAAGAGGACATGGTAAGCAGATGTAGAGACGGCAGTAAATGTGATTAGATGAGATTCGGGCAACAACGTGAAACGAGAGATTAAAAAAGATCCCACCCAAGGTGTCTCTATAGACCTGCAATTTTGATCTAGATAGTACTGCAGCAACATTGGCGACACACTGACTTGCTTTCATCCACTAATTACAGTTGCACCATCATAAAAAACCAGCAAGGTAATTTATATTAATTATACAGGCATGAGTATAACAGTTTGAAACGCTGTGGCTTGACATGCTGTACATAACATGCAGTAAAATTGTCAGAGACGTGTGGGCTAGAGCTTTGTAATTGATCGATGCATACAGTGAAAGAGTGGCTCCCTTTCTTTTGTGTGTGTGTGAGTGGACTGCGTGAATAAGAGTCAATAAATTATCATCATCTGTAAGCTTATAGAGTCTTTATGTCATAGTCAATGGGCCTGAGCACCCATCCAATGGCTTTTCCTGCTAAAGAGAAACAACGCTGAAGGAAACAATGACAGCATGTTGGACCCAATACAGTAAACACATTAAAGAAAGTAGAATTATATTGTCTGGGCAGGACAAAGGGCAAGACCTACATGATGTTTAATGACCCAGTGTATTAAAATAAACAAGACTATTTACTACAACTGCTTTCACATAATGCCAAGACTTAACTTAATTATGTTAGAATTATGTTTGAAAAAACGGCCTTATTTGAATATAAAGCAGCTCGTCTGTTGTGTATTGTTGATCTTCATTTACTTTGATTTGAAAAATAACTACACCCCCATCATAATACTGGTAGAATTATCGTAGCGTTTTTAAAATCGGTAATTAAAAGCAGCTCAAAGTGTATCGGGTTGGGTGTGTGCATGTGTGCATACAGAGAGGATAATGTATGGGCCCAGTCCAACTCCCTTTGCCTTTGCAGCCTGACGTGGTTTATGGCCCCAGTTGCCCTCTCTGGGTCTGTTTATGGATTCCCATAGAATAGAGAATCATGGCCACTCCAGGAAAAGCCAGCCAAAAACAACACCTCCACCACCGCACTGCTGCCTGCCTTTGCCATAACTCATCTGGCTGTTTATGTTTTCTGAGGGGGGAAAAAAAGAATTCATAGTAATGACATAAGATGACTGTAAATTCTGATGCTAATGTTTAATTTTTTTCGGTGTTGATGTAAGATAAAAATGTCACCACTAATGTGGCTGGTTTATTGGATGTCGTTACACATTGGCAAAAATTGTGGGCTTTGTTAAGAGTGCGCTTTTTTCTTTGAATTGGAATAGTGTTGCCTTTGCAGGGCTGGCGATTTTATGATACCTGTAAGATTCACGACATGAAAATGTTCAACATTGATGGGATAATGAAAATGCACCACCAAGGGCATTGTTAATCGAGGAAATATTCCACCTGATGTGTTTTCCCTCTGTTTTTCCCTGTGCACTTCTCTTGTGCCAGTGTAGTGCATCACTCCTCAGTGAAGGCATGCTTTGGAAGAGTAACAGTGCAAGGACTGTGGATGTGAAAATACGCTAGTTAAAGCTGGTTCGGGTTAGATAGGGCAGGATTATATTGTGTTTCTTTTGGTCAAAAGGCAAAGAAAAGTCCAGAGTTGTAGTTGTTCATTTTTGCTGTGCCACAGGGGCAACTCCATCATCCTCTGAAGCTGCACAACTGGGACACATCTGGTTAGTGGATGACTGGACCGGCCTGAAATCTAGAGGGTTCCCTGCAGTCGGGCGCCTGTCGCTGCTACAGATGAGGCTTTGTCATAGCAATCAGAGGTTACTGGGTTACTGCTGTTATCAAACAGTCAACACTAAGTTTTGTCCTCACATTGATGCAGAAGAGCACTAAAGAAGGGCCATCAGTCATTTTCACTGTAGACAGTCAACATCAGAAGCAGCCATGCTGGCCATAAAGCTTTATGAGTGTTTCTGCTGGTGTCAACCCCCCACTGCATCCATCAGGAGAAAATATAGTTTATTCATTTGTCTTCAGTTTTTTAGTCATGTTTTGCTCCAAAAAGGTTTCTGTTCATTCCTTCAGCTGCAACTATGACATGCGTGTATGGTTTTTTTGCAGCAGGGTTAAAGAATGCAAAGAAAAGCATTTTTAGTTGCATAGCTGTGAATCCTCTGTTTTTGCCCTCCTCCCTCTGTCATCTACTCTTTCTCACTTTCTCCCCTCCCTCCCCATGGATTCCCCAACCACACCACAACACCGTTAACAGACGAGACCTTGACAGATTTACAGCCATCGTCTTTCCATTGGCCGCCAGCGTGACAGCAGAGATTTAATGCCGCCTCCTCATTGGCCAAGACTTGACAGGTTAATTTATTGGCGTACTGTGATTTGATGCCTCCTGCCTTTGAAGTGAGTTACAGCTCTGTCGCTTATAGGACACAGAAACGGTGTCAGGTTGCAATCGTAAAATCTTATCCCTGAAGGGGGTGGTGCTGGAGTATAATAGTCCTGACGTCATCAGAGAAGAAGAGATCTTCTTGTGAACACAGAGGAAGAACAGAGGTATGTTTGATAGGAAAAAATGCCGGGAGTCCATTCAAAATCACTCTCCATAGCTTACAAAATATTCTGTTTATGTGAAAAAGAAAAATCATCCAATGCGTCCAAATCATTCATACCATCTTGCACATGATTTCAGGTTTCTTTTTCTGCAAGAGAATGTCTATTTGACTTGTTTTCCTTCTCTTATTCCATTCCTCCTCCAATCAGCAAGCTTTTGCTTGACACTCACAGTGGATCCTAAATGACTACGGCAATCATCGTGTTTCCCATTTATCCAACACCAGCACAATGCCACAGCCACGTTTGTATCGGTGCACTGTATCTGGTCCTGGCAGCTGCAGTATTCGTGCAATGCTATCTATCTGCAGCCTATCTCTACATCTGCCAGACATACCCTCCTGATAAGATCAAGAAGAGTGAGAGTGTGGCCCTGGAACAGCCTTGACCCATGGAATTATCTAAGGGTAAAAAGAATGGCAGCCCCTGCCATGTCCATCAACCTCTGTTGAATTCATGCAGCGTTTCCCTTGGATATCAAATCCCTCTCTTTACTCTCTCACTTCACACCTGAGGTCGTCTGCTCAAGTGGAAAATTGTTGGATTATAAATAGGCAGAGGAAAGCCCTGGACTTGCCTTGTCAAGGGGGGTTGTATAATTACCTAAGAGACCTTCATGTGAACTTGATAACTTGGGGTTACAAAGTGTGACCTCTGACAATGTGCCATGCAAGAGAAAGAAAACAGGTTTTACATGTTGAGGCGACATGATCCCTCTGAACTTGGAGGATTGATGGATAGTTTGGCGGTGTGTTAGAAGACTTTGACGCAAATATGCCTGTTTAGACCTGACCATTTAAATGAGGTCTTTTCCAAGCTCCACTTGTGAACTTTGTTCATATAGTAAATTTCATTTCTAAATGTCAGTCCTTTTGGATTGGCTTAAATGCATTACTATAGGGCTTCTTGAAAGAGGCCTTGCCCAAATAAATTTTCTGCTAAACTTCTGCGCAAGAGATCCCTGTAATTTTTCAGTTTGTTTCTGATCAATGGCACATAAAGAATGCAACTTCCCAAATAAGTATGTGTACCTCTAAAGGCCAAATAAGAACGTAGTGGCTTCTTGGTTTTCCTGCTGAAGCATCTCAGTCTAAACATGTCCCAACAAGCTGTAGATTAATAGTAGTTTAAGGCGAAGGTATGTTAATGTACATGTCAAGGCAAAGCACACCTCTGTTAGAAGTGTTTTTACACATTCACTAGTACGCTCACTAGTGAGGTGTCCATCCTGTCAAGGAGAATGTGTACAAGTCTATGTGGCCATATAAATCTCTGAAACCAGGCCCTTCACAACTGAACCTGATGCTTGTAAACAAATGCATTCTGAAAACCATTTGCAAATTTGTGCAAAACAGAGCTGAGGGCCATTACACTCCTCCCGCTTTCTCCCTCCCCTCTCCCTGCCATGTATCGCTAACACTTTGAAGCAATAAACTCTTTAAATGTAGCACTGGCACTCCAACATGGTACTGAACATCAGAAACAGAGAACATCTTGACTTTTAGTGGCTTTAAAAACAGGTGTTATTTATAAAATTACGCATTGTTCTTTTTATTTAAAGCCTCAACAGTGTGACAGAAAATTGCTAACACTGGGCTAAGACCCTGAAATTGAAGCAGCCAAATGAAATTTCGACCATCAATTTAAACTTTATTTTTCCTGCTTGGTCCTTGCAAAACTACGTCCAGAAAAATGCCACCGTAAGTTTTTTACTTATTTTTTGTACCTCAGCTTAAACATTGCCCATAACCTTTTTATCTCCTTAATGTTTCTCTATGAATGTGTGATCAACTAATCAGCTAAAACAATGGTCAGGTCGTCAATTTTAATTTAATTTGAAATCAATTTTCTTGTATGAATATTCATTATTGGAATGTATCCAAATATGCTCAAGTAGGCCAAACTTCACTTTTCCCTTGTTACCTAACAGACGGTGATTGCTTTCTCTCTCCTACCCTCCGTATATTTTGAGTACTGGGAATGAAAAGCAGAAGCTAATTAATCTTGCTGAGTTACACTAATTAGAAGACTGGTGACAGACATCTGAATACAGGACAATTTAATACATGATATGTCAGACCATTCCCCATCAGGGTTGTTTAGTCAGACAGGCGGCTGGCAGACATCAGCTTGGATTATTCCATACTTGCCTTGAACTAGATAAAGTAAAACCCTGTCACTCTGTGGACGTTGTACACACGAACTTCCTATCTTTGGAGGACAGTGTGTCCAGTATGAAATGTGCTTTTGTTTGCTCAGTATGGAAACCCTAACTGCACATGCATCCATACATTTGCCCTGAATTTTCATGTGGTAACATGTAATTACAGATTGTTTTGTCAATATCTGGTTTTGTCAAAATTCTATAAATCACAGGCCAGGCCTTGATGGCACACTAATGAGGTAAGTTCGGCATTTCTTGTTTAGTGCTTAAGCAGCTCTGGAAATAGGAAATAAATAAGTTCAAAACAAACAGAACAACTCAAAAAAACAGAAATGACTGATTAACAACAGTGTAAAACCAAGTGAAAATGTATGGATATATGCCTGCTTAAGGCTTCCATGACCTTTCACTTAACCCATGTAGTTTTGTGACTCTTTTCTCCCTTTTCTTCTTTCTTCTTTTATATCACTTTATTTCTCATACTGGAGCAGGATGCCTTCGGTTATAAGACAGATCAGGCTTCAGCTCCATACATTATTAATTTCTGAATAATAGCCCCCAGTGTTTGAGAATATTACAATATTTGGTTATAATTATTAAGTAATGCATTCACACCTTCACTGTTCATTGTTTGACGATAACTTTAGATTGATGGCAAATTCTTTCACATAATATCAAATAGTTATTGAGGGCAGTAAATCAAATGAATGTTTCACAGTCATGCTAAAAAAATGCTGCACAAAGGACATTCAAATGTACAGTAAATCTATTTAATTTGAGATTTCCTATTTATATTTTAGATTTACACCTCTACATTTTCACCTGAAAAAAATAACTGTTGTCATTTCTTTTCATATTTTTGTGCCACTTGCAGTAAACCCCTGCCTTGCGCCTATTTGAATGTTTGAGGGACGTGTTCACGGAGGTGTCTGCAAAAATGGGAATTATCCGGACAGAGGAATTACAATTTTAATGATGAACAGTAGCGGCAGCACTACAGTGGCCGTGGAAGACCACAGACTAGATATCACCACTAATTAACACAGAGAGGTGGGCTGTCACAAGCATGATGGATACCTGTGGGGGGGTTGCAGATCGCTGCCTTTAACCAACCAGCGATTCCTTTATTAATCAAAGCCTGAGATGAAAAGGCTCTCCCACACCTTGGAGAAAGGGAGATAGCAGGAGCTATTATTGGTAGGGCTTCAATCTTTCACCGTGAGCCTGTGATGTATTTGATCAGGGGGCATCCAAACATTTGTAGGAGACAAAACGTTTCTGTTGCTGGTGTTTATATTTGTGAAACCTCTGAATCACCCATGTGTTTACAGAGCCACAGTATGCACAGTCTGATGAGATTTACTACTTGTTTTGGAGATTTTTGTTTGTAGAACCTATTTTTTATCCCTTTGACAGGAGAGGAGAGGAGAGGAGAGGTGAGCATGCAGAGGGTTGGCGATCACTCTCAAACACAGCTCCCCTTCCTGATAGAGTGAGACAGACTGAGCACTCCTACACATTGCCTCTGGATTGTAGTCTGTCTCACAGTGATGATTTTTAACCAAGATGATTTCAGCACTTTGTGTATAAAAATGGAGTGTTATGCCCCCATCTCAGGTCTCTTCCCCATCCACCTCACTTAAGAAGGGCCATTGTTAAGTGCCAGGGGCCTGTGGGTGCTGTAAATCAGGCTGCAGAGGGAGGGGATGTCTCCCATGGGGGCGAGCGCACACTCCCAGTAGCCCTCAGGCTGATCTCATCCTACCTTATCCCTAATGCTTTAATTAAGGAACTGGTCAATAGCAAAAAGGAAAGGTGCTAAAGGGTATGATCTGCACTTCGTAACGTACGACTGATGTGGCAATGCAGGCGGGATGACAGGGCAAAGTACCTGAAGAAATTCTTTCCTTTACTTTTATGTCTGTTTGATTACCCGGTTGAACATTAATAGCCTACTTGTTATCAGACATTTAAAACAAAAGAAATCTCCATGGGGGCTTAGTGTATTTTATTCTTTGAGAAGGGGGATTTACAAACTCTTAACATGTTAATGTTTTGAATTTTACTTTTCTCTTCACTTCAAAATACTGCAGAGCTACATCAAATCTGTTGATATAATATATATACACACACACACACACACATTGTTTCCTCTCCTCTAGATCCTTGCTTGTGTTGTGCTTACTCTCTGATGCTTGTAAATTTTTGGGCTGCTAAATAAACTGTGGAATTGTAAATCTGTGTGATGATGATGCATGGGAGCAGCATCAGAGCTTTTGGCTCGGTCCGATACACAAAGCATCTGTTTTTTATTATCTTAAAGAAGGTCGCAAAGAGAGAGACGCATGAGATACCCCTCCCTCTTGTGGCGCAGAGAAGGACATAAATACCTTCATGATGTGCAGTTACTGTCTTACGATCCTTTCAAAAAATAATGAGTATATGGGATGGTTTTGGTAGTTTCATTGATTGTCATCAGTCAGTCATTTTAATAATCACTTTCCTTGACTCATTGATCGCTGGGATAATTTTCTTTTTATGGACAGACTGAAAGAAAAAGTTGAGAGAAAGAGGGGGGGGGGGGGTTGATGGCAGTGAATAGTCAAATGGCCTGTAAAAGTTGAATGTTAGCATTTTGCTAAAGAACAAACATTTTTTGACTAAACTGCAGCTAAGAATCACAAGACTCCCAGTTTGTTTGAAATAACTATATGCTGCTATTTATTTATATTTCAGAACAACAGCCTGTAGGTCAGCATTGCAAGTCAAATATATCTATTGTTTATCTCTGTCAGAGAAAAAAAATATTTCACGTTTTCTTTTTAAGCAAAGCTTTGTTGAAGAACTCAAAATTGCCATTGATCGAGGAAAAAAAATACATCTGCGGGTGTTTCTTCACTGCTACTGTGGGAGGAACTTTGAGGGAGAAAATTGTCCCTCATTTGAACACGTGTGCCACCTGCTGACACCATAGGAGCATTACACTTGTTTCTGAAGTCTTTTGTCTACTCGGGAAGCTTCAGTAAGTACGGTAATTTGCAATTTGAAAACAAGTAATTAAATGTGTTATACCACGTTGAATGTGGCTCGGTGGATGACACCTTAAATGGGTCACCATGAATTATTGGTATCTGTTGAGAAGTCCTCAGGGTGAGGAAAACAAATGAAAAGGGGAAAAAATTGGATCGTTATAAAAAATCTCTTTAGGAGTAATGTTGCAGAAAATGTGAACAACTTACATTTGTTTAAAAAGTGTAACAGCTTTATTGAGACTTGGGGCCCTAAACTGCCATTACAAGCTCCATGCTACAGAATGATTGACGTAAACCGATTTCACTTCACCCCGATAATGACAAAAAGGATGGGGCTCACACTTGAAATAAAAAAAAAAAGATCTTTTTACCGAAACATTTTTTTTAAACAAGATTTTCAAACATACATGCAAAAGACAAAGAAAATGATGCTGACTAATTTTAGCTGCTACACGTAAGGGCTTGAGTGGCCACTTTTACTTTCCTCCTAATAGTCAATTTGCCCATTGCAAAAGTCTCACAATGGGCCTCTCAGTTGTCTCAAGAAATCATCAGACTAAGGATTATAATTTTGTAAATACTTTGATTTTGTGTTGGAGTGTAGGTCCTTTACACACTATTTTCTACCCCTAATAAAATTTAAACATATATTAACTTTATAAAAAAGCAGACAAGTCCGTAACGGGCCCAAAACTCATTCTACAGTCTAACAGAAGTACCAGCCTACATTGCAATCCTCAGTCGAGCTAACATCACCAGTCCAGTGTTTAGAGCCTGAAGAAATGGAACAACAAAATCATGTCGGCTTTCAGCATACAAAACACAACCTGGAGACTGTGTTCTGTTCTTCACTGTGTACAGTAGGTCACCTTCACTGAAGATGCTCAAGATTCAAATTGAGAAGAAATGTCATGGCACTGTATTCACATCACATTCAGTCAAGACAGCGGTAAGGTCTAGAGCTCCATGGATAAGATAAATGATTCCTTCACCTGAGATGGGCTGTTTTCATGAGCCCTGGATTAAACAAGCCTACACAAAGGCCAGTTACCCTGTACCTGCATTCATAATGCTGTGAAAACAGCCTAATAACCCTCACCAGATGGAGCTCATATACTCCCAGGAGCCTTTCGGCTTAACGTCAGGATATCAGATAACATGTTGACTCGGCCTTGCTTACCCAAAAACTTGTGAAAGGACGGAAGTCTTTCAAATTCAAAAGAACTGATGAACAGTGACAAAGAAAAAAAAAAGAAAGACAAATTGTTTTCTCACTAAAAAGGAGACAGTAAACAGAAATGTTGGAGTTTCACAATGTGTTTTAAGAATTTAATGTTTGCTACAGACTTGCATTTCCTAAATGAAAGTAACATAATGAAGAAGCCCACTGACTTGTTCAAGAGAGTCATAAAATCTGTGGAACTTTACCTAAATGTGTCAGCCTCCTAGTGTATGCCAACAGTGTTACCTTCTCTTCAAAAGTACACAGAAGCATGAATGTGTGAGCAAGCGGCCGCTATACAACTTAACTAATGCCACGATTGGTCTAATCTAGTTAGCCTGTAGTGTTCTTTAAAATACTCACAGGAGATTACTTCGGATCCATTTAAGACTGTGGGCTGGGGAAAATTGAATTAAAAGTTTGCATTTCACTCTAAGATCAGTTTTCTCTAACATCCTTTACATTTCATGAGTTTTCTAAAACACCTCCAGAGCAGAATCGGTTGAAGGTTACTTCCTTAAGTCAGCTTGGATCATAAGTCTGCTGGGATCTTCAGCCTATGAACAGTTGGGTACATGATGAGTAGCATCATAGAGAGGACACAATCAGTAGGACTTGAAATAAAAAAGGTCCTTTCGTGAACTTTCCACAGTAGCCGAGTGTTGCAGGTCGACAGAACAGATGCTGCATGACGCATATGAAGTCAATGCAGTCCAAAATCCATGTAAGTCCCTCTGCAGCAAACCCTCAAATACCTGCCACCGTCAGATGAAAGAAGTGTGCGTTTTCATTTCGATATTGCCCTAATATCATGATCTGTTGTCCGTGATCGCAAAGTAGTCCTTCTCCATTTGCCAGTGGGTTTCATGTAACAGTAGAAAAATACAAAAATCCAATATCCAGCTCTGTTAATGAACTGGTGCGAGCTAACTAAAATGTTTTTGTTTTTTTTAAAGCTAAATTGTTATCAGGGTACGCTGCTGTTGAGCTCCAAAGCCTCTGTCTGAAGGGTCTCTATGGGAAGCCTTGGGTCAGACAGTCAAACGGTTGTTGGAGGGCTGTAGGGGGCTCCAGGAAGCTGGATGGGCAGGTGCATCCTGTGAGTACTGGTTTTCCTCTTTAGTCATCCCGACAGTACACAGCCGCCGGTGTCTCAGCAGTCTGTCTGTCCGTGAGAAGTTCTGCAGCCAGGGAAAGAAAGATTTTTAAAACGGGCAATTTTTTTCCTAGGTTTGTGCAGGAGAGTAAATATGATTCATTTGGCCTATTTCAGAACACGAACCTGATGACAGCGATCACACTGGTAAGGCTTCTCTCCACTGTGCACCCTCTTGTGTCTGTCCAGATGGTAACGCTGAATGAAACGCATATCACAGGCATCGCAGGCGTACGGCTTTTCTCCTGAAGAGAGAAAAACAGCAGGTGAACCATTTATCAGCATATTTCACTGAAAGCGATCTCATTTTAAATAGTGTGATACAGTTTATACGACAATCTCTAGAGCAAAACTCACCTGTATGTGTGAGTATATGTCGCTTGAGGTGGTAGCTACTCCGGAAAGCTCCGTAGCAGTGGTCACAGATGAAGTTCTTCTGAACTTTCAAGGAACTATCATCATCCATGTCGAGTGGTGGAAGTATATGCTACGAACAAAAATAACAAACGGAGCTCAAAGTGAACATTACATCAAGATACAAACTTATTCCTGCAGCTTTGAGAGAACATCCTTACCTCCACTTTCTCTTTGACTTTGTTGGATGACCCAGATTTTTTGTGCTTCTTCTTGGGTTGCATATTCTGGTTTGCCTGCATGTCCTTCCCATCCATCATTCGTGATGTGTGATAATCCCCGTCCTTTCGGATCAGCTTTTGGAAGAAGAGAGGTAGTAGGTCAAATGCAATGCAGCACATGGTTAATCACAGACACACCAGGTAAAATATGAGAATCAATAAATGATCACATTCACATGTCGACACTTGACTGAACAGTTCAATATGTGTCCGCAGTAAATAAACTTAAAAGAAATGGTTTCTAAAACAACCAAAATTAAAACCGATAAGTTGATCTATGATAAAATATTTAATATTATCTATATAAACTTAACTTTCTATCATATATTAATAAGATAATTATATTTAACAACATTTACATTAATCCAAAATGTATTGTGGCAGACTGTGCTAAAAAAATAAAATAAATAATAGAGCTGCAAGCACTTATCGAGTACAAAAACTTAAATTATCTCCATGACAACCTCGGAACCCTTCAAACAGTCTTTGTCTGATAGGCGGGATACAACTGCTTTGAATTTCTGCGTAAGGAAATCTACGGGCTGATTGGCTCTCTCCACAGCGTCCAGCAGATTTCTGACTCAAATTGAAATGTTTGATCTATAACAGATCTTCACTTTTAGGCAGAGTCAAATCATCATAAGAATACCGTTGATGGGAACTGGTATAGCATTAGCACAAATAAGCTCAAATACAGCAAAGTTACAAAATCACAGCTTGAACATTGTTTTTCTCTCTTACCAGAGGTGGACAGCTCCCCGCTGACTGGTGACCCATGTGGCTGTGGTGGGCTTGTCCATGATGACCCTGGTGTCCATGGTGGTTGTGGCTGTGCTGCGAGTGAGTTTGGTGGCTCTCTGGACTGGCCCTGTGCCCTTGACCCAAAGTTGACATCATCCTCTTCTGTCCTGGGATGTTGTTGGCTTGCATCAGGGCCATACTGGATAGCACCGCCTCACAGCCCAGCAACCCAGCCTGAAAACACAGACAATATGTCAGAGCAGAGAGAAGGAGACTGTGGGACTCCACGCAGACACAAGAAGTCGAGGGGAGGAGAGGGAGTGACTGGGTCAAAAGAAAAATACAGTGGCACCCGCGTGATGGTGATTCTGATGATAAAGAGACTTCCACTGACCCATTTCATATGATCCCTGTTGGAATGGTTTGTCATCGTGGTGGTTTGAATGCGTGTGTGTTTTGGGGGAACAGTGGGGGCTTCACTCAGGATCAGGGGTAACAGAAGAGACCCCACCCACCCAAATCATCAGGGGCCAAAGCCTGAAAGAAGAGGTAATGATAACATAAAGCTAATCACGTTTACATGCTGGATTCAGGAGCTGGAAAAACAGCAAATAGATTTGGATTTCGCAAATCTGGAGATATGACCAGGAATTTAATTCCAGCATCAGTCGGTGCAGTTAATCAGGCAAGAAAACCCCAATGGTTTGGTGCATGCAATGTTTCTATGGTCGACCAAAACAACAGTCAAATGGAGCATAGTAACAACATCCAATGAAAAACTAAATGAACACAATCCATATGAAGAAGAAAAAGTGAAGTATGGTTCATAAATTCAACAAATGCGTCACAGACACAGGCAAAAAGGGAATTACGGTCACCTGATAAAAAGGTTTTGAGTCTCATTAACTTTATATTACAATCTTATATAACAAATAACTGATAAATCGCTGCAGTATAAAACCTTGCAAAAGTCATTCATTTAGTGAACTTCATATCAGTCGATATTAGACACAAGTTACAGATACAATGATTTTTTGCAAAGCACTGCATGACTTGACGTGGAATACAAAGATACACTTTTATTTATTTTTTTAAAAACGTTTGAAGACTTTTATCATTCTGATAAGGTGGATGTCTTGTGATTGCCTTCAATGATCATGGATGTTGTATTCTGGGTATTTGTAACAGAAGTTGAACATTTGGTGGATTAGTGAGTTCACAGGCTAAATATGTGATAAAAGATGGCAGTTCTCTTCTTCTTGAACAGAGTAATGTAACAATGTCATTACTACAGTCAATGTTTAGCTCAGCAACCGTTTAATGCTTCATGGCATTTGTTTAAGAAATTGTGTTGGCTTAAAATTACGATGCAAAATTAACAGTAAAAAAATCCCCGCCATAACATATTGAAACATTAGTGGCAGGTTATCTCTTACATGCTTACAGGACTTACCTTTTTCAAGGTTTGCTGATAAAGCGGTAATCAAACCTATGGTGAGCTATGATAGATAATACAAGCCATGCGTGAATTATATAAACTAAACACTGCATTGAGAAAAACACATTTGGTTTATTCAATCGATGTAATTTAAAATAAGTGACCTAGGAAGTGAGTCAGTCACATTTTTCAGCATTAGTTTTTTGTATTTAAAGATTGATTTCAGCACTAGCTAGTGAGCTAGCTAGCGAGTTATCATTAAAAGGTTACCCTTTAGCAAAAGTGGATTTCAGTGTTGCCGGATTATAACAAGAGCGATTTAGAAACACACACGTCATGTGCCTGGTTTAAATGTTGTGTGCAGTGCGTTAAAGTGAGTGTTTCTGTGAAATTAAACTGAGTTAGCTAGGATGCTACCTAGCCAGTAGTTGGGTTTTGGGAGAACTCTGGTCTGACTGATCCCCGACCCCCCCTCCCCCCAGACAACACAACAACAGCCAGGCAGGGCGTGCGGACCCCGCGCCGACCACAAAAACCACACCATCTATCGTCGGATAGAGCTGCTACAAAGAGTCACGTAGCAGATTATAAAACATTATAGAGGCTTCGAGCGACACGTTCTATAAAACCACATGCTTACCTTTCAATTTTAAGAGTTATGCTGGTTATTATTGCTTGTCGCACTTCCAATTTTCTCAGTTTACAAACACTGACAGGAAACGGCACCGGATGTGCTAACGAAGGAGCACGGTGATTGGTCAGAAGCTCGATCACGTGACTGAAGCAAAGCGATTCACATTAACGGCCATAATTGTGAGGGGATAATGGCTGCAAGGCTGTACGGAAATCAATGAATGAATTTTCTTCAAGACTAGAAATAGTTCTGGTCTAACATCAAGAGTTAGCCATCTGAGTGCTCACCTAAAGGCTACGGCCCATCAACTGCTATTATTAAAGTTTTTTAAAAAAGTTGAAACTCACGAGGCACTAAAGACAATAGTTACACACAAGAATAAACAAATATTGCAACAATGAGTAAGGTTTTTACTTGTTTTTTTTAAATGTAGAGATAACGTTTGTTTCAAATGAAAAGCTTGATTTGACCTTCCAATTATATGAATTAAACTTGCCATTTAAATAATGTATCCAGATAAATCTTGCTTCAAGCAACAAGGTGAACATTTTTACGATGTTGAGCCTCATTAGGCATGCATTTAATTTTGAAGAAAGATGTATCAAAACAGAGTGTATTATACAATTGAAATAAACAAATGCTGATCATTTGTTTTCCTATTTTAGAACCATTTTTTACAGAGTAAATTCCTTTTTTTTTGCATAATAAAAGCTGCATAATCATTGCTAGGCATTATTACTGTTGTCATCGTCCATGAGCAAGAGGCCTCTTAATGGGTTAATGACAGAAAACAAAACAAAGAGAATTAATGTATTCAACAAATTTTCACGGATATTCCCTGAAAAGAAACAACTATGAACAGAACCACACATTTCCGAGAGATAAAACCTTTTTCTTAAAACAAATTGAGGCCCTTAGTCAGTCTTCAACAGAAAGTCAATGTTCTCAGAGGGCAGATCAAAGTCTTCTTGACTGAGCAGCAAGTGCAGATGAGAGGCTGTAGCTTTGTCCCTCTGCCTGTTTTTCCAGTGACACAGCATGGCAAACACTCTCTCGACATGCAACGAATGGTCCTCTTCTATTTGTTCCAGCTTCCTCGAGGGGATGTCCAACGCCACTCTGCCAATCTCCCTCCAAGATCTGCCAACAGTGCGTGCCACAATCATCAGCTGCTTCTCCTTCACTATGCTGGAGCCTGTGCAATGAGAGAAGAATATAACACTGATGGTCTCTGTTGTGCTTAAAGGGGAATATCCTGACATGTAGTGTGACCTACTGTTGTTGTTGATCTGTTTGGATGGAACAGTGTCTTCTAAATCAGAATCTGGTTTTCTTTTTCTTGAGGTTTCTCTCGTTCCTTTAAGATAAGGAAACCGTGTTATCAACCTTATATTATTTCAAATGGAGATATTGAAAATATGAAGGACACTTTTTTTCCTACCAGAAGTCGACATGTCGACATGTAGATCTTTAGTAAAGCTGAGCATTGGAAAGCTTTCCTGTAGTGCCTGCTCATTAAGTAGTTCTAGCAGGCCCCGTACAGCTTCAGGTCCTCTCTCAATAACATGATCCAGCAGCTCTGTCACCTTCTCAGAAGGAACACGGCAGGCTTTCACCTGCTGGTAGCCACGAGGAGACAGCAGACAACGGGAGTCTGCATGCTGCAGGACAAAGTCTGCATCCCCACTTAGAATCTGTATGAGTTTAGCCTTCTGGCTTCTAAGTAGTTGGATTTCTGCTGCTGGATTGTCAGACATGACCCCTAAATCATCACCTGAGGAAATAAAGCAATCAATTAATTTTGTAATGAGAGGATCACATAAGAAATAGAGTCCTATTAAAAAATAAAGACACACAAAAAACGGCTTTTGTCCTTTTAAAATTATTCTATAAGAGCATTGTGTGCTGCAAAACATTTACTGTCATAAACATTTCTGATTAAACAAAGATGTCAAACCATTACATTTTTCTTTCAAAGACATTTCAAAGGGCACTGTAGTCAGTCCTGGTGATACGTAAATAACAAGTAATAACCAACCTTCCGAATTATTGGACGTTGAATAATAACACACATTACTTACAGGTGTATGTTTATTGCACTTTTTAATATGTTGATTGTGTTTTACGTCAAAGACTGTTGAGAAAAAGCTTTATTAACACAGCTTATTTTAATATCATTTGGTCAGCCCTTAAAACATGTTCGCTTAAAGGTCTCACCATTTATTGTTACAGCTCGAGGGACAAAATACGACTTGACGAAAAAACTGCTTTTATGAAATCATTTCTTCTGTTTACATGGCTCGGTTCGCCCTTCTTCCCGCTGCTTTCTCTTCCTTGTGTATTTTCGACATTCTACAGTCTGAAGCCACCGGATGACTGCTCGTTTCTAACTGCATTGTACTTCAGTATGCTTCCATCCAGTGGATGGAAGATTGAACTGCATGGTCGAAAGGATTTGGTGACATCTGGTGGAAGAACTGATAGAACATTGTATGGAAAGAACAAAAATGTAATAATTGCTTTTGAGTCATGTTAAGATCATTTATGACTTGAAATAAATGCAGTTCACTTCAAAAAGGATTTCACTGGCATTGGAAATATACTTTAATACTGACAAAGAAAAAACGAAAAGAAGACACATGAACATCAAGACAGGAGGGAAATGCAGAGAGGCAGGAAACCAGACAACACTGAAGACCAGAACTACAGGAAACACAAGACTGAACAAAGAAACACACAAGAGGCAACACGAGAGAATTTACTCAAAAAATACAACAAACAAAACCAAACCATGGCACTGTGTGCATTATAGTGTTTATACTATAACAACTGTAACAACAATAGCCCTGTATCTGTCTCTTTGTAATACTATTTTTGATGCATACCTTTTATATTTTTTATCAAATTTAATTTTGCACTGTGTGACTGTTCTTCCGCTATCCTGCTTTGCTGCTGTGACACTACACATTTCTTTGTTTGTGAGATGAATAAAGGATTATCTTATCTCATCTTAAGAGTGAATGTGGTCTACAATACTTTGGTGAAAATGTGTGATTAGTGTGAGTGTGGTTCTACACTTAATCCTGCAGGAAAAAAAAAACATTTAAGAAATGTCAAGAATCAATATACATACGCAAATGCAGGAAAAACTGAAACAGAGATTACACTGTTGCAGAATACCTGAGCACTGAGACTGAGCCAAAGGAAATGTTTGAAGATGTAAAGACTTATTGAACACAGCCTTGCCATCATGAGAGCCCACCACAGGCAAATCTGCCTGTACTCAACAGGGGGTGTAGACAGAGCAGCACCTGTCAGAAACACAGAAAAGGATTTGACAATATGAACAACAAATTCCCCTGTTCATACTTTACAGATCAGTTTGTGTCATCAGTGTGACAATATGGTATTACAGGTCTGACTAACGGTGTAAAAAGCACGTGCCATCAATAGATAGATAGATAGAGCAGTAACTTTATAGTCTGTCCTAACAGACCAGGTTGCTGTTGAGACAGATCCCACTGTAGATTTTAGCATTGAATTTGTTTTCACTTTTGTGGATTGGCATTATCAGAGTCAAGATTCAAGATTAACTTTATTGTCTCAGTGAATAGAAAGAAATTTCTCCTGGGCTCTTCACCGATGCTACAGCTACAATGACGAAATATTATGAAATAATGTCAGATCCTAAAATACCAGTTCAAAAATTAGAGTCCAGTGTCTATCCTGCTTATTTACTATGATCTAAATATGTTATAGAAACAGGGATACGTTGATTTTTAAACCTGTTCTGTCTACAATGGGGAACTCTGAACCTCTCAACGGAGGGTAGCAGCTCATACTCTGTATGTAGAACATGGTCTGTACAACAACTGTAAAGCAGAATCTATTTCTTAAAATCGTACCCTTCCTTCTCTGTCTGCTCCAAGCACACTCTTCATACCGAAGCCCACTTGTTTTATGTTCTACAGGCATCTGGAAAAAAAAAAATTAAACTAATGAATTAAACTACAGAAAAGTTACAAACAAAAACAAAATACAGTCAGTGGCTGCCTGGTTGTGGGGCAAGCTCTGTCTGTCAAAACATTTGCATTTCTATAGCTCACTGCATTGTCGATTACATGTGAAAGTCTCACCCAGTCCAAGAGGTTGGAGGGATTACTGTTTCACTGAAATTACCTTATTACCTTATTATTTCTCCACAATGAGTTTAACACTTACTGTTGTTGTTGTTGTTGTTGTTGTTGTTCACTGCATGATTACCAAGCAGAAGATGTGTCATTGTTTCTGTGTGTGTTTGTGTGTGTGTTAATTGAATGGCAGTGTGGAGGATGTACTGTAGGATACAAACACGTATTAGGTCATTGTATCATTTCAGAGAAAGGTCTCTGACTGTTACCGGACCACAATTATCAGGGAGCAGCGGTCACACATCTGCTTAGCCTGTTTACTCAGCTCCACTCTGGGAAATGACTAATCAATACCTTATTCTTGGACAGATATTTGCTTTGTGTGAGAGGAAAAGCCTCTGGAGCCCATTTCATCCACACACAGTATACACAGCGTGTGTATAAACTGTCTGAACAAATGCTGTTTTCTCTGCCTACAGTGGGTGGAAAAAGAATGAAGAGGCATCATTTACTCTTGGTATTCATTCGTCACCCAGGTGAGAGGACATAAATGTGCTGTCCATCTTCTTTTATGTACTTCTAACAACTTTACTATGCTATAAATTTGCATCATGTTCAGAGTAGGTCTTAAGAATTAACATGAGGAAGACTTGCACTAAGCTGAAACTCAGTGATCTACTGATCTCAGTAAATATACAAATGTTGACACACTGGAAGCTTTCAACTCCAAACACTGTATAATGCGCCTGTGAAATGTGCACTTGGTCATTTTGCATTATATCACTGCAAAACAAGTGGAGCATACTCTATATGCAATATGAAAATGAACTGGCTTTGCTGCTGAATGAGCACAATCCCACTCATACTCTTGTGCTTTCAGGCCCCATCGCGCTCTCTGTCAAGTGGTAAACTCCATCTGTATTTGCGTGCTAGTGCTGCATGGTGTAAGACCTGATGGAGAATAATGCCCTTTCTTTATGAGAGGCTCTGGCTTCATTCTACAGACCTCTGCACCTGGAAAATTGGGATTTTGTAGATGAGTGTGCAAGTATGTGTGAGCATGTGTGTGTGTGTGTGTGTGTGTGTGTGTGTGTTCATACATACATGTTCAAGACTTGAACAAGAACAGCAGCTGATCCCCTGCATGACACATTACATTTACATTTGTAAATTATCAGACAATTGAAATCACTCTTCGAACACTTTTCAGCACTTCAATGGGAGAAAATCGAGTGCATCTGCAGTGCGAGCCTTAATCATTGCTCTACATGGTTTCACAACACAAAAGAAAGGCCCTTTTTTCTATTAACAAAAAAAAACAAAACATGACAACATTTCTTAAAAACTGTTGTAAATTCCTTGATAATGAATCTTCTTTTTAAATTAGCATATACCAAAGCATACTTACAATATTTCACCTGAAATGTAAAATTGACACTGCTGCAGAGAATCACAAAAACATTTCCTTTCTCAGAACCAGTTTACTTCATGAGATTAATTATGTTGTCCTTTGAGATTTTGAAATCATAGCCTCTGGTATAAGTGCAAAGAATGTACACTTTATGTTTGCGTTAGTTGAACCTGGCCTGGGCTGTACACAGCCCCCCTCTCTGTGGGTGGATGAAGCAGAGGCGAGGGGACAGCCATGCATTTGAGTAACTCTGACATGTCTGTTTGTTTAACATGCATTATATATGAAAGACCAGAGCGAGGGAGGAGAGATCAGGGGAGGAGGACAGCAGAAAGGAGAGACAGGGAGGCACAGTGAGATGACACCAGGAAGGCAGTGAAACAGAAGGCAAAAGGAGGTGGACACATGCTGTTGATGGATATGTTCAGTTTCCTGTAAAAAAAAATGTCGGATCTAGTTTTATGAAGAAAGACAATAAGTACAACAGCAGAATATAAAATTAGTCTAAGTTGACTCAGAATTGACTGTGTATGTTTGGAATTTGAAATCATTGTATCCTTTCCTTCAGAGGAAAAAAAACGTGCATACGTTTATTCTATATTCTGCTATATATACAGTATTTAGAACAACCAGGAGGCCAGCCGTTATCAGCCAGCAAGTCATATAAATTCTCTGAGATTTATTATACATGAAGCTGTTGTTCATTATGGGAAGAGGACAGTTTGCGGAGGACTTCTAGGTCGAGTCTGTAATGTAATTGACGGGTCCATTAACGCTGATAGAAGTGTAAATAATTTAAGTGTGCATGCATGTGTGTGTATGCCTCTGTGCTCTTATACTTTAAGGAGGATACTGAAGAATGGCAAACACAAAGGCATTTCCTGTCTTTTACGTGTAATGAATGGAAAGCACAGTAACTCTGAGTGGCTGACCAGGCGTGTTTGCAGAAGCTTCAAAGCCTAGGAAGAGGTACTGAAAAAAAAATATAGGACGAAAAGAAGAAGTGTGTGTGTATTTTGGGGGTTGTGAGCAAAGAAGGAGACTGTGGATCATGACAGCTGAAGTTACTGAGTAAAAAGAGCTTGTAACGTCAGAATGTCATATCTGCCTTTTCACATCAGTACATGTTTTTCAAATAAGTCCTTAAAAAACGCAAATCCTAAAGAGGCCAAATAATCTGAACTCCTAAACTTTTAGACTCCTAAAATGCATGTCAACAACTCAACTCCTCTGACTCCAGTAAATCTCCATCATGATATCAAATTATAAGGGAAGGAAAGAGAAAAGATGGCAAACTGATGTGTTTCTACTGCTGTGCCAGTTGCCCTCTAGAGGGAGCTCTTATCCTGTGAATGCTTTATTTGTCTCTGCCATGCAGCTCTCCATTTAAGCATACCTTTTGTTCAATTTCATCCATTAAGCTCAGACCTTCCAGACCCAATAAAATCTCTGTTTTTGGATTTGAGTCGACCCAGGAGCCCTTTGGAGAAAAAGGGTGAGCCAGGTTTTCTGAGCTCCACAAAAAAAGGGGGTAAAAAGAAAGCCAGCTGCAAAAATGGACCTTTGCTCTGACAGCTTTTGGGGGCTTGTTCTGGACTCTCCTAAACTCTATGACCTCTATGTAAGAACTGGAGTGAATGTGTAATGTTTTTATAAGGACATCACACCTTACATATTGATCCAAGTAAGGGCCACTGTTAGCCTCTGAGACACTGATGGAACATCAGCTAACACCTGCTAATGCATTTGGGGTCCTGGGGGATTTACAGGAACATCGACAATCTAACAAGACTGGACTGGTTCACACTTACAGAGAAAAAAGGACTGGAATTATATTTCCACTGCTAATATTTCTCTATTTTCTCTGAAACTCACTCTGGATTTCATTTGGACATATGCCACCAGATTAATTCTGGTCTTGGTTGAGGTTTTTTCAAAAAGTTCAACTCTCATCATCTCTCAATCCGCTGTACATAAAACATAAACGTATGCATCCTTGTTGCTTAGTCTGCTCGACTGATGTGCATGAAACACGCCTGATGCTGTGTTAGAAGGTTAGATTACTTTATTTCTTAACATTCTTATCTGTAATAATAAATCATTATTTTCACGGCATAGTTTGTCCACAGTTTCCATGACATCTTTCCTTGTAATGCAACAAATTGACACAACACCACTAGACGATGTTAAAGTGCTCTTTCACTGGTAGTAAGAGGATTGCAGACCCATTTGCTACTGATGCTGTTACCTGTCTATTCAAAGTTCGACAGCACTATAAGGAAATAATCAAGTGTTCCAAGTTGTACAATTGACTCATGTTTTTTTTTTTTAATTTGTGAACCAACTTTCACACATTGTGGTATGTGTAAGTCTAGCGGAACTATTCTGCATGCTATGAAGTTTCTGTGATTAATGTTGTGTGGTTGGAAGCATGATAACTAATTGTTTTCCTTTTAATCATTGCTCTTAGACAAAAGGATGTGCACTGCATGCACAAAACAGTCATCCACATCACATATGTATTTTAGTTGGTAGAACCATCTTTTCTTTCTTTTTTTTTTGGGGGGGGGGGCAGTCACTGAAAGAGATTTCATGTTGGAGAAGAAGAGAAACAAGTTGTAGTGAGAAATAATTTGAAAGTGAAAACACAAACACATCGCTGTTTAAATAATCCATCATGCTTGGTATTCCACAAACTGCACTGATCGGATTCTTACAGGACAAAGTCTCATTTTTTGACCTCTATGTTTGATCAATGATTTTGGCATCATGAAAAATACACGACCCATCACAGTGTTTTTAATCTGTCCATCTATAAGTACCTGCAGATGCTCCTCTTTGTTGCAGTAACTGCATTATAATAAACACATTAGCTTGAAGCAGACCACTGGATGTGCAGCTGGGTATGCTTGTTTTTTCTTTGTAGTTTCACACTTCACATGCTGCCCTTCAAAGCTAATTAAAGCTCAGTAAGAGAGAGAGGAGAGTCATGAGAATTGGAGTGCATTACGTATGTGTGAGTATGAGTTTGAGAGTGTATGTGTTTGTTCTCATTTGTGAACGTGTTGGCGTTATCATCCCATGCTTCGATGTGGTGTCTATGTCTCTGCGAATTAAAGTGTTAGTGTC
This sequence comes from Symphodus melops, assembly GCF_947650265.1. Taxonomy (NCBI): domain Eukaryota; kingdom Metazoa; phylum Chordata; class Actinopteri; order Labriformes; family Labridae; genus Symphodus; species Symphodus melops. Next base: position 14,724,967 of record NC_136703.1, read on the forward strand.
TGCCACCATTCTCTCCTGCTGTGTTTCCTCCACAAATTAGTGTGAATATGTGTATTTCTGTGTGTGTGTGTGTGTATAATAAGTAGTGGTACTCCGGATATGACAGTGATTCACATTTGAGCGTTGCATCACATCCAACATCCACAGCAGGAGGAGTCTCCCAATGATTCACTTGCGGGGGGAAAATCTTGAAAGCCTCAAACAATAAAGATGTATTGAAATCGAAAGGAATTGTGCCATAATTTATCATTCTAAACTAAATACGTTGGAGTTTTTATTCTTTATTGTCTCCAAATATGTCTTGAAATTCTGTCACAGCTTGAGCAATACTGGTTTTTAATGAGGCTGATACAGATGAAGTCATTTTTTATAGCAAGTCTGTGACTGCTGCTGATGCATTTCAGGGTTCCAGACATCATCTCTCAGAAGGGCTGAAACACTTCAAATTAGCGATGAAGTTGCTAAAGATGGGTAGCAACCTTTGAAAACCAAGTCATAATCCCACCTAAGGTTGCTTGTACATATTCAACCTTCAAACATCATTGTTGTAAAAAATGTCACAACACAGTGAAGACAACGGTTGGTCATCTATACACACGCACTGAAACTAATAATGAAGTCTAATATAAGTCAGTTTTTATAATAGTGACTCAATTATCACCTATTAAGGTTACAAACCCAACCAATGTATACATGAAATTTAGAAAGTCTTCCAAATATCAATTCATGAATTAAAAAAACAAATAGACTATTTTCAGTTTTCACAGGTTTCACATGTTCGCAAAAGTTCATTCCCAGTGCAATTGTATGTAGGTTAAGTTGACTGGGCTGTAGTCCTTGTTAGTGTTTATGGTCCTGTCTGTATTTTGAGCTTGGTGCTTAATAACAGTTCAAGATGGGATTTTTTTTCTGCTCAGAATGCACTTGGATTTCAGAAACTGAAAAGTTAACTAATAATAAATGAGTATCAAAATCTAAAAATAAATGAAAAAGAAACTGAAAGTCAATTGGTCCAAGCATATCTCAGCTACTTGTGTATGTGTTTACACCACCAGCATCCACACTTATACCTTACTATAAAACTACATCCCTGACCTCCCTATAGATCTCCATGCTGTAACCAGACAATCACTTACTGTCTGGCTGTGGCCTGCTACCCACAGATTGCACTGCTCCTCCCTTGGCCGAGGAAATGGAGTATTATGCAACGAGTGGCCTACCTCAGGTCATTAAGATGGCCTCAGTCAGCAGAACCGACACATCTGTGAGGGCTGATCTGCCAGGCCCTGTGGTTGGTGCAGGGATGATAACTGCACGCTAATTAAAAAGCCATTCATTGGAGTGAAAGGCCAATTAAAGGCCTAATATTTGATAAGGCTCTCAGTTCACTCAGCAGCAAGCCCACCTGGGAAGTATTTATTAAATGCTAATGGGGACTGTAATTAATATCCAGGCCGGATTAACGTGCAAGTGGGTGCGACTGAATATCGTTCATGTTCACAGAGAGGGGGCGAGACAGAGGCAGAGAGAGAGAGAGAGTGAACAGGTACAAATGAGAAGAAGATAAGTAACTCAGCATTTTGCTGTGGTAGTCTGCTGTGAACACAAGAGGCTGTTATACGGGTTTGTCATCAATCCAGAGTGTTGCTACTGTAAGGTGTAACACTCCTTCATCACACACTGCAAAAGTTTACAGCAGATTTTTTTGTGGATTCTGTGGTGCAGTCGACATTTACTAAATATAGCGGCCTGTTAGACCTTGAGAATTGGATGCTTGCGTCTGAATAGTGTTTGTGTGTGTGTGTAGGTGTGTGTGTGTGTGTGTGTGTGTGTGTGTGTGTGTGTGTTTGTGTGTGCGTGTGTCTGTGTGGGTGTGTGTGAGAGAGAGTACTTAAAACTTAATAGAATGTGCACCGTTTAATGATAATGATACTAATAATGTGATTTAATTAGTTGACTGTCACAAGACGTGTAAAACGTGTTTTTTAAAATAGAATTTTAACACACAAAAATAAAATTTGTACATTTTTTAAAATTGTACCCCAAATGTTAAATGTGTATGTACAGTATGCATTTGTGTATGAGTTACAACTTATCTTCCCTCAATATGTTTTACATTTTTGCTTGTGTCAACTTGATCAGAAGGAGTCCTGTCCTGGCTGTGCTTAAGGAGTGTGGCATTAGTGGAATTACTGTAAGTCCATTTGCACTTAAGTTCTGCACTTCAGTTTACATTAAAGGTTCTTGCGCTGTACTTGTGTCGCTTTATTTTATGCAGCTATATAAATCTACTCAACTAAACCTCAAGGGCATATGTGGTCCTCTTTACTTAAATACGTTTGTCTGAAAACAAGTTACTCAGAACTTTACATATTGCTAAATTTTAACGTTTGCTGCAAAGGTAAACCACCAATGTATACACGTGTAAAAAAACTAAAGATTTAAGAAAATTCTATTACGCCAGAAAATTATAAGAGCTTCTTTTAAAATATACACCTTTAGCCTATATTTTACAGTGAAAGTTCAAGAGAGACACAGCCAGCAGTCAAACTATGAGAACTATATTCTCTGTATATGAGGCCGGGCTCCACAAACTCAGCCAAACTTTGAGCAATTTGAAAAATGCATTTTCAGAAAGTATACAATACCATGACTGACTGTACGTTAAACTATTACTAGTATTACTGTACTAGTATGTACAGGAGCTACAACATACACATTAATGCAGTAATTATATAATCCCAAAAAGATTATACCAAATGTTTAAACTTTGGAAAGGTCCATGTCTCTGAAGAATCAATGCTCGAACAATTTTGTCAGCATTTCCAGATAACTTATAAACCTGTAAGCTTTTCTTAAAGAAGGAGTAAAATGATCTTAATAGTCCTTCTATTATGGCTAAGGGAACACATTTACCAGAAAGAACCACAAGGCAGTTTTGATCTTCTAAGCACCCTCATCTCTACTTCTAAATTTCACTTCAATCCCTGGTCATTTGATATTATCACACTCTCTAATGAAGCTCAGCAAAAAGTTAAATCATGATGACTCTCTTTCTGCTTACCCTAAGCATTAAGTTCAATTATCTGGCTCTCTTCCTTTTCCAACTCAATCAGCGGAGGGCGTTTACACTTTCCAGTGAAATGTGTGATTATCTACAGTGACCTCTTAAAGCAAATCGAGTTGTTGCTGCTTAACGTTAGAGTGTCCTTTCTTTGCTGCTGTCAGCTGTCTGTTCAGAGGCAGCTCAAAGAAAACGACTTCCACAACATTCACCTGCAGTTTCAACAGAAAGAGAAGGAGGCTGCCTGGCTCAACATCACACACACTTTGTTTAATCCACTGAGACTATACCCCTGTAAAATGATGATCTCATGATCAGGTCTAATCACTAAAATCTCCTCACATATATTCAACACAGCATCAATTTTATTTATCGTATTACTCTCTTAGAGCTCCAGTTTGTCATTGGATTTTTCTCCCAACAGTCAAGCGTATTCATCATCCAAAACATTTGCCCTGGAAAATGAAAATAGGGTTTTTTTGGCAGCATGTAGACAATCACTAACTCTGTATACCTACCCTACAGCAGTGATTTGAGACCTTAATCGTAATCATAGGACTAGTGAATCTTAATGCTGGTTGTCTTTTGCTCTGGTAGATCATAAAGAGGCGTCAATCATTGGTGTCTGTTGCAGCTAAAAACTCCTCGTATCACCTTTCAATTTTTATTTCAATGTCTCATCGATATCAAATTATACATTTCTGTTCTATTTTTCCTTTTTGTATTTTATTTGATGTCTTTGGCCCTCCTCTCTTTCACTCCACGTGTTTCTGTGCTTTCTGTTTAAATGACTGTCCTTGCTTCTGTCCCTCAGAAAGCAGCCTCTATTTATAAGTTGTACTTTTGAAAAACAATGGTCACTGAGCAGAACACAACCTGGGAGATTCCCTCACTGTGTCCTCGGCCTCTTCACAGCAAAGGACAGGCTGAGTTGAACTGTAGATAAAATACCTGGCACAATGATTTCCCTCGAGAACAAGCCTCTTTTTCCTCTTTTTCCTTTTACAAATAGCTTTCTTAGCTACTGCTGCTGTGTGCTATTATTGTACCGTCTGTAATCACCATTTCCTATCATTTTTATCTCAATGTGATGTTCCAGTTTTATTTTTGACATTGTTTACTTCCCACAAGACACATGGAGTGTGTATTTATTAGTGACGGTTGCTCTATTAACCAAGACTAATAGACATGGTCACAGAGGAAGGTCATGCCAATAGAACTAACCATGCTAAGGCTAATGATATATTGGATTGGTGGCAAGATTACAGTTACATCTAAAGGTTGAGGTAAGATTTACTGTATAATTAAATATTGGTGAATCAGGGTGGAAATTGCTGAAATCCGCTGTAAACTGTTGAGAGGCGGCTGTCAGCTGTTGACAGGCGAAAAGGGGCTAAGCTGATAACACCAAAACCACACATGCACCCTGGGAACTATTTTAATCTTTCTGTTAATCTATCCCCAATCTGTGCACGTTTTTTTCCCATGGTTCAAATGTGTGCATAGTGTGTGTGTGTAGGTGTGTGTGTGTGTGTGTGTGTGTGTGTGTGTGTGTGTGTGTGTATGTTTGTGCTGCATGTCATGGGGGTGTTATTGACAGGATACACTATATGCAGGGAGAATGGCGACAAATGATACACATGCTTTAACCCTTTATAGGGCAAGTGACTATTTTTGGTAATTTCCACAAACATGACATGTGGCCAGCCTTCTGCACCTCAGTAAGGTCAACAAACATGTGATCCTCACTCAGCCAATCAGAAGAGATCACCCTACGTCACTGATCCTGCTGTTGTGGCATTTCAACTAAATATGGTAACTTTGTCAATGTTTATTACAATTACAATTTTTGAAAAATGTTATACAGAAATAAAGTTCTGTTATGTCCCTGAATAACACTATGAGGTTGAATTTTTGAATTTCAAAGTATTTCAATCAGTGCCCTGTAAAGGGTTAACTTGTGTTATTTAAATGATTCATTAATTATAGAGACGTAGTCATGAGCTTTGCACCATTACGACTTCATTCAAGCTGCACAGACTTTTGCAAAATTAGATGATGTATTATTTATTTTTTTCCGGTCAATCCTTGAATTGTTGTCATTGTGTTTAATGTAATTCTGAAAAAAAAAAAGTAGCAGCACACCTGGCAGAGTATCAAACGCATTTGAATGAGGGGAGTCAAAGGTCCCCATGGTAAATAGTAATCATTAATATTAGATTAGTGTGATACAACATTATAGATGTGTGTGTGTGAGTGACTCCCTTCTGTGCAAACAGCGGGATGTGTGTGTGTGTGTGTGTGTGTGTGTGTGTGCTCTTTATTGCTCAATAAAATACTCAGGCCTGAGCTTGAATGTGAATTTATTGTTTCTGTGGTCAGTTGGTGTGCTTGTGTGTAGCAGTCTTAAGGCCACTATATATGTTAAATCAGTCAGACACAGCGGACAAAGCACTATGTTAAAAACTTCACTGTATAGCAGCTACAGAGCTAAAGATGGATAGGTTGGAAGGGTGTTGGGGTGGACTGGGGGACTGTTCCAGGATATAAAGTAAGAAAGGGAGGGAGGGCAAACGAGAGGAAATCAGCAGGAAACGGCTCTTGAACGGCGCTCAGATCAATACTAATAACCACACAGTGAGAATGACTTCCCCTCATCTCTAATAACTCAGACAGAGGAGACGAGGATTAGAGGGATGTAGGCACAAGACAACGGGAGGAAAAGGAGAGAGGAGAACATGGAGGGCAGGTTGAACAGACGGCCCTGTTTGAGGTGCTTCTTTATCACTGAGGAAGCGCTTTGCCTCCCATCTCCTCCTCCTGCAGCCCTTAATGAGCTACAGTCATATTTGGAAGATTACAGAGGTGTGGGTATGTATGTTTGTGTGTGTGAGAGTGTGTGGTAGTTGAGAGTTGCAGCGCCATACAATTTGTGGAGAATTTGATTGTTCAAAAAGCCTCTTTCAATAAGAGGCTGGTGAATGCGTTTGCCCTAATGGCCTTCCATTTTATATTGCTTTAATTAAGTTACACAAGAGGAGAAACGGGTCATCCCAAGCTAGCTCTTTGCGCACATACAGACACATGCACAGTGCTCTCCATTTTATTTCTAAGCTAAAGTGCAGACATTAACCTCTGCTTGTTCTGTTCATGATGCACAGAGATATCCCGCTTTGTGTGCACGGATATATGTGCACACACAACTTTGTCAGCCAAAGCTTCCAAGACTGTATCAAAGCATAATAATGTGATCTCAGCTTACTTTAGAGCCACAATCCCTTTTCACATACGCTTGACTGATTTGGGTAAATTTTCAACACCTTGTTCAAATTCAAACATATTCACGCTCCAATGAGTTGAAACTTCCCACATGAGAGAGAGAGAGCGTATGGATAGAAGGACAGACTAAAGAACGGGGTTGTCTGATGTCAGATGAGAAAATTGCACAAATGCAGACATTTTTTAATGTTGCATGCTGCCTGGCAAGAGAAACACTGCATCCCATGTCTTCTCTTCAATGGCATATATGAGCACCAGAGACACTAGATCTGTCCAAACCACATGCCATACACAATATGCTGCATTTGAAGAACCTCTTCAGATCATTTCCAATACTCAAGTGTGTGTGTGCATGTGTGTGTGTGTGTGTGTGTGTGTGCATGTTGGAAAGAAGATTTGTGATGGTTTCCCAGATGGCAGACAGCTCTTTGTCTGCTGCTACACACATAGAGCCAAATTTTAGGATAGGGTTTTCATAAGCCAGTCATTATGGTGCAACTCAAGAGCAGATGCCTCTCTAAAACTCTGCCTGGAATATGCGTCCTTCAACCAACAAGAGGATACATTGTCAGTTAATAATGTTCATGTGGTAGGTAAATGACCCTTGAGTTTGGGAAAGCACAATTGATTAGGAATCTTAACACACCGAGCAATATGTTGCAATTAATGTAAGTAGCTCTTTCCTTTATTGAAGCAACCTTCTCAAGATGTCTCATTTGAACCTATAAAAGTAAAGATGTTCTGATGAACGAAATTCTGACAAAAATTGGAAACATACTGTAAATACTAATCAACTATCATATGCAATAAAAACACCCCTGTGTATATTTAAGTATTGGTTTTCAACAAAACTGTTCCCTGCTCATAAATGGGAACGCTTCGATATAGCTTAAACAATTACTTCTTCCTCTAACTAAGTAATTAAGGAGTTGATCAAAAAGCAGGCATTGGAGGATTCCGTATGGATTATTCTGATTAATGTTATGATTCTGAACATCGCGCTGACACACGTTGATTTGTCACCAGTTAAACCGTTTGTAAAACACGTGCAAATCAATAGATTACTCTTACCGATTGATTTTCCCAAGGCCTATCTTCACATGGGGCTATAGCTTGTCAAACTACAATAATACATGTCACCATTGACTCATCCTGATCAATTATTAAACCCTAACACCAGGACCATACCTGTTAATTTTACAACCCCTAGTGGCTGTATCTATCTATTGCTGTTGTTTTTGTCCCTCAATATCTCTCTGAAATTGATTTAGTTAGAGCAAAGATATGGCTAGTATTGCCTAGAACAATTTCTGGTGAACATGCTATTGATTTGGACAGCATACTGTTTAAAGATACTCATCAAAGTCCTTCCCATAGGTCATGAAAGGTCTTCTGTGTAAACATGTATTGACATTCTTACCGAATGTAACCGGTTGCACTGGAAACGTTGCTGTTCTCTGCATGGGTATAAAGGGGGTTTGGAACAGTGAGTTACAGGGTGGAGGAGTTTAAGTATTTCAGGGTCTTGTTCATGAGTGGGGGGAGGATGGAGCGTGAGCTCAACAAGCAGATTGGTGCAGCGTCCAAAGTCATGCAGTCACTGAATCGGTCCGTCGTGATGAAGAAAGGAGCTAAGGTGAGGCTCTCGATTTACCGGTTGGTCTTCGTTCCTACCCTCACCTATGGTCATGACCGAAAGAATTGAGATCCCGGTTACAAGTGGTTCAAATGGGCTTCCTCCTTAGGGTGCCTGGGCGCACCCTTAGAGATAGTGTGAGAAGCTCGGCCACCAGGGAGGAGCTCGGAGTTGAGCAGCTACTCCTCCTCATCGAGAGGAGTCAGCTGAGGTGGCTTGGGTATCTGGTCCGGATGCCCCCTGGACGCCTCCCTAGGAAGGTGTTTCGGGCATGCCCCACCAGGATTAGGCCTCGGGGTAGGCCTAGGACACGGTGGAGAGACTATGTCTCTCGGCTGGCCTGAGAACGCCTCGGGGACCCACAGAAGAGCTGGAAGAAGTGTCTGGGGCGAGTGAAGATTATCTTATTGTGACACATAAAGTTTATGTCATTTGAATTAATAAACCATGGCACCTTTGCTATTTAAGTCTGTGTCTGTTTTTCTTTTTTGACTGGTCATTGATTTGACTCCTGCCAGGGATTGTTGCATAGACTGATTACACAGTAGATAGGGGTGTTACACAAATATAAACTGCTAAGTGAAGTGTAATGAGAATGGAATTTTTCTGTTTGCATGAAGTGATGAGATATAAAAGAAAGCTTATAAATTCCTTAACATGAAAAAAGATTACCAACGTTTTTTAAAAAATAACTCAATAGGTAAAACAATATCCATTTATTTGGCACCACCACCATAACAGCTAGCATACTGCATGGCATACTTTGAGAAAAATCTATTGGGCTATTGTATTGTTGTTGTCAATATAATTTTCTGCTGTAAAATAGATTTTTTTTAAACAGTGTTAGTTATTGGCAGGGTGCTTATACAGTTTCCTCATTAAGTTCAGAAAGGTTTTCCCTCATGAAAACGTAAAGCTGAAGTTGAACTCACGAAAGAAAAAAACCCCGAAGAAGAGTTTCTGCGTCTTGCCGGTGGCACAATGCCAGGTTGGCAAGCTAGCTAGCTAACACGTTTAGAAATGCAATAAATAAATTGAAGCTTTTAAAACGCTACAGAGGGAGCGTTGTGGTGGAGAGAAGACACAAAGCAAACTTCCGATAGAAGTGAGAAAGAAGAAGATATTGTTCACTTTATAAAGGGTGAGTTTTTAATATTTACTGGCAATATTTACGTTAATGTATGAAGTTAACGTCGTCGTCAGTAAGCTCTGAAACTACATAAACAAGTGGAGTTAAAATGAATTTAGTCGACTGTTTTCCACTTGTTGGTTTAACTCTTTAAAACGTATTTAAGGTGTCACTTGTGGACTTCAAACTGAGATGGAGCACCTGGATGATAAATGTTGAACCTCTTCAAGTAGTAAGTCAAACTTTCTCTTTTGTTTGCTGCCAAGTGTTATGTGTATTGTTGAATAGGTCGCTGTGAAAATGGTTGTGATTATACTTTAGAGAGTTATTCTTACTGACTTGGTCTCATTAGCACTTTTTTTGAGACGCTGTTGAGAATGCTTGTTTTGTTTCTGAATGGCTAAATGGTGTTGGCAACCTTTCTGTTATGTGAGGCTCATAGTCATGAACATTGTTCTTGCAGAGGTTTTGTTGGTTGGACTTTTTGGTAGGCGATAAATGGTTTGATCTAATACTTTCTGTATCAGAGACAGAGAGAGATACATTGTTGTTGTTGTGAAAAGAAATGGAACTTAATACTGGTCTTCCTCATATCGTGTAATGCACTTTTATTCATATATTATTTATATTCACATGTTTTCTGCAGAGTCTGCAAGTCTTAACAGATCTTGTGAGATTAGTATTTATGTGCCAAAATAACTAAAATTAGGAAAACATTTAATACTTTTTTTGTTTTTTTGCACACACCTGGAACAGCAAATATTCAAACTCAATGCAATTGTGATCATGGGTCAACTAAAACTAAAATCCCTAATATTTATTTGGCATACTTTCAGTAATGTTTTCAGTCAGTTACTGTTCATCATACAGTGTCTCACTGTTAACACAACATTGTCATGGATGGGTGAAAATGGGAGGACTTTTTAATTTGCTATTGCCAAAGAAGTATAAATAAAAGACTAGATTGTTCTCCAACAGTAATCTCCTTGTAATTTCTTGCTTTTCGTGCGAGGACAAGTGGAAATGTCTCCCTTGAAAAAGGTCTACGTGGATTTAAAATCATATTACAAATGATTGTGCGAGCATTAAAGCTTATGATGAGTAATGTTGCTTCCATTTCACTTTCATTGTGAGAACTATAAAAGATTTAATTTAATTTGCGCAAGATTTTTCTAGTGCACGAAGCAATATAAAAAAAGTCAACAGGATTTTTTTTTTCAATATCCATTTATGAAGCACAGGCCAGAAGAAGCTGAATGATAAAGGTTTTGGGTTTGTGTGTGGGTTTAAGTGCGCTCTCACTCACATGTGTGGAGTAGGTGTGAACTAATGGTGACTTATTAACATCATAATTCAGTCCGGCAGGACAACTAATCACAGAGGCCTCCGATAGACCAGCCACAGGGGGTGATGGATGAAGTGTGTGTGTGTGTGTGTGTGTGTGTGTGTGTGTGTGTGTGTGTGTGTGTGTGTGTGTGTGTGTGTGTGTGTGTGTGTGTGTGTGTGTGTGTGTGTGTGTGTGTGTGTGTGTGTGTGTGTGTGTGTGTGTGTGTGTGTGTGTGTGTGTGCGTGCCTCTGCATGCATGTGTGCATGTGTGCGTTAGTGATAGATGGGTTGTGTTGGGGTCCCTTCACACTGAGATGTCTCCTAATCAGTCTTAATGATTAGACTCAATTGAAGAGAATGGGATTAGGTGTTAAGGGCGTGGCAACAAAACTCCTTGAAACAGGAAATACACCCAACTGATCCCCTCTCTATTTGTTGGATTAAAAAAAAAAAAAAAAAAAAAAAGAAGGTTTCTAAACAAATCCCCTCATGGCCCATGTGTGTGTTTGCATAGGATCTACACATTAAGTATTTTCTGTGTTTATGAATGTGCTGTCTTCTTCGAGGCTCGGAGGGCTGGGCTGAAGCCATTTGTCACAAGGAACTCCATAGAGAGGAGTATGTGAATGTCTCTTCCTCTGTCTTCTCCTCCTCTGTCTGTGTCTCCATCCATCTCCTGACCTCCTCCCTCAGCAGCTCTACCACTCATTCGTCTCTGGCCTCAGTCAGGGCTGTTTACACTCATTTAGCTCCCACTGAAGTGCATCCAGGGCAGGCTTGGAGGTATTTATAGGCAGCAGGAGACAAAGGGACTAAACAGGAAACAAGAAAACTGTGACTTAATGTCATTTTGGCTGTTTGTATGTAAAAAACTATCAATGATGGGTTCATTTCAGTGTCAAGTATCTTGGAGGTGACCAAGAGCTGAAGAAAGGCAGGAATTAGATTCCTATGATAACTTCTGCTCTCTTTGTCCCGCAGTTATTGTGACCTATGTAAGCAATGTAATTACACTGCGGAGATAATTTAGCACGTCGGGTAAGAGCTATTCTTAATCTGGACATTTCCCCACCCTTCCTCTCTCTCGCTTTCCCCATCCCTTAGCAAAGAGGCGAGGGGGCCAGCGGAACAGAGGAATAGACAAACTGAATTAGTGTTCTTTTCATCATCCGTGACCAGCGAGCGCTCTGATAACCCTGATCTCATTATGAACGCTAATTGTTAAGTTCTCCCAGCACTCATCCTGTTTCTTTCTTCCTCGCCGCACACACACACACACGCACAGACACACACACACACACGCACGACTAAAACCCCATCTCAGAGATAGGGAGCTTCTTTCCTCTCTGTCTCGCTCCCTCTTTCTAAGTATTTACTTCCTGCCTGCTAATGGCACTAACTTCAGGAAGAGGTCCAATATCCACTTTTAGCATAATCATTCTAAGCATGGGCAGCAACATGAGAGATTTATGGTCCACTGAATACAGTCTGGCAAATGTTCCAGAGCTTTCACATTTAGGCCTCTTAGCTGTCGGTTATCTCCGACTATCTACACACACCACACACACACACACACACACACACACACACACACACACATTCTTGCTGTCAGTTTCTGAATGTTTGTGTATATTGAATTGGAGTTACAACCTGTTATTTTTTTTGCTGTCTTCCTGTATTGTGTCCCCTAGCTTACCTTTTTAAGACTTGCATAACTTGATTTGCCTCCTGTTGCATTGAATACATTATCGCAACATCTGGTGTCTTAGGTTAACATACCGAAGCCCTAAATATGGAACGAGGAAGCATAAGCCATGTTTGGATTATTGGTTTCCTCTATACTCTTGCTGTGAGTAATGACCACGACTTTTAATGGGGTCTCACCAGTGTCCTGCTATTAATTAAAGCTTGATTGGAAGAATAAATTAATCTAGCTGCGGTCCAGCCGATCAATAACCCATATGAGGGCTCCATTAAGCACCAAGGGCTTAGTGCTCTGCATGTGATGTGTGTGTGTTGAAGGAGTTAGGGAAGTGGAATGGGCCCGTTCGATGGCAAGTGATTTTCACCTCTATTAATCATAACAACCTCATCAAGTCATTGGTGAGTGTGAAAATGCATAAATACATTAAACGATGCTCGTGTGCTCGATCACAGTATCTTTTGAGGAGAGGTTTTGGGAGTTGATCATGTAGATAGAGAACAGATGGTATTTTGCAGACATAAGTCAGGGGGACTCTGACATTTTTTACTTGAATCACTAAACCCCTCTGCTATCAAACCAAGGTAAATGGCATTTGCACAGAAAGTTCACTCAAATGAAATGCTAATCCAGAATACAGAGTAAATTTAATATGCAGGCCCAACTTTGGAGAAATGATTCTGTGGAGGAGCTTCATAAAAGGGGTAAATATTCAGAATCCTTATAAAGAGGTGAAAAGAGTTCTATTTAAAGTGGGTTTATATGAAGACTTTGAAGTTTTGGCATTTTATGAAAATAAAACCTGGTTGATATAGTCCTGCAAAACCTGTGTGAACTGCAATGTTCTGGAGTGGTGCCACTGATCGCAGCTGATCCCTGATCCATACAGCACTATGGGATGTGCACAATTGTCCTTTAATAGACAATTGAGAGTGGGGCATCCCAATTGTTGCCATGCCAAGGAGCCCTTTACAGTCAAAAAGTCTCATCATGAAGCCTCTCAGTTTGTTTTTTTCTGCAATGACAAAAATAGTATTAATATATAAAACGGCACAATTTACATCAAATATACCATATTGATTTAGTTATGAATTATTATGTAAAGGCAAGTAAGTAACCCAAAGAGCACTTAGAGACATTTATTTACACTCACACAAGTCCACTAAAAAATCTTTATTTACACACATTGAAGTAGATGTAATAAGTTATCCTAAATGCAATTTGTCCTACCTCACTTGCATATAGTGCAGTGTCTTAAATCTCACCTTATTACATACAATTAAAGCTGGAAGCTAAATCATTAGATAAGTAAACCATTGTAGTCAATAAATTTGTTTTATTTATTTACAGCTTAAGTTGACTGTTTGCAGCATGTTTCTCTTTAATCCAAAATAAAAAGCTATATTAAGTTTTTCTTTTCTATTACAAGTTGGTACCAGTTATTCTGAGTTGAATCTTCGTCTGACAATTTAACAAACAAACTGTTTTCATGCTACAGTAAGTTATACAGCATTGCTTGTTTGCAAAAAGAATTTGTTGCCATGATTTGTGATGATGTGTGTTTATGTTAGGAATGCAAGCATTTTAAATAGAATATCAAACCGTGTTTTCCTTGGAGCCTGTACAGACTGATAACCAGAATTAAAAATCCCTGCTGTAATTGAATTATTCTATTTAAAATATGCAGCACAGTGTTTTTGATGCAAACAGAACAGTCTCTCCCAATTCTTTTTCTTTGCCTCAACACTGCATCCAATTTCACAATAAAGAAACTAATAAACCCAAGTCCATCTTAGACTATGAATAAATGAATTTCTTACATAAAGATATAACAAAAAAAACCTATTCTGTCTTTACTGTTTCCCATTTTGCTTTCCAGTTCTCTCGCTATGTGTGCACGCGTGCAGCATTGTGTGGCTGTGTGGACCTCACTGCTTTTGTGTGGCATTCCACGGTTTAATGGAAAAGCTTGCATGGTTTCCCCCAACCTCATTATTTGATAGACCAGATGAGAAATAGATTTATGATTCCGATTAATAACGTTAGCCAGAGTTCATTGTTTCCGCCAGTCAGCCAAACAACTTCATATCAGTCCCACTAATGTGCTTGAAACAGCAGTGCTGTGTGTTTAATAATATCGCTGTTATGGAAGCCATTCGTTCTCATTTGAGTTGCGGGTCTCATTTGGTTGGATGGAGTAGCTCTCCACCTCACCAATCCTGCACAGTCTGGGGGGAATTCCAGGCAAATGAAAGATGGAAATAGCCATATATCTACCATCTAGCTGTGCACATTTCTAAGAGTATTTAATGTAAAAGAATAAAATATACTGAGGGACTATACTGAAGACTTTATGGAAAACAGACATTACCACCAGAGTGTTCATTTTGAGCACATTACAACTGCTCAGTAATGTGTGCTCAGTGATAAAGGGAAAGTCCGTAGATTTATTTTGATTTGCAGGTTCAGAGTTATCTATTTAATCTGACTGCAGTTATCCTAAAGTTCATGCTGTAGTTGTATGCTTCCTGGTAAATGCTGGCCCAAACTTTGAACACTCGTAACAATACATGAATGGTGCAGCGAAGGAGCTAATCGGCCAAACTGTGCTGGCCACAACGGGACACCAGCAACCCTTAATCATCGAGCTGCAGCAAATTAATTACCACGATCATCTACCTACGGCAAATTAATTATCATAATCAATCACTGCAAATGAATCTGGGCCTTAAAATAGCCCTGCGGTCAACTGGCAATCAGCCCCTCTGGCCTGCATGCAGAGGTGGGTGGCGCTCATACAAACAAATCTACTTATTATAGAATACAAATGTAATAGCTTTTTCTACACAGAACACATGACAACGTTATGAACACTCTGCACTGACACCAAACGCATATATCCACCTCTGGAGAATGAATAGGAAGAGAAGGACATGAGACTCATTTACCAGTAAATGTCATCTAGACAGCCCACTTAATTAGAACTGCAGAGTTTAAAGAGGGAGAGGTAAGACAGGCTGGTGGGATGGATTAAGAAAGAAGATTGTTGAAAAGAGAATAAAATGAAAGAATAGGTGAACACAGCGGGGGAGTATACTCGCATCGAGGTCGACTTGTGAATGCAAACATGAAAGCAGTGAAAAACAAAAACCAAAAGAAATGCTATTCCTCTAAATTAATTTGTTACATTGTCTATGACAAGTGTTCTGGTTTCTCTCCCTACGAGCGTCTCTGGTAAAACAAACCAAAGACAGCTTTTTTTTGTTTTGTTTTTCCTGATGTGTAATTTTTGATGAGGAAAAAAAATAAAAATATTATTTTTCTTTCATGTGTCAAAAAAAGCTCATTGACAATGTTAGCATTTCTCAGTCTAAGTTACCTGATGCTAAATGAGTCATCTGAATCTGCAGATATTGACACAATCAAGCTGCTGTGTGTTTTTATTTGGATTGTTCAATTAGCACAGACGAATCCAACCAAAAACAGGAAGTTGACCAGCCGCCAAACCGTCTCCACACGGACACACGACCTTCGATGTAACTTTACCTTTTACAACCAGATTGAAGACTTCAGGAGGAACCTGTGGCATTCTCAGCTGCTGTAATAGTCACGAAAAACGTTGAACTGTGGGTCGAGCGGGGAGTGCAGCGCACAGCACACACGCTGTGACAGCACTTTACATTCACTGGTTTTGCAGAGGCCTTGCATATTATTCAGAGACGGAGTGAGAGAAGATGTAAGTTATTTCTGTCTTCTCTGAGTGATCTTCTCTAAGTTTCTCCTCATCAGTGGATTAATGAAATGATCTTGATAATCTATTAGCATGCATAATCAGGTGAGCTGCATGTCATGGTTACACACCAGCTGCTTAGCAAAAAAAAAAAAAAGCAAGCTTAATGGATATCTTTAGAAACATATTTCACAATGCAACTAGACTGTGATTGTTAAATGCAGCAGTTGCTAACCGGCTTGTAGAATAACATGTTATTACAGCATTCATCACATTTCATGAGGTCAACAGTTGAGTTTGTTGATTTCATCCGTAAAAGACAATATGTAAAATCTACAATATGCTGTTATGTATATGTATATGGCAGGCATCAGCAGACGTTGAGATGTCACCGCAGTGATGGCGGCCACAAACCATCAATAAGAATTCGCCTTCGGGATCAAAGACAATAATTTCTTTTAAATGAATGGATCAAGCTATTGAAAGTGTTGTACTGTCTGTGACCTTTAATGTTGTTTCTAAAGCTGATGTGTGCTTCCTTCGAGTATTTAACAGCGCCATTTGGATCAGATAAGTTTGAAGTACATTTCTAAATTCTTTTTTTTAACACTTAAAGCTCCTGGAAACCCGAATCCACAAAAAGTTTCTAACTGTGACATTACATAGCGTTTTATACCACTTACATTGTATTCTCTCCCGCTGTCGCGAGTGAATCCGTTTCATTGTAGCGGGAATTCCTTTGTCTCTGCACTCCAGCTGACCGGCTGTACACGGAGCGGCACACGGATCTTGTGGAAGTTCGGGGTTATGCAATATTCCAACGTGAGTCTGAGGCAACTCAGGCCTTTTAACAATTAGCTTGCTACGTACAGTCTGTAATCTATCTACTCACGTCTAAGGGTCAACTCTTTTCTACCTGCTTTCATCTCCGTCTCTCCCGTCACTCGTTGCTCATTCATGCTCGTGTGCGCTGTTCCAGGCTGTACATCCACCGGTGAATCTTACAGCGTGGGCTGAAATTGGAGAAACAGTGGGCGGAGTTTTTGTGAGCCTATAGCGAAGCTGTCCAAAAACACTCCCAAGGTTATTTTGCAAACAATATATTAATGTTTTCTTCGTATGGGTGATTTGAGATAATGAGAAAAGATGTTTCAAAGAGATGCTGCTAGCTCTGTTAGCATGGCTCATATATCCCAGGATGCTTTGAGCCGTGAATCGGATTTGCAATACTCAATGAATGGGGGGGGAAAATGTGTCTGAATGTATATTTCTTTGAGTCAGTTGGTACAGAACAAAAAGGGACAGGCTTGTTTTTTTTTTATCATCACCTTTATTGCAAAATGTCCACTGCACACCAGGAATAAATCAATAAGCAGAATACAGACCGTCTGCTAGCTTTAGAAGGTTAGGAAGACTGATGTTTTGTTCATACCATGTCTAAATGATTCCTTTTGAATTTACTGCTGTGGTGTGTTGCAACATATTGAAAGATGAATCATTCCGTGACAAAGCTGAAGAAAGCTTGGCTGTATTCTCTCTCTCATGGATGAATTCCTTATCCACTCGGTGCAGTGTTTCCTGCTCTCCACAACCTTCTCCTCCTCTGTAGCGTCAACTCAAAATGCTTTAGCCAGTCTGACAAGTCCTCCCTCTCATCCCTACGTCATGGCTTCTCCTGTTTTTAGAGTTTCTTGTTTCATCTGACCATTGCCTTTAAGTGCATCAATACCCCCCCCCCCCCCCCCCCCTCTTTCTTCTGTCTGTCTGTGTTTGACTTTCCCCCCCCTTTTTTTAGTCCCTGTCAGTCTCTACATTTCTGTACCTTCCTCTTTTTTGCTCTCCCTGCTTTCTGGCTCTGCTGAAACTGAGTACACCTTTCACTTCCTGTGGGAGCCAGACTTAACCATAATTTGTGACACCTTGAGGGCGCCTAAAGCCAACTCCAACTTAACACACACACACACACACACACACACACACACACACACACACACACACACACACACACACACACACACACACACACACACACACACGGGAAAGAACACACAAAAGCCTCACAATTCTTTTACACATGATTGCTTAATGCATTCAAATGATATTACACTTGTGTTGAATTAAAGAGCAATTTTATTGCAGTTGATTGTGCATGTGTGTGGGGGCTATTAGTAGTATGAGGTTCATAACTTTTGGCATGTTGTACAGCAGTGTGTGTGTCTCGGATTAAATGGAGTACTTCATTGTGTGAGGGGTCCCTTGATGGCCTTTAGACCTCATCTGGGCATGCTCCAATACCATATTCTGATTGGTCTCAAACCGTCCTGACAGGAAATCCATGTGTGTGTGTGTGTGTGTTTGCGTGTGTGCATGTGTGTGTGCGAAAAGAGGGATGCTTCTGGTTGACAGCTAAATTGAATGCCTTGGCCAACAAGGCCACAGGATCACAAAGAGAGAGATGAGGACAAGACTGCACAGAGAGATAGAGAGAGAGGGGGGGAGATGCTGGCATTAAGCCCAGGGATGACATAGAGAGACAGTTGTCAAGAGGTGTGTGTGTAATTGATTGAGTTTTCATGTGGTCCCTGATGAGGAGTCAGGGAGGGGAGAAAAGACGAAAGGAAGAGGAGGAGAAGATGGGGAAACAATGTGTGCTTGAAGGCGAGATATGAAAGGTTTCCTCACTATTAACAGAAATCACTGCAGCTCTCTTCAACACCGTGTTGGGTGCATAGTGGTGGTAAGGATCAATTTGTTTGGAACTATCGACGTGAAGACATGCCACGCTGTAGAAGTGAATTCTTGTGTCTTGTCTTGCGTAGGAATGAAGAGAATTCAGTTATGGTTGTGCGTATTACTTTTTAATGATGTAACTCAGATGCAAGCACGCTCAGTTTCCTTCATCACAGAGTTGACATTTGGAGGTTTATTTAGTATATGCAGGACATTTTTTTGACATATGTGAGGTCTTCTCTGCTGATTTAAACCTTTAATTGAACATTGCTGTCGAACAAAAATACTGCTGGTGGAACTTTTTTTGATGATGTTGCAGATGTTTAATTTGCTGTTATGCAATTTAATTTTTAGTATAGTAGTAGTTTTTTTTTTTTTTTTTTTTTGTCTGGTAATTCGTAATTGCGAGTTGTCCTCTGCAGTCAGACAAAGTGATCCAGGCAATTAAAAAGAAAAAATCAAAAGACAGAAAAGAACCTCACACTCCTCCGATGTTTCCTGTAAAAAGCACTTCACTTATGAGTGTCACTCAATCTTATTGAAGTGTGTGTTTGTATTCCTGTGCAGAATAATCCTCATCTCTTCTCTTGTGTTTCTTTATTCCTCCTCTCGTTCTCTCTCTGGGCTGTTAGTGAGCCTCCAAGGTCAGCATCTCTACTGTTGAGCATTGCTTTGGTTCGTACAGCCTTTGATGTGCTCAGAGGAAAGAGAGAGAGAGAGAGAGAGAGAAGCACGCACAGTAAGGTTTGAATGAATGAAAAGAGAGAATGAATGGATATATCATGGGAGTGGGAAGAGAAAAGACGAGGAAATTAAGCCAAAAAAAAAAAAAAAAAGACCTGGAGGGTGAGGTACATAGATTGATCAGGGGCAGGAAAATGTAGCACTTGAAATGTAAAATGTGTGAAAAGGTGTAGAAGGTATGCGAGTGTGTGATTTGTACAAGAGTGCGAAAATATTCCGGTTTGAAAGAGAAATAAATCCCTGACAAATGAATAATTTCTTTTTGCTCTATTCCACACACACACACACACACACACACACGCACACACCGCAAAGACGTATATTGATTTGATACAGTACTGGGTGTTTTGACTTTAAGGTTTGAAATGATGTAAAATCGAAGGAAACAAACAAATACATGAATCCACTGTAGTGCCATTTGAAAGAGCAAAGCACTCTGTGACGGCACCTGTGCAACGTCCAAAAGGAGGGAAGATCAGATCACAACAACTTTTCTGAGCTCTATTTTAAGAACCTACGCAAGAAAGCTCTGGTTTTGTATTTATTTTTTATTTTTAAAGGTTTATTTTTGGGCCTTTTTAGCCTTTAATGATAGGACAGTGGATAGAGTCGGAAAGCGGAGAGAGAGTGGGGAGAGACATGCGGTAAAGTCGCCACGGGTCGGACGCGAACCCGGGCCGCCAGCACGAGGACTGTAGCCTCGATACATGGGAGCGTGCGTGCTGACGCTGTTGTGCTAAACGTTCCTAAATGCCGTTGTGCCTGTTCAGAAACCCACACTCTCTTCTTCTTTGCTGCTCGTCTTTTCCTCCTCGGCAGAAGACCAAGGACATCTATATAATAGTGAACTGATACATTGTGCAGCCAAAAGTAGCCGTTTTCCAGACTGTGATTTTGGTCAACGAGCAGCACACTCCCCCGCTCTGCACCTTCCAGGTTGATGAGCACAAAAACTCCACATCCATTCTGAAAGTCCCTCAACTCCTGCAAGGACAAACTTCCACCAATCACTTGTCGTCTTTAGTTTACTTTTGCACACAAACAAAGAAGACGGCAGAGCAGTGAGCGATGACGGAACAGCGGTGGAGCGGTGGAGGGTGAAAAGAGAGCAACGGAAAGTGAAATGAAACAGTCGAGATAAGAAGTGAGCAAACTGAATAAATGGATACAAGTGCAAGAAAGATGAACAACAGAACAGATGCCGAAACGGCGAGAGCAGCAGAGTTCAGAATAAGAAAGGCAAACAAATGGTGGGCATTGTGAGTGAGAGAGAGAGAGGCAGGTCATATGGTGTATATGTGGGTGAGGCCCCTGCCCATTAGAGTGTATTAGCCTGTGGCTGATGTATGGAGTGTTGTCAGGGATATGAGGTTTAGATAGGCCGCAGTCTGGGCCAGATAGAGTTTGTGTAATGGAATCCAGTCCCATATCACTCTCTGTGGGCTGGGAAGGGTGGGGCTAATTCAATTGCCCCCTCCCTCTCCACACCTCAGGAAAAGGGTCTGAGGCCCGGGGATAAAAGATCGACTCTTTCACAGGTGAGTGCACGAGACAAATCTATCAGTCAATCCAAATTCAGTTTCCTTTTTTATAATTTGTGGTCCAGTACAGTTTGATCACTGGGAAATTGTATTTGAATACACATTGCATTACACACCTTTTAGAGAACGTTGAACCTGATGTCCTTCATCCTTCGAGTGCTTCTTATTGTCTGAGAAAAAGTTTAACCTCTAAGCATGTGATCAGCCATTAAGACAAACGCTTTGTTTGCACAGATACACTAATAAAACGTGTTCACTGAAAACAGGGATTTTACTCCCAATGTGGATGCAGTTAATACATTTAGATCCACAGTAGGTGGTTAGACTCATAGAGGTTCCTTTCCTCCAGGGTTTTAACGTATACATTTCATTTATAAGCCACGTGTTGATGTTGAACATGATCACAATTAACTCGATATGGGCACAGATGGAACTCCTGTCTACATTTTTAATTGAAGGTTTACCAGTTGTAAAAACGCACAGAGCCAGACTCATCATTGGATAAGCTGAAGTGCCTTGAGAAATGATAAAAGTCAAATAAAAATAGCAGCCATCTATTTGATGGCCTCACGCTGCCTTTCTCACAGCATGAACACTCGGGGGATCAATTACCTACTGAAGTTTCTACCTTCCCTGTTTTTATTATTCCTGAAGTTGAGAATTTGAAATGAGAGCTTTTAATGGCAAACCCACTGATAGATTTAAATCTCTTCTCTTTGGTATCCTACACTGACGCAGCAGACGGTGATTCTGTCCCGGCTCTTCAGCCGTGCTGTTAACATTAGCTCACCCTGTTTTCATTGAAGCTAACTGTTAGAGCCTGCTTTGGATTCTACAGTCCCCGGGTAAGGAAGATTGACCCCACGTTTATTTCCGGAATGATTGAATGCCCGAGCTCACACAATCCTGTCCTCAAACACTGTTATGTCTGTAATGGGCGTGTCAAGTTACCAATTTACCAAGTTACTGATACTTATTTCTTACTTTTATCGAAACGACTCTTGATGATCAATATTAATTGGCGGTTTTGTGTAGTCTTTCCTCGTCTGCTAAACCCTGTAATTTCTACATTTGCGAGATGAATAAAGGATTATTGATTGATTGACTGGGTGTGCAGGCAGCTTGTTTCGACAACGCTTTCAGGCAGTGTCGTTAGATGAGTCTGTCCTTCAATGTGTGGGAGAAGCAGCTCACTTAGAGACGACAACGTTGTACTTGACATGCTAAAAACAATGATCCTGCTCATTCCTGCAATGGTGGCAGGGTTTGTATGGAGCAGCAGGGACCTGCGCAGTCTATTCAGGCGTCTCGTCCCGTCAACATAGTGGGAGAGCAACTGTGCATGTGTAAGCTTGTAAAAAGTCTATAGTTAGAAACGTTAGCAGCAGGATCCCGTTTCAGAGAGACGGTTGAACAAACTCTCCAGTCTATCTCTGAGCTCTGAGTTGATTTAGCCTCAGGTGGGGAAAACCAGAGTTTTGGGTTCCAGATCAGCTGATTTGAGTTTATTAAATCAACTCTGAGTAAAATCACTCTGTGTTCAGTGGTGTGCACCATGAGGATAAAAAGCCAACGTTAAAGGAGCCCAGATACTACGGTTCACCATGACAGCGATTGCCAAAAAAAACCCAGAGCTCCTTGTACTTTAAAGGTCCCATATTCTGCCCTTTTTGGGGTTCATATTTCTAATTAATGTGCCTACTAAAGAACTTTCACTATCGCTTATGTAAAAATAAAAGTGTCTGTTTTCATGGACTACAGCTCCATGCAGCGTTTCTTTTCTGCCTGTTTTTGCAACACTCTGAGCCCCCCCCCCCCCCCCATGCTATAAGGGTCCCCACGTGGGCCTAGTCTGATTGGTCGGATGTTCCGCTCTGTTGTAATTGATCCACCGATCCAATTGGCTTTGATCAGTGATATCACACTGGCAAGACCTCACACAACATTCGAGGGTGAGGGGGGGGGGGGGTTGCGCTAGGCGTTACATGCAGCTACTGCTAACAGGAGGAAGTAGGAGAAGACACATTTCCACGGAATTTGAATGTGTGCACAAAGATGTGCCTCAACATGCAAAAGACAACCTGGAAACACACTAAAGAGCATCTAAAACCAGAATATGGGACCTTTAACTTTATGCAGACATGCGGCGAATATGAACAAGTTTTAGGAAGGAGTAACACTGGAGAGGGAGGTGTGGGAGAAAACAGCTGCTCGCGTCAGCATGTGATGAAGTCATTTAATATTTCATCAGAATTATAATATCGCCGGTCAAAACTGGTGCTGGTTAAGTTTGGAGCACATACTCTTCCAACCTATAAACTGTGTTGTCTTCTTACTGCCCCAAGAGGCGAACACTGCGAATGAATGGCTGAGTTTAAAGTATTTTAAGCCACATCAATGAGGGATATCACAGACTGGTGTGAAACTCGGAGCTTATCATGGAGAGACGGCTGCTGCCAGCAGCATGTGTTAGCATATGCACTTAATAAAACATTACAGGTTGCATGCGAGGTATGCAAACATCTGCTATCTCATTTTTATTTTTTTGTAGCAAACAGCTCGACTTTTAGTCAGTTCTCAGCTTTCTTAGGTGCTCTTCATGTAAGCAGTCGTCTAATAGTTGTGTAGTATTTGCTCGCAGCGAGCCGTGGGGCATAGATTCAAAGACAAAAACAAGCCAGGCTCTTTACTGGAATCTCGTCTGATTGTGTTATTGTAGCAGTCGGCTTTCATAAGTAATGCAGAGCTTGCGGGCAAACCTGGCCTAATATCTCAACTAGGGAGGCTTGTGTGACTGTGTGTTTATGCATATTTTACACTCAGAGAATGACTGAAATATATTTGTACAGTGGTCCCTCACATCATTGCCTCTTGTCTGTGATGTGTTCTTCTTGTGTTTTTAAAATCTATTATCTTGGGTAGACCCGGTGTGTCCTCCCCTTATTGTCATATTGATCACTACCACAGCTCTGTCTTCCTTCCCCTTAAATATTCCCTGGACATAGATCCCTCCTGCCTTTGACCTCCACTCTTATCTTATCCTTCTACTCTGCTGCTCTACATCATTATCTAACAATACTAAAAAAAAAAGTGTATCCCCCTTCACATCTTTCGAAGCTCCCTTTGCTCTTCCACCTCCTCTGCTTTTCTGTCCTCATCAGCATCAGCTCAGTGAGGGAGAAATCTGTTTATGACGAGGGCTACGGGACTATCTTCTTCCACAATAACGAGACTTTATTAGAACCACATAAAACTCCCGGAAAATAGGCTGAGCGTGATTTACAGACCTGTGTGTGTACAGTGCAGCTTGCTTTGCAATTTTCTCCTGGTTTATGGGCATGAACATGTGTGTTGCTGCATTAATGGATGTTTGGAAAAAAAAGAAGAAGAAAAGGTTGGCAAAAGTAAGATGAAGTGAACTTTTGGAGGTAGACTGCTGGTTTTTCCGACCCCCTTCATTTTCTCCCCAAGTCACTGTCCTCCCTCTCTAATCGATAATACTCTGCAGAGTCAGGCCCCAAATACCCTTGATGGATCCCTATCTGTACGGACATGCAAACACACACACACACACACACACACAGACACACAGTCCAACGCTTTTTAAATGCCATCTGCCTTTGTAACTGCACATTGGCGGACTGCTGCGTGACAGAGCTTTCCGACGTCATAAAAGACGTCTGCTTGAACACTTGAAGCCCTTTGATGGCCAAACGACAGTAAAAAGAGATCCACTCACTCTCTGAGAACCAGTGTCTGCTTCATGCTCTCCAGTGTTCTGTGCAGCAGTTCAAGAGAAAGGGCAGCCAGACATCACCGACTGATCTTACAGTGGGTGGCATACTCTGTATGTGTATGTGTGCGAAGAAGAGAGAGACAGATATACAGAGAGAATGACAATACACGAGAGAAGTGAGCGAGAAAGCACGGCACTGCGTCCCTGGCCTGTTTTCCGAAACGCAATCTGACAGCATGTCCATTTGAGCTACGTTTCCCTCTGCAGGAGAAAACCAAACAGACTCAAAGAGGTGTTCTGTTCGCAGACAGCAAGTCTCCCTGGATCAGATCCATCAGCTCATTGACTTCAAAGAGGGAGAGAAATATACCTTGGCTTTGTGGGCTCATCTACTGCCAAGCACACTCCCAAACTGGAGAAGAACAGGTCAAAGCTGCTGATGTTACCACAGGGAGCGGAGATTTTAATTTGATTGGATGCAGAGCACAGACAGGCTAATTTGATTGGACAGCAGGACCGGGTGGGAAGGTTGCGTGAGATTTTCGGTGAGCTTTTAAGACATAACAGACATCTAGACAGAATGACTTTAGCACAGTGCGCTGGAGTGTGTGTATCACATGAGATTAATGAAATACCTGCAGAACAGCTGGTGTGTCTTTGCAGGAATGCCACATGGAAGTATTTTAGTTCTGGCCTTGAACATGTGAATCTGGCGTATTAAGGGAGTTATCATCCAGCTAAGCTAAGCTCATCAGACTCATTCAGCCTTGTCGAGCTGCTCCCTAGAGGTTGTTTCAAACAGAAGTCATGCCACATCAGTTTTTTGTTCTCCTGTCATTATGTCCTCTTCACAACAAGCTAAATCTTAACCAACAACATCAGATTTAGAGATAAGTGCAGTACTTAATACATTCTTATGCACTCCTGAAAAATATCAAGATTATTTTAGGGACTGTTTTGGATATTCTCCTGAGCCGGCTGTTCACATATGCACCTCAGAGCAGGAGATTATCCCTGTCAGACGGTAGGAAGGGTGGAGCGTCTCCTGATGTAAGACGTGACATAAAGAGCGGAGTCTGCTATCATGAGAATATTTTCCTTTTTATCAATTCTAAGTAGGGATGCATTCATTAAATAACTGGTTACAAAAAAATGTGTTATCAGTGATGGTTTTGTAGTCCACATTTTTAAAAATATGACGTCAAAAAAAGGACAACAGAAATAAAACTTCAGGTGTAAAAGATGACCAAGTGCTTTATGAAGGCTCTGTTGCTGAAACTTGTCTGTTATACGCCGCTGCTCAGATCATGCACAGCCTACTTTAACACTAAAACTGCCCGTGATCTATCGCCCTCTCCAAGAGCCGCAACAGTCATTAAGTAATTTCAGTGTTTGTGCTCAGAGGCCTACTGCTCAATTTCACCAGATGTGTGTTCGGTCCGTCTCCACTCTGTTCTGGCAGCGGAGCAGATAGGTTTCACTTTATTCATGAAGTGTGCTTCCACTCAGTCCGCTGCACTGCGTCTCAGCTCCGGCAGTCCGGAAGCAGATACAAGGCTTCTATATGTGCCGGATGCCGGAGCACAACGCATCAATTTAACAGAGAAAAGAACAAGCAGTAAACGCATACTATTCTTTTTTTTTTTTTTTTTTTAAGATTTGTTTTTTGGCTTTTATGCCTTTATTATAGAGGGAGGACAGTGGATAGAGTCGGAAATCAGGGAGAGAGAGTGGGGAGAGACATGCGGGAAGTGGGCCACAGGCCGGACGCGAACCCGGGCCGCCCGCGCGTGAGGACTGAGCCTCAATACATGGGATCGCGCGCACTGCCGCTGCGCCACCGGCGACCCCTAAACGCATACTATTCTATTGAAAAGGATTATGTAGAGTTATATACCACATACATTGTATAACCAGCTGATTAGCTGTGCTGCGGACGGTAGGTGAGGACAGACTGGGGTGCATGAAACTGTCACACACTGGAGCGGACACGCGATGTTTCTGATGCTGCTCCATGTCTCCCGTTGAAAATATAGTTAGGCTGCATGCATTGATTCCAACGTGCATCGCAACTGTATTCGATCATAGGAAAAAAGGAACTACAGAACGATTACTCGAGTTCTTGCTAACCATGGTAAGTCTTTTGTCAGAGGTGCTGCTCTCACCCTGGCAACAGGTAGGAAATGGAGGCCTGTGACGGGCGAAGGCGGCTCTAAGACATCGAGACATAGTGGGGAAAGTCCAACAAGGAAGACAGGGCCTAATGGGCCTCGCGAAAATCACCTGGAGCGAAATGTGGAGCATGGAGGCCAACAGGATTAGTTTCATCATTAGAGCAACATATAACACCCTACCCTCTCCAACTAATTTACATCTCTGGTTTGGGGAGGACCCAGCTTGTCCCCAGTGTGCTGCACCAACAACCCTTAAACACATCCTGGTGGGTTGCAAGACCAGCCTCATCCAAGGCAGATATACCTGGCGCCACAATCAGGTGCTGAAATGCTTGGCGGCCGAGCTTGAAAAGAAGAGGGTAACCACCAACACCATGCCCCTGAAATACCTTTCCCTGACTACCTTCTCTAAAACTGTTGTTCGGTGGGGGCGCCGATAGCTCAGCGGCAGCGACAGCGCGCGTACCATGTTGCGAGGCCTCGCTCCTCGCGCGGGCGGCCCGGGTTCGCGTCCGGCCTGTGGCCACTTTCCCGCATGTCTCTCCCCACTCTCTCCCCCTTTCCGACTCTATCCACTGTCCTCTATCAATAAAGGCAAAAAGGCCAAAAACAAATCTTAAAAAAAAAAAAAAAAAAACTGTTGTTCGGGAGGGAGAGAAGCAGTTGATCAAGTCTCTGAACCACTCAAGCCCACTGGATGCAGCCCGGGATTGGGAAATGAGCGTTGACCTAGGCCAGAGGCTCACTTTCCCACTGGAAATTGCAGTGACCAACCTGCGCCCAGACCTGGTCCTCTGGTCCAAATCCTGTCGACGTGTCTTCATCATCGAATTGACAGTACCATGGGAGGAGGCCATCGATGAAGCATAAGAAAGGAAGAGCCAACTTAACAGCTGATGCAGAGGATCGGGGCTGGAGCGTTAAGGTGCGACCAGTAGAGGTTGGCTGTAGGGGATTTCTAGCCAGTTCCACCACAAGGCTCCTGAAGGAGGTCGGCATCAGAGGGCAGACTCAACAGAAGGCCATCAAGGAGCTAGCCAGTGTTGCCGAAAGGAGCAGTCACTGGTTGTGGATGAAGAGAAAGGAGACCGTTTGGGCTGCCAAATGGCTGCAGGGTGCCCCCAGTGTGACACAAGCCCAGGTTTGATCAGCCTGTGGTGGGCCAGCCACGGGGGAGGGCGTCTTGTGAGAAAAGGCCGAAACGCCCTAAGACTCTGTGGTACACAACTGATGATGTGTTGGACTGGTGGCACCAAGCGGTCAAGTCCCAAATCTCTTAATCCAACCCCACTCAGAGAACACCTCCTTCATTATGACTGAGCTGATCATCATGGGATAGTCACACCAAGTCCTAGCAAGAATCCATGGGCCTTTACTCGATTCAAGAAAATTTAGCTTTTCTGTATCCCTAATTATAAGTGTAGTTCAACGGAGAGCAACATACTGGAGAACAGAAATCCTAATGCAGCAGTTTAATTACGTGCACAGAGATCGTGGCTGTCGCATGCATACACTATGCACCGTGAATCAGTTACAGGATATAAACGTCACTCCCCGAGGTGAATTCTCCGGAGAATATCCTAATGGGTTCTCACATCAGCTCGCTCAGACTTGCTTTGGAAAAAATACTCAGGGTCTGGCAGGAAAAAAATCTGGGTGATGTCAGAGCGAAAAATTAAATTGCGCTCACACAAACGGCTCCTGCTGGAAATATCAGGAGTTTTCTTTTAACTTCTTATTAGTCATTAGTTTTTAATGTCTGCCCTGAACTTTCAGCCCCAGTATTAAATTAGATAAAGGTCTTTAAAGTTGTCATTAGTGATTTGGGGGAGATGCTTTTTGGTATGACATGGACTTTAAAATGTAAACAAGAGTCACCTTTCACCTGGCACAGTTGGCAGGGACAGCTGGAGCAGGCCTTTGTTGTTTCTTAGTAAAGGCTGGTAATGATATACAGTCTATTTAATCATCCTATATGCCTATGATGAAAGAAACCAATTATATCCTTTGATTACGTATGAAAGCATTACAAATTAGGGTGTATGTGGTTTATAGAACATAATTGTCTTTCATTCCTCTGGTGTTTGCCTGGTCTGTAAGTGTGTGTGTGTGTGCGTGATTATGTTAGTGATGATGGACCTGACACCCCCGGAAGACAGTGACCTAGCAATTGACTTACGGGCCATTTATCCCCCACCCTTGTCAGAAGCCATTGGTGCGAATGTCACAAGATCAGCAAGGGGTGTGAGTTTGTAGAAGAGTGTGTGCTGACCATCAGTCGAGTTGTGTGTCACTGATATGGAGTGTTACAGCCGGAGGGAGGAACACCAACATTCTCACATAAAAAGCTGAGGGTCTGCTGTGCGAGGTCTCCCGATATGATGCAACCAAATGCTGGGTTCTTACATTCTGAAGCATTTGGGATTTGAAATCTTCTTATGCAGCGGGTATTAAATAAGTCCTGATTTCAGAACCTTTAAAACTTATTATGTGCTATATTTGTGTTGCCATAACATTATGGATTTAACATAATCATTGTTTTTGGCAATTTGACTAATGTAAGATTATTTTAAAAGGTTTAAATCCTGTCTTTTCTCAAAGTAATCACTGAAAACATCGGCCATTCGGTATGACCTACGCACCCATCCCTCTCTTATTTATCAGTGAATAAATGATGTAGTGCAAGGACAGGCTTGTAGAAAACAGAGAAATGAACAAACGACCAGAGGTGACTTTGGGGAAACTGTAAATGTAGTTTAATGGGAAGCATTGCAGCCCTACGTCAAGCTAGGTACTCTGTCTCTGTTCCGAGAAATGTTTTTCTTTCAGGTTTACTGGAATCAGCATCTCTTTCAATCTCGTACAATAACCGGAACAACAGTTAGCAATGTAGAGTTTGTTTTTTTTACCTTCGATTTCAAAATGACGCAGCAGCTGAAACATTCTGTGGTACATTGTGATTTTTGAAATGGCCGGCAACAATTCTATTTCTATAATTCAATTCTATGAGTTTTTACAGAATATCTTCATTCACTAATTAAAGGAACAACAGTGCAGCTATACATAAGTTTAATCACTGTCAACAAAACAATAGGGTTAAAATGGACACACTTTGGTTAAAGCTTCAGCAACCAACTCTATTTCTAAGTTTGAAGGATATGCTTTAAACTTAATGATTTGCTCAGCTAGGCGTTATATACATATCCTCTTGGATATCATTGATTTAGTTAAGGTTTGCAAACTCATTGTCAGAGTCACTGTCCTGTACTGTAGTCTTGTGTCTCCATCTATATCAAACTGACCTCATATGAAGGTACCTCCGCAGGTGTTGGCGTGCCTGATTCTACGGTCAGTTTTTCAGCATTGTTGGCACCAAGGATAATCTGCAGTTTTACAGGTGCAGTCATCATCCAAATGCTTCTGTCTATTAATGATAAACAAGTCAAATGCATTAATATTCATTATAAACTTAAAGACGAGACACTGTCTTTGATCACATATAAACCAAACTGGACATTTAAGCAAACAGGAACCACATTAGGAGTGAACAATATGGAAAAATGATATTACTTTAATTTCTAAGACACATTTTTAAGATATTTTCCAGTGAAAACAATCTCATTTCTCAAGTTAAAAATCTAGCCCTGGAAGAATAAATAAAAGTGTCATGGTTTTGTCTTATTTTTATTTCACAGTTTTGATTTCGTATTTTGTTTTAGTTCTCATTTTCCCCAGTGTTTCCCTGTGTCCTAACATAAAGTGTCTATGTTAACTGTGTCCCGGTTCACACGGCAGGATAATGAGGCTAATTTTGGCCCCGATTCTCAACTTCCGATAATCTTAAGGACGCCCCGATCATCATAAGATTATCTTATACGATCATCCTGCCGTGTGTGGTGTGTTGAGACTGCTCTCGTCTGGTCGGAAGAATGTCGGGACCGCGCCGATCTCAAATCCGGGATATTCAACATGGATTCAACAGCTTTTTTTTTTTTTCATATAAAAAAACAGCACAAACAATCGCCCGTTAGTAGACTCTGGAATCACGTTTGATCTCGAGAGGTTTTGCGAGATTTCCTGTCTGATCGGGGGACGTTTGCGAGTGAAATCGGTTCGTGTGTGGTGTGTTGATGTTGCCGTGTGGCCGCACACCACACACTGTACGACCGAAACTGTAAAACCTCTGATTATTTATCGCCATGTGTGTGGTCTCTAAAGTTTTGGAAATCGGCCGACAATTTTAAAATCCTGCCGCGTGAACCAGCCTTACGGATGGGTTTGAGTATTACATTTTGTGTGCCTTCAGTGTTCCATGTTTCACTTCTTAGATTTCATAGAGAACATAGTGTTGTCTTTATTCCTGTCTTGTACGTTTCCCTCCACTGTTGATGGCCCTCATTCTGTTCACCTCAGTCTCGCCTGTGTCTGCTTCCCCTCTGTGTCAGTTCATCGTCGTCTTGGTTCATGTTTCCTCTGGTTCCTAGTGTTCAACCCTTTATGGATTTTTAGTAGGACTTTTGAATAGTAAGTTTTGCCTTTTAATTTAAATACATATTTTCATCCCTGCAGTTGGATCCTCCTCCCTGTTTTGTTAACACATTGTGACAAAAAGATCATTTAAGCTAGGTTCAAACATTTTTGATCTACAGTAGGCGTATTATCTCTGTACACTACTGCATATATTTGAGCTTCCATCTGTAGTTCCATCACTGTCAACTTATACCTTTTTTTGTATTTAACTAAGTAATTTTTGTACACTTTATTCTTCTGTTGACACTTCTTCTACTTCTATCTTTGGTTTAATTTAAGTATACCTGCACTGTTTTTTATTTACTTCTCTGCGTGGCTTTAATGATGTCTGGGAGGCTGAACTCAGGATGTCCAGCCGCCCTGTAATGGCTCATAAGAGAGCTTGAATTTCTCTTCAATATGTTGCTCATCACTTTCAGACATGTCTGTCTGAACACTAGTCTTAATGTCTAACTGGAATTCTTCTAATACTCCACTGTCTTCATGTTCAGCTAAAACATTTGGGCGGTCCAAAACATCTTACAAATATTCATCATCCAGGTTTAAAGTCACTGTCGAGATAACAATGGTGCATTTCATTGGCTTTAAGATGTACACTTATATGCTAAAAATACTCATTATTCGCAACTCGCATCAGAGAACGCAAAAACCAGACTGTTGGACGTCGGTACGTTATGTACTCTGTAGAGATGCCACCTGAGTGCACTCCATTTATTCCAACAAATTGCACATTCAATACAACCGTGTACGCTTTGTGGGTGATCAACTGCAAACATTTGTAAATGATAAAAGGTGATTAAATTGTGTGGGCGAGATCATTTAAATGAGGGTTTTGCATATTTTACTGGTTTACACCTTGGAGAGTTTGGACGGAGAACAGAAGAGCTAGATATTAGATAAACAGGAACAGGTGAAATTAAGAGAATATATCAAGATATTTGGCGAAGAACAAAAAAAAAATGGATATTTGAATGGATTATTGAAAACAGGGTCTCTTTTATTCCCTCCTGTGTTCTTCCCCTCTTGAAGATGGCTTGTCATTGATGGTGCAGGATGTACTAGTAGGATCCTGTTTGTGCATGTGTACTGTAACAGCCTATGTGCGTGTTGCATGATTCACAGAGTGTAAAAACCTAATTTCCCTTCGGGGATCAATAAAGTAAATCTTTGAATCTTCTTCTTTTTGTAATGTTAATAGACAGTGAGTAAGGTCATTTACGTGGGAGGCTCCGCCAACTCTTGTGTCTTGAGATAACACCTGTTATGAATAGAGGCTATACAAACACAGATTGAAGATAGGTTTGCCGGCTCTGTATCTGCTCTGACAATGGCCATCCATACCCTGGCAAGAGGGATCTCCAAATCCAGGTGTTTCCATAGCATAGCAGCCGGGGACTGTGGAGGGAAGAGAGGAGCGCACTGTGAGAACAACCTGTGAAAGAGGAAAACCTCAGGTAAAGATGTTATGTTGGTGAGAAGAGGGAAATAGGAAGACATAAATAACCCTATTCAGACTGTCGTTTCTGAACACATGTACATGTTTGTTTGTAGAAATGCTTTACGCCCCTGTTATGCTTCGTGTAACACGGAGGGGAAGAGGTGATCCTCCCTCTGTATACTCTTCAGAGGTAGAAACAGAGGCATTACTGAGGTGGAACAGTTTCAGCTGAGCCAGCAGGGGAGCCTTAGCGCAGTTTGCCTGCTGTCTAACTGTGTGTCTGTGTGCCGCTACTGCTGTGCCGTGACTCCACAGTGCTGAAACGCAATGTGTTTACAGACTGGGACATTACACAGTCACACAACAAATATAAAGTATACAGTTGTGATTTGGAACTTTTGCGAAAAAAGCAGTCTAAAAAAGTTCTTATGTCAAGTTACATTTTTTTTTAGGCTACCATGGCTGACATAAATGTACAGTGTCTGTTAAAGATTATTGAATGGGATAAAAAAATAACTGTCTGCCATTTGTTTTTCTGTGATTCCAAGCATGTTATCACCTGTGGAGGAAAAAAAAATCTGACTTCATGTCATCGTGCCAGTGTCTTCTTCTCACTACAAAGACAGCAGCTGTTTGTACGCAACACTGGGCGCCTGGGTCAGCAGCTTCGTATTGTCTTGCACATTTCAAAAAGGTAACCCTCAGGACGCATCATTTGTAGATCCGCTTGCAATAAATTTTGTACCGTGAGCCAATGAAGCCAGGCTCCTCCATTTTCCATGGTAACATATGAAGGATCAAGTCAATTCTGGTTTGGGATTAGGATGAATTCCTTGAGTGAATGGTGTATTTAACGTGACCTATTTCTTTGAATTCCATTTCCAATTCAATTTACATTGATGGACTTTGTAAATTTAAGAAAAACGAAGCTCTAATTCGATGAAAAGTACTGTACGCCTCAAGCAAGGATTTGGTTGCCAACCACAGCCAGCCTTGCAATCTGACTTTAGCGGAGACACATCAGAGCGGAACTGAAATGGATAGACTCCAGACGGCTCCAGACACACAAACAGCGCATATACTGGCATACACGCACAAGTACACATGACTGCTAATCTGATCTCTTGGGACCCCTTTGTATTGTTCTAAAACCCAAATGCCATCCATCCAGTGCCCATGTGTGGGAGGAAGCAATGACTCCGTGTCTTTGTTTTTCCCTCTTGAAGGCGAGCGTGTCAATCCTTCCTTCTAAAGCCAGATTGAATAGGTATGGTGTGTGTATGTGAGTGTGAAAACAAAGGTGGGTGTTTAAATGTCAGATCCCGTAATTGCATCACTTGCTTTACTGTCGGTCCAAGTAAACCTCGCTCTGTTTCCACTGAACCTACGCACACAAAGTGCAAACATTAACTGCGTGCATCAGAACCAGACGGTTGTTATCGTCCACAGTCCTCATGATCCCAGGCTTTCCCTCTTTGTGGAATGGAAGAAGAAGACATTTGGCAGACTGCTGTATTGTGTTGAACGTTTAGTATGTCGAATTACTGGGTTGATAGTGACGTAGACGGGACAGTTTTTCTTCATTGACAAGGTTCTTTTCTCCAAAGTAAGGAAGGGGCTTCATTGCCTTGGGTGTGGGCGTTCTCAGTTTCCTGTGCTTGCATCTTCTTCTTCACCTTTAGAATCAAGGAGGGACTCAAGCAGAGGTGTTGATTCAGGAGCAGCCATGGTGGAGGAGACGCCACTGCTACACACCAATCTCTCTTCTCTTTTAAAGAGCCCTTGTTTGTATTTTGGTTTGCACATGAAGGATTTCATCTGGTGAAAGGAACTTCACTTCTCCTAAAGCTGGGATCGAGGGCGGTCCGAAGAATGACTGTGTTTGCTGCGTGTGTCCTGAACAAGGCTGTGTTTAGGTGTTGCAGTTTGTTGTTGTTCTAGCAGCTTGCTACAGGCTAGCTCACTCTTCTTAAAATGTTCAACCAGACACCTCGCAGCCCCCGACAGCTTTTTCTATGCTTGGATGTTTTAACGCAGAATTGATTCCCCAAAATCACAACGTTCTAAAGTGTGAGGATCTGTTTTATGGAGCGAGCGTCATAAATCTGATCAATAGGAACTTGAAGCAGATGCTCAATCATTCATTAATACAATGCTCCTTTGAGATCAGTGTTTCCCCCAAAGAGCTGAAACATGGACAATCTTTGAGTCACCGCACTCCAAGTTATGTCAACCCCCCAAAAAAGCTGATATCAGAGATCACTGTTTCAGCATGATCATATTATATTTAGTCCCCCTCCGAGTCAAACAGGTATCAGATAAGATAGTCAGCACGGTTAGATAAGATTTATTTCAAACATTAACCACTGCTGATGATTACAGTGGAGGATATGATTTATGCCTCCTTCATTGAAGCAATCAGCATAATTTCCCTTGGTATGACACACAGGCACAAGTAAACAAACACACACACACACACACACACACACACACACACACACACACACATCCAGATGCGCGCACATACGCATGTACTAACACAGCATGCACACACAAAGACCATTTGATATAATGATGTCTTACTGTGAGCATTCCTCTGAACACTCCCCTCTGTGAGGAGATTCTTAAATTATGTACCGACATACCTGAGGCTGAGTTTATTCACACACACACACACACACACACACACACACACACACACACACACACACACACTGTTGTGTGTGTGTGTGTGTAGGAGTTTGAGTTGTCTATCTTTGGAGACAGTTGTTCTGTTTCATGCAAAAAGCTCAGTCTATCATAAAACGTTTCCCTTGGTGGTTAATATCAGACTTTTCCGATGTTAGGAAAACACAGGTTTCCTTTCTGATTTATGCTTTTACTCAGCTCAGTACTGATTTTATGAATTAACACTTTGGGAGCTGATACACTTATGTAAAACATGTCTTCTTTTCACTGGCAGAATTCATCGAGACACAGTTCTAGGCATGAACATGGTTCCTTCTTTACTCCTAAACTATAACATTCTGTCTACTGTCCCTTGAAGGGCTTTGTTTGGGATTAGATTCTTGCCTTGATGAGCATCCTTCTTTAATTTTGAAACAGAAATGACATCTATTTACATTAGTTGACATTTTACACCGTCCTCATGGCCTTCAGGTGGAAAGGAATCAGTCCAGCTAAGTGCTTACACCAGCAGTATCTGGAAAGAAGATGGTCTTGTCTCCCAGGTTTTGACTGATGCTCTTAATGAGATACTCTGTTTTTGCTAAATGGTCAAAGCTTTTATTTCCCTGGTGTGCTGTAGAGCATGTTTGTACAGGGCTGCACTATTTCACCATTTTATGTGGGTGAAATCACACTGGTTCTGTAATGAGTTTGTCCGACATCCCTATCAATCATCCCATCATCCATGTACAGTTTCTGTCACGCACACACACACACACACACACACACACACACACACACACACACACACACACACACACACACACACACACACACACACACACACACACACACACACACACACACACACACACACACACACACAGCATAAGTCATCTCAACATGTTTATGGAAGCACTTAGATCGATAGGCGGCCCCAGCCTCTGGCCATCAGGAATCAATACTGCAGCACATAGTGAGGACACAAGGAAAGAACAAAGCATGATACACAAACTCATACACATAAAACACACACACTGAATGCAGTGTAATGAACAAACACACTGACAGAAACACACCCCTGTCCTGACCGGTGAATGATTGCTGTACTCCTGGGGACTATGTGATAAGGGATCCATTTGGAGCTAAACTCAGTCCTGTCCTCAGTGATCCAGAGGGCAGACACAAATGAAAGACAGAATGAAATGCATCATTGCATGACTTTAATAAATCATTTACACAGTGAGTAGACCCAAAAATGTATGAAATATTCTGTATTCATGTAAGCAGAACTTTGTTCATTCAAAGGATTTTTTTTCTATTCTTTTTTCAGGTGATTTATTTTTGATCTTACACAGAGAGAGAGAGTGGATAAAGTAGAGAGAGAGAGAGAGAGAGAGAGAGAGAGAGAGAGAGAGAGAGAAAAGTGGGAAATCAGAGAGAGAGAGAGAGAGAAAGAGAGAGAAAAGTGGGAAATCAGAGAGAGAGAGAGAGAGAGCTCTTCACTTGAATCAACTAATTGTCACAATTTTCCTTCTGTGGATCATTAGAACCAGGTCAACTGTTCAAATGTGAAGTTTACTTTTTATTCTGCAGAATTCTGTGATCCTAGTCCCTTAAGCCTGGTTCACACGGCAGGATAATTACGCCGATTTTGGTCCCGATTCTCCCCTTCCAATAATCTTAAGGACGCCCCGATCATCATAAGATAATCATCCTAATCATCCTCAAGATCATCCTGCCATGTGTTCAGACCGTTCTCGTCTGGTCGGAAGAATGTCGGGACCGCTCCGATCTCAAATCGGGAATATTCAACATGTTGGATTGTTTTGGCCCGATCTCTCATCATCTGTGGTGTTTCCCCCCCGAGGAGAAAACCAGCACGAGCCTGTTGAATGTAACGCATAGCCAATCAGAAAGCGAGGTGACGCAGTAGCGGAAACACCGGTAGTAAAACAACAACTACTCACCTCCATATCAACATGTAGCAAGTACAGCTCATGCTCCCGTTGTCTCCACTCCTTTGACCGACGCCTCTTTTTATTTTTCACATGAAAACAGCACAAACGATCCCTATTACATCCTCTTCGTCCCTTTGTTGACTCTGGAATCACGTTTGATCTCGAGAGGTTTTGCGAGATTTCCCGTCTGATCGGGGGACGTTCGCGAGTGAAATTTGTGTGTGTGGTGTGTTGATGTTGCCGCCGTGTGGCCGCACACCACACACTGTACGACCAAAACTGTAAAACCTTTGATTATTTATCGCCATCTGTGTGGTCTCTCAAGTTTGGGAAATCGACCGAAAATTTTAAAATCCTGCCGTGTGAACCAGCCTTTACTTTACCTCTCTTTGTTTTTCTGTTTTCATTCAAATTTCCTTTTTCCATTTTTGATTTCATTGGATTAGTTCTTTTATGATCTCTACAAGGATTTTCGCACTGGAAAGGGATGGGAAGGTGAAGGCAGCCTGTGCCAGAGGTGCACGATTAACTGGCTGGTGAACAGAATCTGCCGATGTCAGCCTGTTCAACTGGGCTTGCTGGCTGCTCCTGTCCAATATATTCTACTCTGTGCCAATCTCAAATTTACACACAGGATGTCCAAATGTGTGTTTTATGGGCATTTAATTCACATTCCTATGATAAATTGTGGCTAATGTGGAACATTTACATGATAAAATGGAAAAAACAGGATATGTATCACATAGGAAATATAAACTAATACATGTTGATTCAAAGATATAAAACAAGATAAAAAAAATAATTACACCTGCAAACAGCAACAGCAGTTTACCGGAGGATGGTATGTGGGTGCAGTAGGTCAATGATAACTTTGTGAAGGTAGCATTAATTCCAAAACCACTATGCAGGTTTTGCTGTCAAAGAGAAAATGTGTTTCTCAATGTCTTCATATTTCCTCGAGTCAATGCCAAACCTCATTGAGCAAGTATGACCATGACTTACCTGCATCCCCGACCTGTCAACCATTTAAAAATGTTTGGGGCATTAAGAGATGTAAAAATAAGCTAAAAAAGACTGTGAACACTTTAAATCTTACATCAGGCAAAAATGATGTAAGAATGGTTAAACATCTATTTTTCAAAATGACAAAAAATGGTCTTCTGTAAGAAGAAGAGGTGATGCAATAAAGTGATACAAATGGACCCCCTTGCAACTTTTAGGAAATGCAGTGCTGGCATCCAATTTAAAGGCAGGGTTGGTCATTTTCTCCAGATACACTTTCTAAGATTTTGGTTGAAATTGTCTTTATGTCCTGACAGACATTCATAATTCATGTCCACTGAAAAAGGAACAGAGACGAGCCGTCATCTGTAGCAGTTGTAAGCTTGTAAGAACTTGGACCAATGACTGCCAAGAGGTACCAATCCAATGAACCAATCATGTCTCTCTGTCTCCCTGCTCGTTCTCTCCCCCATGCATGCATGAGCCCACACTCTAAGCATAAGCTGAACTCCGCTTCAGGACCAATGGCGCTAGTGCATGTAAGTGAGGGGCGTGGCTTTTGAGTGAACACAGAGGGGCGGAGGGGTTGGCTGCAGATGGAGCATTGAGGGAATGCTACTTTGAAAATTCTGCTGGTTTTTGAAAATGACTAACCCTGCCTTTAAAATGGGCATGTAATTATCCAAAACCAATTGTCGTTGACTAATTCAACGCCAACATTTGGTAAGTTGTCTATGTTATGCTAATTATCACAGTCAGGTTATATGTACATTATATACAACATCCCAAATGTTTTGGAAAGAGAATGGCACATTTGATGGTGCATTTCAGTGTCAGTCTCTTCACAACTACAAGGATACAAACCTCCTTTGGAAGAAATGTACACCTCCTTTGATACTGCATGCTTTCATCTATCCACACACTGAAGGCATTCTTTAATTTGTTCAAGAGTTTGATCCATGAGCAAATGCTGAATCGTACAGCAATGTGTCATATTTCACTGTAACTTTAATTGTTTTATTTTAACAGGTTTTGGC
The DNA here is from genome assembly GCF_947650265.1 of Symphodus melops. NCBI lineage: Eukaryota > Metazoa > Chordata > Actinopteri > Labriformes > Labridae > Symphodus > Symphodus melops. The sequence continues at coordinate 14,764,394 of NC_136703.1, forward strand.
TTTTTTAATGACTTATGTAAATGATTATCAATGAACTATTTCAAGAAAAAACACATCTATTTTGGACGATTTCAAACAAGCTTGTTACTTCAGTGCCAGAGGACTGGAGCTGTCTGTCTCCCTGTGTTGATATGTGTGAGCACACACAAACGTGCGTGTGTGTGTGTGTGAGTGAGTGAGTGAGTTTCTGTGACAGCAGGATCAGTGTGCGCCCCCACAGGCTGTAACCCCTTTTAAAACCTACTCAAAACGCTTTAATTAAAATGTCTCCCACAATTACAGCACATTGTGACGCTTTGACCTTCACACCTTCCATGAACACTGTGTCAGAAGTGTCAGTTTATCTCTCTCTTTCACTCACTCACAAACAGCCACTGTTGCTGTCAAGTCCAAATGACAAGTTGTTTTGATAACTATCTTACGTTAGGTCAGAGTGCAGAATTGATTCATCATAGTTTACATCATGCAAAGTGGGAATGAGACCTCGTATGATTGGTTTATCAGAGAGTTTGTAGAGTGGAAACATTTGGCTCAGATTATTAAACCACTTTATTTGGAGCTGATATCACCTGTACCAATAATGATGATTATTGATGATGATGACATGATTTTGACACCTCATTGTCCAGGACATGTATGTAACTAGGACTGCAACTAACTAATGATTAATTAAAAAAAAAAAGGAAAAAAAAGAGAGAAGAATCTTTAGCAGATTATTTTTCCTCTTCAACAATAAATCGGGTTAGGTTTCAGGTTTAAATTGACTCCCTTTATTCCCAAACAGAACAACAGGTTGTTACTTGAACGTCCCTGAGCCTAAAGATTTATGTAATTATTAAGAAAAAAAAAAAAAATCTTGGCAGGCTTTGCAACATAGCTTTATCAGGCCATGAACTTCAAGAAAAAATGCTCACAACATTTTTTTTTTTATTTAACCTTTGAGTCTTAAAACCAGGGGGGACAAGGCTTTCTCTGTGGTTGGCCCCCGACTTTGGAACACCCTCCCCCTCCACGTCCGAACAGGCCCCACGGTGGAGTGTTTTAAGTCTCGTCTTAAGACCCATTTTATTTATTACTTTGCGTGAGTTTTGTGGTCCTCTGTATCTTTTACTTATTTTACTAGTTTACTACGTCTTTTATTGATTTTATTGTTTTATTTATGGCATTGTCTTGGAAATTTTTGTTTAATTGTTTTTATTATCATATGTACTTTGGAGACATTTTTGTTGTTTAAATGTGCTATACAAATAAAGTGGATTGGATTGGATTTATCCAGGAGAAGTCCTGCAGAAGTTGCACTCACAACATACAGACAGCGATTAAAACATACAGTACATACTTTGTGCTCTACAAGGAGTGTAATACTCCTTATTCACTTTATACTGATGACAGATGTTCTTTGAATGAAGGACTTTTATTTGTAGAGTTACTGGATTCTTAATGTTATCTCCAGTTGTGTTTGTCTTTAAAATCCTGAACACCTTTTATCATTTTTCGGCTGTTTCACTTGCCTTCTTTTTATTGCCTCTTCTATTTTTGTGAAGCACTTTATGATGGTGTTAAGAAAAGTGCTTGAAGAGTCCTTTTACGAGACCGACCGCCCAGAAATATCCGACATGTTGGCACAGAAGAGCTGCACTGTTTACGTCTTTATAAAGAGAGGCCTTCAAAAGAACGAGTCGTTGCTCTGCTTGGTCAAGCTATCGTTAGCACATTAAGACTCGTCAATGTCGTCGTGTCGGCTCCTCGTCTCTCTGATTCACTGAGAGACACACACACACACACACACACACACACACACACACACACACACACACACACACACACACACACACACACACACACACACAGTGGGGAATATATCATTGATCTGAATGTGACAACCCACCACTAACGTTTGAATCCTGTCTTGTCCCAAAGCTTCTGTGATTACAAAAATCTATTTTTAGCTCACCAATGTATAGAAAAAATGGTTGTTGATTATAACATTTCTGCTATCTTTATAATTTAATTGACAGTAAACAATCCCATTTGTTGCCAACAGTTATAATGATTGATGCACTATTTAACACTGTTGCCAGGACATGATGGCGCTGTATAATAAATGAAACATATTTGTATATATACTCTGACTGTGAGGTAGAGGAAAAGAGACAGTCTTGTGCATGACTTTCAGGTCAATCAGTGATTGGAGTTCGTCACAGTCCCAACAGTAACCTATGTGTTCTCCATTAAAAAAACAAAACACCTGTCTTACTTTGAAAAGGAGTTGTGGTACATAATTAGGCCTCCCATTTTCAAGTGCATTAACCCTGCACACTTGTTGTGAATAAACTGTGAATTCCAAACGAGACCAGCTCTTGTGGACATTTTCATTTCTAATCCATTAGGTTTCAAACAAGTAGAGATTAAGTTTCAAGTGCATTGTGATACTAAACTTGGTACCAAAGTCAAAATGTTGGTATTCTGACAATAATAATAATTAAAAAAAACACTAATAATTAAAACTTTAATAGTTGGAAGCTTATTGCCTCAAATGTCGGTTGTATCCTTTTACCCAAAACTCTCCTTTGTTTGCAAAGTTCTAAAAGTTACCCGATTGAAGTGGAAAAGAAATGCTTCCCTTTTATTACATTTCTCTCCACCTCTCAAGGTTTATAGACTTAACTCTGTGTAGATTCAATTACTTGTTACAATGGCCAGTTTTTCCTTTTTTTTTTTTTTTTTTTTTTTTTTGCTGCGTGTGCATCAAAAACCTCCATTTCTTAAGAGTGCTTCAGGGCACTTGACTGAGATTGTGTTTGCCTTATCAAGCATTTAAAGTGAACATGTGCAGTGTTTTATCTGTCCAGTGCTTTTCTGTTTGGCCATAACAGAGCAATGCAATGGAAGACATCCTCTGTGATTGCAGGATCCTCGCATATATGGATATATAAGATAGATGTGTTTGAATCAGAATACAGCCATAGGCACAAACACACACACACACACACACACACACACACACACGCACACACACACACGGCAGCTTGCTGTGGGGTAAAAGATGGACACAATGCGCTGGGGTTTATCTGAAATGTGGAATGATGATGCCGGCCAAGGCGCATGATTGGTTATCCCATTTAGACCGAAGCCTGTGATTGGTTGTCTTATTGGACTGGCTCCCATCATGCATCATACAGATTCATCTGTTCCTCTGGGTCTGCTCAAGTAGGACCGATCCATCTCTCCCTCCATCCTGCTCCCTCTCTCTACCTCCCATTACTAATCTGTCCTCCTCCCTTCATCTTTCCCTTCATCTCTTCGCCCTGACTGCATCACCCATCCCTCTCTCGCTTTATGCGTCTGTCCCATCATCATCCTTCCAGCTGCTCGGACCCATCCCTTGCCCATTCCCCTCTCGTTGTTCCCCACCTTCATTTACGTACTTGCCTCCTCTCCTATTCCTTCATCCCTTTGCTCCATATACCTTTCCAATCATCTTTCAACCGTGTCCCTCATTTCCTGCCAGTTCTCTCCCCTCTCCTTTTTCTTTCCCCCTCTCTCCACCTGTTCCCGCACAACTCATTTCTCCACTGCAAGCTGGTAAAGTGAAGAAATGATTATGTGGGGCCATTTATCAGGGATGTGTTGTACCAGCTGCACAGACCACGGCAGGGACGAAGGGAATGAAAGTGCAGTTAAGATAGTGATAGGGAATAGAAGAAAAAACACATTTGCAACACTCCTTTTTAGCGATCACTGATACATCGGTCAACAAAAACACAGGTCTCTTGCTCGAAACAAAGCTATTCACCTGCAGTTATACACCACTTTATTTAACTCTTGAAACACTGCAGGACACTCTGGAGAAAGAGAGAGAGAGAGAGAGAGAGAGAGAGAGAGAGGGAGAGAGTTCCCTGCCTCACTCTAAATCGATGTTTATGTTTTTCTTGCTGCCGAGCCGCCATGTGCGACCATCAGTCTTTGAGTCAATCAAGTATCTCGGGCCTATCCATCTCCTCCTTCATTCCCCGCTCCCTTTCTTTTCTTCCGATCTGCTTCTCTCCACATCCCTCCCTCCATCTTGTTGCTCTTCCTGTATCTCTTATCCCAACGTTGCTTCACAGATCCATCTTTCTGTCGCGCTCTGTCTGCACTGCCTTTTCTTTTTTTGGTTTTGTTTGTTGCTACTACCTCTCTCTTTTCCACTGTTCTTCTTTCTTTCTTTCTTTCTTTCTTTCTCTCTCTCTCTCCAACCCTCCCCCCTCTTTTTTTTCTGCCTCTGTCTCTCTCGGGAGAGTTGTTATCAAAAGCGATAGCTCACTAGCTTGAAAATAATAAGTACCATCTTTTGAAGTCTGCGATGTCTGCTTGACGTCTCTGTGGTGTTTCATGCAGATATTGCTCCCATTTGTGACGGGGATAAACAAAAGATTAAACTTATTTTAAGGTCAATATCTGTGTGTGTGTGTGTGTGTGTGTGTGTGTGTGTGTGTGTGTGTGTGTGTATTTATTTTTGGTAAGTTCCCCCCTAAGGGTCCACAGTGGCCTCCTGTCACCTTGCCAATCATATCAGTTAGGTGTGTTCAGATAACCTTATCTTTCACTAAGCTCTGCATAGCCACAGGGCTGCCCCCCAAACACGCACGCACACACACACACACACACACACACACACACACACACACACACACACACACACACACACACACACACACACACACACACACACACACACACACACACACACACACACTTTTTTTTTACAAAGCAAATGAAAGAGCCTAGAGAGCAGATAAGGATCGATGGCGTTAAATCAAGGACATGCTCTATGCTGCTTCTCTCTGTCTATCCCTGGCTCTTATCTATAATGGAAAAGCCATACATTTACAGCTCTTTGCCTACCTTTCGGTTACGCTCAATCACAACGTAAAATACTGCTGCAAACCGCTAGTGTTGGAAAAACAACATGCACAGTATTGTCCATGTGCACTATAAGCTGACTGAGAGAGAGAGAGAGAGGAGCAGGATAGTGCTGTGCTGGGAGATTTTGCCTCTAAACTATTTAAGAGTTATTGAAAAACAGAATAATAACCACTGCTATGTGATGAGCAGATCTAGTATACAGTCTGTTCAGCAGTTCAAAGACAACCCAGTTTTTCGCTTTTTTTTTTTGCTAACTCAGTACAACGGAGGTCTGTTGAGTCTGTGAGTTGGTGAAGCTTTAGAATTGACGAAGCATTGTTTGCACAACGTGTTTCCCGTGGCACAGTTAAATCATCTTCACAAAACTGATTAAAAAGAATTTTTGAAATCATGAAGTTTTCATTGTGTTTCTGTAAATAATTGTGTTTGTGATTCCTGCGGGCGTGTAGGTGGGTTGACCCGGCGATGCCACTCACAGCAAAATGTTCCGCAAAATCAGCTCAGAACGACGACTCTGATTCGCATTATGTTTCATGTATTTCAGAGTGTCCAAATAATTTTACAGCTAAAGTGTGCTTAAAACTGTTAAAACCACAATTTAGCGAACATTTCAGTGTTCATCGCAGTATGCTGAACGTGAAGAGTCCCCAGGGAAACATATGACTACTCTATCAGGGTGGGATGGGTCCACCGGATAGATCGGTATGAACGGAGGGGAAGTCCAGATGCTTTTGCTCGCTGTGCTCTCTTAGTTTGTTTACATTGATCTTTTGATATTGGAGTGAACATTTTTCTATCATATAGATTTATGGATGATTAATAATGATTTACTGTGTTACTTTTAAAGCATGTGGTAGCACTCGAGGGAAATGATACACAGATATATATAGGTTCTGTTTTCATGGGGGGCTGGGACTCTGTGGCAATTCAATTTTGTTGTGATTCTTGGCTGCTGATTTGAAGTATTGCGATTCAACCTGTGGCTGATGTTTGGAACATCAGAAGCTGATCTGCTCAGTGCCTCTGTCTCCTTCTTTGGTTCTGGTCAGTCTTACTGTGTCCTGTGGGACGTAAGGCATAAGGGTATATTTAGCTTGATAACGTTAGGTTGGTTGGTCAACAACAGCTTCTCCAGATAAAAGTGGAATGAGTTTTGCTCTTCAAATAAGAGTAGGTACGGTGTGGTTGTGTGGAGGAGACAGAGTAAAGTACCCAGACAGTTCTAAAAATGCCATACTCTATGTTTCCCATAGAAGCACGCGACATGAGCAGTGGATTTCTGCTCGTCTTCACTCCTTTGCCCTTCTGATCCACAGAGACCCGCTCCTCATCCTCGGTGGCTCGTCCTTATTCTGTAGCTCAGCAAAGGATCCGTGCTTTTTTTTTTTGATGATGATGGATATGACAGGCATCCAACGTTGACTGCAGCTGCAGAAAAAACATGGATCAATCAGAGCATTTAAAGGACAGACGCACAGTCAACAGAGTTCTTGCTCTCTTTTCTGTCTTTCTCTTTTTCTCTCTTGTGCTTTTCTCCCACGTGCGGTGATTTGATCGATTAATTTAACGTTTCCGTCCCTCTGAATTATCTGTCAAGTGAATGTGGAACACAGTAATGTGCAGGGTTTGTTTCTTTTCAAGTAATGGATTAATACAAACATCAGTCTATGTCTCCATCTTTAAGACATGCCTTTATTTTGAAATCCCACCGTACGTCTGGTTTTACAGTTTCCGCCCAGCTGGCTACCATCCTGAACTTTCAAACAACAACAACTCCCAGCAAACAGACTGCCAATGTCATAAGTAATAAGGCATTCCCCTAGTTTGTTATTGTTGTATTAAGTCTCTTTACTCAAGGATCACCTGCAGTGAGAATTGAACTAGCTGAAATGTACTGTAGTAGTAGTAGTAAGTACTTTGTTTATTCAGTCAAAAACAATGAAGGAAAAAATGGGCATTCTCCAGAAACTTAAAAAAAGAAAAACGGAGAAAAAAAGAAAACACAACCGAACAATTTATGGCCAAAGGGCTTAGCCTGAAGTTTAACTTATTATACCTCGCCGTGTACACAATTCAAGTGAAGTTTATTCTATGAATACACACAAATATTAATAAACAAACAAAAAAAAGAAACAACAGCTAATAATTCTAACAACAATATACAGGAATACCGTCAATTCACTCTATTCATTCCCGTTATCGATTTTTTCCCAGACATTTTACATATAAGCTGTCTTTTTAAATATCCTCCAATTAATAGATTTAAAAAAAAATGATTGTCCAGTTCATTCCATAAATTAACTCCTCTTACAGAAACACATCTACTTTTTTTTTATTAGTTCTTGCCTTACGTCTTTTAAGTTCCTCTGAGGCTGTACGGACTCTCACATGTTCAGAATACACAATGGAAGATTGCAACTGTGTGCCTTTTACATCACCGCCAGTGTGTTAAGGTTGACAATATCGGATATTTTAAATATACCTAACATAGGATAAATAGGATTTGTTGGTGCGTAAGGGTCTGCGTGATTAACAATTCTGACCGCCTTCTTTTAAAGTAAAAAACATAGGGTCAGTATTTGTTCTATAATTATTTCCCTGTTGATGAAGAACATCCCAGGCAGAGACAATAATGTCAGCGATGCCCTTACCTTGTTTCATTATTGACCAGACACTTAAGCAAGACCCTGCCCATCATCCACTTGCTATCTTTACCAAATCCCTCAGTCTCACTGCTAGACCACTACTGAGTCCAGCAGATTTGGAGAGCCTCATTATATTAATCACACTGTCATTGTCATTTCTAAGTGGAGGCTTACGGCCAAGGATTCCCTGAGGTGGATGTGTGGAGGGAATGATGACGCAAGGTCTCGAAAAAAGCTGAGAACCTCACTTAAATGTTAGTGTGCACGAGTGCGTGTCTGACACACTGTAACACCAGAGCCGTGCAGTTTCTTGACGTCTCTTTGAACCCCCAGGTAAAGTTTCTAATAAGCTAATAAGTGTCACCTGATCTAGTCTGGATCAACGTAAGTAGTATCTATGCTAATCACCTAAAACAAAATCATGTTTAAAAGTATCGGAGGCTTCCAGGCAGTATGAATGAGTCATAAAAACAGAAAAAACACTTTTTTGGTTAAAAACAAGCAAACCGGTTGTATTCCATTTTTTCGACCCAAAAGCAGACACTACGGTGAAACTGTTCCTCTATGCTATACTTAATATATTATACTATACTTAATACTTAAAACTCCTTTATTTTTTAGTTCTATTCTATTCTATTATTGTGAAACTGTGTGTTTATTATTATTTTTATTGAATGGCCTGCGGAAAAGTCCTTACATTTCACTGCACATCTGTATGAGCACGTGACAAATGAAAATCTTGAATCTTGAAGCTGAAAGCTCAGTGAGGTTTATTGGAAGTCTGTGGACGGTGGGACTGGCTGGTTGAGGCGTCTGTATTTTTGCTCGACAGAATTATGATGAAGTTGGCTTTTCGTTACCAGACCCATTTTATTGTGACATGATGTTACTGAATCGAGATGGCATGAAGGCTAATGCTGTGATGGATCAGTAAATGAAAGTTTAAAGAAGAGTGTCGGCTGGTGATGATCCATTATGGAAGGATGCACACAAACGGACCAGAAAGCTCCACAGGTCTCCTTTCAGTGAGAATTTTATTTTCTCACTTTTATTGGTAGGAATTCTTTTTACCTGTCATACAGGAAGTGATGATGAATGACGCCAGTATCAATTTCATATTCATCAAACTGAGACTTTATCCCTATTTATATACATGTAATGATGTCTGCAGCTTAGATATAAACCAGTCAGTGTCCCCCTAACGGCTCGTCTGTTCTGGGCGTGTGTGTCTCTCCTGATACGTCCGACTTGTTTGAATTAGACATGACCTCTCACTTAAAAACCCCGGAGGCAGATCGTGATCCTTTCATGATCTTCTATGATAACCCAAATAATAAAATCTTTATATCGCACCGAGCTGTGAACATAATACAGATGCTCTCTTTTTATTTTTTTTTCTCTTTCCACTTGACCTTTGAAAACAGCTGCTGTTACTGCAGTTTTTTTCCCCTTTCAAGTTATTACAAAAAGCTCAAAGATCAGACGGTGATAGCCAATTATCCGACTCATCGCTGTGATAAACAATGTCTCCTGAACCGCTTCCTCTTAAGGTTCGCCATCTAATAAAGAGTGCATCAAAAATGTTAGCTAATATTTAAAAACTGCTGGAGAGTCACTGATGCTTGCAAGGAGTTGCGTGTTCCTGAAATGGGCCAAGGCAATGCCGCCCATGCAGTCATCATGCGATCTGCATTAGTGAAATATTCACGTCGCCTCGTCTAAGAGAAAACTTACAGAAAGGAAAATCTGACAAAACACGGAGCTGGGTAATAAAACATGGACCACTAGGGACTGAACATGTACTCCTTCTGACAGGGACAGACCTTGAATTGAATCCCTTATCCTTTTTGAAGTGCCCAATTATCTCGGCAAAGTTGAGGAAAAGAATGATAATACAGAATTAATGGTCTCAATACAAGGAATATTTTTTTATTGAAATGAAATTAGGATAAAAAGTTGAAGGTCGGGGGAGATAAAGGAAAATATTTAAAGCCTTTTGTAATAGTTTTCTATAATCATTTTTAAAATAAACCTATCTATTTTCAAGTGCTTTAAGTTGGCCCACTTGTATTCCTACTCCACCTATCATGTGTTCTGTACATGCTATAAAAGGCCAACTTAAATGTCAGTAATTATGCTCTCTATTGATGTCAGCATGTTTGAAGTGCTGACTTTAATGTGGGAAGGAGTAGAGAGAGCGAAGAAGCGGAGGAGGAGTGAAGGTGGAGGATGAGCAGAGGTTAATGTGCACGGGGCATCTCAAAGCATTCTTGGCTTGACTCATAGGCCGGCTGAGATCAGACAGAATGGTAGATTGCAGGTTTTACCCTCAGCTATTAGGGCGGCCCTGCTCTCTCTCTCTCTCTCGTCTCTTGCTCCCTTCTTCTTCTCCTTCTTCTTCTTCTACTTCTCCTCATTGCTCCCTTCTTCTCCATCCTCTCATGCAATCACTGCCTCTACTCCCCCCCCCCCCCCCTCCCTTGCACATGCACACAAGGTTTCACGAACACTTTCTTGCTCTGTTTGTTCTCTTTCTCTTTCTCTTTCTCGCCCCATTACTCCAGTCAGAGAAAAGTCTGTTTTTCAGCAGTCCTCTCCTGCTGCTGTGCTGCTGTTGCTGCACACTGTCTTTATGCGGCCACATCATATTTGGTGAGACAGGTAGGGGCTGGAGGAAGCTATTATCCCTCTTTAGATCTCTCTCATGGCTCGTTCTTTCTTTTTCCTACTGTGTGTGTGTGTGTGTGTGTGTGTGTGTGTGTGTGTGTGTGTGTGTGTGTGTGTGTGTGTGTGTGTGTGTGTGTGTGTGTGTGTGTGTGTGTGTGTGTGTGTGTGTGTGTGTGTGTGTGTGTGTGTGTGTGTGTGTGTGTGTGTGTGTGTGTGTGTGTGTGTGTGTGTGTGTGTGTGTGTGTGTGTGTGTACTGACACAGGATATGGTGGACCAGAGTGCAGAAGTTTGGCAAATTAGATTGATTTAAAACCAATGAAGTCTTTTCACATTTAAGTTTCGCAAAGGACAAAATGAAACCGAGCCAAGATTTGAAAATATACATTTATATTCAAATAGGCGAAAAAGATGTATGTTGTTGTTGTAGTTTTGGATATTATTTTTTTCTCTAGTTTTTGTCTGACGAGTCTTTAAAAACATGAACCACACTTTTTAAATACCTTTTTAAATAAACAAGTTGGAAATGAAGACAACTTTTTCATTGTTTTGAGGGAAATTTATTGATGACACAAAGGCTCCACTTGAAGCAGATACAGGATGTGTGTATGTCAGTCAGGGTTCTCAGTTTCCCGAGCAGCCCTGTGATGCAGGATCTTTGGTCGACACAAATCATTTGTCCAAAGAACCAAAACTTAAAGATTACTGCTCGCAGAGAGGTTAGGTGAGCCACTCAAGGCCTTCTCCGAGCAAAATGAACCAATCCCAAAAAACATTTCATTATTGCATTTCTTCACAATTTCAAACTTACACACCATTTGTTCTAATAAACGTAAGCAAATCACATCTCTTGATACTTCAACTATATTTTATGATGAACAGTTTCGAGTCATGGCACCTCATTCAGCACAGCTCCAGTGTTTCACTTGTTACTGTGAGAGAACAGAACTCGTCTGACGTCATAAAAACAAACTTATTCTTGGCTGTTAATGCACTGAAGTCTGTGCGGGAAATGTGGAGTATCGTGTGATAACAAACTGGTATTTAATCCGCAGTGTGAAGAACACTTCATTGATGGATCGTACATTTATAGAAGCAGTGAGTTGGTCAGTATTATTTTTCCTGGGTATTTGTATTATGTGATGCACCTTTATATAGGCAGTCTTACAAATACATGTTTGTTTTTTTATGTCATTGCACCATAGCATGCTGCTCAGAGTGATGTCCCACCATGGTAATGAGTAAATATAAAAATAGGTGGATCCAATGATTCTCTCATTTTCCCTCCATTGAGTTTCCTCCTGAGACGACTCAGCTAATTAGCTGTCAGCCTCAGACAAAGAGATGCAGACACACGAGAGTAATTACATACAATCATACAAGAATTTGCACACACACGCACACACACACACACACACACACACACACACACACACACACACACACACACACACACACACACACACTTAAGCACCTACATCCAAAAGGCTATGTGTTAATGGTGACACTTGACGAGTCAATAAGCCAATGGTTTATCTCCCATCCAGCCTCTCTCCTCTGCTCCACTTCTTATTGATTGCGTCTATAATTATTCACTTTATTTGGAGCTGGATTAGCCTCCATATAGCCGTAAGCAACCCCAAAAACCCTGACCCAATGCATTTCCATTCTAATGATGCCGCACAATGTCACTGCAGGATGTGACACGACGAACCCTGCACATTGTGTCTTCAGTTCATCTCCTGTCTCTCAGTGAGAGTTTGCACGCACATAACACAACTAATGTAAGATGTAGAGACAAGAAGACTAACATTAAATAAGTCGTGGAGCAGTCCAAAGACACATGGTTAATCGGGAGTAAGTATAGTGCTTTAACATTACTCTTAAGTTGTTTTCACTCAAGTGTAAGCGCTTCACTTGTGTATTACAAAATTTCCCCTTTGAAGAGAAATAATCTTATCTGCCTGAATATTCTCCATGAAACAATTTGTAATCGTAAAACGATTTTTTCCTGAGCTGCACACAGGATTAATAATAGATACTTAATCAATTGTATCAAGCCATGCTCACCATTCCTCCTCATTAACCTGTATGAGTAAACCCTGAAAGGTCCAATGATAAAATATTGAAAAAATCATTAAAATTCCCTGATTTACCTGGACTTCATGACACACAGTTGCATTACGAATAAATAATTGCTCGCCACTACGTGAAGAATGTTAAGAACAAGGTACATTTAAATTGCATGATTTCTGATTAAAAACCTTCGACGTCACACATGAAGATCTGAGCGTTGCTGAGAAATGAAGAAAATGAAGTCATCTTAGTCCCCCCCCACCACACACACACACACACACACACACACACAGGTACACGCACACACACACACAGTGTAAAAAGAGTGCTTAAACACTCTACTCCGTCAGACTACTCAATGGGTTATGTGCCAATAAACAAGCTCTCTCAGGCTGCTATCAACGTGATCGATCCACTTATCAATAGCTGACACGGTGGAGTCAGTGTGCTTCCATCCTGTCCATCAATGACTGATCAGTCAATTTGAAACTATTTAAGCAAATAACCCTGGAGGAACAGTCAGAGATGCACACTCAATCCTTTATACACACTCATGCATACGGCATGACAAATGAAACGGGTCGTAAATCTGCTGATATCAAGTAATTCATATTAGCCCATTGATAATATCCTATTAATAATTCTGCTTTTTTAGAGTGTTCTTATATTAAAGTGTTTGCTAAGTATTCAAGCTCTAAGGACAAACAGAGGCCCACACACTTTCAGAAGAACAGTACTTCAACGTGCACTCCAACAACTGTTTCAAAAAGCTGTTACGACCATCAACTATGAACTTAACATAACTCCCTTTTTATTTTCCTGCAAGTTTTTTTTTCTTTTTTTTCTGCCCACTCGGTCAATTCTTCCCTCCATTTCACATCAAGACACACTCATTTCTCGCTCTTTGCTTTTTACCGCCCGTCCGTCTCTTTCGACTGCACTCTTCTCAGCTCCGTTGGAAGAAAACAGTCCTTTTTAATGTCTGTTTTATGGGCTGCACCTCCCTTTTCTTTTTCTATTATGTCAGTCTTGTATCTTGACTGAGATCTAAACTGAAATGTAAAGCTGTCTGCCACATTTATGCACAAGCAGGAAACAAAGTCCGTCCCTCCCTCCCCAGTGCAAAGAAAGAGAAAAGTTCTACCAGTGTGAACGACAGACGGCTAGTTTGTTTCAGTGATGTCATTAATCACAAGTTGCTCAACCAGCCTTTTATTGAGCGTTCCTGTGGTCTGATCATGGCAACGCATAGCGCTTTTCATCATTTGAATAAGTGCTTCACAAGGCAGATGACCTGTGAGCACCCCCCGGCCTCACACGCTGCAGGGGGGGGGGGAGTTTGGTCTCCTGGCTCTTTGTTAGCACAGGGATGTGAGAAGACTGCAAAGACGACGGGTGAAGAGAGGACGTTGCACGCGGGATGGTCTCGGATGAACCTTGTGCACTGCTGCTTGGACTGCCGTGAGATGCTTCTTCCCCTTGTGAAGTAAAGAAGCAGCAAACACAGCCTCTGTCTGTTTCGAAAAGAAGCACTAAAGATTGCTTCTGAAGAAAAGAAGACCTGATTACAACAACATGCTTACTTTAATCAAAAATCCAGTAGAGTATTGTTTTTGTGAGGTTGATATTTGGCCATTCAAGTCTTCATCTTATTTGCTGACTGGTTCAGTAGCTAACCAACAGATTTCATGTTTGAGCCAATTCTTGACCTAAATCATGCAGACATTCACTTCATCGATGTTATTAATCTGTCTGCAAGTCTTGTTGACCAGGAACATTAACTTTCACAGCCGTTCATTCGATTCTTGTTTTTTTCAAACTGGTATGATCGATATTTCCTCGTCATTCTCTTTTTATAACTCCACATTTACAATCAGACATAAACAACTAGAAAGTTTCCCCCTGTTTTTCATTAGCTCCTCTGAACAGCTTTAGACACAAACAATGAGGCAATGGCCATGTTAGCTTAGCAGTCGTTGCCATTAGAGCACGTAGCAGAGTGCTGTTACGTTGTTCATTAACAGACTCAGTGAGGTGAGCCCACGTCGATCTCTTAGGGCTGGCTGCTTGCTGTTGGTTTTTCCTTGTTTTTTGCTGCTTTTTTTGGGGGGTAAATTAAGGGAGGAACTGACATCATGTGGAACAATTCTTTTTAATAGTATTTTAAATTTTGTCTTCAAAAATAAATGTTCTTCTTGGGTGCTAAAAGAAATAGATTAAGAGGCTATGGAATAGTGACACATGATAGCAGCTAACCGCTAACAGCTAACCTGCTAATAAATTCAACAAAGGAAAAAAACAAACAAAACCAACTATGGAAGACATCCAGCACTTCATCTACTCTGCCACTGGCATGTGACTCTTTGTTTCTCTTAGTTTTAGCACAGACAACATGCTTCACATCTTAAATCCACATCCTGCCTGCACATAAGATCACATGTTGAAAATGAAGGTATCCCACAGGTGCTTTCTCCTGGAAACTCTGTATTATTGGGAATTCCAGGGAAACACTCGTGCTAATCAACCTCACTCAAAGCACTTTATTGAACTGAATGGCCGACATGATCTCCAACAGGACTATATCCTCGGTAGATCAGGTGTGACAGTAAGGAAATTGTTGCTAAAGAGTGTCTCCTGTTGCCCCAGAGACTACCAACCTGATACGTTGTTAGATAGTTGACGAATGAATGGATAAATACGAGAGTGGTTTGAAGGACTGCAGGATAAGGATAGGAGAACATGAGACGAGGATACAGATGAGAGGATGGCAGAGAGGAGAGGAGCAAGTTAAAAAAAGAAAAAAAAGTGAGTCTTCTCCCCTCCCCCATCGTTGCCCTTTTGAGTAGATGAAAAGGAAAGGCAGTGTCAGGATGAAGAGGACAGAGAGGAGAATTGTACAGTTAAGAGAGAGTAAGAGATGGAAAGATTTGCAAAGTAGAAACAAAGAAGAAGGAGGCGCACATTAGAACAGAAACAGAGAAGGAGGCGGGCCAAGGTAGAGAGGTAATATTTGGTGACCAGCGGCTATTTGTGCTGACATTTTCACACCTCTGCTCATGTCTAATGTCAGGACAGTGTCCTCTGGCTCGTTTGTCACTGCCTTCCTAACAAGCTTGTTAACATTTCAGCAGCTGCCTCCACTGCCTTTAATGTGTGTGTGTGTGTGTGTGTGTGTGTGTGTGTGTGTGTGTGTGTGTGTGTGTGTGTGTGTGTGTGTGTGTGTGTGTGTGTGTGTGTGTGTGTGTGTGTGTGTGTGTGTGTGTGTGTGTGTGTGTGTGTGTGTGTGTGTGTGTGTGTGTGTGTGTGTGTGTGTGTGTGTGTGTCCGCGTGTGTGTGTCCGCGTGTGTGTGTCCGCGTGTGTGTGTGTGTGTGTGTCCGCGGCATCTGAATCTCCAAATCTCTCAAAATAGAGAAAATACCCACATGTCCAGAAGTGTGATTTTCTTTTGTTGTGCAATACTTTGTTGTGTTTCAGTGGTTGCTCTAAATCTCAGTGTGTAAATTAGCATTTCCTGTGAGTCAGGTTGAATGTTCGGCCTCATCACTCAAACACTTCACACTTTTCAACTTTTTGATGAGGCTGCTTAGTGACAGTGATGGACTGTGAAAGGTGATGAGGCTACGGTGTAAAATGATGAAACCGCTCTTTATAGTGTTTCATGTTAGGGCGTGACACCGCTCATTAATCCAAATTGTTTCTGACAAAGTTTGTCCAGCACTTTCTCACAGGGGACAAGATGATAGGTTCCCAGCCCTAAAGGATCTTATGTAGTAAACACAGGATGAAAAGATGAAAGCACAATAATATATAATAGATTAAAGATGAAGCCTAAATGATCTTGAAATGTTTAATCTTGCTCATGTTAGTTACAGGAGTCTCTACTGTCCACACAGAATAAATAAAGGCCTCAAGACTTAAGGATTTAATATCCAAACTGCCCGTCCTGGATTGTGTTTTATAATCAGAAACAGCGTTCTGCAAGTGATGCGATTTTTTCCCCCCCTTCATCACAGGGCTTTTTTAGTTGTTCCAAAATCCTCTAAGAAGTGAGCAGGGCTCCCACAAAGGAAGGACACACACACACACACACACACTGTATAAAACAGACTAATGAATGTCATGGGGATATTTAGTTTTTTGCTTGATGCCATATTAAAGCAGAATGTGCCTTTAATGCAGGCCCAGACCCGGTATATAACCACGAGCAATTACTCACATCGCCAGCATCTAAGTGGGAACTTTGCATTTGGAAAGTGCACAACCCCCCCTGTCATCTGTGCTCTGTCAGTTCATAACATATTCCTACTCTATTTCAATTAAATCATACATTAAAATGAGAAAACAGCACATACTGACTAATGACCGCAGGCCCGTGTGTCCATCATGGTTTCTCTCACGTTAAAGCCTCTGGTCAAGTTGGCTTTCATTTTTTTCCCCTTTTTTAAACAACAATGCTTTACAGCCTCTGCATTTAAGTGTTTCATTATGCTTTGTTTGTCATGTCCTTCTACATCACCTACATTGATCGTGCTCTCATTAGTCTTCTCCCCTGCTGAAAAATACATAAGCCCTCACCATAGCTTCACAGAACAAGCCGTCTTTGCCTCCGCAGCACGCACTCGTGCTGCAAAATCTGCATATTTTCTCATTTTGCAAATCCTAATGTCTCCCTGAGTCTGTAAGCACAGACATCAACAGCTAAAGCTTAGTTACACGTTCACAGCGATTAAACAAATCTATCTAATCCACGGAGAACATCATTTAACATTCAGGATTTGGACACCAGTGCCAAAGTGTTCACTAATTCATTCAAGTACGGAGGTGTTATGCAACCCAACATCATTGCAAATGAATTTGATTTAATTTGGTTCTATGAGTCAACCTGTCAAAAAAAAACCCAACCATAAAGGCATTCAAAAAACAAAACAGCGACAGAAAGTATCCCAACAAACAAAATGAGAGGAGAAATATTTTAGGATGACGTCCAAGCATGAACACTTGATGTGCTTATTGGAACAAAACCCAATGACCATGTTCATAATTATCAGTTTATCTAATCATCATTCGAGTTCTCTTAGTCCACTTTTATTTGATAAAAGACTCTGAATTGAAGTAGCTGAAGGTTTCCTTCGAGTGCTGTGTATTTCCCACAACTCCACCATATGATTCACATCACGATAAAGAGGCCACGACACGATGCATATCGTGACAGACATTGATTATGTCCTACAGAATTCACTCATTCATCAAAGATCCTACAACTTAAAACCTCTCAATTCAGGTCCTGACAGATCCTAAAAATACTTTCAAATATTTTAATCCCGGAGCTACAGCGATGGTGTTATTGTGAACTGCACCATTAGTCAACTGTCTTTTAAAAACGTCATCACAGCTTTGATTCAATAACATTGGCATCAATACATGTACAGTATTAGCAAGGAGCACATGATGATATATTGCCATATTGATTTATCAGATATATATGATGACCAGAGATTTGCCTTTTTTCCTACAAATACATTTCATTTAGTCAACAATGGAACCCGACTCGTAATTGAATGAGTCACATCTGATTTTCTTTATTCTTTCAGTTCACTACCATCAAAATGTTTCCAAAATATGCCAGTCAATTCAAGTCTCTTTTGGTTTTTAACTGATTTAACAATCAATTAATCAATCATTCATCTTTATTTATGCAGGACTTTTTATACATATGAAATGTAGTGCAAAGTGCTGAGCGTTGAAAGTGTTGCTTTAAGAGACGTATTTGCACGGAAATGACTGGAGTAGATCCTGAAGTATGGACTTATTCATAAATAGACCCGTGTTCAATCACAAATATTGTTTTGTCGATCAATTTGCACGTCATCCTTTTTCTCCTTTAACTTTCCCTCTAACCAGCTTGTTATTCCTTAAAATGTAAAGGTAAAAAAAAAAATTTAAAAGTAAGGATATATCATTCAATCACATGAGTCAGTTATGTTTTGAAGAAGTAGTTCCAGTACTATGACATCGACATAACATTGAGAAATACCCCGACTGAATTTTATAGTATAACAGGAGTTAAGAGCAAGTGAGTCTACATAGAAAATGATGCTACACACATGCGCACACACATGCGCACACACATGCGCACACACACGCACACACACACACACACACACACACACACACACACACACACACACGCACGTGCGCCTCAGAGCTTTAATGAATCCTGTCATTACGATGGCGGGGACGAGGCTAAACTCCTGTTATTTGGCATCTAATTTTCTCTCCTTTCATGGTCCAGAGTGAAGAGAAAGTGGAGGCTCGTACCACTCCAATGAGTGGTAATTAACTTTCAATTAAAGACATTAATTAAATCCATTCTCTCGCTGAGCTCCTTTTTTCCCCCCCACTACTTGTCTAAGTTTCAGCACTGTCAGAACACAAATGCATACTGTCGGGGTTTTAAGGTCAGTGGCTAAATGGAGATAATATGTATGACGATGAAGTATAATATGTAGAGAGATGCATGTTCTGTAGCTTGAAGGGCATCACTCACAATGTAGTGACTGAAGCATAATGTGCACACCGGCCAAGAAAAAAAAAAGTAATCGCTCCAGCAGAGCACAATGCAGTGAGCTGCTGCAGTAGTGAACTTTAAATTGATATTACTGTCCTCAGGGCGCACTATCCATCTCTTGACTTACTCTCTGGCCCTCTCTGTGGTCTCTCTCTCTTTTTTTTTTCATTCTCTCAGTTCTCCCTCAAATGCTCTACCTACAGCTGTCGCTCTGATAAACGCGTTAAGAAAGTTGACCCGTACAGGAGGATATCAGGGACAGAGAGCGGCTTCTCTATGCTGCCGAGCTCTTTAGGGCTGATGAAGATAACAGCAACAACATGAAAACTCAGGAGTCGGCTGTGTGCCTGCATGTGTGTCTGTGTGTGTGTGTGTGTGTGACTCAGGGAGAGATTTAGATGATGAATGAGTGACCTTGCCTAAAGAGCTACATGTCCCTCCAGTGCAGCTTGATGGAGAGGTTGAGTTGGGTCCTGCTGTGTTTGTGTGTTTGTCTCTGCATGTGC
This sequence comes from Symphodus melops, assembly GCF_947650265.1. Taxonomy (NCBI): domain Eukaryota; kingdom Metazoa; phylum Chordata; class Actinopteri; order Labriformes; family Labridae; genus Symphodus; species Symphodus melops. Next base: position 14,783,763 of record NC_136703.1, read on the forward strand.
ATCTGTGTGTGCACTAAAGTAACGCACGCATACTTGCATCTGTTAGCAGCTCTTTGTATGTGTTATAAGACTGAAAGCGAATGTATCCAGCAGGGAGAGGAAAGCACAGACATGCAGCACATTGACTTTCTAAAAATACTCACTTCCACTTCCACTTCCTCTGCGTTCTGTAACCGTAGGACAGTTCAAGGAGACGTGGGATGAAAACATTGGCTGATATCCAGCATAAGTGGGACTTCTCTGTAGAAGTGTGTGGTTATGCGGGTGTTCCTGGTTATTAGATTGCATATTCCTTTACTGCATGTGTATGGCACACGCTCGTCCCTCTGTCTGTGTGTGTGTGTGTGCTGTGCATATGATCAGTCTTAACAACTGATATGAGACTCCTCACCTCCCCACTGAGTTTGCAGATGCCAGCTGGAGGAACAAGGCTTTATTGCTTTATCGAAATGTCAGCGCACAGCATGTGTGCGTTTTTGTGTGTGTGTATGCGTTTGTGTGTGTGTGTGTGTGTGTGTGTGTGTGTGTGACACCCAGAGCTGTTGGAGGGGAACTTAATAATGTATCGATTCGTTGTTGTTCACAGGTGGACTTACCTTTTTAAGGCATGTTTTATGTATGGGTTTGTGCAGGATGTGATCGTTTTTACATGGGCAGTCACAAAGTGTGAGCCGACGTGTTTCTGATAGCATCAGTGCACATCAGCACTTTGATTCTCTATTAATCCCCACTCTTTATCTGAGTCTTTTTGACATTTATTTATTTATTTATTTTTTACTTTAACTGTTTTCAAACATGCACTTCTAAAGATTTGTGATATTTCAGGCACGGTGCCCCTGAAATCTGCCTGATTTGGTTGCTCACACAGCGTGTGAGAATGTCACTGTCGTACAAGGAGAGGAGGATCTCAGTCGTCGAGACTTACCTTATCAAGACAGACGGGGAAGTGTCGGACAAAACAACAAAGTCTGACACGACGTGCACGTGTGGAATTGTCATCCATCAGTGCTCCATCAGTGTAAAAAAACACGACATGATAAGAAAAACATTCTAGGAGACCATCGACTGTAAATAACAGTGGACGAAGCCGGAGTGGCGTCACCATTGGTTACTGAAGGGGGGACGTAGAAGCTCTTCGATGGTGGTCGCCATGCTGGAAAAGTTGTCTAAACATGACTATCAGTCATCCTGCAGAGAGCTGGGCTTAAGCCTCTTGACGAGCAGCGACAGCACCTGCATGTCAGTCGGGTCACCGAATAACTCTTTGATAAAATTAAAACCGATTTGAGTCTTTATCGACACTGTGTTACTATAAGACCTAAATCCTTTTTTTTTATACTCAGCTGTAAGCGGTTTATTTTCTGCTGTCAAAACTGATATTTTAAGATGAGGTGTGTTTGTGATTCCTGGGATCTTTTGGAGACAGCCTTAAGCCTAAACTTGAGGAACTGCAGTTTTTTTTTTTTCTTATACTTTTTTTTTCATTCATGCTTCATTTTTCAACTCTGGAGGGCAAATCTCCTAATAATCTTCTGACTGCATTCTTGCACACTGTCAATGTATAACTCTTGTTAGACACACACAAAAAAAAAAAAAATAGGCCAACATAATCACATTAAGTTTGTGCAGGATTTTAAGGCGTACTTTAACACGTCGTGTTTCAGAATAACTGGGACTTCTCCACTCGAAATGACCAAAAAGATGAAAACAAAACGACCTCAATACTTCTGGCACATTATCATTCACATACTGCAGAGTGAAGCGTGTGTGCGGTACACGTCCAAGGGCTGACAAAAATCTGAATAATACTTCAGATCTTTCCCTTTTTTTTTTTTCTTCATTACACTTCATTTGCTGGATGAACACGTTGATTATCGCCTGACAGCCTAATTTCCCTCAGATGAATGTGCTCTTTTCATTTCATTATATATTTAGACTGTTTGCTCTGTGCTCTTCTGGTGTTGCTACTTTCTGGCGTCGTACTCCATTTTTTTTTTTTTTTTTTTTTTGCTTCCTGTCACACCAACATTGAGACCGGACCACAGAAGTCTCCTGTTGTACACATCTTTAGTCAGCGGTTCTTTAACAGCCACCAGGCTTCGAGAAATTAAAACATTTCATATCGTGTTATTGTTACTTTTAATATCGCACACACAAACACACATGAAAAAAACAAAACAAAAACAAAGGAGGAACTGACAGGCAGGTCTATATTTGCCCCATAGGGATGAGGATTTATTTACAGATGAAGATGCTTCTTCTTCAGAGTTCTTTTAAATGGCTCTGTTTGTTTGGAGGTTGAGGAGGCCTCGCTGGTTCATTTGCTAGCAGGAAAACTTCATATTTTAGGACATTTAACAAAGGAATCGTGACCTGAAACCAAGCTGTGAACCTTTTTAAATGAGCTCGCAGAATTCAGCTTGCAAACCCTCCATCGGCCTCTGAAGAAGAATCTAGAAAAACACAATTTTTACCTTAAAAAATGACATTTTTACACTTTTCGTGGGGGTCAGCCAGAAAGTGAGAATAAAAAGGGAGTAGGCCTCTTGAGCCTGTAGTTTTCAGTGTCAGTAAGCTGTTTAGAAGCTGTGAAGTCTCACATTTTTCTTAATTATTACCTGGAAATATTCTCTGCAGCCATTACATACCTTCTTTTGAAGTGATCTTAACGTTACGTATCTTTTTTTTTTCTTTTTTCTGACAGTTGTTCGAGGAAGGTCTTGAAAGATTTTTTTGCGAAATATGTGATCAGAAAGAGTATCCTACATTTTTAGCGTTATATTTGTAATGCCACAGTAACAGTCATACACAGCCTACTATAGGCATCAGATCACTGAGCCTGGGCTGGTTTTAATTGCACTATTTGGTTTGGAGCAGTCTAGAACTAGAAAAAAACAGACTGTTGATTTTCCTCTAGAATGATTATTGAAATGGTTTTGATTTCTCGCCTTCTTGTTGCCCCCCCCCCCCCCTTTGCGTCTAAAGCTTCTTCTTTCATTTTTCATGAACTGCTTGCTCATAAAAGTGTTTCAAACTTTGACACTCACAGCATTTGAATAACAACGCTCTGATTTTTCAGGGGAGACGACTAAGAGCTTTCTGGGAGAGCTGCCAGCTTGGAGCGTCTCGTAAGGAGATGATAAGAATTTGGACAAGGAACTGTGCGTTTGTGAGAAATGGATCAATAAATGTTGGTCAGGGTAAATTGACAGGATGACACTTTAGCAGCACTGTTGGTCTTATAAGACTGCTGCTGTCTGGAGTGGTGTTATTGGTTTTGGCAGTGCGGAAACAGCAGGTTTAAAGAAGACTCTGAGAGGCCTGCTTGAACCTAAACGTTAGACCGGGTAGGAAGAAGTCAAACGGGATCAGAATAGCAACAAACCAGAAAGCATGAGCGGTTATGATGGATCTGAAATGATTTTGCATTAAAAAGGGCAAAAAAGGTGAAATAGGATTGAGTCTAATGCGATGTGGAAAGACACCCTCTCTGTGTTAGCTGCAAGCAACGGCACTGTTACCGGGAGCTGAAACTCTGAGATATCCTTGTTGGAGGAAACTGGAGCATACACTGTTGCTTTACACAGCCTGCAGTGTGGAAAGAATATGAGGGAGGAGGATGAAGTAGCTCAGAGCTCGGCTCAGCGGAGTCCCTCTGTGACTTCCAGGAGTGCAGTCTTTCTGGAACGAGTTTCCCCGAAGCTAGACAGCTGGAGCTCCAGAGAGCACGGGTCTTTATGCAAATAACACTGAGTTAGAGTCAAATAAAAGCTAAGCGACAAGGTTGGTGAATACAGTATATTCATCCTCTTTTCGTCTCTACCTGTACTGACTTTAATGACACCGCTCCGTCTTACTCCATTAAGTAATGAATCGATCATAAGGATCAGTTAAAAAATATATTTTTTTGACTGTTAATCATTTTTACGGTCTTTTTATGGGAGATCGAGCTATTAGTCATTAGAGAGAAGTGATTCAGCCGCCATCGACAGCGTCGCAATAATTTTCACTAATATGCTTTGGTCTCTCATCACCTCTTATTTTTAATTGCAATAATGGCAGTAATAGAGAAGCAGTTTTGAAGGTTTCTTCAAATGTGTCATTTAATAAAGTAATCCAATTGTTTGAAGTCGGCTAAATAGTCATTTTGGACATGAATATAACTGTGTAAGTCATTACTGCAGATCTGTTGTGTCCCTCGGTTCAGGCTGTTTGTTGCAGGTGTTCTTTTGTGACTGAGGTAAGATTTTTTTTTTGCTCGTCTTAAACAGCTCGGATTTATCCATGTATGATGTCAGCGTGTCAGACTGCAGACCACTTCATATGTCTGCTCTGGCTGACGTCCGCCCTCTTGGTGATAAATCATTAATAAGACCTGTAGCTGGAGGTCAGTGACGTTCTGCACGCACACGCACACACACACACACACACACACACACACACACACACACACACACACACACACACACCACGATAGTCGTTGGTAGTTGCAGTATGTAGTTATGGTCACTGTTCTACGTTTAGCACTGGAGGAACATGTTGGATGTAGCTCACTGCATTTGGATAGTGTCACTTCTGAGTTGGCAGGAGAGTTGAAAAATGACTCCAGAATTACACTTTCACTCATTTTTACAGAGAAACCTATTAGACTCTATGTCACCATGACTAATGTCTGAGACACCTACAGTATAAAGTGACCTCAGCAGCTGTGAAGCTGAAAACCCTTCTTTTGATTTCACCCTCTGCATGCAACGGTTCATTTCAGCTGCTGTCTCTTTAAGATTTTCTCATTTTTGAAACTTTGAAACTTTACATTTACACCGATTTCAGTCCGACAACTTGTGTTTTCACCCGTTGAAATATCCATTGCAGCAGCAGGACAGTTTGTGTTTGAAAGTCGAGGATCTATCCTTGTCACACTTCGCCGTTGCATTTACATTCAGAAATTTGAGGAGTGATTGGATGATGTTTTAAACTCCCCCAGTCGGAGCCTACAGGTGGATGAACAGAAGTGCAGTACTGGTGAAGGTCAGAGCTGTGAATGAAGGAGCGCGGGTGGGTGGGGAGTGTGTGTGTGTGTGTGTGTGTGTGTGTGGGGGGGGGGGGGGGGGGGGGGGGGGGGTCTGTTTAAGGTGTAAGATTCCCAATCAGAAGGAAGTGTTGTCAGGTGATTTGTGGATAATGCATGTCAGATGTAAACTCAGTGCAGCATGAGCTGTCTCGCTTGCTCACTCACACTGCTTCCATTCGGATTCCCACCAACAGTCCTCAAAACAACAAAGCCAGATTATCTATTGATTATAGCTCTATTGCCACTTTTGTAACTCATGAGCAACAACGATTTTATTGCTGTGGGAACATTTCTCCAGGGACAGCAGCACTCAGACCTGACGAGTAGAAGCTTAGGCCTTTAAATCTAGAAGCCTCTGGTTCTAATGATCAGCTGTCTGAAGCAACAGCATGCTGTCTGCGAGCGCGTGGGCTTGTGTGTGCGTCAGGTGTGTCCCCGCACAGTGCTTCAACGACTAACAGCAAGTGGGATGGCTCACTTGTCTTAATGTTTTAATTAACTTGAAGGTTGAACGTGTGAAATTTAATATGGGAAATTAAAAGATGGTAATTTCCTGCTTCGGAGTCAGTGCGCTGCCATGAATAAACGACATTAAATCAAAAGAGCTGAGAACTTATGAAACATCGTGTTCTCATAGGCGTGCGGGTATCCGTTTAGAAAACGAAACACACAACCACCAAATCTGTCATCTCGTATTCAGTGGGATTTCCTCCTGTAGCAGCTTTCTATCTTTCCAAAAAAAAAAAAAAAAAAGCGCACGTGCTGAAAAGATGTGATTAGAGAAGTTTTAAAAGACGGGAATCAAATGTGCATTCAAGTGTGCATGTTCTATGCAGATCTCTTCATGTATGTTCGAGTAAATGTGTACTACCTCTTAAGACCAATCACTTTTTTTCCCGCCTTTTTCTAATGAGGAACTTGTGTTATTTATTTATGGCGGAGAAATAGTTCAGGCAAAGCAAACGTATGTAAATCATTTATAGTTCAAATAACTGTGATTTTGCGTTTCCAATAGTGGCAGTTCATCAGTGAAACGTGCTCTGCATGGTGGCTTTACATTTAATTGGCTATGCCTGAGAAATTATCGACGTAAACTTCGACTTCCTTCGAGAACATTGCTGCAGAGATCGCATTATGTGTGAAATATGAAAAGCGGGGGATGGAAAATGTCCCCATTACAGCACCATTAGGAGCCTCTCCATGGTTGTCTTTAAAGTGTTGCTATCTGATAAGCCCGCCACAGCACTCTCCTAATTCCTCTAATTGGATGCTGGTAAAATAACAATCAAGAGAAATGGTCTGTAGTGCACCCTCGCCAAACCCACGGCATTATTATGGACTGTGCTCCACTGAGACTTTATTAGGGACGTCACTGTAGTGGTGTTCTTCTGATGGTAAAGAATGGATTCTAATCAACTAATAGTCATCTGTAAGGGATTGCTTTGGCACTGAATTACACAATCTGGTGTTATTACACCTCCTCATTCTGTCAAGGTAATGAACCCCACTCTGTCAGCCTGAGGAAATTATCCAAACTGCAGTACTTGTGTCGTATATTTTGTGGGCTTGTGTGTTTGTGTGTTTTAGTGAACTGTTCAATATATGTGGCAGACCTTGGAGCCGAGTCCAGTGTGCATCTCAGAGTGACGAACATCTCTCTCATGTGGAGGTCAGTCTGTCCCCTGACAGCCATCTGCATCGTGTTTTCGTGGAATCGGGGCTCACATGTGTCTCTGTTTGTTTGATCATGTCAACGAGGTTGATGGTAAAAGACAAAAAACCCCCCCCCCAACATCAATAGATGGACCTGCTGTAAAGAAGCTACAGTGTAATAGTCAGTGACGGCTGGCTTGCAGCATTTCAACCCTGCACATCCATCTCCTATATTATGATGACAGGATAAAGCTTCTGTCTGCAGACAGCGTAACCTGTGAGCAGGAGCAGAGTGACTGCTCAGTTCCACCAGATCCGCTCCGGTGCGTGACGGCTCCGCGCATCCTTGTCCATCAACGCCCAACGGCTGCGTTCTCCGTCCGCAGCTGATCCGAGCTTTTTGTAGCACGAGCAAAAGCTCATGCTGCTCCGCTCAGAGCTACAGTCTGCATTCCTATTATGGTAAAAGGGGCGGGACATCGCAGAGAACAATGCCGATTGACTGACTAATTACAACAGAGCGGAAGGGCCGACCAATCAGATCAGACTTTGCCACACGTGGGAGATTCTGAAATACAGGCAGATGAGAGAGCCTGCATGGAGCGGCTTTTTTTCTTTTTTTTTCTTCGAACATTAGCGATTGTGAACGTTCTTTAGTAGGCACATAAATGAAATATATGAACCCCAAAAGGGCAGAATATGAGTCTTTAAGCACCCGTTTACTGTGTGTGGTGTGTGTGTGTGTGTGTGTGTGCGAGTGTGTGGTTTCCCCTGGAGGGATTTTGTCCTGCTTTTCTCCCAATCCAGTGGAGACCCCTCCCTTGGGAGTGTTACAGTCACAGCAGTGGTTCCTCTCTGATTGATGGAGTTACAGTAGAAGGTAAAAAGGCTCACAGTTGAGGAGAGTGGAAACAGCCACAGTCTTTATCTTCAGCTCCAACCTTTTGGTCAATGCATGAAAAATGTAAAGTCTTTAGGACCAAACATTTATTTCTCTACATTCAGGATAATCCCCAGTAGGTAGAGGCAGGAGTTTGATCCCCAGCTCCTGCAGCAACATGCCCAACGTGTACTAGGGCAAGATGTGCATCTATGGGATTGGTTATTTCTGAAGGACACTTTACATGGAAACCTCTACCATTAGAGTGTGAATGGGAAGGTGTGACATGTGGTGTTGAAGAAAAGTGCGACAGAAACAAGCCCATTTACTATTACATATGCTTTCATTTTATTCACAACTTTATAATAATGATTGAGTAGTGTGTATTTTAAATCTATTTTAGATGAAATCAGGCACAGTGTGACATGGAGAAACTTTTGGACTTAAATGTCCTTACATTCCTGCCCTTTTTTTTTTTTTTTTTTTTTTTTGTAATGTTTTGCATAAATGGATTGACGTCATTTTTATTTATAGACTGGTAAGAAAGGCAAACGCTGCATGTCGACCAAAAGAATCCAGGTAGACTTCAGAGAGGACAGTGGAGAGGAGGTGTAGTCGGGTTGTTCTCCCTCATGTCCTCTGGTCTCCCTCGCTCTCTCCCTTTTAACAGTCAAATAAATGGCGTGTCATTCATGTATTTTCAGTGTTGATGCAGTTGTTCTGCCTTATTGCAGCACACTTTTTCCCCCCCTATTAAATGTCTTGTAGTTACTTGCATCTACTTTTTAATTATCCCTTGTACTGCACATTCATTCTAATGTCCGTGGTTTCTTCGACCCTCGTCGGCCACTGTATAAAAGTGTGTATAATATGCAGTGCAAAAAATGTATGTGCTCTGATGTCTGCATAGAAATCCCAGACACACAATTACCGGGGAGCTGAAGTCCTTGTAGTTGCTCTTTTGAGAACCATCGCTGTGTAACGTCACATTAATTAGGTATCCCCTCCTCCTCCAATACGAGGGCGCCATCGTTTTATGTATTGAGATGGCAGCGAATGTGACATAATGTTTCTTCTCCCTCCGTCCCCTGCTGTGTGCTGTGCGTTTACCTGCTCTTATTCGACGATGAAACATGCTTCAAACAGTCGTGGATAAAGCTGAAGTGGCAACGCACTCCCCTCTGTTGTGCTTAAATATCTCTCTTATTACCGTCCTGGGGGAGAAAAACAATCTAACTCCCCGTACATTTGTTCTCCTGTGCCTAAATCCATCCCAGAGCACCACTGTGCATTTTAATAAACTCTAATCACTGTGTTTCTCTTCCTCTTCATTAATGCATGTTTTATTTGTGCTCGGACTGGATTCTCACACGCACCCACAGGGCATGCTGCCTCTGTGTTTTGCCGAGCTACCCAGGGCGCTGACTTACCACATGTGTACCTAGGAAGTTTGTTTACATCAACGTCTCATTTACACCAGTGACCGGAAGGCAGAGAGAGAGAGAGAGACTGTGGAGAAGATGTTTGCTGAGTGAGGCCATCTGACTGCTTCAACAGACAACGTGGTAGCCATGATAGTGTGGAGATTCAAACAGCACTTTATGCAGAGCATTGATTGTTGTACACTATAAAAGGACGTGGTTTCGATATGGGTCTGTGATTTCTGTAAATACGTTCAGTTTGGTTACACTTTGTAGAGGAGACTTTGCTGTTAGCAGACTACGATCTATTCGGAGAAGCTATGACCATATTTGAAGAGAAGCATGTCATAAGAGGTATTCCAAAAGCATAATGAATGGTCTCAGTTGACAATAGAATGAGGAATTGTTCTTCAAATAGATGTTTGACATTGAAAGAGTAAAGGTGATGTGATTCTTCAGACCATGTATAGAAATATCCAAAGTGGGAAGGAATTTATGACACCTGTTGAACTGTATGTAATGGCTCCACACTGATCATTAAATTGTCTATCTTTCAGCCTGCACAGAGTCTCAGTGTTGTCTGTTAGATTAGAACCACTGCTGTGATATCCTGCGTTAATATTATCCAGTCTGTTGATAGATTCAGCTTTAGGGACATTTATATTATTCCACCCATCAGGTCTGTCTCAGTGGGGTTTCCGAGGTGCAGTGTTGTTTGTTTACCCTCTCAACAGGTGTCTGATCCAAGTGTTCAAGGTTCAACTCCTCTCCTGCAATCTGCAAAAGAAAAAAGAAGAAGGAGAAAAAAGAAAAGAAATGTGGACAGATATCCACGCACGTCTTCCGATAACAAGGCACATGCAGAAGTCCGCGTCAGGGAATCCCGGAAATCTCTGAATGTGGTTTCAAACTCGCTCTCTTTACTTTCTCACACAATCTTTCCACTCACTGCTGCGTTTGTTCACTCTTTCAATGGTGCGGTTCGACCTGTCGTAATCATCCCGGCATACCTTTGTGTTTGTTTTCCAAAAACAGAAGGAGTAGATGTAGACACCTTTGTGATCGGTTTTCAAAACTGGATCTCCTTGAGAGCTTTAGAAACCCTGAAGTTATGAGGATGCAAACACGACACACCGACCATGAAAGAGTTAATTTTCCTCCAAAAGTGGAAACGGTGGCGACGATGAAAATGAGGTTTTTGTCTCTTTTAAACAGATCACTGTGGGCATGATGGCTGCTTAGACTCACCTCCACCATCAGCTGTCTTCTCTATCAACATCTGTTATTTCTAATGTTTTAATCACAAAGTTTGGACCCAAACAGTTGATTCTTTCTTTGTACATGTTCTATTCCAGTCATAGCAAAACAAGAACAGACCCAGAGGAGCCCTTAAATGAAAAATACGGTATGTTTAGATCTACCCTGTAAGAGGCGGCGTCGGACCTTAAGGAGCGGGAATAACCTACGAGGACAGTCGTTCGATAATATATGAGCTTTTTTTGAAAGATAGAGAGAGGCGGTCATAGGCTGAATGGAGAGTCTACTGTCAAGCTCTTTGTGAGGAGGGTCAACTCCTCTCATGATTCTCCAAAGTGGAAGCATGTTAGCGTCAAGTTTTAGTCAGCAAACAGGTTTAAGTTTAGTTAAAAACTAAATCTGACACAATGGGTGCAGCCCTCTGTTGGCCTCTTTACAGGGAAGTGTTGTCGCCTTAATGGAACGTTTGTTTCCTTGTGTTTTATTAGTTAACCTTATGTCGGTTTTGTTATGCTACTGTAGGGCGCAGGTTTCTGCAGACAGGCTTTTATTTGATGAAAAGCTTGAAGAAAAAAAGCTGCCTGTTGAGACTGAGTGGATGATTCAATGAGAATGGATTGGGGCCGCTAATACCACAAAAAAATGGTGCGCAATTTGAGATGCTAACCAGTGGTTAGTGCTCCATGTAGAGAGGCTACAGTCCTTTCCCACAGATCATTCCCCATGTGCTTTCTCTCCCGGAATTGCAGCTCTATCCACTGTCACAAAAAGCTCCCCCCCAAAAAAATTTCGAAAAAAAAAATAAATGTCAAGGTCTAATCCACTAAGCAGAGCGTATAGTGCTAATGGTATTCAAGCTGGAGCTTTCCAGTAGAGTTGTCCAGTGATGTACACTCTGCTCTGATTTTGCAGGATTTGTGGAAAGAAGCTGTTTGCACCTCCATCCTCCTCCCAGAGCTGCACTCTCACGCTGACCAAGCTCCTTCTGTCCACATCTACATGAACTTGTAGGGGAGCAGACCCTTTGATTGTTTTTTTTTGGTTCTATTTAATTGAGACCAAACTCAAAAAAAAAAGAAAAAAAAAAGTGTGATTTTAGTTTCACCATTTGTGGCAAAGCTTCCTCCCTTAATGCAAGAACTGGTACATAAAAAAACAAAAACACAAAACAAACAAACCACTATCATTCCAGCTGTGCGTGACAGGTGCAGACTGTCTTCACACAGGTGGGTGTAGTGTGCCCATGTCTGCCTGGTTGAGCCTTTTCCAGCTCGAATAATTAAACCTCAGACTGTATCTACTATAGTGATGTCAGAATCATAATTTTAGACCTCATGAACAGATAATGTACGGTATTTTAGAGCATGCTAAGGTACAGTTGTTGTCCTGAACACTTGAATGTTTCCCTCACTGTTAGCATGCCGTCTCAGCAGACGGTCAAATTCAGCAGAGACGGAGTAATGAGTAATTCACGTTGTGCTACTCTATCAGTGAAGTCTGATAACTACAGGATGTGAAGAGAGGATTTCAACTCGAATACAGGGAGGGAATGTGAGAGAAAGAGGAGGTTGGAAAAATAGAGTAGAGAGAGAGAGAGAGAGAAGGTGCTGTGAAGAATGAGGAGGCCTGTCGAGTCAATATCGTCTCCCCCAAGGCTGAAGTACTTCTCTAAGCCTCTCAACCTGGTATGGCTCCTCTCCTGCTTTCTTTGTTTCTCTTTCTTTGCCTCTTCTTCTTCGTCGTCTTTCACAAAAAAAAAAAACACACACACACACACCAGAAGTCAGAAAATGATACTGCTGTGAGAAGTGCTGACAAAGATGACACAGAGAGAGAGGGCTGATGGACAGGAAACTACACATCATCTTACAATTGATTTTTTTTTTTTGGTTTTCTTTTTGTTCTTTTCCCCCTGCATTGAACATTTCTCTATTTCATTTCATGTTTCCCTGACATCACACAAACCTGTTTATTGTCTGCACTAGTGTCTGACAGATTTAGCAGCCAGCCCATAATATCGTCTGATATTAGTATATCCAGTGTCTACCAGTATCAGCTAATATATTTTTATAATATATATTTATCACAGATATACAATATGTGCTGATATTATTAGATTTGTTTGAGTTTCATTGTATAAAGCTTGCAGTCCTCTTTCACAAGCAGAGTGTGCTGCATGTGAGCATTACCAACAACAAGAGTGTGAAGCGGTGATGCTACGAGGGATGGCAATTTACAGTAATCGCTTGTTTTTGCGGAAATCTGGCTTGGTGTGTGCTAAAGCCGTGGCCGGAGAAGTCATACGTTTGTATCCTGTTCGTTATATTCCTACCTGGTACTTTTCATTATTGAGGTGAAAATAAAAAAGCTGGGTCACACACGTAACGCTGTATGAGCAGAAGCAGCGCTTGCACAGGTGTCCGAGTCATGAAATGTTCCTCCATTTATGGGGGTCAATGGTGAGTACTTGTACCCATCCCTAGATGTTACATGTGCAGTTACTTTCCATTTGAGTGACCATCTTGTCTTCATTATTGTTTCCACAAGTGCTTAACTCTATTTCTCCAGCTCCAACAAAGTAAAAAAATAAAAATAGTGACCGATATATTCGTTTTTTTCCCCCAATCCAATATTGGTATTGGCCCCCCCAAAAGAAGCTCACATTGGTCGACCTGTAGTATGCACCATCAGACCAAGAAAAAAGTACTTTGACCGAGGTGGGAAAAAATCGATTTAAGTAAAAATGTAGATTGTTCTAAATTTGAATCAGTAGAAGGCTAAATAGAGCAACAAGAATGTCTGTAAAGCATTTAATATTATAAAGTGTAAACCCTTGGTTTAGTCAGAGGCTGCATCTTTATATAGCTCATAAACAATCCAAACTCTGGAATAGTTAAAGACATTATGATAACAGTTTACAATCACATCAAACAGATATTATAATATGTAATCATGAAGAATGACGGAGATGTTCCCTCAAAGAGGACTGACACGCTTAGAAGTAGATGATTTTTTTGTCCAGATTTAAATTAAATATGAAAAGAAAAAAAAAGATTGTTTGGCTTAATAAGTATAAAATACTTTTCGATTTTTTTTTTTAACCTGGTCAGTTCATCTGTGTAAAGGTTTGCTGTGTGATTTGTCGATTGGGAAACGATTGGTAGACTGACTGAAGCTGTTTGTTTTAATTTACTTATAAAGATCTCACATCAGGCTCATTGTTTTAGCTGTTGATGTCTAATTCTACTTTAACCACACAGCAGTTACAACATCGAACAAACAACTCCGATGTGGTTGTCAATGTGTTTGTCTGGCCCCAACCTTAGAAAGCCTTTTTTGTGGCCTGAAGCATCAGTTACATACTAACAGATAGCACACAGTTAATAGGACATTGATGCACTGCGACAAGTTGTCACTTCAACTGTTCTTTTGTTTAGTTTTGTCTCTGCCAATCAAAAGGCCTCATTGAAGGTTCATGCATTCATGCATTTATGGGCATGTGTAAAGTTGCCAGCTACAGCTGTTGAAAGGAGGTATGATGTGGAGAGTTAAGAAAAATCATTCCTGATGTGCCAACAGGAATGAATGGAATAAAATGGTTTTTTGTAATGTTCATGCATAAAAAACAGCTGTGTGAGCTTTGAAAAGGACTTCATTTTCATCTTTGCAGAAATTATGTATTAAAAAAATAAAATAAAAATAATAATAAATATATATATATATATAAAAGAATTTTTACTGTGCTAAAAAAGTATTTTTCCATAATGCTTAATTTTTTTTTTTTTTTAAAGATTTATTTTTGGCGTTTTTTTTTTTATGCCTGTATTATAGAGGGAGGACAGTGGATAGAGTCGGAAAGGGGTAGAGAGAGTGGGGAGAGACATGCGGGAAATGGCCACAGGCCGGACGCGAACCCGGGCCGCCCGCGCGCAAGGACTAAGCCTCAATACATGGGGTCGCGCGCACTGCAGCTGCGCCACCGGCGACCCCCATAATGCTTAATTTTTATTGTAACCTTTATTTAAAACATTGGATTGTATATGTTTGGTATACAACCCATGAATACCTCTCAGCACACACATACAGGTCCTATCATCACCATAGAATGCTTCAATCCAAAGAAATCCAACAAACCTTTTTTTTTTTTTCCCCTTTCGTTTTCACTTCCATCTCGGGCTGAAGTTTAAAGACAAGTTATTACATTAATCCAAGATTTATGACAGGCTATGATGAAACTCTACCACTTCTCTCTTTGCCAAAAGTCTCTGCAAGAAGTTGATTGTCAGCCAATAAGAAACAGTGACACTGAGTGTCTCTGTTATTCTCACTCTTGAAGGAATACGTCTCTTCTCTAGTCTGTCACATTTCATCATCATCGTCGTTGTCTAGTTTTCAGGTGAGTGATTTAAGCTCATGAATCTATATATGAATGTAACCTGGACCGCTATTATTTAATGAGGACTTACCTTATAAGGAATCTAATAACAGCAACACATAACACACACACACATAAAAAAAAAAAAAAAAAAAAAAAATCCAGTTTTAAAGTTTCACTTGTGACTCTGTTGTCACAACGCCTCTTGTGGGCAGACTAAAATGCTCCCTCTCCTTCCACGGCTGCACTTTGTGATCCCATCCTGGATTCTCATTTCAGGCAGCCAAGAATAAACATTCCTCAGGAGGAAAACAATCCAGTCCTTTTTGTTTATAATGGGAACCACTACCCTGTCACTTCTCAGACACTGTACTTTCTCAGAGGGGCGCTGAAGGAGGAGTGTCGGCGAAGACGCCAACGATGAACAGAGCCTTCAGTGTCTCAGGATAATTGTCATCCACAGATGGTGCCTGGCTGCTGAGGATCTTCTTGTAACAGCCTGTCCTAACAGCACGCGAGCGAGTGTCAGCGACAACATCACCTTGATGTTATTATTTCCTGTTGGAGTGTTTTCGCTGCCCGAGAGACGCAGGACGACCAGGCGTGCCGGTTTTACCCCAACGCCTCGTTTCTGTGTCACTGGGGAAGACGGATGATGAACGAGGAAGGAGGGCGCTGAGATTCACTTTTCTTACTGAGCAGAGCTTCTTAGCTTGTTTCACAAAGTGGAGAAAATGCATCATTAGTATCAACACTTTGTATTTAAAATATTGTTCTTTGACTTGTGTCAAAAAAAAAAAACGCTTTAAGTGAGCTACTTATTGACAAGCCTCTGCGTGTTGGAATTTGACTCAACAGCTCTTTAATACAAAGCACCACACATGTGTTTGTCCACCTTGAATAAAAGAGCACGAGACGTCAAGCTGTTTGCGAGGGGAGGTGGAAATTCTCAAAGCAAAGAATGAAGTATTTGATGGATGCCGTGTGGAGCATATACAGCAGGATGTTTAACGTGATAATTCTTAATTATAAGATTCATTGTGCCCCATCTATTCTCCCACCACTACGCTAAAACATGCTTTTTCTATTGAGCTACTAGCCATTATTCACTTAATTGTCTCAAAATTACATTTTAAACTTAGCGTTGTTTATTAGTTTAGTTGTCAGGGACCATGTACAAACAATAACATTCATCTCACAGAGAAAAGAAGCTTATTAGCACATTATAGCAGTTTGCTAATTTCCATCTGCAGTCCCTGGGCTCTTGGAGTATATATCTCAACATGTCACTCAGTTTGTCCTTCTCCATTGACATTGTGCTCAAACTACTAAACTTTTTTTTAATCTTTACTTGTACGTGTATCATAAAGCAGTGTGCTCTAAATGAAGGGATGTGTTGTAGATTGTGTTCCGTTTACCACTGATACCTTAAAACTCTCCTTTTAAAAGCGCTCATAATGCTCTCATTAACCTTACATTGGTAGTTAATGCTAATGAAAAAGCTTCACGCTGTTATGAAGGTCCAGAGAGTGTCGTTTACAACCATTAACATCTCTTTGAAATGGATGGAAGGAACAGCATTTAACAACCTTGGCATCTGGCTTGATTAAAGATTTACCTTGTAGTAAAAAAAGCTTAAACGATGGCAAAGCCGGCCCGCTGTGTGCTTGGTAGAGGAATGTAAAAACATGAATACCTGTTAGTGGAGAGAAACGCTCGCCATCACAGTGAAGCTAACAACAGGAAGGAGGACACATTAACAGTTCTTCGATGTTTTAATAGCTTTGAATAACATACAAGCATTGGGAGGTATGATTGTGTTCGAAGTATTTTTTAAACTGCACTGATGTTAATGACAGTTAAAGAATTGTGTGTAGCTTGTGACACACAGTGACGTGTCTCCTAAGAGTACTGCAGAGACTCAGGAGAACAACGAAACAATGTCGCTCTGTCTCACCTGAAGCCAGCATCGACTTCAAGGGATATTTCGGTTTCCTCTGCTGCTGTATCCACCCGTAGTCAATGTAAAAATCGCGTCCAAATCTGTTATCGGCAAGTGGTGAAAACTCACTTCTTGTCCTTGGTCGGATTAAACAACCCGGTGCAAAACAATAATTCACCACAAACAAACAAAGTACGTTCAGGAGTCTTACTGGATCTGCAAACAAGTTAGCTTATAGGTTGTAGCTTGAAGGCTCGCTCTGGTGCTCAGCGGGATCAGTGAGAGTGGCCTGCGGCACTGTGCATTCTGGGAGTTGTAGTATTTGATTCAAATCAGTTTAAAATAGATTTTCTGGCTTTTCTCTGTCAAGAAAGCACCAAATAAAAACATTATTTCTACAACATATATGACCCATATATTGTGTGTCAGAGTTGAGAAATAAACACTATTTATATATCTGCAGTGTTATTGAAGATTTTCTTTGAGCGTTACACCTCTTCTCTTTAACGCTGTTTCATATGAAGAGACCTCCAATGATTGGTTGATGGGAAAGAGCCCATGGCAGAACAACTTGCCATGCTTGCACAGTGTTTTAAACGTGGTTCCTGTGTTTATATCTGATGACTGTTCTTGTCAGAGACTTTCTTTGTGTCGTCGGTGTACTCACTTTATGTCATTGCTTTAACTCACTTATTAATCTAGTACCCTGATAAAAGGCCTTTGATACATGGTGGGTAAAAATGAGCTGTGATCATTATGATGCCAGCATGATAAGCTTTTTTTTCTATATAAAATGTCAATACTTCTATTCTTAACTATCAGATGTTTTTTTTTTTTTTTTTTTTTTAAATGCAGTCGCTGTTCTTTTTAAAAGAAGGACAGGAGTCGGTAAACCAAGTAAACTCCTTCACAAAATCGAGTCTAAATTGAATTTCAGGTTTTTTTAAAAAGACGTTACCCAACATTGCATGTCTCAGGCTTCTATTGTTGTAGTCTTGTTATCCAAACACTTAATGTTTGATTTTCACGAGTATTGTACTAGAAAAAAAATTATAAATAAATTCTGGTTTCATCTAATGTCATATATATTTTATTTCAGTCCCCATGAAATTACTCCTATCAGAAGTAGATCCTCAAAGATGGAATGCAGGTGAGCGTTACACTGATCCACACATCAGGGACATGTTCAATCCCCCCTGTGTGTGATACCATTAGAATCAATTACCCTGATGAATGAAAAACTGTTTTCTGTTCAGAATATCTGGAAAACATTTTTTTTTTTTCTTTTAAAATGGGACTCCGGTGGGTGTTCAAGACAATCAGCATGCCTTTGATAAATTCTCTGAATAGACAAAAAACAAAGGGGAAAGAAAGAAACAATAAGAAAGATAATACTGCCAAGTGATGGTGAAAATGTCTTTATTATGCAATAAACTACCATTGTGCTGTTACTTTGAAAAAGTCGTCTGTTCTTTCAGAGTGAGCTTGTGTTCTCCGTGCCCCCAGGAGGAAATTATACAACTCCTTTGTTCTGACTTGATTAAATACATTTCTTCCAGCAGCACCCTGTTCTTGCTTCTCTGCACTATGTTTAATGTCTTCAACAGAGACTTTCACCACACGCAATCAAACACTCTCTCTCTCTCTCTCTCTCTCTCTCTCTCTTACACACACACACACACACACTCTGTGACTGCTCTGCCAGAAGAGCTGAACAGTTAAAGTAAAACTCAAGGCTTAACCACCGATCCAGCTTGCTGAACTTTCTGCTCTATCGACACTTATGCTGAGATTAAATAAAGCCAAGCTCCTTCCTCTCCGTCTCACTCCGTCACAACCCCGACTTTTCTTCCCCTCAACTCTGTTTTCCATTCCCTCATTTTTTTCTCTCTCCCCCTCATACATATTTTCCATACTGCTTGCCCGCGTGCCCTTTCATATGCATTCAGGATTAACATCAAACTGAGATTGTGTTTGTGTGTGTGTATGTGTATGCATGAGATTGCATGTGTTGTACCTATTCGTGTGGGAATGCCTGCTGAGATTATCATTTATCTCACCGCTGATCACATCCGTGTCGACGAATTCAGCAGAGGCATAAGAGAAGTGGTTAAAAAAAAAAAAAAAAGTAAAATAAAAAAAATGATGCCAGCCTTGATTACATGAGCCTGCTCACTTCTCACATTAATGCTTCCGTTTCCTTCATCTCAGACCTCTCCTGGTTCAGAGCAGTTTTGGACTCTGTCATGAGACGAGGATTGCTGTCTGTTAGTTTGCGCGTTTACAGCTTCATGCTCGACGCTACGCTCGCCTTGCGATATATTACCACTAAAACAGGGCCTTTATCAGATTAGCTGAGAGCTGCTTCCCGTTGGGAAATTCAATAAAAAAAAAGTTCTCTCATGATGGCGGCACAAAATATGCATGGCATGAAAATCGCCTACATGTCCAGTATGAAACCTAGACGGCCTCATAGCCCTTTCACAATCCTGTGCTCCAGAAACAATCGCCTGTATCCAGCTGGTATCTTGTTTACTGTAGGACAACAAAAACAACATCTTTGTCAGTTATTTAGTTGCTCCATTGTTTAGAAAAACATTGTTTTTCTCTTTTGTTTGATTTTTTTTTCTCCTGTAGCTGCACTGCTATTTATTTCTTTTGCACCTCACCAGAAACAAACACCTCTGCTGCTAACATCATTGTAACCCAGCATCTGAAAAAGAGATTTATATCTCTCACCCTGTAAAGGTGTTACATGCTGCATGTAGAAGAATCTGGAAAGTCATCTGTGAAGTGTGTGTGTGTGTGTGTAAATATGCTGGATGAGTGTTGTATTGTGAAAGCAAAGAAAGTGTGGACAACACAGAGAGACTGTTGCTTATTATTGTACGTCCTTTGAGATCATGTTACAAAGAACAATCTCACGTGATGAATAGGCCCGTCCCCGACCGAGGCTTTACATCGTCGACCCTGACTCGACTTTTGTTTAGTCGAGAGATAGTCAGACTTTTTGTTGTTGTTGTTTTTCACGCTTATAGTCTTATTTAAGTTGAACCGCGTCATTGAACTATTTGTCTTCTCAACTCGGAATAAACATTTATTCTGTGACATGTCACAGTCGTTAAAAGTCTCCAATACAAGCATACACTGTGCCATGTTTTCGATTTGTTTCTCAGACTCAAACTGCACTAGTAGATCGAATGCAATGAAAAGCCAAAGATCACAATTTGTGTGCGCACACTACGTGATCCAACGCTCGGCTTCAACCTGGTTGCTCACACTATAAGAGCAAAATAAACACGTCCGGTCCCCGAACCCGGAAGAGGACTGGAGAAATGCTCACAAAGGAGAAACGTGCTGTCTTGGCCATTTGTGCCATGACGTCATGCTCCTTCTTCTTCTGGGCGTCCTAATGTTTACACTTTGCACACAGGCGCAATGAGGGGGAAAACCCACCGATCTCACATGAGTCAGCTCGTAGCGCTGCTTCGACTGTGTGACACCCACACGAGGGGCGACCAAAATATCAAACAGGTTTGATTTTCTAGCGACCAGCCGATTGCCGATCGGGAGCTGCTCAGGGCCACTCGTTGCCCCTTTTATACTACACGACTCACGATTAAGCTGATTCGGCCCGACTTCAAAAATTCTCACATAACTCAGAAATTGGCTCAAAATGGGGAGAAAAAACCCCCCCGCAGTGTATGCCCGCTTTAATGAGAGTGATTTAAAGTAGGAGTGGCTTTTAGTATTGCATTAAAAGCATTAATAAGATGATATATACCAACATAGGCTGTAAATTATTTGGAGAAAATGGACAAATCTATCAGACTTAACATTAAACACCCCCATAACGCTGGAATGGAATGATCCATGTTCTAAATGATAAGACCATAAGAAACAATACTTCAGTACAACAAACTAAGCATCCCCTGTGCTTAAAATAAACCATAAAAAACATGTTCAAAGAAGGCATATTGAATATTCTTCTCCACAGTGTACGAGGGGCAGAGGGAACATGTGAATGTTTAATGAGCCTTAAATTAATTTAGCTTTATAAGACACACTTGGTTAGCCTGTTGCTCTGTGTGCCCAGCATTGAAGATGGTTTCCTGATATTACACAAAGTGCACACAGGGAAGAGTGCAGCTTTATCACTGCTGACACACCATTTATCTCCCCTCATCGCTTGACTTCAAACTGCCTCAGATCCCAAAGAAAAGCAACCCCTCTGCCTGATTATTCCAACATTTCCATCAGCCAGAGAGAACATTCTGATTCTGTGCAATAAAAGTTTAGTCCTTTGGATGTAATGTTAGCATATTATTAATCGACACAGCATAGATTCTTTGAACCTTTTTTCAGCTCAGGTCAGAGAGATGCCACCTCTACATCTTCATTCATTCCTTTCCTCTTTCCTGAGCCTCCTCCTCCTCCGTAATAAAGACCTCTGTCTGAGCCGGTTTAGGGGAGGGTAAAAGTCTATGGGCTCAGGGTAAGCACAGAGAGGATTTCCTGCTCTCTCTCTCTCTCTCTCTGTCTCTCTCTCTCTCTCTCTCTCTCTCTCTCTCTCTCTGGCAAGCTGCAAGGTTATGTAGGGTTATGGGAGTATAAGGGATGGAAGGGAGGGACTTAGAAGTGGTGACTCCCAATACTTCTCATCATAAAATACGAAAAAGAAAAAGATTTAGAATGACAGAAATTACCAGGCAAATATATGTAATGGTAAAACCCAAGTTGTCTATACTGTAGGTGATGGAGAAGGGTTTATGGCATGAAGCCTTCACTGAGTGGCAAGAGGGCACTGATGCTGATTTATGTTGGAGTTGTGGCGCGCGTGTTATTTTTAATGAGCCATGTCACATTTCTGAAGAAGGAGGAGCACAGGCTCATCTGGTAAACAATGTCTCATTTCTAACTACCTGGTTAGGGTTCAGAATTGGCCGTGATCCATGTCAAAGATTTGTGGCTTTTTGTTGACTGTTTTGTAGTCTTGTGTCCTTCGATGAACTCTCCTTTTTTGTTGTAGTTAAACCATTGCTCATGGCTAGAGATCTTAAAAGGTTAATATTGTGGCTTATTGTGCAATTCGTAGCCTGACTTCTTTTGCATTCTCTCATTGTACTGACCTCCAGCATGTGGGGGGGAAAAAAAAGCGTGAAATTAAACAATCACCCCGTGACGCTCGCCCCCCTGAGGGGCCCTTGCGTCTGACTTTGGGAAACCTCTGGGCGAGTGAACAGTGTGCTTTCACTCCGGTCGAGGTAGCTTTTCGTCTTCAAGCTGGGCCATAGCCGAAAGAGAGCGAAGTGGAGGAAGCATTTGCAGACTTAAGCGACAGGCCGAGCAGCCGTGTGGAAAAAGAGCTGTGTTTGCTTCCACTGCTTCACTACAGGGCTGCATGGTAATCTGTGCGCTCGGCCTTGGTGTGACCTAAAGTGAAGTCCCGTTTCTCTCCGGGACTCTTTGACCATTTCATTTCTCATATCTCTTGCTGCTAATCATTCATAACATTAAAAGAAGACCAACATAGAGATAGAATCCTCTCGAATAAAAAGTGCAAACCCTTAAAGGTGAAATTTGACACTGAAATATGGACATAATAAAAATGGATTAGAGATCTATTATCTATATACACATACATACCGGTACATACATGCATACATATTTTTGTTGAGTGCATGTTACATAAAATATTTTCAACAGTCTGGAGTAACGGAGAGAATTACTCCCATGATTCCCCGCCAGCATCAACATCATCTTTTGTCATTGTTTTGAGTCAGAGCCCCCTGCAATTTGCATCCAGCATGTTTAATGCCAATGATCTTTTTTTTATTTTTTTATTTTTATTTACACAGCTGGAGAAATTAATATAGTGCACTTATTTCTCCGTGTGATTTTATTCCTCCAGAAAAGTGATGAGTTTAGTATCCTGCTTGTATTTTAGAAGCCAGTCATTGGCCTGTTTCCCTCTCATTATTTTGGTTGTTCTGATGTAACCTGAAAACCTGGTCTCCTTTAGCATCATGTAGTTACTCATCTAAGCTCATTTTAGTCACAACTGTACAGAATTCACCTACATTTACGAGGCAAAGTTAACATTTCGACAAATGCCATCACCTTCCCGTGCCCCAGCGGCCTATGGTAGTGCAGAGTTGTGTAATAATGATGCAGGGAAAGAAGAATGTGTTCCCACAGTGAGTTAGTGGAGCATGGTGAGCTAAAGGGGTGAGAGCAGGCTAACAGCTCTCCTGATGCTCAGGCAAACTCTTCCCCAGTTCAGCCTCTGTTTGGATCAAGTCCCTGGTTCCCCATTAAGCCTGTTTACTTACTGTAGCCACAAATGTGTTTGTGTGTGTGTGTGTGTGTGTGTGTGTGTGTGTGTGTGTCATGTGCAAGTCCATTACATGCCATTAAATGGAGGAGCTTATCTTACTGTAGGACAGGTCACTCCAAGATTTCCACTAAAATGTAAACAATTTCTCCAACTCTGAAATGAACTTTACTGATTGCAGAATGAATATTACAGAAAGTGTTTCACTCTGAGCTTTTAAAAAAAAAAAAAAAAAAAAAATTGGAACTGTTTTAGGCTCAATCAAGGGCAGCATGCAACGTGATTCAACGTGAATATGGCACATGAGATTTGACATCAGGCCGACTGCTTTTAAATGGCAGAGACTTTAGAATCTTTCTCATTTAGAAGAAGAAAAATTCAGTCTTAATTCAAAACCATCAAAGAGATGAACGTGTGCCAAACCAATGTCCCTCCAAATGCAACAAGACACAAACAACCAAGTAATATATTTATTCATAATTAAAGTCAATGTATCATGAACTAAACTTCAGAAAACAGTGTTTTACTCTGAAATGAATTGGATTGATTTAAAAGCTTCTTTCAGTTCTCCATCTGTGTGAATAATGACTTTAAAGTGTGATTAACTGTGAAACTATCATTGCCCAAGTATCAAATAAAATACAGACAGCTATATGTTGTCTTATTATTAAGGATGTTCACTGTCCTGCAGCTGAGAACAGTGGGTTTGCTAGACTCCTGCTAATAGCATAAAGAAGTATTCAAAATATACATCCTCCTGATAGCATCTTCCCAAAGCTGATCATAAAACTATGGAGTCCAATATGTTTTTATTCAAATCTGTCTATTCCATAAAACCTTAGACAATAAGAATAACTGCTCTTAAAAGTTTTTTTGGCAGCTGTGTTTGGTGCTACTGAACCTGTATGAGCCGAGGCAGACCAAGTTGACTTATCAATAATTTCCCCACCTTCAATGCTGCAATATTTTTGCAAAAGAGTTGAGTTGGTGTTAGATTTGAGCTGTGAAACCAAACCTTTAGAGAGATGTAACTATTTCAAGAGATTGGCTTTGGACCAGACTTACGCCAAAAAACCCCCCATTAAAACCCAACTTTAATCATTCATGTGCATCGGATAGATTCTGCTTCTGGCAACAACTCACTCCCATTCACTTTTATTTTTAAAAGACAAAAACACAAATTGTCTTTCAATGTAAATGAACTATTGTCAAATTGTCTCACATTCTTATTTAGTGGCAAGTATTTTAGTTTCCTTTTGTATATTCCATTTTTCATTGAGAACTGTTTATTCGCCCTTAATGGTGTTTTTCTTCTTTTTTTATTTAATTTAATTTTCACAGTTGGATGATCATTGTCACACTGCATCATTTTTTTCTGGATTTAAATTCCCTGCTAAAAATATCTTTTGCTCACTGTATGAATACTGCAAGACCTAACACACTGACATTTACAAAGTAAGAGCAGGTCTGTTGGAACAATTACTGTTATGTTGAATTAGACAGATACAGCCACAACGGCAGGAAATATTTATTTAGGTCAGTTTTTTTTTTTTTTTTTACTTCTAGAGACCGATGTTTAGGCCCTGTGTAGCTTTTGAGTGCACACAAAACAAATGAGTTTATCCAAAATAGATTTTTGGTAGCATTTATGAGTGATGACAAAAAAATAACCAAACAAAAAAAAACCCCTTGATCTGATAAAATTACACCAAAGTTTGTTGATACAGAAACTTCTTCGAGATGCTACGGACTCATTCAATGAACACTCATGCTGACGTGAAAATCAGTGAAATACACAAACACAACAGCCTTAATATACAATGAAGCTATTTAAGCTAAGATTGACTCTCTTTTAGGAGCGTCAGTGGAGCTGCACACACAACAAAAGCCTCCATGGTGCTCATTCTATTTTACAATAGCCTCTTTTTTCCCGACACACATTCTTCTGTTAGCTCAGTGAAAAGATGTGCTACGTGTAGAAGACCTCACACAGCTTTGGCTCTTTAAACACCCTGTTTTTAATACTATATAACAATGAAATATGGTCGGGGAACATGAGTAAGAATGCTTCAGATGATACTTGATTACTTAATATAAAGAGTTCTCCGTGCTCATACTAAGCCTCACTTCTGTAGAAGAAGGCTGATAAAGCTGTGAATCTCTTCTTTAAAAGAAGCTTCCATGTTTTGCTGTATAAGTATTCTGTATACTTAGATTGAAGAAGGTACATTAAAAGGTTTGGATATGATCCCTCACAGTCAGAGTAAAGGATCATCATTTTTGTCTGTCGTGTCACTGGAGAGAAAAAAAAAAAGTCTCTGGAGTCGCATACCAGGGTGAAAGAGGACAGGGATGACATGCAGGAAAGGTGACTCGAACCCAGCCCCCCCCCCCCCCCCTTCTGTGAGGATCCCCAGCCTCCATATAAATGGGCTTCACGAACCATCCACACGCCCACCGGCGCACCAAAAACCCAAGTGAGGTTGAAAACATGAAACATGTGGCTATCAAAAAAAATGTTTTTTTTTTGAAGATTTTCACTTGTTCCAATCAGTGCTTTGCATTTTTTATTTGGCTTTAAGAAGCTGCTTCTCATTTTGCATATCAAAGGCACGGTGTCTGATGATCGGGATATCGTGAAATATTTACCTGTGATGGCTGGAAGACACTTCCTTTTGAGTCAGTTACTTTATCTGCTGCTTCCGCAATCTTACAACTTTGATCCCTCTCACTCTCTCTCTCTCTCTCTCTCTCTCTCTCATATGCCCCACACCATTTTTATAAAAATAATTCTTTTTTTATCCCGTATGTCATCATTTTGTGAATTATTGTACCTTTAGTTGTGCGTACTAATGATCGGTAGTTGAATGAGCTTTAGCAGCGCGCTGGAAGCTGTGCAGGATTATTGCACAGAGACGGTGACCGTCAAACTGAGCAGATGTTGTGTGCTGTGTGCTGCATGGACTGACGGGGAACAACACTAATAACAAACACGAAGCTAAGGCAACAGCAGCGCTAAAGGGACGAAACACGAGAAGCTGCTACAAAATAAAAATCCGTTTCACTCCACAGAGCTCTAAACAGAAGACGCCATGGCCTGTGTTTTCACATCGTAAAGTGCTGCACTCAGTTTCTTTCTGCATTTTGAATTTTAAAAGGCGTTCAGTCTGGGTGCAAAGCCAGGGGCAGACCGCAAAAAGGTTAAATTATAACACTTGATTCTACATCAGAGTGTTTTGGTTGTAACATGAATCAAACCTATCACAGTGTCAGCTCTCATTCCCTTTTAGAGCCAGGCGGAAACTTTGGTTATATTTATATTCTCGAATTTGCAATTTACTTAACGTTAGTACCAGGTGTTAAAAAAATGGCGGGATAGTAGCAAGTACGTGCATCTCGATACTTGGGTCCTGAACATTTTAAAGGGAGAGTACCACTCACTGTGTTATTGAGTCAAAACCATTTCATTCAAAATGTCCATTCCAATTGAATAAAAAACATAAAGTTTAACATAAATCTGAATTTTAGAAATCCAATGGTACAGAAAAAGTCCGCGATCACCAGCTAACTGGTTTGAAATACTCTGAAGAATAACAGAAGGCATGATGAGGAGAAGTTTTCCAAAAGTAGAGAGTAGACCTATTTAAAACTATTCCATCTCATCTATCACCTGTAATCCAGCTGAAGTGTGCTCTGTCTGTTGTTCTGGTTTTTCTCCGTGCGTCAGTCGACTCTCTCCACAGGTCACAACAAATGAAAGTGTGTAACACATAATACATGAAAAGCATCCGTGGCGGGGAAAATTAGAAAGCGCTCCGTAAAAGAAATATCGTGAAACTTTGCCACATCCTTTTTGTTTGCACAATCACTTCAGGGGATGAAAAGCATAAACACACACTCCTTTTTCACAGCGTTTTTTTTTTTTTTTTTTTTCCCTCCTCCTCTCGCATTTAAGTGAATTATAAGTCAATGCTATTGTTTCTTACAATGCCTCTGCCTCACTTGGTTTTGATTTTCCTTCCTTTATGTTCGCCATCTGTATCTATGTGGTGGCTTCGCACAGAAATCCGCTCGGCCAATCACGGCGCACGGAAATAGAGGTGTGAGACAAAACGGAGCTCACCGCGGGAGGAGTGCGAGGAGGCTGTGGCATATTGATTTAAAACTGTTCACTAATGAGGAACAAGCCTGGCTGATGGAAGATGTAAATAGCTCGTTGTTCAATTTGCCGACACACTTTTTTTTTTGTTTTGTTTGTTTCGCGAGCACGTTTATCCCCCGCCTCCCTCCCCAATCAGCGGCCTGGTAGCGCTGGAAAACGCGGGCAGAGTGTGAATAATTTAGTGCTAATGGAGAGATAAATAATCTCCTCTTTTACACACGCACACGGGGGTTGGGGGGCTTGGTTTCTGAAATGGATTCATAAAACTAGTTTGTCCCCTTAATAATACTTTACACACCTCCATCCTCTTCCTCCTTTTAGTCCGTCTCCTCATCATTCTGTCCATTCACACACCGCTTCTTCCCAGGGGCATTTGTGTGTTCCATTACTGCTCACCCTGCCCATGACAGCTACTATTAACCTTGGAGGTGTACGTGTGTTAGTGTGTTTTTTTCTGTGTGTGTGTGTGTGTGTGTGTGGCTGCTGGAGAGTGAGTGAGACAGCATTGGTTTGCCTTCTCCTTCTGTGTATGTCCATATATATATATATATATATATATATATATATGAGAGAGAGAGAGAGCGAGAGCGAGCTGGTTTGTGGAAACATTTTTGCATATGTTTCTGCATGTGTGTGTTTGTGTGTGCTTGCTTGTGTGAACAGGTGGGACATATTAAAACAGCCGCAGGCATCTGACTTAACTGTGGCTGTGCGAATAATGAGAGGAGGTCATGGACAACAGCTATCATAACCTCAGATCTGTGCCGTTCTTAATCGGTCTCAATCTTCAAATGTTTCCTCTTTCACTTGCTCTGTTTTTCCCCCCTCTTTTGTACAAACCAACATTACAACCATCCCTCTCTTCCTCTTCCCTGTCTTTGTATCACTTTACTCTCGTCTTCAGTTTGTCTCTCCCTCCCTTCTTGCTCTATTTCCACCTTGCACTCGAACCAACTCCCCGTAATGAAACTCTAATGGTCTGCCATTTGTTTCCGGTCTTTGCTTAGTGAGGTGATGCAGCAAGGGCTAATGGTCCTATTTGTGTGTGTGTGTGTATCAGGGAGACAGTGGTATCATCCACCTATAGGCCCTTCAACATTTCACATGGTGCTGCAGCGACCAGGTGCATCCCCATAACTCTAACTAATGTCTCAATACTATCCTATTTACTGCTGTGAGGTAGATAAGGGTGTGTGTGTGTGTGTGTGTGTGTGTGTGTGTGTGTGTGTGTGTGTGTGTGTGTGTGTGTGTGTGTGTGTGTGTGTGTGTGTGTGTGTGTGTGTGTGTGTGTGTGTGTGTGTGTGTGTGTGTGTGTGTGTGTGTGTGTGTGTGTGTGTGTGTGTGTGTGTGTGTGTGTGTTGATCCTGTGGGACTGCAGATAGATAGAGTAAATAGAATAATGCATGTTTAAATATTATAACGACGCAGAATCCGGATGGAATATTTAGAATAATTTATTTTTTTTATTTCCAAGTACATTTACATTTACGAGGGATTTTTCTTGGTGTATTGGTGAAAGAAAAAAGCAAGGCTAAAATAACAAGTACTTAATAACAACAAAGTCAAATATAAAGAATAATAAAAGATGCAATCATAAAACACAAAATGTACACAGTGTGCATGAAAGAAAATACATTTGAAGTCCAGCGGGCGTTCATGTGAAGCTTAAAGAAACAGGTCGTGGAGAGATGGTAGACTGCAGCCGATCACCTTCTCTGCAGAGCGGTGGACACGCTGCAGCCTGCACTTGTCCTTTGCTGTGGCTGCAGCGTGTCAGACTGTGATGGAGGAGGAGAGGACGGACTCCATGATGGCAGTGTAGAAGTGCACCGTCATGCAGCAGGAAGTACATCCTCTGCCCTCCCTTTCCTGATGAGGGAGGTGATGTTCAGCTCACGCACGTCTTTCTGCTTCCTGGGCGACGTCGGTCCCACAGTAGACACCGTGGAGTCGCCGATGATGATGAGGCTGACTACCATAACTAAGGCAGAGCTGAAATCCACAAACAGGATCCTGCCGTAAGTTCCTGCTCAGTCTAGATGCTTGAGGATGGCGTGGAGGGCCAGGTTGACAGTGTCGTCAACGGACCTGTTGGCTCTGTAGGCTTACTTTTGGGGGTCCAGAGGGGGGTCTGTGATGTCTTTGAGGTGTGAAAGCACAATGCGCTCAGAAGACTTCATCACCACAGAGGTCAGGGCGATGGGCCTGAAGTCATTAAGTCCTGTGGTCCTTGGTTTTTTTTGGGGACCAGGATGATGGTGGAGGACTTGAAGCAGACCGACATGTGGCATGTCTCCAATGAAGTGCTAAAAATATCAGTAAAGACTGGAGAGATGGGAGAGACGGAATCTGGTCCAGCTGCTTTGCGGGGGGTCCCGTCTCTTCAAGATACTATTTTTTTTAAATTTTTTTTTTCTTTCAGTCACTGAAACAGGTGTCAGGGGAAGAGGTCTGTTGGAGTGGACAGTCGTGTGTTTCTGCAGCCTTAAGGGAGGCGAGCTGTGAAGTAGAGTCGTTGGTTTCTGGGCCGTCCCACTGACTTACATTTATGACGCTGCAGACATTGTGGAAACGCGTTTCCTCCCGCACATTCATGTGATCACACAAACACGTGTACACGTGTGGAACCCATCGTACTGCTTTTGATCAGCAGTGATAGGCTGTGTAATGAGGTGCCATAGAATCAGTTTAATTTGAGGCCGGGCGAGAAACTGGTGCCAGATGCTCCCTCGACAACTCCTCCCTCGACCTCTTTCTTGAACAGACACACACAGATACACACACACACACACACACACACACACACACACACACACACACACACACACACTTACATAATATTGACTCTGGGAGCAGAATGGGGAGGATATGTGCTCCTTTGTCTCAGTACATCTCCAGTGTATATGCATATCTGCGTCAGCTCTTGTGAGGGTAAACACAGCTCTATCTCTGTGGCTGGATCAATACTTCCAGTCATTCTCTGTTTGCACACATTCACACTCTCTCCATTCCTCTCCTCATTGGAAACAAAAACAGAACAAAATCACCGCTTTACTTGCCAATGTTTTCCAAAATCTGCACACGTTATTTTTTCTTCAAATGAACAGGTATTGATTTCATCCTTCACTTTGTAAACTGTTAAGTTTTCTATTATCCTTTCTGTAAAGTGCTACTCAATTGTGTACCACGCTAAAAAAAACAACGAAACCCCCCCCCCCCCCCCCCCCCAAAAAAAAAAAAAAAAAAAAAATAGCATGCTGACCTGTTTTCTCTTCCTGTTGGGCTGCTGGTTGTTTGTTTTGATCATGCACATCTTTGTAAACACCTCAGACTACCGGGTACCGAATGTGAAGGGAGGTGTTTGTTAACTGCATGAAGGTGGCATGGGTACCAATTTTGTCTCCACTTTTCTCTCCACTTTCTGTCACATGTTATCCTAGTAAGTGAGAAACTAAAAGGAGAATTTTTTTTCTCTCCTTTTAGCAGAATTTAAACAAAACAAAAAAAAAGACAACTTTATCTGTCTGGAATGGAAAGTGGCTTGAAAACGTTCCATCTTGTAAGCAGCAGCACCCGATTTCTTCATATGGTAAACATAACCGTACTACAGTGCTGTTATTAAGATAAATGTATCCATCTTATTCTGATATTGTGGTCTGTGGAGACTTTTATTGTTGGGGGAAAAAAAGAAGAAAAACATTTGAATTTGAAAAAAAAACAAAACAATGACCAGCATTTCCATGATTGGCAGAGTTCTTACACAATGATTGAAGTAGTTTGAGGTAGGAGAACCTCCCAGGGGAGAAAACACAGCCTTCAGTCTCACTAGATGTGTGTTCTTGCATCGTCTACTTTTCACTCCAAGTCCGTGAGTGATGTTGTTTTCATGAAGATGTAATTTCATGGCCAAATATAAGCTAAAGCCCGGTTCACACGGCAGGATAATTACGCCCCGATTCTCCCTTTCCGATAATCTTAAGGACGCCCTGATCATCATGAAATAATCTTATAAAATCATCCTGCCGTGTGTTCAGACTGCTCTTGTCTGGTCGTGATATGGAATGATTCATTTCATTTCAAACTGGTTAATTGTTTCAGTCCCTGTAGAAAATCCATCCATCCATCCATCCATATTCATCCATTCATCTGTCTGTCTGTTCATCATCCATCCATCCATCCATCCATCCATATTCATCCATCCATTCATCCATCCATCCATCCATCCATCCATCCATATTCATCCATCCATTCATCCATCCATTCATCCATCCATCCATATTGATCCATTCATCCATCCATCCATCCATATTCATCCATCCATCCATATTCATCCATTCATCCATCCATCCATCCATCCATCCATATTCATCCATTCATCCATCCATCCATCCATCCATATTCATTCATCCATCCATCCATCCATCCATCCATATTCATCCATCCATCCATCCATCCATCCATATTCATCCATCCATCCATCCATCCATCCATATTCATCCATTCATCCATCCATCCATCCATCCATATTCATCCATTCATCTGTCTGTCTGTTCATCATCCATCCATCCCACTGTAGATTTAATGACAGAAAAGGTTAATGGCTGTTGTCAAGCACACCCTTATATGGATTTATGACAATAGTGTGACAGAAGCATTATACATGAGGGCTTCACCTCCTCATGTTTTCTCTCAATGACCAATTAACGACCACCCGAACAAAGCAATCCCACACATTTATATTACTCCACACATGCAAAAACCCCCCCCGCTCTGTCTCTTACACATCTCTCTCTCTCTCTGTCTCTCTCTCACACACACACACACACACACACACACACACTCTCACAACCACGTCTAATTAATGCAAGAACCTGCCGGCAGAGAAATGACCTGAAAAGAACTCTTTCTTTCCACTCCTCGCCTCTCTCTGTCTGCTCTTTTCCTCATCAAACTTTATTCCTTTTTTTTTTTTTTTTTTTTTTTTTTTTTTTTGAAGAAACGTGTGTAGACAGAACGTGTAGGTACCTGTAACCTTAGCCTTCAAATCTAGATCCTTCACAGTAACTTGGGGCCAGTTGTTAAGTGTCTCCTTTTTAGCTAGAGATTCAATGCCACAAAATCTTGACATATTGAAACGTTGAAATGTGTAAATATCCTGGAGTCTGATGTTGAATTGGAAATTACCATAGAAGATGCCCCGCCACTTTTAAATGTTTGATTGGCAGCGATGCTTTCAGACTCTGAATTGCATGCACGCAGCGTGTGCGGTGTATCTGGCTGTAGGGTGATCATTTAATTTTCTTCTCCTGCAATCATCTCTCTTTTAAGGAGGGTACAAAGGGCAGAAGTTCTCCCCCACCTTCAGTTCGCACCGTAATGGGTAAAAAAAAGAAAAATAAAGGCTCTAAATATGAAAATAAGTTCTTCCTGCTGACTAACACGCACATTACTCGCACATGGGAGGGCCTTGATTTCTCTGTTGCTCGCTCAGATTCCTGTGCAGAGTGAGAGAGTGGCCCCGGCGGCCTGGTTAAAGATAGAGACCGAGATGGCAAACAAGTCGAAATTACATCGGGATGATTAGATGCTGCACTCGACTTCCACAGCGTTATTGAACAACTCCTCTGACTGACACTTTCACTCACTTCAGTTTGCTGAGACGAAGATGCGAAGTACTTTTTTTTTTTTTACAGAGCAAGAGTTCCAGCGTCTCTCGCAAAGACAAAACAGGAGAGGATGTAAACCACTGCTGTCATAATGAAAGGGATATAAAATATAGAAGTGTTTTAATGGAAAGCTTACTGAAGGATTAAAGCTCCTCTTATGCCAGTTTGACTGTTTTAAAGGTTTTACTGATCCTTGTGTGACCACCACTCCGGCCTCCAAAGGTGCTGACAGCAGCCCAACCTTCCTCTCACTCCACTTAAGCTGCATGCCTCTCCAACCCAGCCTGAACCTGCCGTGTCATCATCATCATCATCATCATCATCATCATCATCTTCATCCCTGTTTTGAAAGTTCTGCTTCGAGCTGTCATTCTCACCGGCCTGTGTTCCCTGTCATCAAACGGCCCTCTGTTGTTGTCCTGCTCTGTCCGCACAGTATCCGACGGGTCGTTCACCCCGTGTCTAACCGCTTTCGTCGTTTTGTTTTTTGCTTTGAGCGCAGGACTCATTTATTTGTCCAAAATAAACCGTGTTGCTCATCAGCACTCTCAGACAAGAATGACAAACATGACATTTTATTTTTACATCATAGAAGCACAATGATGTGGCTTCGCTGCTCTACTTCTTTATTTTGTAAAGTACAACATTGTCAAATGATGCAGGTCGGCTGAGGTGAAGTGCAAAGGCTCACATGGTAAATTCAGGATTATTAACATTTCTACATTTCTAATTCCATAGAGTGAAGCTGCTGCTCTGAGTGTTCATTCATCCTCTACAGTCATGGAGCTTTTTTTTTTGTATGTTTTCTTTACAAGGAAATGTCATTGCTTCCTGTGGATTTAATGTTTCACACACTGAACATCATGATAACAGATGATAGTTGATCTCATGTGAAATACGTGCTGGGTGGTTTTGGTTACAAGAAAAAAAAGAAAAAAGAAAAGCGAAACATTGAACAGAATGAAAAAGTTAAGAACAAGTGTTCTGAAGAGAAGGACACACTCAGAGCTTTAGAGTGGGCGTCGTCGTGGTGATGAAAAGATATCACTGAAGTGTTCATGATACTGTATTCATCAAAGCAACAGACAAACATTTGATCAGTTGAAATGAGGTAAAAAAAAAAATAAAAAAAAGAAGCTTCCCTCAAATGTATGCCAGGTTGAAGGTGTTTTTCTCGGTCATTGAGGTCAACCTGCGCATCTATTTCAGAGTTTATGGAGCTTCAACGAACACTAACATAAACCACTTTTATGATGATGAATACTCACAATCCCAAACATACATTCCATATCTAATCTTTTTTTAACGCCACGATCCTTCATCCTTATTACCCATTCAGGACTCAACAAAGACATCTCTATCCATTAGCGATGTAACGATTCACTCAACTCCCGATACGATTCTCTGACGATTCATTCTGAGAGAATCCGGAGGTGATTGGAGCTCCTTTTTGTGGCGTCAATTAAAATGCCGCGTCATGTTGGTGGTGCTATTTGTGTAGATCCCCGTCTTGTTGCAACATTTGCACGCTGGTTTTTGTCTCGTCTGTCATCGTCTCACCTCTTTAGTTTTCTGTCTTGGGGAAGCAAAAAAAAAAAAAAGCTTCTCCTGCCACGATGCTACTTCTAACAACCAACCGCCTCTGCTGCAGCTGTTGACGCTCGCGATATAACTCGCGATTCATTTTTTCCAGAGTAGGGAGTCGAACACTTTTGAATCGATTTTTTTAACCGCCTCACAATTAATCTTTACGTCCCTACTAGCCATGGTTCTGAAACACTGAAAGTTATTTATCTTCGGTGCTGAACTGGCCCTTACTTTAGAGAAAGTGTCAGTCCTTAATTAACAACTGTGATTGACTGAAGAAGCTCTGTATGCCAATACAAGCCCACACACACATTATGCAGTCTTATATAAAACAGGACGCTGTAATTAGCATTATAAACACTTAGTAAATCAGAGCCATGTACATGTGTCTGATGCCTGCTCGCCCTTATAGACTGTTTACTGCAGGACGGAAGCATTCGGCTGACTGACGACCAGTGAGGTAATTGGCTAATGGGTGGAGAGAGCATTGCTTGATTACTTCCTTTATTTGATGGGATTGGAAGCAGCACCGAGTTGACATTTGGCTACATCATGTCTACCCTCTTAGTCAATTAGCCGACCAAGTGAACAGGAATGAATGGCGGAGGAGGCGATGCATTAGTCTAAAGCACGACTGTAAACATCTTCTACCTGGCTTAAATCTCTGTATTTATGCATGGATGAAGACACGTCGTCTGCAGGTTTCTCACTCACCCCTTCTCCACCTGAAGCTATTCGCTCTTCTCATACACACACAGTTATTTATGTAATCATCATGGCCTGGCTTTTCAACCATCATAGTAGACACTGGACAGCCTCCTGCGGCGAGAATTGAGATGAGACGCACTCAGGCAGTGAGAACTTGCCTTCATTGCTATTGTGAAGCTGTCTGGATAAGTGAGAGCATATAGAGATAAAACCGAGCTGTATATTTTCCAGCTAGTTACACACAGACGTATACACACACACACACACACACACATGCATGAAAAAACACATTTTCTCGCTCATACTGTACGAGCGTGGACTCACAGATAGACGCACATAATGTAATGGCCTGTGGTAGTTTATCACTCTTTGATGTGGACCCAGGGGACAGAGATTTATGACTCTTGTCTCCACAATCACTTTTGGATTCAAAACTCAGTCGAGCACCATGCAAACACACTGTGTATGTGTGAGTGTGTGAGTGTGAGTGTGTGTGTGTGTGTGGCACAGTTGGCGCAGAGAAGACTGTATGTGCTCTCACGTCATCACATTAGAATGATGCATGCACAGAACGCACAGAGATGCACTCAAACTGAGATGGCTTCAACACAGACTGCTGAGTGCTGACGAGACGTTTGAACACTGTTCTCCTCTGCCATGTATTTCAAAATGTGTATCGGCTGTCTCCACAGAGAATCTAAAGTTAATTGTACCTCATTTCTGAAAAACCGTGTCATGAATTGAAGAGCTTTAATCGTCTCCCGTAAAATTACATTAACACATGTAGCTACTAATTCATTACAAACACCAAGACATACAACTGGCCTTCAATAACCTACATTCATCAGCTTATAACGTTGGGTTTTCTCTGAGAAGCTCACGGCCTGGATTATGTCTGAAAACCAACATTCATCTGGTTGGTGTGATAAGTTGTTGCCTTAGTTGTATGACTCCGACACTGTAGAATTGGCATGGTTACTTGAGTCCCTTCTAGGGGTGTGTGATAGGATGATATTAGATTGTGAAGGATTAGAAAATCTGCCAAAGCAGAGAGCATAGTATCAAGCGACGGTGCACATTCTATCTGTTGCAGTTCTATGCTCTTTAACGGACGCATCCGAGGTGTTTTTCTCAGCTAAATCGCACTAATTGCTGATCTCTTTCATGACTTTCCCGATGGACACACAGATTGCTATTGATTGGTTTACGATGAAGCAGGATTCCTGGCTGAAAATAAAAACAGAACGGACGTGCTAATAATAACTAATTCTTTTATAGAGCTTGATTGGATTTTCAAAACCCAACAGGATGCATTAAATGCCTATTTTCAAAGTTTGCACAAATATGGTGCACGTAGGATGGCAACAGAACAAATCTTTAGCATCGCTTCAAGGCTTCGTTGACACATAAAACAATCCATTCAAAACAGAATCATTATTCATTTGCGTTTTCCAAAAAGTTTTTTATTAATATGTTTTTAAAAATAAATTGGCCAAAGTGCAACAAGTGGCCACCATTTTCAGCTGAAGTTGTTGCAGCGTAAGCAGGGCCTTCTATTTAGAGCTTTCATTCTCTACTTCAAACTGATTGGCCCTCGTCTGGCATTTTCTTGAATTTCCTTCGGACTATGATTGGATTAGCAGATTATTTTTTTTTTTAGTAGGCAGTATTAGTCTGCTTTACAACAACTGCACAGTTATACGCTCCTGACCTTGCTGACCAATCGGAGATAGGATGATAGGAATGTGGTAACATGACAGAAAAGAGCGCTAAAACTCCTGTGAAAGTCTCTGAAAGATAGGCCGAAGATTCCCTCCACATCTCCTCACCTGCGACGGGATACGCATGGCGGACAGAGACAAAGACGGTCCGATTGACCGGATTATTCTTCCTCCTAGACCATGTTGAGATCGCTTCTTCTTTGGCACATGAGGAACCCTGCCATTCAAACAACTCAGAATTGTAGTTGAAAACATCAGTTATGCCCAAAATTGTTGGGTTTAAATCGGGCTCATGATTAAGGAAGTCTCAGACAGAACGTGCTTTGGTAGGCTCGGTCTGGATTTTTTTGTCTGATCTAAGCTTTACGTCTGTTCTGCTGACACAGTATAATCTTTTTGGGATGCTGCATGTGTCTCAGTCAACAGCTCTATCTCTGTCCTCTTTTTCACTGTGTAGCAGGAAGTAGTAGGAGTCTGTAACGCATTGCTTGTTGCTAACATTACCTTTAATAATCAACCAACTATCTTGTTTCCTACGCTACTTTAACGTTTCGTGCCCAGGCCAGAAACCGCTCTGAACTGCTGTGAACTCATCAAATATTTCCAAGAACCAGCAAATGCGTCACGCTAACACAAAGCTAGCATCCAAGGACCAGCTGACTGTGAGTGACACTCGAGGTAAGAGCATAGTGTCTACACCTTCCAACCAGGCTTGATTTGAAACAACAACAACAACATGTATCGACAGGAGCAGAGGTAGATAGGCTCGTAGCATCAAAGATTAAGGAAAAAATGTTACCTGCTGTATTTTAACGGAGGAATCAATGTCTCTCTCAGACACCATTCAACACTACTACCATGTTTCTAATGATACAAAGCTTCATGCAAATGGGTGATTTATCCCTTTAACTAACTACAGGTTGTCTGTAGAGGATTATCCACCATGATCAGAAAGATATCTTTTGCTAGCTACCTGGACTTGACTTATTTCAAGATGGAAACTTAGCTTAAAAAACAAAGAGCTTAGAGGATGTTTGAGCTAGTGCGGACATTTGGACTCACCACAATAATCTTTGTTTTTTGATGTGTGAAAGCCCACTGGAAAGAAGAATTAAAAAAGACGAACAAAGAAGCTGTCACGAGTGTAGTCGAATAGGTTCATTGACCCTATGGAGTGTTCAGTCCCTGTTGTTGTTGTTGCTGATAATGTGCAAAAGAAAAACCTTCCTGGCATCATTGATGTTCACATCTCAGAGATGAACTCTCTCTGCACTTGAGTCGAAATCAAAGCCTTCACTGAATCCCTTCCTTCAGGAATACTGCTCAGTTATGAACCCAATCACTGTGGCTTTGGACGTATTGAAAGGTGAAGATTACTGCTGCTATGGCAGTGTCCTGCTGACGCTGGAGATCTGAATGTCAAAGACGGTGGCACTGAAAGCCGGCTCGCTCTGATGACAGCAGGTCTTTTTTTCCCCTTTTTTTTGTTTTACCAATATTCAGAAAACCAACAGTAGTTTTTCTTTTTAAATATTTGTTTATTTGTAGTCACTCTGTTGTCACGATCACTCTCTGACTTACGCGACGATTCCCGACAAGTTAATTAGTGTTAAACATTACGTTGCAGATTACACTGTACACTGCCAAGCTCCTCATATCTTTATATTTACCTGTATATCATGTGAAAGCCAACTGGATGTTGTGCTTCCTCTGGGGATGAGCAGTGTTACAAAGGCCACAGACCACAGTTTTTCTTTTCTTTGATGAGTAGTATCTCAGTCTTCACAGCGGTTAGAGGTGTGCAGTTAACTGGTGTCAGCACCATCCCCCAGGATTACGTTCTGCCACAAAATGGAATTATGCGATCCCATCATCACCGTTTTAAGCACGTTAAATAGCGATTTGTATCAGTCAACAGGTGGGATTGAGTTCCTCATTCTTCTTCCTGTCTCTCTGTCTCTCTCTCTGTCTCTCTCTGTCTCTCTCTCTCTCTCTCTCAGCAGAGCCAGCAGCGTCACACGTGTCACAGGGCACAGGTTGTGCTCGTCTGTAGTCGTCTGGTGCTTTAACAGTCTATGTGCCGGAGTGGATTTCCATATCTATAAAAACAGGTCTACAGGTCTTAAAGGTGTGTTTAAACTGATGTCTCACATTTACTGAGTTCAAAATAATTAAAAGACATGACTGTGACTCATGGCTGTAAAATCTTAAACATTTTTTTGTGTGAAAGATTTGTTTAAAAACTAAGAAAATCAAATTTGGATATTTTCCTCGAATCGTACTAATATATACCATTAACATCATAATTTATTTTTCCTCCGGGGCGTAATGTTTCCTTAGTTGCTGTTACAACTTAGTTATAAATAAAGATCCCAGCTGTTTTACTGTGATAGATACTGACGCTTTGTCACCCTCCTTCGCTGTCATCCAGACGCAGACACTCAAGGCTGCTGCGTTTGATGTCACACTGACACCAATGGCACCGTTTCCTTGTTGCCTACTCGAGATAAACATCCACATATTCTTTTGTCAACTGTAGCAGAAATAAAAATGACATATTGCTCTGGGTGATAAGGAAAACAACAAACAGGGATACACTTTTCGAGGTTAGGACAGAGGACTTTAATGACCAGTTTAGTTTGGAAACATCCTGTTTTGTTTCCGTCCCCTCTTAGTGTCGCCTCATGTGGACCTTCATTCACTTGATCTCGGAGCCGTTTATCAAAGTGTGATGAAATTGCTTGTTGTCTGATTCTAGGAGACGGAGTGACAAAAAAAAAAAAAAAAAAGACTGACTGCTATGATTCTTTACCGCATCATCTGCTGCAAATAAGCAGCTTTCTCTTTGTTCATGACAGATATTAATCCTGGCCTGTATGCAGACTGTGACATTAATATTGTAAACACAGCAGCATTATGAGTTCTCCTCAGGAACCCCTCCCTCTGCCCACACCAGCGTCACTCTAAGGGCTTAGAAAGACGAGCCCCCCCAGGGAGGAAAGAAATAAAAACCTGGATTTAGCACCTACGCAGCTGCCCGAGGAATTTTCCCATTACAGCAAGGACATGCTTGTGTCAATCACATTTATATGCAGAAGGATTTATTTTTTCATTTAAGATTATGAAAGATTGTCTGGGCATCTCAATAACAGGGTCTCAACACAAGTAATCTCCTTTGAGAAAAGACTGAGAGAGAGAAGGAGACCGCTCATTCTTGTGTCCATTGTTCGACGCTAAAGCTTGGCATCGTGGACCAGATGAGTATGCATTCATTTGCTGCTTTTGTGAATGACTTTGTAAGACATCCGCTCTGCATTTCAAGTGGATGCACACAGCCAGGGCTTATAGCTCGTTTATGTGTGCATGTCACCCGGCCTGCCAGGGATAAATTAATGAATCAAGTTGAAAATGTCAAAGCAGGTCCCAGATCGCTCTGCTGTGGCTCAGCTGCAGAGCTCTGTCAGCACCGGGCGACTAACTGATGGTAAGAGGCCACACTAATAAAACAAACACACACACACACACACACACACACACACACACACTGTCTGCCAAGTCTTCCATTTCTCTTGTTATAAAAAAGGTCATTCTTGTCTTTTCCCCTTCCCTCGCTTCACTGGGTGGTCAAATCTGTGCACTCCACTTCCGTTATCTACCCAAGAATGATCACGACATGTTTAGCGTTGGTACAAGATTATTTTTTACATTGCTTTTTTTGTTTTGTTTTTCTATTTGCATCCGAAAATGTCACCTTCTCCCTGTGACCGGACCCCTCTCCTTACTGTTGCTATAAATCCTGATTCTCATTAAAAGTCATGTTGAATGAACATGTATACATCTGAAATTAAATTCGTGTCTAAAAAAATAAATAAATAAATAAATCATCAACTCAAAGTTCTTTCTGAAAATAAAGAAGTGATCATCTTTTCTTTTCATCACTTCCTCATCTTTCTCCGCCTTTCATCACCTCCCCCTCCTCCTCCTCCTCCTCCTCCTCCTCCTCTGTGTGCGTGCCCGCAGCCTTATGCGATTGATAAGGAGAGTGTTCAAAGCATGACATGGAGAGCAGAAGCATTCCTCCAGAACATCATGTTCTGCGATTGCTTGGTGGGGTTCAGAAAGAAACGTTAACCCTATGCTTATCAGCCACACTGTAATTAAAAGGTTATAACCTACCGTAATCGTGTGCTTCTTGTTGAACAGTTTGTCTATGTGTGCGTCACATTGGGATTCATTATAACCATCAAGATCTTAAGGCCGCTTTGTTCTCCGAGCTGCCTCACCTCACGTGGTGTTAGAAACAGCTTTCCAGCTCAGTAATCAATACCTCAACTACCTAAGTTAATAAAGCGTAAGCTAATGTTCCAGCTGCCTTCAAGTGGATGCTTTTACACACACTTAGAAGCAGTGTCTCGATCCCAAATGTTCCTCACACATACAGCGATATGGATGGATTCTCACTCAGATGAGCGGGCACGCACATCTGTCAGCGGTGATGTGGTTAATGAAGCGTGCTGCATTTACTCATTCAGACAGACGAGCTTCACTCAATTAGCCACAAAACATCTTTTAGAGCTGCCGTGCTGTATGCACATCACTCCTCTCATAGTTTTTAATTCCTTCATCCAGCTCACACGGTGAAATGATGGGTCACAGATACTTATGAATATATGGGTATTTCCGGGAGGCAGGATTACTGTGCATCTTAGTATTTAGCTTGATGCTAACATATATTCGGTTTTTGACTCTTTTTGATTCTGCACTGCTGCTGCTGCTGCTATAACGCCCGAATTTCCCCATTGGGGATCAATAAAGTTATATCCTATCCTACATATGATGGAAACTAACAGGTTAACCGTATTTTGGTACTCCTGCGTTAGCTTCATTTCTCAACCACTGCCTACAAACAGCTCTACTATGTGTTTCCTCAAGACTTTTGACAGACCTGCAGTAATATGGAAGCAATAATTATTTCCTCGTCTATTTTTCGAGCAATGCTCATGCAGTGTTTGCTCCCACATGATTTGATTATTTAGACTAATTGCTGCAAATGAAGTCTTGGAGATATATTTTGTACAGCACATATGGCAGGATCTTGAATCCAGTTGCTTGTCTTACGAAGGCTCCGGTGGTGTGCAGGCTGCGTCTTAAAGATTACCGGATGGAAAGCAGGATGGCACAAGCCATGAAAGTTTCAAGTCATTTTCTCCAACAGAAAACTGATGTTCAGGGCAAGGGGACGAGTGCGGCTTTGTTGCCAGATGCTCTTCCAATACTTCCTGTCGAGTGTGGTCTGTCTGCCACAGAGTACACACATGCATATTTTACCTTCTGCTGTGCTTCATACGTGTCCCAGAGCTGTGACTCAGAAGTGCAGGGCCTGACAGTGGGGGAGTTCAGTATGACACTATACAGTTTATGATTGACTTCTTTACCAAATAGAATAAACATCAAGAACAAACTTACAGTAATAACATTTCCAACTCTCTTCAGTGGTCTTTAAAGTGTTTTTTTTTTATATCTATAGCAGTAAGTGATAGGGCCACCAGATGACTCAAGTTTGCACTCTTAATAGCAGAAGTGCATTAAAAAGTATTGCAGTGGCATTCTTTAAAAAAAACTCACTCTCGCCCTGCTGAAGTCTCCTAAAAAGGCCTTTGAATTGAGAAGAATTACTCCATTTTTTTTTTGAGTGTCTGTTTGCTCAGCCTTGTGGTTTGTTCGTGACGTGTACATCGGGTATATATGTATCGATATATATCATATCGCCAGTTTATTGACAACCATTAATTGTGGTTATATTTGTGACATGTCTTCTTTTTTAGCCTTTTGTTCTTGTTTACTTCGTTCAAGACATGTGAGTGCTCTGCTCATGCCGTGGAATTCTCCCCCCCCCACACACACAGAGGTAAAGACACACTAATGCCCCCTTCATGACCCACAGTCTTACTTTTTCCACAGAGACTTGACTATCAGTGGGTATACAGTATTTCCATGTTTAACCCCTTTTATGTCGAGATGGATGGACCACTTAATAGTGGTAAATCTGTCAATGTTTGATGCTCCTTGCATAAAAGTTGCGTGCATGTGTGTGTGTTTGTGTGTGCATGTGTGTGGTCCCTCAGATGAAGTCCTGCATGGGGAGTTAATTTCTCTGGTGGAGTCTCATGTAGAGTTTATAATGATTGCATCAAAAGCATTGCAGGACGGACCACCAAAATCC
This sequence comes from Symphodus melops, assembly GCF_947650265.1. Taxonomy (NCBI): domain Eukaryota; kingdom Metazoa; phylum Chordata; class Actinopteri; order Labriformes; family Labridae; genus Symphodus; species Symphodus melops. The sequence continues at coordinate 14,826,763 of NC_136703.1, forward strand.
AAAATCTTATATTTTAATTAATGGAGTTTATGATGATAGCAAAAATAAAAGAGTGAATAGCATGTAGTAGATATATAGGCTGTAGCGTGTTCAAACTGGTATGTTCTTAGCTGTCTTTTATTCATTCTGTTAAGTCGCCTCAACTCTCTGTTTTAAAAGCAGAGGTTGTGCACAAATCAACAGCAGTTTTACTCGCTAACTAACAAACTCGTTTTACTCTGACTCGCACTTATCCAGTCACCAGAAGAAAAAAAAAAAAGCAGGAATAATCTTGTCATTGCAATTTAACATGGACATGTGTTTGCCTCTGATGGATTATGCACACTGCCAGACAGCAGCCTTGTGGGCTTCCCCTGTCTACCTGACCCTCCTCTAAATGTACATTATGAATGGCAACGAGTTAGACCGAGAGAAATAAAGACATCTGCCTTAAATTCCCCTGAAATCCCTCCTCTCAAATTTGTTTTCCTCAATCCAAGTCACTTAAATTCCCAGGAGTATAATACAGCAAAGTCCCATGTAGCTCTCGCTGCAGACATTTTTAGTAACTCATCAGGCTTCTAACACCTACTAGTGTTGGCATAATGTGTAAAACTATTCTCAATATTACAAATAAAACTACGACCTCGTGTTCTCTGTGGCAAAAGTGGACTCTGAAGTCTTCAAGTTAAACAAGTGGAAATCCTGACACTCATCACATTTTGTCGATAAAACTTGAACAGAGAAATCTGATATGATAACACAATCTGAGACAGTTGTTATGAATTTGTACCAACTGCACACAAGTTTATTCATTGTCATCACTGCTGCGATCTATGCTGTGTACCTTACGCTGAATCAAAATACAAACTGCTATCTTAACAGGATGGAAAGTGCGTGATGCTGCGGGTTGTCCCCTGTCATACCTGCCCGCCGCTTCTCAAAGATGGATCTCTCTTCCTCAACGATCACAACGTTTGCACCAATCCTTGGGCAAGTTCCCTAACCACATGCTAATATATGCTAATCTCCTCTGAATTTACATGCCACTTTTAGCCAATGAGCTCAGCTAGAACAAAAGGCTGGAGGTAACCTTTCTCTCGTCACTCAGCCTCTGCAGCTCAGGGATGAAACTCTTTTGAGAAACGATGTGCACAGACACACAGTCAGCCGTCCAAACAGCTCCTGCTGCACATGTTTTGTTTTTTTCTTCTTCTTTTCCACCACACCCTATAAATGTGTGAAAGTGAGAGAATCCTCAGAGCGTGTAGGATCGGCTTTCATAGCTGTGTGCATTCTACTTACTTCTAGACAATCCTCAATGTATCGTCTCTGTAAATCTCTTAGACATAGACTTTTTTTTTCTTTTCTTTTCTTTTCTTTTCCCTACATTGACTTGGGCATATTTACCAAAGCATGTGTTCTTGCACCACCAGAGTTTCCTTTCACCCTGCTCTGTGAGAAAAAGGCAGAGTGTGAAAAGCCTGGTTAACCTCAGTCAGGGCCTTGGGGGATTCTAGAGTGCTGTATGCTACATGTCAGAGGCTTAATGATGGCTCACAGTCAACTCCTCACCGCTCCAGCAGTGTGAATGTGCACAGTGGCCTCTTATATATATGTAGGCGTGTGTCTGATTATATGTCTAAATCTGTGTGTGTGTGTGTGTGTGTGTGTGTGTGTGTGTATGTGTGTGTGTGTGTGTGTGTGTGTGTGTGTGTGTGTGTGTGTGTGTGTGTGTGTGTGTTATAGAGATCAAGGGTTAACTACATAGGGCATAGTGTCAAAGAGCAGGTCTTGGTATTTGAAAACACTGCCAGCTCCACTCAGCAGTTTCCATGGAGACAGCACTGCTAATTCTTGACTGTTCCTCCTCGTCTGTGCTATTGATGCTATCTGCATTGATTTCGTCCTGTTTGCAAATTGTCGTTCACGTGAGAGGCATTTTAGATGTGAAGCTATTATTTCTCCTCTCGGTTGTTTCATGTTGATAGTTGATTTTCAGCTCAAGAGCCCACATGCGTTTCCCTCGGCACAACACCGTTTTGAAGCAGTCGTTCACAGTTCCTCCTCGACCCTGTAAATCCAGTGCAAGCGCCAGCCGAGCCACATCTGTCAGCTGCGCTGTCAATCAGTGCGCTAACTCGTTTTATAGCACCAAATGATAAATGACAGTGAGCTTCTCATGACGATGGGATATTAGAATAATTAGATGACAAGAGATAAAAACAGAAACAATGCTTGGTGATAATGTATCTCATGTATCTTTTCATTTTGTAGTCTGACCCATGTGCAGTCTGGTAACATGGAGGGGGAGCACATCATGGTGTTCTTCAGCCAGTCGATGGGAAGCTTTAAATGTGAGCACTTTTCTTTAAAAAAAAAAAAAAAAAAAGTCGATCAGTCCAAAATATCTGATATTCTGAGTAAAAGTCTGTGAATTAAGTAACAAACATTCTAGTCTTCTCTGTTCCTCTATTATTTAGGGGCGGCAGTAGCTCGGTTCGTAGGGACTTGGTTTGGGAACCGGAGGGTCGTCCGTTTAAGTCCCGGTTCGGACCAAGTCCGGAAACTGGTTTGGTAGCTGGAGAGGTGCCAGTCCACTTCCTGAGTCCTGCCGAGGTGCCCCTGAGCAAGGCACCAAACCCCCAAAAAATCTGCTCTGGAGCGCTCGTTGTGGGCAACCCCCTCACTCTGAGACCTCTCCATTAATGCATGTCACTAGAACCCTGTTTGTGCAAGAGTGTGTATCTCAGCCTATGCGTGTGTGTTCATTAGACAGAGTGTAAACTGAATTTCCCCTCGTGGGATTAATAACGTATAAATTATTATTATTATTATTATTATTATTATTATTATTATTGTTAGCTTCTGAAAGAGTATCAAATTGAATAATGTCAAAGAAATACATCAGACACGACCTTCCGGACGTCCAACTCCTGAGTAGCTGATTCGAGGGATCCACTTTGATTTCTCCAAGACGCGGCTCATCGGTTCTGCATGTCTGTACAACAGCAGTGTTTATATCCCTGTTCAGACACATTGCAAATCATCCCTCAATACTGCTGCGCTTTCCTCATACATCATTTCCATTCTTGTGGCTAATCTGGTTTAGACTCTGGCTCGACAAAAGCCATGAGCTCGAGGAAGACTCCTCCTTTGGCAAAACTTGATGGAAAGCACATCTCCAGTCACAATTTGTGTTCTTAGCAGATTAATCATCCTCAAGACAACAACGTATGCTAACAGGGAAGGAAAACGATGTGATGCCAAACTGCCTGTTGTATGTCTCTGCTGCTCTGTCCTTAAGCACATACGGTTAAGCATTGAATGAGTATTTCTACAAGTTAGATGCCATGGTCCACAGTTCCATAATCGCCATCAGTAGCGGCTTAAAATACAATCTGATGTCTTCAATAGTTACTGATGGTGTGTTAACTTTGCATGGTCAGACCTGACACACACACACACACACACACACACACACACACACACACACACACACACACACACACACACACACACACACACACATACACACACACAACCTTAAATGCACTGTGCTGGTTTACAAATTAATTTTTGTAAATGTAAAAACATACATTTCTGGAGAAAGTTTTAAAAGATGAACTTACTTCTTCTTTTTTTTTTTTCTCGTACCCAAAAGTAAAGAGCTCCTTTTTATCAACTACATCAGAACCTCATTAAAAGTGGACATTTGGAGAAGCATTCTTTTATACTGAGGAGACTGTAAAAGCTATCAAAAGCATAAATTAATATTTTCTTATCTATATTCAAACACTCGAAGCTCAGCAAGTCTCGCTTTAAGATATCAGAGTTGTAAAATGCACTCAGCACCTTTCATATGATATTTAATTTGTCTTGTAAGCTGTATTATACTCATATCTGTAATTTCAATAAAATAAAAAAGAACAAAATGAACGTTATAAATCTGGTGCTTTGAGGACACATGAGATCCTTTTCTGCTCTGTGCTGTTTATTCAAATGCTCGATTAGATCACATGAGGGGCTCGTACAGAAGTAAAAACTGGTGGTTGGCGACTCTGTGTAACCTTCATTAGCAGCACCTGCGGAGGGGTGACAGCAGTCTTGATAGAGTGGAATGGACGCCGAGATGCAAGAGGCTGGAGAGTAAAACGGGGACCGAAGTAACGTTTGTTTTTATGTCGACACCACAGGGTTTTTACACACCAACTGATACTGATGAACTGATATCCCATCCCTGTGTGGCTAGGGAATGTTCTGGAATCCCGTAGGAGGAGTTGGAAAATGTTGCTGGGAAAAGGAAAGTCTGGGTTGACTCACTGCCTTTGCTGCTAACGCGACCAACCTCGGATCAGCTGAAGAAAATGCATAGATGGGTGAAATAAGCGTTCAACATTTTAACTGGCCCGTTGGCTCGGACTCAATCATTCGTGAGGGGAAAAAAGACACACACTAACACATTCTCAATTTCCCAGCACACACTTCCTGTCATACTGGTTCTTTGTCAGTAATTATTTTTGAGAACTTTGCTCTAATAACTGCTACAGCACAGCATAAACATATGATAAGCGCTCATGCTTTTATTTGGGTAACCTGAATGTCTAAATTAACCCATCCAGTCCTTTGTTCATAAGTCTTAAAACAGCGAGAAAAATGCCCCATTGCTAATTTGCTCTCCTTGTGATGTCATAAGTTGGATTCTGGGAAAAAAAAAAAAAAAATATATATATATATATATATATATATATATATATATATATATATATATATATATATATATATATATATATATATATACCCTCTCCTATCCTGGTATCTCCACCCATGGACCCTCCACCCTCAGCCTAGAACAAAACTTTTGCGCAGGTTCACCATTTTTATTCTCTCTAGTGACGGAGGGGTCTCCTGGGAAAATTAATGGGGCTGATTGCATTTAAAGAGACATACACACCAAAACGCAGTCTTCATAGAGAGCGGGTTTATAAAGGGTCACCAACCTCTTCTGGTGCTTGATTAATGTTATATTCTGAACACAGCACAGATGTTTCAGCTAGACCAGGGACTGTTAGAAAAGGTAAAGAAAAAAAAAAAAGGGTATAACATGTCCTCTTTAATGTCAACCCCCGGCATCTTCAAAACATTTAATATCAGATTATACTTGTCAAGGTTGTTATGTCTGGACCATTTTTGTTTTACCATTAAACTACAGGTTTCAGAGATTATGTGTTACATACAGGTAGTTTGTAGTTCACTAAACATGTATGATGACATTCAGTCTTCTGTGAGGAGTTAAGATGAGTGTTTCATGTGGTTTAATGCAGACCCAAAAGGCTGGAGTAATGGGTGCATATACATTTGTGTAACTGTTTATATCAGCCATTAAATGTTTTTTCTACAAAATAATCTCTTGAATTAAGAATCTGTAAAAAAAAAAAAAATTTCTCTAGCAGCCAAAAAAAACCTATTCTATTTGCCTTTCCTCAGACACAGCTTTCTTGCTTTCAGCATTGAAGTGAAGATATTATTTTCTCTATTTCCAGGGAAATGGATTTTACATCAGTTATGTGTTTGTAAATCAGACTTCAATTTCCAAGAAAAGCTGGGGCTATTACTCTTATCTCCCCGACTGTGTTTGTTAAAGCTGAACAACATAGGATACAACTTCTCACGTTTCCCACCTGCCTGCCTCGGGAACATGCCTTTTCCTGGCACATCCGCTACATCTCCACTGGAATAAATCAATTAAAGTGCAAAAGCAGAATAAAGAAACATGTCTTCTGACACTTTGGAAAAAAAAAAAATATATATATTTTTAAACTTTGTTCCCAGATCATTTTGTGATTAGCTATCTCTCTTTAAACCCTATATCTTCTAACAGTTAAAGGAATACAGCCTGTCATTTGCATTTAGACGGTCAAGTTACTGGAGGATATTCAGATCAATCATTTGACTACACAGACTGAATTAAGTTCAATTTTGCATGCTTTCTGATAAAGGGAAAGTTTTTAAATGCTGATCATAACTTGGTGATAATATGGGAGATGTGGTATAAAAGATCCTCGAGTGTGCAAACTTTATCCCTATTACTACCCACACGAACCCACAGGGGGCCGACTTACCATTAAAGTTTTTCTATGGTTCATCATGGTCAGATACCATTCGGATAAATGGTGATATAGAAATTCAGAGAGACCAATCACAGTAGGAAATCGATGAAGCTGGTGAAGGCTACATTAAGTCTGATTGAAATCTGCAGGTCTTGAGTCAATCATGAGATCTGCAAAACCAAATGTGATTACCCATACCTCCCTGGACCTCCCTCCCACGTCCCCCCTCCTCCTTCTCCCTTTTCATTCTTCACTGGATCTGTCACTCAGCCCTGAAATATTCATGCCGGGCTCTGAAAAATGAATGCATCTGCCAAAAGGAGCAGAAGTTGAAGAGAGAGAGAGAGAGAAGTTAGTCGTTTCGCAAGATACTCTCTCATCGTGAAAGCGGCAGAGGGCTTAGAGTCAAGCCCTTGCTTTAGGAAATGTGGCTGATGTGACAGCCCGGGCCGATTGTGCGTGTATGTCTATATGTTGAAAGTATGCATGTGATGGTGTGAGAATTCAAGTACATTACACTATTTTAAGGAGGCTCAATGAAAATGTGACTTGAATGTGGTGAAGGAAGTTAAAGAATATGTGGGAGAAGAACTCTGAAAATATGCTGAGTTTGTATCCGTCTACATAAATAAATGAGAGATTGCTGAGCTCCATCTGATTGAAGGATTCTTTGAGCTGATGGGACTGATATCATCAGTAAATATCACAGTACCAACAACAGGGGGAAAAGGGTGTGTCCAGATCTGTGCATGCTACAAAGTCAAATAAAACACACTTCATCATCAGAGTCTCTCTATTACTACTCCCCATCTCTCTGTGCCTCTGTCTATATCACGCTTTTCGGCTGATTGTTCTATTTAATTGGCTGCAGAGTTTCTCTGCTCTCAGTCTCCACAAAGTACATTTTGTATTGATCCTCTTTCCTTGGCTTCACAGACTTTGCTTCCCATAGTTATCCCATCTACTCCACTTCTGCTGTCTCTATCAGTGGGCCTCACACACATGCAGATACACACACAGGCACATCATGTTTTTTTTTTGTTTTTTTTGTTAAACCAATTTTCCTAACCTCTTCTGTTTTCTATTGCCAAACTGTAGAGGTGTGACGAGATCTCGTGCCATGAGAGCTTGTTATTAGAACAAGATGGGTTTTTTTTGTTTTTTTTTTGTTAGGATGAAAACTGTCTCGCATCATCAGTACACACAGGAGAGAGCAGCAGCCTTCAGGAGCCCAATGTTGAACAGGAAATTACCATGGAAGATGCACCCGCCACTTTAAAATCGTTTTACCATGTTTGGTACCAACTCGGGCTTGGGAATCTTTGGGTGTCACCCGACTCGATTCGACCTCGATTCTTGGGATAACAAGTCAACGGATTCTGGATTCATTGATCCATGGATTCAAAGTATATGTTGTTTGTTGCTCTATTTGGCGTTCTACTGTTTTATAAGCAGGGAGTGACTGATTATGCCCTCTCAATTTTTGGAAATTATGAATCAATTTTAAGTCTTAGTAGAGAATAATCTCAATTTTTTTATTTTATTATTTTTTTAAACCACCTCCAGTACCAATGCGACACCGACAGAACCACTAATAGCTGTCTATTAAAATCAACCGTGTCTGTTCAGAAAGTTAACATCTGTGGCTCTGTAGGTAGAGTCAGTCGCATCTTAACCGGGAAGTCAGGGGTTCGATCCCCAGCTCCTGCAGTCACTTGTCCAATGTGTACTTGGGAAAGACACTTAACCACAGGTTGCTCCTGTATGAATATGTGTGAATGGGATTAGTTACTTCTGATGGTTACTTTACATAGAAACATTTGCCATCATGGGTGGACATGGCTAGGTTTTGGTCTGCAGTTTAAAAGTGTAGTCAAAGGACTAGAAAAGTGCAACACAAGCCCATTTACCATTTAGACACAGACACAGGCCTTCACATCTCAAATTACACAGTGAAGTGCTCGAGCCCCAACAATAATGAAAAACATCCTCACTTCCTCAGCACACATTGGAACAGAAGTATACAATCCACTTGCAGCTGTGGCTAATACACTTACAATTGACAAGTAACTTATACAACCCGTCTTCAAAAATACCAAACTATCCCTTTAATTTGCATTTCTACCACAGGTTAGATATTTCTGAACAGTAAAACCAGACTCAGAAGGGTAGCTTTGAGAAAAAAAACAAAAACAAAACAAACCATCAGATCACTGGTCTTTGAAAGACCCTTGTTCCAAACAGAGCAATAAATCACATTTATGCTAGTCTCATACAGAGTCCCAGATCACTTTACCATAAATACCTACTTGTACTGATGTCAGATGGATACACGTATAGGCAATGCTTTGAAACAAGAAGAAGTCTGTCAGTACCATCAGTGGAAATAACCTGAAAGTGGGTACTCATGAAAAACAACATAATGGCATGGTTGTACTATAACACACACAGCCGTCGTCGCACACGTTGTTGTCTGGAACAAGACGTCAGGATTGATACTCATGTGGTTTCATGTACGTAGACTGACACACACACATGCAGTTGTGTTTGCAGCACGCCAGGCTGTTAATCATGGATGAACTCCTGCATCACTGACAAATCAGCCTAATCTCACCAGGGAGGATGTGTGGGTGTGTATTCACATGCATATGCACACACACCATGACACATGCATACACAAAATAGAGTGTTTTTGGACCTGCACACACACACTCATACACACACAAATGTTATCGGTCTAATCTCATAGGAAAGAGCATGCTCTGACTGGCAAACAGAGAATTAATGCAGAGCAGGGGGCTCTCCTCCGCTTCTCCCTCCTCCTGTCTCAATCTTTACTTATCCGTCTCTCTCATGTCCTTCTCCTCCCCTCACGTCTTCAAACTCTCTTTGTCTTGTTTTTGTGTGCGTGTGGAAAAAAACAACATACTGCAGACAGGTTGCTGAACGAGGGCAAGCAGATTTGACGGTCTCGGCAACAATCCTTAAGATTTCTTTTTTGCTTAATTTGTACTGAATTGCACACATTTCTCACATCCAGTGTGATAACTTCAGGAGGATAAACAGGTACTTCATCATCCAACAGCACACAGACACATGAATACAAACACATTCATGACATAGAGGATTAATGGCTTGAGGGACAGGTTGGAGGAGCTGCTTCACTGCCACAAAGAAGTCAAAGAGCCACATTGCACAACAAGCCTGGCTGCTACTTGTGTGTGGGTCTTGTGAGTGTGGATAGTCAAGAGAAAGAAATCAAATAAAAAGTGGGCTCTGTACAGAGAGCACCTGTGTGGCTAAATAAATAAAAAGATGCAGAAAAAAACCCATCTAGGATGATGGAGAGTAAGAAAAGGTTCAGCAGAAGGTGTTGATGGAAAGTGCTGAAGGTTAGACTTATTAACATTCACGTTGGCATCTGTGAATGCAGTGTGGATGGAAACACTTGTGCATGTATGCCTTCATGTATGCATTCATGAATCGCAAACAGCCTTTTGACTTCTAAAGCCTCCTTCAGCTGTATCTTAAACACTCGCATATCTCACAGGCCTGTTGGAACACACAATGGTATTCTGTCCCCTTAACGCCCACCTCTGTTCCATTCCCTTTTCCCTCGGCCCTCTGACTGGCTGCTTTGTACCCTGACAGATATACAGCTCTTGGCTGCCCTACGGGGCTCTGGGGAAATGAGATACAAATGCCACAGTATCTGCGGTATCACTGCTCCAAACCATTGCTGTGGCCTGTGGCAATAAAACAGCAGCAGGGACACCAGCTTCACAAAACAACAACACAATGCATGACAAACCAAGGCTATTCCTAACATACAGTGACACTGCATGCCAAACAAGGCCATCCTGAATCCATCACATTTATTCAAGGTGTTTTTATACGATTTGTTTTAAACAATACGATTTACACACTGCATTGTATAATAATAAGTCGGGTTATTAGCAAGATCCTCACAATCCGATAAGCATTCAGTATAAGGATACATGGGTCACAATAGACTGGTGTAGTTATGAGTCCTAAAACCAGGAAGTGAGTTAGCATTTTAGCGCTGTGGTTCTAACCTCTAAAAGTCAATGGGGATTTTGAATGGGTTTGTGGTTAGACGCCTGAAATAAGGTCTGTAGTTGACACAAGCTGAAGAGATGTTGATGTTTTGTTAGACGAGATAAACTACGTTAGCTAAGACCCCGCTTGTGAATTTTAAAGTTTTTACACAAACTTTAAACGGCGGTTGCTAACGAGTAGCTAACTGAAACTACAGTGGTTGTTGCAGACATTACACGTCATCACGCCGGGAACTCTCTCCCTAATCCTCCTTACAGCCTCTAGTCATGTTTTTCAGTGTTCTTGCAAATATTAGGTTAATAAACAACTTATTAAGCTAACGTTTAGCTATCTTGTGAAATCCGCTGATTAGATCGATGAAGCATAACGGTCGTGACGTCATTATAAAGCGACCGCAGAGTAGTTCGCCAGAGCATAACGTTAGCTTTTTACTTCTCTCGGCTGCATTAACTCTTCAAGCTTCATATAAATTTTGTTCATCTGTAAAGATTATCCCGCTGAACAAAACAGCTACACATCAGAAACGTGTGTTTGACACAGAGCTTATTTTCTGCAGTGATCCGAAATCCAGTGCAAAAATCCCATAGACGAATTTTCGTAGGAACCACCGGCGCCATTTTTTCGGGTTGGCCTACAAAAATACGCCATTACTATACCAGTCTATACGATACGTATTGTGATTCTTTACATCATCTTCTGAAACTTTTAAAGAGAGGTTGGGAGTACCACTTGCTGTGGAATTGAATCAAACATTTCCACTCCAGAACATAGAAACAAAAACATTACTTCCTTGTTATTAATTATGAACGTGCCCATAATGCTGGTGAAAAAAAGTCACTGAATACATTTGAAAAACTGTGAACCCTAACACACGGAATAATGAGGAGGATTTCCACACAATATAGAGTATAGACTTGTGTTAAAATAGTCAGTGTTAGTTATCACTTATAATCCAGTAGTTGTGTGTGGTGGTGTCTGCACAGACGCTTGGTCTGTCTGTAATGTTTTAGTTGCCTGTGTGTCATTTACGGTGTGATGTCGTGGAACTCACAGCCAACAGTCCTCAGATCGAGACTGAATGAAAATGTTGTGACCAGGAGAAATTGTTGTCTCTTGTGTGTGCTGGTCTGTAACAGACACTAAGGTAATTTACAGGAATGCCAAAAGGACTTGCCAAAACCGTTGGTGATATCCAATCGGTGAATTTGAACTGTCTGTCTGTGTCATGGCTGGAGATCTGATGTGAAACAGAGAGAGAGGCACAGCACACAAATGAAGAGCAGCTGCGTACAAAACGTTCTCCTCACACGTCTGTGTGGAGCTGTAGATGTGTTTATTAGTTCTTGAGAGTGGAACCACCTAGAACAATCTTATTTCTTTGACCATTGCTTGCTCTCTTCACTGTGTCCCTATGTCACTCATCCACCTCTGAGCTTCTACACATTGTAAATGGACAGCACTTTTCTAGTCCTTTGACTACCCAAAGTGCTTTTTTAGGTTGCACTTAACCCATCCACAGCACATTCACACACTGAAGTGTTGTGTCAAAGATTCTTGAGGATATGGATGCGGGAGCATCTTCTGGTTGAGAGATGACTGACTCTACCACAGAGTGAAAGCCAGACCTGTGCTCTGGCAGCCTGCTGGCAGATCAATTCAATCAACATCTAAAGGTGCAGAGGTTGTTCGGATTTAAGGAAATTATTAATCAACTGAACGTATTGATCTTGGGGGCTAAAACAAATCTAGTGCTCCTTTGATGTATACATTTTGTTCCCTAATTACCAGCATGTGAATAGATTGTATACAACTTAAAGAACGGGAAACTTCCCTGCCTCAAGCCTGAGGGCTGGATACATTTTCTTGGGAATCCAAACAATAACGTGCACGTAAATGCCCTATGATCATTGCAGCTCTACAAACTCAAGATAAACAACACTGTGTCACCATCGGGTAAGGTTAGCTTAAACATTTTTTCTTTGTTTGCTAACGAATTAAAAGAACACCCCCATATTTATATAATTGTGTTGGTGAATGTTAGCCCCCTTTGTCAAATGGATTACTTGCTAGCAAGAATATGTGTCTAAGTACTGTGAAGGGTGGATATGATTAGCTATCGTTGCTATCTTAAAAACCCTCAAAATGCCCAGTTTGCACTGGCCAGCTAAGCTTAGCTGGCTTTCTTGCTATCATTGTCCATAACCAAATGTGACCAAATTCTATCTGACTGGAGAGGTCAGTTGTCTCGCTTGCACTGCAAATGATTTATAATGCTAACATGCATTCTTTGGGGTGGATTCTAGCCATCAATAAATGATCTTACAGTAGAGAAGGAAATACAAGCTAAATCAAAAGCTAGCTCATTTCTTGAAAAACCCAACACTTTTAACCTTGTACGATGTAATTCACTTCCTCAAGGCTTATCGGTATATTCATTTCTGAAGTGCATTTAAGGGGTTAAGCTGAAACGCAGGGCATGTCTTCCCTTCACTGCTTGCCAAGTCGTGTAAATAGACTGTTAATCTCTGATCCAAACATGGAAGAAGCACCAATGTTCTTACACCACAGTATATCTAACACAGTGTATCTTATGTGTCCTTTAATTTGCCTGGCTAATGCAGCACTCTAGCATAGTGATAAGAGAGTGTAATCTTCTTAGGTGTGGCGAAACCTTAATCAATATTAACATATTCCTCAGCTCCCTCTCCATTGAATAATTGATATCCCCACACAGTCTTGCTGAGAATGAAATAAGATGTAGGAGTATTAAAATAACTTCCCCGAGATAAAAGAAAATTGATTAAAAAAAGATGGCTGAAAATTAAAGAGAAGGGAAGGAGCCTAAGGGATTGGGCTTTGCATACAAATGAAGAAAAGGGGTTGGAGGGAGGGTGGGGAAAAAGGAACTTTAGGGAACTTATGAGCTCATTTATCTAACTCAAGACATTGCACACTCGACCGGTTGGGTTTTTTACCGAACCAATCAAAGCGGTTAATCTGGGGGATCCACTGTAGCCTCGCCAATCCCTGACCTCAATGTAGAACATGGAGTTATTAATCAATGATTGCTCATCTGTAATTTCCACATGATTACCTCTTCATTAAAACTTGCAGCACTGAAATCTCAGAGTTCACCTGACAGGCTACTTCCCTGTTCCCAACTCTGACATCCGAAGCATTTTTCAGGCCTAACGGAGCGTGCTTGCAGGCTCTGGCCAACCTAGGCAATGTCTCCCCTAGAAGAATGATAATGAGAATGAATTAAGTTTTTTTAAACGTATGCCCACAAGGTCCTTCAGTTCAACGACTGCATTTAAACTTTTAAGTTATGCTAGCTAACCAGAAACTTCTAAATTGCTGGTACCTAAAGGAAAAGAAAAAAAGAAAAGAAAACTATGCATTAAGTCCCTTCATGACCTTTGGACTATAAAGCTCATCTTCCACATCTGCAAGGACGGCACAGAGAGAGGGATTTTAAAGATGGTCGAGAGAGAGCGCGGATCCAAGTTAAGAAGAATCAGCAGTTTGACCCACCTATGTGTTATCAGATCACTGCTGACGCCTCACCTGGCAACCCGAGGGCTTTATCACAGATCACAAGTTGAGAGGCAGACGCATGCTTCTCAGTTTGTGTTAGTGTGAGGGGGGGAAAAAAAAAAGGAGACAGTTCTTTAGCAGACAGCTGGCAGGGAATAACTCAGCCCATCTCAAGGTTGTCGCACTTCTATAGGAAAGGATATGGAAGGACAAAAGTTTTTAAAATATTGAGCAGCATATGTGACGGCTGTGTTCAATCAGCGAGGGGGAAACTGAAGGGTGAAAATGAGATGTCAAGCAGATGAGGAGGAGGCCAACATGGAATAAGATGTCTGATATAAATACATGGGAGGTAAACAGCACAGTTCTGTGTGTCCTCTATAGAAATAATTACATGTCTGACATGATGACACAGATGTTAACAGTACAGGGAGGGGTGGTGGAATCTTGTGTGTGTGCGTGACTGAGCTTGTCTGTCACTTAAACATGCATATATGTGTGTATCTGGGTTAAACTGGTTTCTCATCATTCAGAGCTGCATCAGATCTCCATCAGACAGGCAGCTGACGTGCAGTGAGGTGAGATAGCAGCTCTGATCAATGTTTTCGATCTAGACAAAGACTGACAGTTACTTACACACTCGCACAGCCTTCATGATTTACAGTTGTTGTTTTTTTCTTTACATGAAAGCAAGAAGACAGTTACATCACTCGTCTGAGATTTCACGGTTAACATGTCCTATAGTGCTTTGTTTTTTTCAAAATGATTAGTTACACATAAAAATAAACGCAATGCAAGAGATGCATTTCATTTCAACTAAGCCCCCTTACTTCCATCCTCTCGAACCAAATCCAAAGAGCCAAACCCCCGCCCCACCCCTGATATCATGCAACAGTACTGCCAGAAGAAAACTAAATAAGAAAAGAAAAAGAGACAACATATTTAGTAAACACTCGATCAAAGTAGAATGAACACGTATTTAATGTTGTTTTTTTTATTGATTTAATTATTTACTTCTACAGTGATGTCAGGTGATTTTCATGCTCATGTTTCTGTGCATCTGTCCTCGTAAATTTGCAGCCTTTCCTTTCATTCTTAACGCTGTGGTAAATAGTCATCACGATATGTTGTGACAATGTTATTAAAAAGGAATAAAGTCCTATTTATAGCCTGTAATAGTGTCAGCCCTTCAATAGCTGCTATTAACATTTGTCTCCATGCAGAGAAAGTGGCGAGTTGCAGCTGCCTTCATCTTGTGCTTCTGGCTAATCAAACTTGAGCCTGTTAACTGTCTGGTCTAATTACACTGCATCGTTACCCACCGTCTTTACTATCCACCTGTCTGAATGTCTGCTTGTGACCCATTTTGAGCCCTGATAAGGATGCAAATTGACAACTGTTACACACTCGTGTAACAGGCTATAGTCATATATCTTATCTTTCTGTGTGGGTGCGGTCGCACTGGTAATCCGTAATGTGACTGAGCCAGCTTCACCCCTAACGTCCAGTTTGTTTGACCAGTGTGACCGATCCGAGGTACAGTACACTTCCTTGGCTCTAGAACGCTTTGGAGAGGTGCCCTTGGGCACGGTACAGTTCATGCACGAGCACTTTACTTATCATGGAGAAATCCAGAGTTTAATGGCTTTATCTAACTCAAAATAAGTCACAAAGTAGTGTCATGCACTCTGTGTTGTTCTCTAATGTGAAGACATGGATTTCTTTTCTTTCTTTCTCTTTTTCTTTCTCTCTCTCTCTCTCTCTCTCTCTCTCTCTCTCTCTCTCTCTCTCTCTCTCTCTCTTTAAATCTGTGTCTGTGCTAACCTCGGGCTCCCATTAACCGAAACAAATAGCCGTGTCCCAAACAACCAGAGCACTGGGCAGGTGTCAGTCGGATCATTGGCAAGGATAGAGTCAGTACATTCTAAAATAACATGCTCTTTTCACTTGCAATATACAGGTATATGATGGTCATGTAAAAATGTTGGCTGTACAATTTCCTACCCAATACTTTAGTATCCAGTGTGATAAAATGCAGTGGCCTAACACTCCAGTATGGTGGCCTTCTACTTCCTTTTGGCCAGAAGAATTAGACTATCCAAATAAAAGGACTCTGTCCCTCCAAACATTTGGCCAATGGATCACAGAGGTTATGTGTTGTGTCCACCACAGAAAATAAGATGTAGTGTAAGGTCACTAGGAAACCATTGTGTGTCTTCTTATTTCTCCCTCTATCTGTTATTTGTCTTGTTCATGTTCCTAATTTTTTTTTATTCAAGTGGCAGTTGTTCTTTAACTGAGTCTACCACAGGTGCTGTCTACAGTATGACTGGATGCTGGGCCACATTTTGGGATGTAATGTTAAGCAGGAAGTTTGGTACGTTTTATAATTTATAGCTCAGGGTGTTATTTTGCATGTTCATCTTCACACTCATTAGCAAACACCCCGGTATGAATTGGTAAGACCACGTCCTTACTGTCCCTTAAATCTTCCTTTACATATATCACGTCAATATTTTTCATTTTTTCATTTTGCTAAAGCTCAGCATTAAGTTACAGTTTGCACCAAAGTATAAAGTCAGTAAAAGCAAATGCTCTTAAGTTAGTTCAGTCTCTTTTTATGAGTTCAAGATTCACAAATTAAAATAGTTTGCTCCACACTGAGTACCTATGATGACTGGATCAGTGGAAGAGTCGTCTCGGAATGTCGGGGGTTCGTTCCCCAGCTGAGCAAAATGAGTGTTTGGAGGGGTGGTTTTAAATCGTGCGTTATTGGATGATTGGTGCTAGGTAGGCGTGAACGGCTGGATTGGTGAATGAATGAACTGGTTGATGAATGAGTGATGTCAGTACAGCTGAATCGCTACAATCGCTTTAGTGAAGACACTAAACCCTGCATTGCTCCCGCTGCATTGGTGAATGAATGGGTTAGTCACTTCTGATGGATATAGCAACCACTGCCATCAGTGTGTATGAATGGGTAGGTGACTTTGAGTAGTCAAACGACAAGAACAGCGCTTCATGCTCAATTCCATTAACCATTTATCACTGACCTTACTGGCTCATACCATTTTTAGCCATTTTATTATCTCGGAAATATTTTATGTTGTCCATTCCATGCAACTTGTTTAATTGTAACAATATAATTCACCCATTTAGTTAACAAAATGATCTCATGTTGATTTCATTTTCCTCAGAAGTGAATGTGAATGTCCAGCTCCTACAGTAATGGCGCTTTTAGCTGCAGCCACTGTGTTAATTGAACAGTTTAGAAAGCTTTTTTTTCCCCAGCAGGGTTGCAGTTTGGGTGCCTTTAACACTGCTGTAGTTGTTAATTCGCTTTATCTCCATGAACTGTTGGTGTTTTTGTTAACACGTATTACCTAAAATCAGTGTAAAAATGAAAAAGGGAAATCTACTGTGTTGACTTTCTACCATCTTCCTTGACAGCCGAGCCAAACTAGATTAGAACGTAATACCAGAGATATTGGCAGTTATCTGTCTGAGGTGTGAAAATCAGGGGCCTATTGCCCACAATGCAACTCAATACAGACACACTCCAGACAGATTTACTTTTAGCCAAAAATAGCTTGCCCTTAAGTATGATGTATGGATTTAATGTTTCAACCCCAAGTGTTTACTGAATATGAGACACTTTCATTTTTTAGGATTAACCTCAATGACAGATCAACAGAGCCGGCGTACAATGCCTTTGTAGGAATGAGTTCTTCTGTGTGCTGTCCTGTAGACTGTCCTATGAGGAGTCCTTTTTTAGAGTACATTACCTTCATTCTAGCTGTGCTGCTAATTATGTTTACTCAGTAAATGTGTATTGCTGATATATTGATTTGTGTGCCCAAAAACCACTCTATACTGTGCTGTCTATATAGTACCATCTATTTTTCATGGCGACATTCTACATCTGTACCTCTGAGAAGCTGCACTCCCTACTGTCATGAAGAATGGTGTTGGCAGTGCCGTTACTGACAATGCATGAATTAAACCATTTCACAGATCACATCTGTCTCCTTTGTGGATCTGTGACGAGTGCTGCTTGAAAGTACATGTACACAACTCCACATAGCTTTATAACAAATGTAAAGTGACATTGTTGTGTTTGAAGTCTTTACATTTTAGTCTATCAAAGTTAAATTCCTTGTGTTTAAACATACCGGGCCAATACAGCTGAATAGAATAAATCTTTGCCCTGTATGGAATTTAAACTATTGCAGAAATTTGAAATTTTTGGACATTGGCATTTCAAACATAAACATCCAGTTTTTTAAAAATGAAGGTCCTTACATTAGACTAACCGTTGCTCACACGCACACTTAGAGGCACACACATACAACAGGCACATGAATGGCATTTGAAAATTGTGGGTGTCTTGCACATCCTTTCTTGTGTTACGAAGGTCTAACCGGAGCGGCTGCTATTTTTGACCTCCTGTTTTCTGCTCCTCTTAGTTGACATGCAGCAGAGCTGACTTTTTACATTTACATTTAAAAAAACATGAAAAGAGAACCTCATCCATCTCATCTGGGCAACCACAGGGAGGGAGGGAGGGAGGGAGAGGGAGAGAGAGAGAGAGAGAGAGATGGGCAAAGTACTGACAGGCTGAATTGTTTTGAAGCTCAGGAAACACTAATAAAAACTATTTCCATGGTCCGACCCCACACCTCATCGCCAACGTCACTCACTGCCCACCCCACGCACGCACTAAAACATTTATATCCCCATGCCTGTCTGCTGATGGTCCTGCCTCTGAATTATTTACCACTGGAAATGCAGTAACAATCTAATTGAAGTGAAGAGAACTCCACTGGAGACAAAACTCTGTTTTCTTCGCTATAAAAGAGATGCTTTAGAGTTCATGTGGTCAGATTGCGCTGCTGTTGTCTCTATCGTTTTGTATTCACACAATGCGCCCACTGCAGCTGTCGGCAATTAACACAACGTTAATGACTTGTCCTCTGTGAGTAACATAACACAACGCCATCCCCTAAATTTATAGTTTCACAAAGTATGCGTCTGCTCCATCGGTTGTTTGTGTCTCTATTGCAGTCTGAAGACGTACGAAGCAAATGTTTTCAACTCCAGTTAACATCTGGCCATTTAACACTGGTGTCCTTTAAAGTGTAGTGTGGAGATTCATCGATATCACATTTTTTCACACCTCGGCGGATGACTTTTAGGTCTTGCTATTCAAAAGGTAGATAGTGGGAGCCTGGAAAAACATTTCAAAGTGTCATTATCATGAAAGATGATTAAAATGACCAAAAATATATTTTCTCAAACGAATCCTTTTTTTTTTTTTTTTCATTCTTTGCTTTACTTTTTTGCAACAGAAATGAAGGTATTAGCCCGAAGAGAATCTAAACAAAAACGATGGAAAAGATGCTCAAATGTGTTTACATGCATTTTGTAAATGTTTCACTCAAATCTTGTTATCGCATCAGAAGATCTGCATGTTTGTAGGCTAGGACCTCAACCCTTCTCATGCCTAAACAGAAACGATGCTAACTGCCATGTACCTACTTTAAATGTGACATCCTCCCTTTTGGGTGGACGGTTCGACTTTCAGCCAAATAATTAAAAAAAAAAAATAATAATTAATCTGCTAAATCTATGCCAAAAAGATCCCTGTGAAACGAAGAAACACATTGGATTTGAGCTCTCACCTTGAATACATTAGTAACAGTGCCATGACAATGTTTTATCTTAGAACCAGGCTCTGTCTACTGTCTGCTTCCTGCTCGCACACTGCTCTGTGGCAGGTTGCCCCGATAATACCGCATACCTGTTGAGCCACCCTGAATCACTGCAGGGGGAATTCCTTCACCCAGACAGCACTAGTGGAGGCTTACTGATGATGATGCGTATCACAACAATCATAAACTACAAGTGCAGGGCCGCATCAGCAGCAAGCATCTGCAGACAAATACTGAAACAAAGGCGTGATGAGCTTCAGTTCTTATGAGAGATATCTCACATTAATCAGAGCATTCACTGGAGGGACGTTCAAGCAGATCGCTCTCTCTCTCTCTCTCTCTCGTGCACAAACTAAAGTTAGAATATTCTTTAAAAAATATTGGCAATAATGCTCATGTGTCCATGAATAACTGGACGGCCCCGTCTGAGTATTGTCTGTGTGTGGGAAACATTGAACAGTCATTGATGGATGTGACTTGAAGTCACAAAACAGCTGCATATGACCTGAGAGCAGCGGGTTGAGTGTCACAGATTTGAACTGCAGTGTTTTTAGGTGAAGGCTAGTGTGTGAACTTATGCAGTAAAACGCAGAACTGTGCCTAACAGGCTGCAGTAGAGCGCTCGGTGGAAATAGGATAGACGCCATTATCTCTGTGCTTGTACTGTAAGAGTGACTAGAAACTTCTTTTTTAAAGGTGGAAAAGTTATCTTGTTGTTTAAATGGTAAATATTTGGATGTTAGTGCAATTTAACTTGTCCCTGCAGGACGTCATCAGTTTTGAGCCAAACCCCAGTTGCTTGGAATGTTTTTTCAGACAGGCAAAAAAAAAAAAAAAAAATGAAAGCAGTTTTCACACAGTGCAGGAAAATATTGGCTGGGGACATCACTGCTGTGTGCCTGAGATTCACTGCAAATACAAAAATACTTACAGTGTATTGCACGTGTACACTTCGGCTCACCGTGTACACGTGGCACTCGTTACACACACGCACACACACACACACACACACACACGATTCAGCTGCCTCCTTTGAAGTGCTGCATCACTAGACTGTAATGGAATTCTATAGCTGAGTGCTGACTGCAGGCTTTGGGGGGGGGGGGGATGGAGAAAGGTGGAAACAATTGATTGAAAGGAAAATGGTGGACTGCATTTTCTGTTCATGTGTTTGAAGAATTGTGTCCCTTTCGTTTGCGTGTGTGTGTGTTAATAGAACATCTATAAGTGTATAATATCAGTGACATGATGAGCAATAAATAAACAAATGTCCTTACCATGCCTTTCTTTAAACCCCCACATTGCACACAACGTTCAAGCAGATCCCTGCAGTTCAAATCTGTGACATTGCACACAACTTCAAAAAAGCTCCCGAGAGTGAGGATGTAAGTGAATGCATCCCCTCCTACCCTCGTTCCCTCCGCCCCCTTTCAACCTATGTTTCAGCCAGGACGAAAGGATACTGTAAATTACCTTTTGATTCATCCCCTTTAATTATGCAAAATAGACTTCATTATGTGCAGTGACTCTAAAGTGTTTTGGAATGTATTCATTAGTCTGCATGCAGTGCTTTGAGAGTGTTCATTGGGAGGTACTCAAGTGTGTGCAATTTAGCATGCTACCTTTTTTTTTTTTGAAGGTGCAGATGTACAGCGTCCTCACTGAGGTGGGAGTTGATGTGTTTGTGACTACCTGACTCTAGCGTGTCATTGTTCTGAGTCATTTGTTAGAGCATCTTGCACCCTTCTCATCTTTACCACAGTGACTGCTTTTAGTGACGACCTGATCTTATCAAAAGCTCTTGTGTCATGGAGTCAGCTGTGGTCGGGACTTTTTTTTTTTTTTTTTTTGTCAGCCAGACTATTTTGATTCTTGGAGTTGCATGTATTTATGCCATGTATTTTGAGATGTTTCAGAATGTCTTTATCTCTTTAGAATTGTTTTTCTTTTTTCTTAAAATCAAGGAAATTGCGCTTTCAACAATATTGCACTTTTTCTTCCACTTCTATTCACTAAAAGACTTCTTTTTATGGATTTATATTCGGCAGTAGATCAGTCTGTAGGGACTTGGGTTGGGAACCGGAGGGTTGTCGGTTCAAGTCCTGGCACAGATTAAGTCCGGAAATTGGCCTGGAAACTGGAGAGGTGTCAGTCCTCTACCTGAGCACTGCCGAGGTGCCCTTGAGTAAGGCACCAAACTCCAAAACTCCTCACCCCCCTCACTCTGAAATCTCTCTATTAGTGACTGTCCATAGGTTCCTGTTTGTGTATTTCGGCCTATGTGTGCGTTCATGTTTATTTAACGGTGTGAACCAAATGTAGTAAATAAGATATAAAAAAATTAAAACATATTTGCACTGGCTACAGGACCTATGTGTTGGTCTTAGCCTACAGAGGAAGACTCTCATGTCATTTGCGACTTCATTAGAGTTTCCATTATCAACAATATGTAATTAACTGCCACAATCTACACATCTGTCAGACCATCAACAAACAAGTCTTTCTGATTCATTGTTCTTACTGCCTGGAGGTCTGCTCCACTCCTTGGGTCATAATACTCCAACAAAAATCCCCCCTGCTACATCTACAACGTTTAAAGAAATGCTCGATAGATAGTCAGATTACGAATTAAAATAGGATGGACAAATGACAAAATTACACCTCAATTTTTTTTTTCCAGCACTGTATAGAAGGGTTAAACTGAGATCCAAACACAACTTAATGTGATCCATGCTAATGCTTACCAAGCTAATATGGCTACCACGGCTACCTGTACAATAAAATACAAAGGTAGTCCAAGCTTACTCCACAGGATCTCTCTTATGGCACCCTTACCTTTAAGTGGAGGTACAAGTTAGTTGTGCTTTACCCACAATAAACACACTTAGCATACTTCATTTGTGTGATTGTTGATAGAATGTCACAACCATCACAGCTTTGTGCATTTTATCTGCCTCCTTTAATCCACAAAACTGGTGGTTTCCTTCAGTGGCTTGTTTTTTTCAGTTGAGCCTATGTTTAGAACAGGAAGTCTCCTGAGTTTTGGATCCGGCACAAACTGCATGTGACTGTAATTATGCAAAAGAGGTTATTAACCTAATAAACAGTGTCTGTAAACAACGTTTCAAAGACACTGATTCCCTGCTTGTTTCCTTCTTCTCTCTGTCAGTTCCCTCTTTCGGCGCTCTCCCTTTATCCTTCTCCAGTTTTTAACACATAATTGTTTTACAGTCGTCTGAGTAAGAAAACATTGTCGCTATCTCAATAGCACAACAAACAGCTGATGGCACAGCAAGGGAGCAGAATGGGTTTAATGAGGAGTCTATGGCACTGTGACCCAGATCAAGTTTGTAGACCATCACTTAGCTGCCTACAAAAAACAAACTGACAATAACTATCATCAATAACAATTCTCATTAATTACAGAGGCGACATTCATGGTCTCCTTTCCAAAGATCGACCCTGACACACTCTCCAGAGCCTGCTGTGTGTGTGTGTGTGTGTGTGTGTGTGTGTGTGTGTGTGTGTGTGTGTGTGTGTGTGTGTGTGTGTGTGTGTGTGTGTGTGTGTGTGTGTGTGTGTGTGTGTGTGTGTGCTGCCAATCGCTGTCTCTGACTCCGCCTAATCTTCTCTTCCTCCTCTCGTCCTCCCATCTCTCCAGTGTTCTGTAATGCTCTCAGTAAACCCTGCGTCCTTCCCTCGTCGCATTCTCGCTACTCCGCGCTAAATGTCAACAACTGAATATTCATCACAAGGCTGACATCCCTCCCCTCTGTCTCTCCAAATCTCATCCCAGACAGAAGATTTTTTTTTGTTTGTGTCTAACCCTCCACAGGCTGATTAGCAACAGATTTGAATATCACCATTTACCAATAATAGAAAAGTAATTTCCTGCTGTAATCTGTTTCTCCACCCCTGCTAGTGATTCAAAGAGCTTCAAGCTTGCTTCCCCTTGTTCGCCTGATTTTAGGGCACAATGTGTTTTTTTTTCTTCTTGATCTTAATTGTTTTAGAGTTAACAACTTGTGGCATTTATTCCGACTGTAACACGTGCCTGCAGAGTGCCAAGATCTTTGTTGCAACTGTTCATTTTACCATGCACGTGTTTGCGATGTTGGATTATGGCATAGCACAGATATTGCACTTTATAATAGAATAATCATAACAAAAATGAACAGAAACCCTGTTACCAATAATTCTTTATCAAGTACACCATATAGGATTATGCAAGCATGTGTATGCCTCTCACATGAAGGAAATTATGTGTCCAGTCTGCAAAACTCAATGTATTAAAATGACAGGTATTATTGGGCAGACCAAACGATATAAATAATGATCCATTGTGGCTGCCGCCCTCGATGATGTAGTATTGGCCCTCGGTACATTCAAAATTTAAAATGTGGATTTTCCTTTTAAAACACTTAAGACACTTCCTCTTAAGGAATCTTTTAAATTTGGTTACCAAAGACGCTTTGTCACTTACAAATGTAAGCTTTGGCAGCTTCAAGGTGGGTGGTTTCTAAGCACTCAAAAAATCACTGTAAAGTGGGTACAAGGAATGTAACGATTCCCCTTAACTCCAGATACAATTCACCATACCATCTCTCTACTCTACAGCTTCTGACACTCACAATATTACTGCAAATAATTTTACAGAGTACCGATGCAAATCTTGATACCTTTGAATCAGGATTTATCTTTACATCCCTAGTGTGTATGTTACATAGGAACATATTTTTAAACCATGACCATTTACTTAAGTATAAAAAGTTGCATCACCTCTTGTTAAAAATCTACACTACAGCTTTCACTTAAAACCACTCACAACTAGGGTTGCCACTCGTACACCAATCGCTCTCTCATTGAGCAGAAGCCAGGGTTACATTTCACCATTTTTTTTAAGGTATGACAGGTTTAGACAGTCCTGCTTAAAGGAAGAGTTCATATTCATGTCTGTATTCTACTGCTCTGGCAACAGTTTCCTGTCCATGAGTAATGACTCTCCACAATAAAAAATCAGTGTGGGCTGATTTGGCGAGATTCTTTATGTCCTAGAAATGAATATAACAAGAGTACATATATACAGACAAGCGGGGACACATAATGTAGCCAGTGTGATGAAAGGTCATTTTATCTGAGTGAGTCATTGGTACAACTTTAATCACTGTGACTTCTATTGAAGGCTCATTTAGAAGCAGCTCATACAGAATAGGAAGGGAAACACACAACTCCTTTCATGCTTCCATCATGAATGGCAAAGTCAGGGTTGGGGTTATCTTCATGTACTGTATGTCTGTATTTTTGTGTGGATATCAGCTGTGTTTAAATATAATACACGAGTGATTGACTATCCTGAATTCTTGTAGGCTATTATTTTCCAAGCATTGATCATTTATACAATCAATATTGAATGGAATATTGTTAATTTATTAGCTGAAATATCTGTAACGGGCAGCTGAATTTGTCTGAAATGACTTTAGTCTCTAAGGGGGATGTGCACATAAATTAAAAGTAGGCCTTTGTTTAACATAGACAAAAAAAAACAAAAATAAGCATGCATTTGCCCTTCAGTGATATTGTTAGCACATTCATTATACTATGTCATGGATAATCTCCCCCAGTTCACATGTGTGAGTGTCATTGAGTACAGAACTAGCCTCCCTATTGATTCATATTAAGTCCAGAACTGTGTATGACGCCCCTTGACATCTGTGAGATGTATTTTGGATAAATACTTATAGATATTGAAAAGCACTTCAGTCATATCCATGCAGTATCCTTTTCACTGACTGTTAGCTGAACTGTTTGAGGTTTGTGACCCATACAGGGTCACAAACTTCCTCTTGTGCTCGATTCAATATGTATAATATGTTCTCTTTAATACTTCTTAATACTACCTTTTATTGGTCTCTTTTCCAGCTGTTATTTTCAGCTATGATAGCTAGCAGAAAGTAAAGCTAACTGTCCCCATCATCATCTGGCACTGTGTGGACTGTAACTGGTAGCACTGTTGGCACATTATTCATACCAATAGTTATGTTTGGAAAACATGGCAGGTGATGCCAAATCCGTATGTTAATTACACACCCATCATTTAAATTGACTCCAATGATACATATTCTTAATGATAATACGTTTAAACTATTACCACTAAATATTAAACAGTAGCATTGTCAATTAGAACATCATTTACCAATAATTGACCGTTCTTTTACAAATAAATGAAATATAATAATGTCTTCATCAGGTTGTTTGACAATCCTGCAGAAAGGTCTTGTCACTGGCTTGCACACCTTGAATAAATGCAGCCTGGTTAATGTGATTACAGTGGATTCCCCAGTGTTTGAAAAGTCAAATGTCAGCCATGTGTAAGTTCTATGAATAGATATGCTCGACAATAGGATTATAGGATTAAGTTGAATATTGATTTAGTGGGTCCAATATTATTAGAAAAAAAGATAAGTCCAGTGAATATAAGTCAGATACATTTTTATAAAAATTGGGAAGCCATGAGCCGACAGATTGGTTGGTTGGAGTTTGAGATTCAGGCAGACAAGCATGTACGGAAACCAATGGGTTTTAAAAGGGAGTTTTCACATTTACAGTGCATACCTTCATAGTGATCAGTCACGTGACAGGCGTGGAGGCATGGATGGCAAAAAGAGGTTAGGGAAGTGATGTCTGATATTGAAAACTGTGGCGCTGCAGAAGAGGCTTTTTTAAACATCTGTTCTAAATATTGCATGTTTGCAGTACATTAGCTGACAACCCCAGAAGAACTGAGATATTAAGATAAAACAGCAAGTGAAGTACACTTGCCAACCTGATACAGCAACAAGGACGCGATTTCAATGTCTAAAAACGTCCTTGAAAGTGAACCCGCTATTCGTTTATTTCCTAATGGCAAAGCGTGCGGCCTGGACGGCTTTGGAATCGGGTTTTATAAAGCACACATACTGTAAATTTTACTCCGTATGATTAATTGCTCTCTTCATGACGGTAGCTTTCCCAGAACATTGTGTGATGCTCAAATCTGTCTCCTTTTCAAAACAGATAGGAACAGTACTAATGTAAGTTCCTATCGCCCGGAACAGCGATCAAAAGATTGTTGCAAAAGCTCTGACTAATCGACTAAATAAACACTTAGCCACGTTAATTCATCCTGACCAGACAGGATTTATTCCGGAAAGATTTCCCTTTCTAACACTCGTCATGTTAAATATAATGTACTCTACCAAGCTGCCGCATTCTGCTATTATTTCTTTGGATGCTTAGCAGGCCTTCGACCAAATTGAAAGGAACTACCGTAAATTCCGTACTATTGAGCGCACCTGGATATAAGCCGCACCGGCTAAAAATAAGTAAATAAATGTATTTGTACATATATAAGCCGCACTTGATTATAAGCCGCAGGTGTCCACGCTATAACAAGAGCTATTTACACAGACGTAGGCTACCGGTAACATCCGCAAATACTGTAGCGTCCGTACGGACGTTAAAGGAGCGTTCAAATATTAATAACTTTTAATAACCCGATCACTGTCGGCCGTGACCACGCCGTTTACAGCAGAGAGCAACACATAACTTGCCGTAACAATCCAACTCTCTCACCCTGCGTTCTCTCATACAGCCACTCAACACGTTCTCGCTGGTGCATTCACTGACTCTCCACATAATCGGAATTATGAACACATTATCAACTACTGACTTTACAACATGAACCGTTACAATACGAAGCCTAGCCGACGGTGTCTGTAACACGGCTGATGAAAAAGATGACCGTAATATATTTCACAAGAAAAAGTCCATCCATTCACTGCCTCAGAATGACTTCATTACTCACTTCCTCAGTCTCTGTTGTCGCTGTCAGTGTCATCTTAACGTGCAGCAGCTCTGTTAGCTTCTTTGACAGCCAGGTCGATCGCCTTTAACTTGAAAGCTGCATCATATGTATTTCTCCGTGTGTTTTCCATGATGAGGGTGCGTGCATGAAGCGCAAAATGACTGATATTAAGATCCGACGTGACGAAGTCAAATGTTTTTGCGGCAGAAGCTCATTGTCCCCCATAAAAAATCCATGCATTAGCCGCACCGGAGTAGAAGCCGCAGTGCTCGAAGTGTGAGAAAAAAGTAGCGGCTTATAGTCCGGAATTTACGGTACATGTTTGCCACTCTTATGAAAATTGGCTTTGGTGATAAATATATGAATCTCTTACAAATGCTCTATGCCAGTCCTGAATCTTCAGTCCTCATCAATCATGATAGGCCTACACCATTCTCACTACACCATGGAACAAGACATGATTGCTGCCTCTTCCCCATGCTCTTTGCTTTGGCCCTGGAGCCCCTGGCAATCTCTATAAGAAAGATCCCTCAGATTTCTGGAATATTGTACGGCACATCTGTCTCCACTATTGGCCTGTATGCGGATGATGTGATTCTGACTTTGTCGGATTTAAGGACTTCCATAGCTCCTCTTCTCGATCTGATTTAAGAACTTTGGGCAGCTCTCTGGCTTTACTATAAATTGGGAGAAAAGCCTTTGTCTGCCTCTCTCGGATGACTTCACTTCCAACTTCCTTAACAACTTACCCTTCAGAATTTCCAAGGAAAAATTTACACATCTAGGAATTAATATTTCTAGTAATCCAGAGCTTCTTTTCAAACTGAATTATTTACAATTGATTGAGAAACTAAAAACTATGATAGAAAAAATTGAAGCTCTTTGTCTTATAGGTCGTGTTAATATAGTTAAGATGGTAGTTCTTCCCAAGCTTATATATCTTTTTCAAAATCTTCCTGTCTTCCTTACATCTTCTTTTAATTCCCTTTATTTGGGCCTTCAAACCTCCTCGTATTTCAAAGGTGCACTTACAGAAAGCCTAAGAATGAAGGTGGACTTGGCCTTCCTGCTCTCCAACACTATTGTTGGGCCTGTAATGCTAGAGCATGGATTTTTCTGGTTCCATGCTCTAGCTGTGACTGAACAGGAGGACACACTTTATCCTAGCTGGCCATGTATCGAGTACAACAACGCCATATCGTTCACAGGGGCCTCTTTAAACCTTTTTTTATTTTCTAAGATTACTTTTTTTATTTAACAGTTGAAAAACAATTTTGTTCTTTACGATTCATTCAAGATTCTCAAGCAAATTAAGGGTACTGGGTCTCTCAGAAACGTCTATTTTTACACCTATCTGTAAGAACCCCTCGTTCAAGCCAGGGTTGATGGATGTAGTTTTTTCGCAGTGGTCTGATAGGGATTTGTCTATGATTAAAGATCTCTATATTAACAAACAATTCTCATCTTTTGCACTACTCCAATCGAAGCCCAATCTTCCTTCCGAACATTTTTTTCAGTATCGCCAAATTAGGAATTTTGTTCGACGTTGTGTCCCAAATTTTGAGAGGGTGCCTAAGCAACATACTTTCTATGACCTTATGACTAAATGGAGAGGTGTGACATGTGGTGTAAAAGCGCTTTGAGTTGTCATAAGACTAGAAAAGCACTATACAAGCTCAAGTCCATTTACCATTTTTGCATGCCAAACTTTCTGAAACTGAATCCTTTTAATGATTAGGGTTTCTGCTATCGGAAGCTTGGACAAAATGTCAT
Source organism: Symphodus melops (assembly GCF_947650265.1). Classification (NCBI taxonomy): domain Eukaryota; kingdom Metazoa; phylum Chordata; class Actinopteri; order Labriformes; family Labridae; genus Symphodus; species Symphodus melops. The sequence continues at coordinate 14,855,796 of NC_136703.1, forward strand.
AGGCCTCTAACTGAACATGATTTGAATGGATTTGTGTGTAATTGAGTTTTTGAGTGGTATGGTTTTTTTGTCTTACTACCCAGAGCCCTGCAATTCTAATTTAACATTCACACATACATAAATGAACAAGCAACAAAAACAGGGCAGGCTAAACATGTCTGAGCATGTCTGCTGGCCATTATGATGTCATAAATACTGTAACAATCATCTGAGTGGTGACACATTAGTGTAGTTTATCTCAAACTGCAGCTGGCCGGAGCATCTGCTCTGGCATCTGTTAGCAACGACCACTTCATAGCTAAGGCTAAGCAGCGAACACGGTGACTAATCTCATCATCACTTTGTTTACTCTCAACATAGATCATATTAATGCTCAGCGGTAGTGCTGATGGTCACAAAGAGGAAACTGTTCAAGTCAAACCTGATGTCTCATCATGGCCAGTTTTCAATCAGTGTGTTAGGTGTTGAGTGAAGAATTAAATCATTTCAATGAAATCACATTTTTACTTATTTCTCCTGACGTGCTTGACTCATGATTTGATTCACACATGGCTTTAGTAAAAAACTAAACAACAATATTTATACTCTGATGTTACTACCATTTAGCACTTATTTCTTTCACACATATTTATCCTGCATGAGCATGTGTAAGAATCTGTATGTGTGTTTATTCTCTGTAATCTTTTAATGACATGCACTAACGACGCGTATAGGCTCAGAGAGAGCTCAGGCCATGAAACACGTAAACCAACCAATACACACACACACACACACACACACACACACACACACACACACACACACACACACACACACACACACACACAGGCTAAGGCTTGGTCAGGCCGTAGCCCCTGAGAGGATCCACTGGGAGATTAGCCAAATCAGAAAAGCGTTTTAGAGAAAGGCAGCTTTAACGCAACAAAACACAGATTGTGTGTGTGTGTCATGGAAAGAAGAGAAAGATGTCCACAGACTCAAACCAAAATACTTTCCCCAACTTTGTTTCCCCCATAAGAGCCCTCTTGTTATTTCCTTCAGCATCTGCTGTAAGACAAGACGCCTTCAGCCACTCACCATCAACATCCATCATTGGAAGTTTTGTGATTACAGAGACGTGAATCTTTTTCTCTTGTGATTCAGGTTTTCCACAGAACACTTTCCTGTTTCTAAATGTTTCTTTATTCATACCGACATTGACCTTAGCTTACTGCGATTCCTAATATGACAGTAGCTTAGTTCCTTAGGAGAGAGTTTAAGTAGAATTTTTCATGAACCTGCCATGCTTGTAAGCTCACACAGATGGTGGGGATAAGAACACTTTAGGTAGAATATAAAGCTAACTGGATAGAAGTTACAATACGTCGAAAACAGACATTTGTCTTCATCTGACAATTTCACTCTTTCACACAAGTCATGTTTCAGGGATTGTTTTGATGTGTATCCATCAAGCTCATGTCCGTGACTGCACTGGAACTTCGGTACAGTGGCTGTAGCTTCAGACTCTAGGGCAGACGTGAACATGAAATGTGTTCTGACAAGAGACAATAGTTATTTGATTTTATGTGACTAAGTTGTAGATCTCATGTGGGTGTCATTTGCCAGCGCTACTTTGTCCAGTTGAAGAGAATATAGGGAAATTTGTTCTGACAAGCAACCATATTTATTTAATGTAATGTGACCGAGTTGTGGATCCTACATGGACGTGTTGACAGTAACATTCTAGAGACCACCACTCATTTTTCACGTGTTTGAGCTAAATATGATGCTGTAGGTCATCATCATATTTAACATATTGAACAACAATTATACAACCAACAAACAAAATGTCATGTATGAATTTCTCAACAGTTAAACCTTTTCTTCTGTTTTATTTTTGAGTCTATTTTTTTTGCCTATATTGGATAGGACAGCAATTAAATATTACTTCCACACAACTTCAGACACAACTTTTTATCACATTAAAACGATGAGTCAAACAATAAACCAAAACAATAAAAATGTTTTATTGTGAGCATGTTCCTAGGCGACTCATTTTCCTGTCAGTTAAAAGGAAATTTAAAATTCACACTAACCAAATAGTCTAAGAAAACACTCTGTTTTGTTGCACACTGTTGCACAATTGATTAGCGATGGTCTGCAGGTAAGCAATGTAATTTGATTTGCTGAGTGAGGCTAATGTTAGCAGTGCAAGTCTTCTGTCCTCTCAGCAGGTTTCAACCCACAAACCTGTGGACCGCTCCAGTTGATATGCCTGTAAAACTTTTACATTTTAAGCCCTGCTTAGTGGTAGGTGGTTGCATTGCAGTTTGAGTTAAACATCATTAAAAATATTTATTATTAATTTAATGGAATCATTCTGGTGCCGACTAACGAGGGTGACTAAACGTTTAGTCGGCTTCACGCAATCATCTTTGTGTGAGGCAGAGGCAGGAAGAGAGACGTGTAAACGTGTTCATGACATCAATATCTTAGAATAAATGTAAAAATGAATCTACTATTGTAACAGAAAAATAAGTGTTGTTAATTAACATAGTATCCCAGCTGATTCCCAATTAGTGTTACCTAACTAACTGTATTGAGTTTTAACCAAATACTAAAAAAAAGAGCCAAAACATCTTGCACTACATCTTGTTTACCACACTGATTTGTAATATTTGAAATCATTGAAAATTATTTTAATTATTCAAATAATTGTCAACACTCAGAGGTTTTAATTGAGGCAGGAAATACAAAAAAAATACCCAAAAAAGCAGGAAAGCAATTACCAACAGTTCTCACTGACATTTTCTGGAGCCAACAAAATAACATGAAATATAGTTTCCTTTTGCTCTCAGGTTTTTTGGGAAATTGACTTTTATCAGCACTGATTTTAGCTTCAAGCATCCATCGTAAAATAATCCATTCCTTTTCTTTAATGTTAATTCAGATTTTTGTGTCAGGGCTGACTTGCGGCGATTAAAACAATCTTTTTTTCTTTCTTTCTTTTTTTAATCTGTCTAAAAATGAGTTGTAGTGCTGAATCACAATGCAGGGATTGATCTTTTCTTTTGAAAGATTTTTATTCATTTCATATAATACTGACACATGTACTCAATAGCGGTTAACAGGCGTTTAAAAACACAGATATTAAAACCATTAGAGCGTCAATTTATGTTTAGCCCCATTGATTCCATGGACCTTTTTTTTTTTTTTTTACACGTTTACATGTTTCAATATACTGTGACATCTACTTTGTATTAGTCTAATCTCACCCCTGATAGGCTTTTGTCCGTTTGTCAAAAAAAAAAAAAAAAAAGAGAAATGAAGGCTGTCAAACTGTCTCTTCATTTCAAAACAAAACACATGTGGTAAGCCACAAACTTCAAGGTAAATTATTATTATGAAGGTGAAATTAAATTATAAAAAATAAAGATCCAGATCTAAGACACATGTTAAAAGCTTCAAATGTGTCATGTGGCACAGTAAAATTTAAACATGTCGTCCAGACAATATCAGACAGCCATTCTTGATGCTTTCTCCTGTTTTCGTTGTGATGTTCATGATCCATCCTTTCTTCTGGACCACAACTAAGTCATTGAAGAGAGATGTAGAATACAGCTTGCTGTAAAGAAAGTTTTTTGTCTTCTAATCCAGTGGCGTTAAGTTTATTGTTCACTTTTCTGATTTTGTCAATCATAGTAAAAGTAAAGGATTGTGGGTGATGCAGTCCTCTGCAGTAAACGACCAAAGAAAAGCAGTTTTGTCAAAAGGAAGACGGTGTCAAATTCCTGTCTTTTCAGCCACCATATCCTCAGAGAAATTCAACAATAACTGGTTCCTGGTAGAAGTTCTTCTGAGAGGGCTTTTCCTTCTGATACTGTAGGTCCATTGTGCTGTGTAAGTAACTCCACCGTGATTTCCTTCCGCACTCATTTCCTTTTAGATGGCCAGGACTATCGGGTTACCTGAAACATAAAGAAGAATTGGGTCACTGATAGTAGTTCCTAAAAAAGTTTGGATGTCGTCGAACCGTAAACGGTGAAGGTTGCAGAGTCCTGTACCTGGAAAATGTCAGCTGAATGTGTGAAATGATGTGCAACGCAGACTGCGAGGAGCAGATAACAGGAACTGATTGTTGTTATTGGAGCAGGGTTTGTCCCTGAAAAGGTGTTAAACCCAGTGGCAAGTATGTTCTGACCCTCAGACATGCTGTTACCCTGTGGTGCACTGCACCCACGTTAAACCAACAGACGTTGTCAGTAACCCCTCCAACGACAATATCTCTGTCCCCAGCTTAGACAACTGGGGGAAAAAAACATAAAAATACTCTTCTTTCTTTCTTTCTTTCTTTCTTTCTTTCTTTCTTTCTTTCTTTCTTTCTTTCTTTCTTTCTTTCTTTCTTTCTTTCTTTCTTTCTTTCTTTCTTTCTTTCTTTCTTTCTTTCTTTCTTAAATCTTTGGTTTGGTTGGGTGTAAACTTAATCAACACAATACGAGAGCAACAAAGAAGTGGTTGGCGTATTCTCTGTGTCTTCTGGCAAAAGACTAAACAAGACACAGTTTGAGCCATGGCAGTCGACCCACAGTGCCTCACTTGCAGAACCTGGCCCTCCGCCATGTCATTTCGTCTGTCCAAAATGTTGCTCCTATCACATGCTCTTTTTTATTTGTTCTACTCATCTTTCTTTTCTTAGATTATTTCAATTTTTCAGAGACGTTTTCAACCGGCTGAGGACCAAACAAAGACACAATGTGCTGTAGAACTGCCAGCACGCTGCTCCTATAATAGACCGGACTCCCAAAGACTGTTCCTCTCTCTTCCAACGCTTCTTTCTCTCTCATTGTGTTTTCCAGACACATCCCCTCTCACCCTAACACATGCATGTATTTCCTCTTCAGGGAGTTTAGTCTTTTGTCTAACACAGGTGCCTGCGAACACACTGTGAAGGCCAGCCATCACCGAGAGAGCTCAGAGCAGTGTTTCCTCCAAGCTGGCTGCCCAAGCTCTTCTACTGTATCTGCTCTCCATGGCTCCAGGCCACCCTTCCTGGGCCTGCACCCATAGCCTTCAGGCATCTACTCCTGTGCCTGATCAAAGAGTCTGCAGGCGTTTGTAGTCACGCCAGTTCACTATACACACACACACACACACACACACACACACGGCTACAGCCCTGCGCCTGATACTGTATGTTCTAAGCAGCTTCAAAGTCCCTTTAGGTGTTTCTCCCCTGCTCTGTTTAAACATGCCTGTAGGTGGCAGTTGCTGTGCCACATTAGGACGCAGGACTGTTTATAAAGATGTCAGTTTATAAAGAACCGCAAGTGTTCAAGTGTCATCTCTCGAGGTCTTTTCAGGCCCGCGAGTGTCACACTTTCTTGTGCTTGTATCACAAACTTTGTACACGGGTGGCTGCTACGACTTCACCAACACGACGAGGGGATATTTCTTTTGTCTCGATTTCACGACGACCTCCATAAAGATGATGTTTCTACCACTAAACAGCAATCAGTCCGCTGTTCTGACTCATCTTATGCTGAACGCTGTTCATAGAGGAAGTGAGATGCACACCAGGGATTAAAGTTTTCCGTCTACATGACGGAATTCCGTCAAATTAAAATTATGAGACGGAACAAAAATTCGCATAGACTGGTGTGATAGGCTGCTGATGTGTCGGTCGCGAACGTAACGTCGGCTCTCTGAAGTGATGTTATGTCCTCCTCGTATTTTTCTTGAAGTTTCGTTTCATTAAAACCGAAAGTAAACACGGTCGCGAGTCTCGCGACGTGACTGCAGGTCTATTTTTTAGAACGGCATTTAAATGAATCGGAGCAACGATGTAACGTATTTTTTAAGAGGCAGCGTCAATCAAGTTATCATTTGTTTCAGCAAGAAAGGCAGGGGATGATCAGACAAAGAGGAGAGGGGAACTTTTTATTTTGAACTTGATTTTTTAGAAAGAGGATTTGGTGTAGTGTTCCTTCATTTTGAGACATTGTCAACATTTAGTGTCTATGTGTTTAGGTGTTTGGTGACCAAAACTGTAATAAGCTTAGAGAATGAGAAACAGTGAATGAGCCTATAGATGCAACAGATATACAATAGAGATGTAAATGTAGCCTGGGCTAAAAAATGAAAGGACATGAGTCAGAATATCTGAAGTTCATGTTCAAGGCTGAACAGCATTTTATAATATTATTTGGATGTTTGGATGGATAAGTAATACTGTGACTAAACATGGCATTACAATTGTAATAATCATGACTCAGTATACTGAGGCTTTTCATTTTAAAAATGTAACAGAGGATGAGACAGGAGGAGAGGAGAGAGAAAGAGCAGGAGAAGGAACCAGTGAGATGAATGTGGAGTCAGGTCCAGGAAGCCCATTATCAGCCCAGGACCCAGTAACATACAAAGACCAGGACCCAGTTACATACAAAGACCAGGACCCAGTTACATACAAAGACCAGGACCCAGTTACATACAAAGACCAGCGTCTCTCTATATCACTCAGTCAATCACCATATCCTATACCAAACACTTCATATACAGTTAGAGATCACCTTAGTTGTTATTTATTGTGAGGCAGCAGCACCACACACACAAATACTTCAGTTATAGTTTTATATATTTTATGATTGCAGCAACACACTCATACAAAGACACTAAACAGTTTTGCCTAAAATAAATGTTTTTCGAATGTTGACCTCGATATTTCAAAAATCCTGGCCAGGGCCGCTTGTTAATTTGGGTTTTCTCCTCTCTCTTCTTTTTCCTCTTCAAGCTGCAACTCTGCACAGTGTATAAACAAGTGTTCCTTGTTTTATATTATTGTTGGTAATAAATTAATTTAAGCACCAAAAAATCTGAAGGCCACTTGGGAGCTGAAAGAGCCGGCTCTTTTTGGTGAGCCCGAGCCAAAAGAGCTGGTTCTCTAAAAAGAGCCGGAATTCCCATCACTACTCCAGAGCCCCTGGGCCTGCCACTGCCTCCACTTCCAATAGAAAGTCAAGCCAAAACAAACGAGGGTCAGGTGTAGCCATGCTTGAGACATTTGGCTTTGTGGCTAAAAAGAAAAAGTAAACTGTCATTATAGCCATGTTTGCAGCTGTTTACCTTTCAGGTTTTCAGGTTACTTTTTGAGGTTCAAAGTCTTTTTTTGTGAGGTTTCAATAAAATGTGGACAATTATTTCTTAAACAAGCTTTGTAAAACCCTTCTTGAAATTATTGAAACCTAGAAGGTTTGACCATATTCTAAAGGGCCTTTTTGAGACCAACGTAAATTAGTTGGAGAAAACAATGGTGCTTGTTGACAGTGAATTGATCCGTTCTGACCAACCTGATTTTTTCTTTTTGTTTCTGTCATTGATGCTGAAGTTTAGGCAAGTTTTGGTTCTGTGAGCTGAAAGATCTCTAATAATCGTTCTGATTTATAGGTGTGTGTGCAGGTGCCTATGTGGCAGCCGCTTGAGCCGGGAAAGCACTTTGGATGTAGTGGGCTACTGTTAAAGCACTATATAATGCACACCATGTGGGTTGGGCATGCCGAATTTTTTTTCAGTCAAAACATTTTTTTTTTACTTTAATCCCTGATGCACACCTGCATCAGTGCAGCGCTTCATTGAGTTTTTTGTTTTTTTTGTCTCATCACAGTCAGAATCAGTGGACCCTTTCCTTCATACTCATCATTGCAGGAACACTGACCTATCCAATAGTATGTCCTGTTGAGTGTTCACTTCATGCGCTCTTTGTGTGGTTACAATAACAGAGAAAAGTGCATCAGAATAGAAGAAAAACTCCTGCTTAAGCATATTGATGCCTCTTGCAGACTGCCACTTCCATTTACTGTTGATATAAGCTGGCGTGAAAAAAGCACGAGTGTCCGACACCTTGTCATTTGTTTGTTGTGTGCGCATATGAGTGTGCACCTCTACAAGTACACACACACACACAGTTGCCTGCAGTCTATGACAGCTCAGTAGCTTGGCAGCCCAGCCGTGTCTGTCTGCTCATCCATATGATATTATTTGGCATTGATCGGGCTGTCTCCCACCCCCGCCCTCTCTCCTCCCTCTGCCCTCCTCCTCTCCTCCTCTCCTCAGGTCCCAGCCAGGGAAGGATGGAGAGTGCCAAACCTTCTTTTGTCTTCTTGTCTGCTGTGTTGAGCCAGACACGAGCATAAGCTCCCAGTCAGCTGTCAAGTGATTTCTTTATCCGAGTATCTACCTATCACCTCTCTCTCTCTCTCTCTCTGTCTCTCTCTGTCTCTCTCTGTCTCTCTCTCTCTCTGTCTCTCTGTCTCTCTCTCTCTGTCTCTGTCTCTCTCTGTCTCTCTCTGTCTCTCTCTCTCTCTGTCTCTCTCTCTCTCTCTGTCTCTCTCTCTCTCTCTCTCTCTCTCTCTCTCTCTCTCTCTGTCTCTCTCTCTCTGTCTCTCTCTCTCTCTGTCTCTCTCTGTCTCTGTCTCTCTCTCTCTCTCTCTCTGTCTCTCTCTCTCTCTCTCTCTCTCTCTCTCTCTCTCTCTGTCTCTCTCTCTCTCTCTCTCTCTCTCTCGTCAATTTCAATTAATGAGCCGGTCTTAATGGGACTATAAGAGAATGTTCGAAGCTATTGATCTGGATGCCTGCACATCTTGACCCAGGCAAACCACAGCAGAGGAGAAAAAACATCACTCTTTACATCATCATCATCATCATCATCACATCAAACTCATCAGTCAAAGCGCTTGCATCGTGTACACGCACAAACACAGATCAAGAGAAAGATCGTTCATCAAAAACCCCAATACAGGAGAAACAACATATTTGTGCTTCTTTCAAAGTATGTCTAAATGATTAAGAGATTCCTGGATGAGACTGGTGGGCTTTGATCTCATGCGAGGGATTATACATACACATTGTTTGGGGTCGATCATACTGAAAGCACATCATTCCCACATCTGAGTAACCCATTTGTGTCTCTATTTTCAACTGCGCCTGTCACTGTCTTTGTCATGTATCCGCCCCTGTGATGTGAGCTGGTTCTCTTGGAAAGGTTAGTTGCACTTCTGAACAGACGCGCAGCACTTTTTTCAGCACTGCAGAAAACTCTACCAGGTGTGAAGGTAAGAGGAGGGGCTGCTGGGAAGAGAGAAGTGTTACTTTAGGGGGGCAGGCTCCACTCTGCTAGGTGAGAGGTGAGCAGGAGAAAAGTGGGGGAAGGAATTCTTAATCAGCTCGGTGTATAGGAGACAACCTCTGAGTGTTTTAGAGAAAGAGAGAGCGGGGGGGGGAGAGGAGACCATGTGTGATTGAAGCTTTTCTCAATCCTCTCTTTTTACCCGAGGAGATGCACTCTCTCCCTCTTCTGACCACGCCTTTCGATCAATTATTTAGGCAGAAAACAAAGGTCTGCACCAAGCCATGAATAATGGAAGGTGAGAAGGCAGGGAGAAGGATGGAGGTTAGAAACAGAAACGCACAGTGACATGAGGTGAGTCTCGCACAAATTCCCTCCCATGACAGACAGCTAAGAGCCCTGCTCAGGTCAAGCTCACTGAAGAGAAGCTAACAGGTGCCAATCGGGGCTGAGCGGAAACATCCACACCAACTTTCATAAAAACACGGACTGATATTTCAGGAAATACAAGGAAAACGACCACACATGCGGTTAAATGTTCAACTCAGAGGGAACTGCTTTCCGAGGATTTATTAAAGCACCGTATGTTGTGGTTACTTGTTTTTGCTTTAATTCAAAGGGCATGCCAGTCAGATTCAGCGTAACAGGGAACGTGGGAATGCAGCACATGCTGATGTTCTGCCTGTGTGTATGTGTGTGTGTGTGTGTGTGTGTGTGTGTGTGTGTGTGTGCGTGCGGGTGGGTGTTTGTGTGTAATTTCGCTGTTTCCTGTTGGCCTTGTTTTTCTTTCGAGAAATATTTTGATGTTGGAACCAAAATGGGTAGATAGGGAACGTAAAGAGAGAAGAAAAAGAATGATATGGAAGTGAAAAAAAAAAAAAAGTAGGGGATAGAGACAAATAAGCCTGGATGGAAATAGAAAGAGGACAGGGATATAACAGGATGGAGATGGAACTGGGTCACGCGGTGGTGGGTCTGACCAGGATTGTACGAGAGGGATAAGTGGAGTGTTTGTGTTTGATAGAGCCGACAGATAGAAGAGAGAGGGGAGTGTGTGCACAAACCTTTGTGGTCTTGACTTTGTTGCCTGTGCTGCAGCTCCAACCAGTGAGGTCTGGTAGAACCTTACACTCCTCTCCATCCATACAAGGGTGCATCTGACACCACCACTTCTGAGCTACAATGGAGGCTGGAGGAAGAAAGAGGATACAGCAAATATTGAGTATAGAGAAAAAACATGACTCAATGTTTGCAGGTGTTTTTGTGTTGTGAACATTGATTTATTGACGATTTATTTTCCTTCACTCTGATCAATGTTAATGCACATTTAAAATGATAATCACTACAAAAGGATGACCGAGAACATTTTCACACGGTGATTCGTTCATTTGAAAACGTGACCGTTTCGTTCAAACACATACATGAATCCTGCTCGTCTGCGAAGCAAAATGTGATGAGAAACGCTGCGTCCGTGTTGGAGCATAGAACCGCGTCAGATAGAACGTAAACTGTTAGGCCTAATACTGCGATGTCTCTGCTTTGACAGATCATCAACACATTGTAATCTTTTACGCTCTCAGATCATCGGATGGCACACCTCCACTTACAACCTACGTGGATGTCAATGCAGAGAGAGATGTGATGAGGTCGGTATAAGAGCCTCGTTAAAGCTTTAAAACGTCAACAAATGAAAACAATGTAAAAAAGTTTTGGACATATCGCAGTCCTGTGTGTTTCAATTCATGACCGGGTTCATGCAGATTTTTTTCTTCACCTTATCCGAGTAAAAGCTTCCGTTTTTAAGTTAGTCAAACTTTTGTTATGAGACACATTTTATCCTTAAATTCTCTTTACATTTCAATCAGACTTCTTTTGCTTCATCGTTACACCAAATCCTCAGCCAAGAGTTTATGTAACAATGCATAGCTACGTTTTACTGCATTTCCACTCAGCGTTGGTAAATAGAACAGAATGTGCATAAACTAGCAAAATGAAACACACTTCTTAATTCTTAACAGAATAGTTGATGTTACAGTATATTTACCAAACACATTATAACGAGGACTTGCCACAAACCCAAATGACTCGTAGCATTGTAAGCTTTGACTCTGAAAGAGTCTCACTCAAAAAGAAGCAGTAGAACAAGGTGTGAATGCACCTCGCAACCTCAAGATAAAAACACTTCCTTCTATAATTTTACCAATACCGCTCCCATTTCTTTGTATTCATGAATAAGCCTAACTCATCTTGGAGTCACTTTGTGGTCAGGCTTGACAGTAAAACAATACAAAACCAAAAATAGATTAAATCTCTCCAAAAAAACAAAACAAAACCCACAAAAAGCCGACTGTTATTAGTTATTATTATTGTCTTCAGATTCTCGAGTGAAACTCATATTGGGTGGGGATCTTTGGGGACCCTTTTAATGTTTAAATCGCATGAACTGAAGTACAACATAAAACAGCAGGACCTGAATTATCCTTCGTTGAGCAATTTCATTATTCAGCTTCTCGGTTAAGAGGCAATTATGTTGTATTAGAATTTATTGTATTCAATTTTCTGTGTATGATTGGAATTATTGGCTTGGTTGGAAACTTCAGATTACTTTCACCATTCAGAAAAGCACTGATTTCTGTTGCTTTTAGCTTTATAGTTTATTTGGGTAGAATGTTAATGGCTGTCGTGATGTGTAACCTTATGACGTCCCTCCACTTTTTAATTCCTCTGAATTCATCACAAAAGTTGTATTGGAAGACACTGTGTTTATAATTGATCAGGCTCTTGCAGTTACCAGCAGGAAACATCTTTTTACAGAAAAGCTGGGACAGATTGAATCTGTTTACATGGTCACTAGAACTCCCAAAGAGTTCTTTAGCCAAGAAACATACTGCCAAGAAAGTATTACATCTGAGTGTTCATTGTCAAAGCTTTTAAAACGTTTTCAGAAGACAGCAGAACACTAAATTCAATACACTCAAAATGAAATCATCGCCATAAACAGATGTCGACTTATGAACGCAGTATAGGCCATGCTCAAAGTGTAAGGTAATGCGTAACTTTTCAGTCTTAATACAATCTGTTATGATCAGATGTTTTTATTAATTTCTGCAAACAGACTTCTGCATCAGGTTGGAGACATCTTTTCTCCCTCCATCGCGTTTTTCCACGTTTCACGTAGCTCGTAGGATTGTTAATACTGAGCTGTGAACTTAAGGGAGCGTACCAAAAACAGTGTTTGGCCCTGATATACTTTATCACATCTCTGAATAAACTGCTGGCTTCTTCGGAAACCTTGAAAAATCAGCCTGAGCGAGCAGAGGCTAAACTGTCCTTAGAGGATAGCCCATCACTTCTGAGATTTAAAATGGGCAAATGAATGCTGGTTAGTATGTTGATAAATCTAACAGAAACTATGTTGTTGAGTGAAACCGTTTCAATTCCAGCCAGAGCCTCAGTTATTTGAGGGAAATGGCCAGGGATGTACCAAAACAGGAATTCAGCCTGCGGGACATTGAGATGGAGAGGCCTTAATATAAGTTTACACGCTTTGTGCATGATTCCAAATATTTGGTTAATCATATTCAGTATTTCAGGACATGACTAAAGTCCTGACATTTCAGCATCACTCTACATATAACTAGTACTGCTAGTTCTGTAATGCAGCCATCACGTTTAGATACTTGAGACCAGTTGTACTCAGACTTGGCCATCAATAGTTTCATCTTAATGTATCAAATGTCATGCATAATATGTTTGCCTACCCAGCCCTGCACATTGCACCTGTACCTGCCAGTGTTTTTTTTTCTTTTGCTGGTATGCGATTTGACTAATACAGTGTGACAAATAAGAGAAGTGTAATCTGCTTTGCATCACTACTGTAGTTCACACACCAGCTTTCATCTAAAAAAAGAAGCTATTAAACCTGTCTATGTACTGCAATGTAATGTTATAAAAAGAAAATCAATGAATCGACAGGAGTTGACCGTTAATCATTTAGCGTCACACTCCTTAGAAACCTCGAGCCAATGCAAGCACAGCTCGAGTGTGCAGAATATCCCATCATTATAAACAGATTGAGTAGCATCCATGTAAAGCGTTGAAGGTACTATTTGAAATCAGGGATGGTTCTGGCATCAGGAGCTTACAGGTACATAGAAAACATGCACAGACATACAAAGAGTGGTACGTACCATCAACACAGGAGGGCATGGCCCGGGTTGTGCCAGCAACCTGCCCAGGGAAGCAGGAACATTTGACGGTCTGAGATCTCTCCTCGATCTTGTTCTTGTTGCAGCAGCGATGGGCGGCAATCACCTCACACGTCCCTGCCTTCACATGTACTGAAACACAAGAGACACCACACACACACACACACACACACACACACACACACACTGTGTTCAGCATACCTGTGGAGATTCATGAAAGGCCATCCAAAAGGAGATTTCAAACATTTACAAGTAAGGGCAGAAAGAGCTGTCTCTGTCTGGGGCAAACTTTTCTCCCAGATGCATTCAACTTAAATAACAAAGAACTTTAAAAGTAAAATGGGATTATTAGGATTATGGCGGTGTTTTGAAATAATGTCAGAATTTTTTTTTGCTCTTGCTGCCTTAATTGCTTGCTGGTAACACCCAATCAATCCCTACCCATGTCTTAGAATCAATTCTTTTCAGCATTTTAACCAGGTGAAGTCTAGTGCTGGACAACACCTTTCTAACTGCTCCGTGGCGACCAGGTAATTGATGCAAAACTGGCGACAAGCATAGATCCAATCAATGCTGCTGTACAGCTCTTTGTGATTGAACCTACAGAAATAAAACTAAAGTGGCTGTTAGAAAACCACGAAAAAACATCAACCCCTTAAGCTGAAAAAGGACCACAACAACAACAGGATGTCATGCTTAAGTTATTAAATAAAATGAAAGAAAACTGTGATTATGAGTCAATAAGAAAATAGTCCTGAGCTAAACAGAGCCCTGAACAATCTCAAAAATCTAATAAAAAACGTTCCTGTTTATGCTGATTGCTTGTGCACCAACAAAACTGTGCACAGAGGTAACTTCGACTTCGAGGACCACAAATACAGCAAATTGTTTCTGTTTGAGAGCTGAGCCACCAGATTCTCTCTCGGTAAGAGAATCTGTACAGAGCCTGAATGTTTGCACCCTTGTCCCTCGTCAATGCACGGGGGATCGAACAGTCACCAGAAACACTGAAAAAAGAGAAACACCAATGTTTGTCGTATAACATAAAGACTGTATGGTATAGCATCCCAAACGATCATCAGCTATGACACTAATGAATATGGGACGCCAAACCACTTGTTTTATAGCTCGCATGTTGTGTACACATTTATGAACACACTCTTCAATCAGACAGCCTCGTGGTTAATTAACAACAAGTCCACCCTGAGCACTGAAGTCCCTCGAGTCAGCTGAGGGAGAGGGAACAAAGGCCTCGCTCCACATTTGGAGATTTTGATGTCAGCACATGGTCCTTTTCATAACCGCCTTTCATCAAGTACATGAAAACGTCAAGGACAAACAATAAGCTTTGTCAGGGGCGTTGTGTGCGCCGATGCTGTTTGTGAAGTTGTCACACTCTCAGCGTGCGCCGTCCACGTTAGGCGTGCCAGACTTTGCATGTGGTTGCGTGTGTATTCTGCAGATATACATGTGTATATATGTGAAGTGTCTGCCATGAACGTCAAGGTCTGCAGGCTTTTAGCGCAGTTGTTGAGAATCCCTGCAATTTGCATTACAAAAGAGTCAACCCATAATACAACAAAAGAACGTGCACTGAGTGGGGATGAAAACCAAGGCAGCAAACAATGACTCTGCTCTGTTTGAGGAGTGTTTCAAAGTGGGACAGGATGAACTGAATGAGCCAGTGTGAATATGTTGAACAGGCTCACAGAGATTTGAAAGTTCTTAATTTGCTTGGTTAATGACGAAAGGCAAAGCAGCGATCCTGCAGAGCCCAGTTCAATTATAATCTCAATGAAACACACATTCTTATATTACACCCGCTGTGTGTGTGTGTATGTGTGTGTGTGTGTGTGTGTGTGTGTGTGTGTCTCTTACAGGGTACAAAATACCCGGTGGCAATCGAAGGGAAACCCTCCAACACAGGGCTTAAAGTTTAAAAAAAATCATTTTATGAAAGTTCTAAGTGTTCATCAGATACAAGAATGCATTCATTTGGATACTTCTATAAACATGTCGACCAAAGAGTTGTAATGTTTCTGGTCGGGATCATGACAGACACACTCGCACTTTCCTGCACGCTCACTGAGCGCTGATACAGCACTGAAACAACTGCCACTGAACGCACCTCTGGGCCACAGTGTCTCCGGTGGCTTCGTGCAAGACAACAGAACTCCCATTTTAAAATGATCCGATCTCGGAACCCGCCTGTGGGGAGATTTCTTGTCAAGATGCAGAAAACCCAAGAGAGCGCCGAATCACATCTGCAGCAAGCAGCTGCACAAAGCCGTAAAATACATTGTTTACGCTTTGTGTTCAAAGACCTAACAGCGGACATGGCTCTCTCTCTCTCTCTCTCTCTAGTATAAAGTCAATTGCAGGTGATTTTTTTCCAGAGACCCAAAATGTTACTGTTGAGGCTTTAAAGGGGGTTTAAATATCATTCAGGGGGTCTCAGACCCTCCTGGACCCCTTGTATTTCGCACCCTGGTCTCTTATTCTTCTGTCATGTCTCTGGTTTTCATCCAAGCAGCGTTGCCAAAGGATAGTGTTTCTGCTTGATCCATCGATCTACTGTATCTATCAATCCAACTCTTTGGTCCAAAAAGAAAAGTCTCATCTGCTACAGGCACAGGCACAAACTGGCCCAGTTATTAGGCTTACAGTAGTGCCTGCAATAGTATTTGACTCAGCATTAGTAAGTGTGAGCGGCAGTGCACTAAGCTGACTATAAATGGAGTAATAAGGAGCTGGGGGTTCAGGGTGTGGTTGAGGAGTTTACTGCAGGAAGGTCAAAGTTCAATTGCTTTTGTTTAATCCTTTTAATATTAACACGGTACATGTCAATAGATTTCTTCAGTTTGGCCTCTTTTATAAGTATACACATGTATTGTTAAAATACATGTGTGTATACACTGCTTGAATTAAAAGTAATTGTAAACACTCAGCGATGTTATAGTCTCCAGAGATTCACTGTGAGAGTTTGTGAAAGAAGGAGAGAGAGCATTAGAAGAAGAGATAATGCTTAACCACACTTATAAAAAGAAGCATCCATTTGATTCTTCCACAGTGAGAATCCAGCCCTTAATCTGCTTCATCGATACTTACCTTCATTGCAATCTCTCTTTCACACTCCATCTATCCCCTTCTCATCCTTCTTCACATGTTCGAGGTCTATCTCACCTCTTCCTGCCACTATTTCTCAAATGACCCGTCCTTATGTCAATCTCTCTCTGCCACTCCAGCACTTTTCCCCCCCTGCTCTCTCCTGAGCCCTGCACCGCAAACTCAGCAGGCCAGCAAGCCATTATCCTCAATCACAGGCCCCTAAATCTGGGAATTTTTACACTTTCTTTAATATGTCCTCCCTGTTTCACCTTATCTCTCTCTGTCAATGTCCCCCCCCCCTTTGTAAGCCCCCCTCCCATCTCTCTC
Organism: Symphodus melops; assembly: GCF_947650265.1. NCBI lineage: Eukaryota > Metazoa > Chordata > Actinopteri > Labriformes > Labridae > Symphodus > Symphodus melops. Next base: position 14,872,536 of record NC_136703.1, read on the forward strand.
TGTGGCATGAAGACTTGTTATCCCTCGCTCTTCTAACACAGCAGTGGCTGTTAACCCCATTTACTAAGGATGACGTGATCCTGACAGACGAGCAGACGGACAGATTGCCCTGATACTCACATGACATGTGTGTGTTTGTGTGTGTATGTGCGTTTGTACGTGTGTGTGTGTGTGTGTGTGTGTGTAAGTGTGATGGTGTGTGGTCGTGTTCACACACACGTGGTTTCTGGCACACAAATCACTGAGATAGCGCTCTTGGTCCCAGCAGTGTTCTGCTTTCAAATGTCATTCTTTCCACTGGGGGCACCTCCCTCTCTCTCTCTCTCTCTCACTCTCTCACTCACTCACTCACTCACTCACTCACTCACTCACTCTCTCTCTCTCTCTCCCCAGTCACGGACATGCACAAACTTTGTGCATAAAGTATGAGGAACCTGCAGAAATTTGAAAAAAAAAAAAAAAAAAAAAACAACTTATGATTGCAACAGTAAATGGTCCAAGTTGACGTTTTGTTTACGTTTTGAACAATTTGTTTCAGGCTCAGTTTTTTTCATCCTTTTCCTTTAAGACTTAAAATAATACAAATAAAACCCATCGATTTGTGATTATTACACCAAGACATCACATTGAAATAGAGCAAATCCATGTTTGTGCAAAGGTTAACTTCTGAAGTTGACCATTTCCAAACTATGTCTAATGGTTAACTTTAATAAGGAAGTGTGAGGGAACCATCATTCAAATTCTTTATATCCATTTTCCATCCATTCTTTTGATTCTTTTTCAAGTCTTAATCCGGGTTGGTAAGGTGAGCACAGTATACAAGAAAGCTCCTCACTTTGTGGTGCCCAAAAAACAAACAAACCAAGAGATCCTAGTCAGATGTCCAAACCACTACTACTACTTTTACCCACTGCCCGGTTACTGAATCACCTTGGACTTTTAGCTCTTCCAGAAGTCCACTTCTTGTTCTGGTTTCTGTTTGTTTGGTTTTCAAAGCCCAAATATTTGCGAATATGAATTTGTCACATTAAATCATTAACCAACGCCCCAAACCTATCATAGATTCTTCTTCTCCTTAAATCTTCATATTTAAAAGACACAAAACATTCTGTTGATACTGTTTGTGTGGTTCAGGTCTATCGTGAAGCGTTTATAAAGATGAAGTTGTTTTGTTATAACTTGTAAATGAGCCACCATGTTTGGATTATTCATCATTTGATTTGATTCCTTTTTCATGTCAGACATAAACACAAGATGTACCCACACTCACTGCTATGAAAACAAACACAGCCGTTGTGATGGGGAAAGTTCACTGTATTTAATGTCAAAAGGGTGTGTTGGCAAGAAGCGACAGGAGCAGCATCCATCATCGGGTGTCATTGTCATGATCTTTATGTGCTAAGCCTTATCTGTTAGAAATCCATCTATAGAAAAATAGAGCAATAAAAGTGATCCCACCTTCTGGCCTTGTTCCAGATGTAACTGAAACTGAAATGATCCATGTATCCATGGTGCTTACAGATGCACCATATAAATCACATGTTTAATAACCATGAATATTTAACAAAAATCCCCAAGGTCTACAGTGTTCTATTCTCAAAGAGCAGACTTTTCAATGGAAGATGAGTTCAGAACGCTTGCCAAGTTAATTAGAGGACAACGTACGTTTCTCCGTGCATGTGTGTGTGTGCCCGTCAGTGCATGTACATCCATGCATTTCTGTTAATAATTAGATTACATTGGCCTCCGAGATGGCACCACTCGTTATGAATTGTAAACACAGAGCAAATTAAAATTCTGTTTAAGAGTCTGCCAAATAAATTAGCATGGAGAGAAAGGGAGGCACGCACACACTCCAACAGTGCTGTCTTGGTTTCCCTCGACCCTGTTTTCCGTTCTCTCCCATTTCTGAGCGCTTTCTACAACGTCTACAGCACCCACCCCACCCCTCCTCTCAGCCACCGCTATGCTAATTATACATTAAGTATCAACTCAAGGTTGGGAAAATGTGTTTTTGTAATCATTTGTCAAACTTTTTACTAAGAACTGATGCTCTGTGGCGTCTCTGTACTCATGCTGTCGATGTGCATGTGTGTTAATACATGCATGACTAGACCATCAATGGCAGCCCTTTAAGACGCTAGCCTCCTCTGACACTTGTAGGTGGTCAACAACACACTCTTAAAATCCCTCCCTTTCACTGATTCTAGCAAAGAGAAACCGTGCGAAGGAAAGGAGGAGAAGAACAAGAACTTTCTGCATATTTAAGAAAAAGCACCACATCAAGAATAGAAGTACATGTGAAAAATGGACTAAATAGACCTGAGCTTCTTTAGTCTTTAAACTCCTCAAAGCGCTTTGTGTAAAAGTAAATGGTGCGATGACAAAGACACATCGGACACGTGCTGCATGAGTTGGGGATCGAACCCCCGACCTTCTGCTTTGAGAGATGACTGACAAATGAGCCACAGATGCCCCATATAAGGTAATGTCTGTTTTCTAGCTTGGAAGAAATTGTGTGAAATAATCAGCAACTGAAAGCCGCACAGCATGTCCTTGTTAATTAGATTATGGAGTAGCATCAACGAGATTTTTCAGACTCACCTAGTACTGTCTTGTTCTCAATCCACAGATATCTACAATGAGCGGGCACACAAACAAAATGAACTAAAAATAGCTTGTCCCTTTTTCCCTCTGAGTTCTTCTCTCTGTCTCACACACACACACACACACACACACGCACACACACACACACACACACACAATCAGCAGTCTGTTACACATCGAAAATGCATCTAATCTCGGATTTTCCATAATTTGTCCCCGTGAAAGAAAAAAAAAGATCTTTGGGCAGCAGCTGAAACTTCAACTAATTCTGAAGGGTCTATAATTTAGCTGTGATGCCGCGCCACTTAAACGAAACATCTCGTTGGTCAGCAGTTCTTTTTGGCTTTCCTCCCAGTGGACATGAGTAACAAGTCTTCTATGCGGAACAGCAAAACAAATTTCCCATATAATATGCGAGGGCCTTCCGAACTCGTAGCAAATCAACACTGTATTAATAAAAAGGTTTTCTGATCTGATACGGGGTTTGCTGATGTTTATTACAAAGCTGTTGAGGGTGACACGAGACCTGCTCACGCTGTCGGGGGTTCCACTTTGCGGTCACAAATGGCTCAGTGTACATTATCCCTTACTTAGACAGTAAAACAATATGAAGGTCTCCTGGGTCATTATCAGATAGAGTCTGGATCCCATCCATCAGCCCAACCTTCTCCATTTTTTGGACTCAGTTCAACCTGAAGCTTTAAGACCTTTAAGTCCTTAAAGATGTCAGATTTCTGTCACCTGCTTTTGTTCCTTTAGGGTTTTCTTTATCTCAGGCAGGGGAGGGGCCTATAGAGAATAGTCCATGGGGCCCAGAATTTGTGCAACAGCCCTGCATACAAATACATTGCTCTGTAAAAAAGGGACCGCACCAGAGTTTTAAGCCAGAAACAAACGCTCAACAAAAAAACAACAACATACAATCGCTCATTGAAAAGGTTTAAAATGATTGTATACTTGACCTATGTTTAATCAGTGTCACCAAAAATAAAGTAAGAGGTAGCATGATGGTGTGCCATTTGTTGATGCAAGAGGCTAATGAAAGAGCATTTAGTCACAAAAAATGCTCTGTGTATTAAAAAAAAAAAAAAAAAGGCAGATTAGTCTCAAACTGCAGACCCAGGCTGCTCTGCACATCATTCAAACACCATCAGCCAGATCATTGTCTCTGAGTGAGGGAGTGAGTGTGCACAATTGAAAAGTGTGCTCACAGTAGCAGTTCTTGCTCATGATTTGACAGGAAAAAAAAAGAATGAAAGAAGGAGAAAGAAAACACCAGACTCTTCGTCTAATCAAAGTATCGTGAATGTACATAGAGGGGATCATCAGAAATCCCTCGTTCAGACGTACTTTCTGCACAGACAAAAAAAAAACAACAACTGCCTGAACATTTTCAACCAAATACAACATCTCTTTCTAAATGTATTTACACATTAGCTTTGGCTACCTTTTACCCTAACAAGAATAGCTGTTGTCTAGTATGTGACAAGCAGCCTGCTGAACTACTGTACCCTTTACTAATCATCCCCGCTGACATGAGAACAGCTTGTGCCAGACTGTCTCCGACAACACTCAACAGTGCAAAAACACACACGTCACTGATCTCCATGCAGATTTAATACACGCTCAAACAAGCGAATTATCTCCACAGAACCCTGTCCTCCTGCTACATCACACAATGTATTAGCTCATGGGGCAGGGTATGCTGCCTGGTGTCCTGGAATAATTACAACCCACCACCACCACCACCACCGACACATCCAACCCCCCCCCCCCCCCCCCCACCACCACCACCCACGCCCACCTGCAGACGATTTGTGCTAATTTGTGCTTCAGGCAAGATATTAAGGTGGTGAATTGGGTATAAATTGTTAATATGCTCAGATGTATGACCACAGCATCACCACTCAGCCATTAACCTGTCTGCGCGTGTGTGTGTGTACGTGTGCGTGTTTGTGTGTACGTGTGCGTGTTTGTGTGTGAGGCCTCTATGTTTTAAAACCTTTGTTAATTGTTAACCGCTGACTGACTGGAGGTGACTTTTCATAAGCCCTCGGGGAAAGTTCAGGTCTCCTTATTAATCTGTGTTTCTGTCCTCTTCTCGTTTCTTCTCTCTCTCTCTCTCTCTCTCTCTCTCTCTCTCTCTCTCTCTCTCTTCCTCTATCTACTCTGCATCTTTTTTTAACCTCTTGCTGCGGTTTCCGACGTGCATTGTTGTGGGGGAGCTCAGAGCCATGCCAGCCACTTTTTCATTTCTCTGACTGAAGCTGGTGTCTTGCTCTCTTTCTCTTTCCTCTGCGCCTCTCTCTGTCGTGCTTCTCGGTGTCATTCTGGCAAAAGCGTGCACAGAGACAGAAACACGATGATTTTGTTTAGTCCAAAACGCCCTCCTCCCTCCTCTGGTTTCCTCTGTGTCAGTCAGTGAACGCAGAGCAGAGGAGAGATCTATAGCGCAGCCGCCATGTTGATGATGATTTCATTCTCTCTGAATTCTCTTCCTGTCAACGGAATAAGGACGGACACTCGTAAACGTCAATCTCTGCGTATTTCACTTCAGCAGGTCGCCTTGTGTTTGTGTGTGTGTGTTTGTGTTTGAGTCATGGTTGTTGTTTATGTCTCTCTGTTGTACAGGCGTCGTATCGCAGACCTAGATAAATGGCTTGCTATCGTCCTGTTTACTCACTGTGAAAGACCGGACAGTCCCATATGTTAGAGTACACACTAACAGGCATCACATCTCAGTGTTCATTGCTCGATTTCAAAGGACAAGCATGTAGAGGGGCTGATTGTGTTCCCAGTCTGAATCGTTGAATGATCATCATTTAGAGAGTTTTCCTGGGAGCTGACTTATACCCAGACCGTTCATGTTGCTCAAAATAAAATAAAGTCTGTCATTGATGCTGACAGAAAGAATAAATTAAGCAGCTTTACACATCATGAATGTTTCTCCAACAGTGTTTGAGCTGTGAGCCTCGAACGCTAAGTCCCTCCCTTGCCTAATGTACTTCATCTGATGTGGTTCAAAAATAAAATAGACAATAACATGAAACATTTAGGAATGACTCAAATTGGTATCTTAATATGTGGAGACGTTCAACCTTTATTTGACCTTAACACTGTCTGTTCTGGCCTTTACTTCAAACAGAACAAAATGTGGTATATCAGTTTTGGCAGAGCTGTTATTGCAACATGAGAATGGTTAAGGGATCCGTATTGAGATGAAGAGCTTCATTTAGCCAGCTGCTGACAACACCCTCAAGGAGGATACCATGTATCAGAAGAGGAAGAAAGATGCTTGTTATTTCTCCTTTTTTTTCTCCTTTGTCAGATTCCAGTCGCTGATGTTGCACTTCGTATCGTCCTCAGTTTGACCTCTAAACCTACAAGACTTTCTATCCGTATTAAGTCATCACTGATTTGTCCTTCAAAACTAGTTCATATTTCGTATTGACTCCTTTTTTTCTGCCTAGAGCTTGTCTTCTCATTTTAATCAAATACATAGCACACATTTTTTTTTTCTTTCTTTTTTTTTCTGTCTGTTACAGGAGAAACAGAAATGTGTCTCACTCTTTAAATTGTGTTATTTATGTTCCTGTTTGGACTGTTTTTTTGGTCTGAACTCTAGACTAAATCTGCACCTGCTCCATTGTGTCCCTTAAAAAGTAGTGTACACACTTTATGACACAGACATTCATAAAACAGAAACTCTGGTTCTGAAGGTTAATTGTTGAGGCATCTCTTTAAACGTTTGTTTGTCTGTGTGAGTGATACTTCTAACATAAGAAGATCATAATTCACTCAACTGCTCATACTTAATTATCACGGTGCAGTTATCACATAATTCAATTGTTTTCTAAAGACAGATGTTATATTTCAAACGCCTTCATTAGTGGTTGCACATTGACTGGTCACCTGATGAGCTCTGTGATTGGTGCATTACACTCATCACTTCTTAAAGCCTCTCTTCCATTGCGTCAGCACTTTCTCTCTAACTGCGTTCATCAGGACAGATCATTACATCCTTCCACTCTCCTCTCTCGCCTCTCTCTGTCTCTCATCCCATCCCTCACTACCAAATGAAAGGGAAACCCTGGTGCGTGTTAGGCTGGCTGGCAGCAGAGCCAGAGGTGGAAAGATGAGAAGAGAGAGGGAGGCCAGATGAAGGCGGAGAGGAGGAATGAGATAGACACAGCCTGCTCTGACTGTAAATGGTGTGAGGGGAGAGGAGAGTGTGTGTCGGAGGAATGATTGGTCTCTGTGTGGACTCTATTGGAAGCAAACTGAAGACCCACCGTTGTCGAGCTACTGCATTAGGACGCAGCAGGAGAGAATGTGAGCTCCACGTTGCTCTGCTGCAAAGTTCAAATCACTCTAAAAACAATGAGTTGGGAAAATCTGCAGTTAAATGCTCTGTGCTGTTTCCTGTAGTATTTTCAGTCTCGATCTACTTCATATTTAAAGGGATACTTCACCCATGTGCATGAAGCTTTGTATCATTAGAAACATGGTAGTAGTTTAGAATGGTCATGAATCCAACCCTCATTTTGCCCTGAGACGATGCCATGTTGTTCTTTGCCTGGAAGTTTTCTTCATGTGATGCAATATGACGCTTTTTGCATCACATGAAGAAAAGTTTCAAGCAAAGAAAGTCAGCCTATGTAGTTCTCTCTCCTATGATTGTGCTTCTTACATTTATGTACTGACAGAAGTATGTCCCTTCTTCTGACATTTTAAGATATGTTTCATACCTCTATGGATTAATGTCACTGTTAGCTCAGCTATTTAATAAATGTGTCAAACAAACTACATTTTTATTTCTTTGAATCCTCATTGGTCGATGTAAATCAGTCATATTGTAACTTTCTGAGAGCTTGAACTGTTCTTCCTTTTGGACAGACAGCCCCCCCACACACACACACACACACACACACACAATGTATCTACACAGGTTTTAAATAATGCTGCGTCATGTCGCCTTTTTAAGAACTGAACACTGGTTAAACCCTTTTTTTCACATCGGACAATTATGCATAGCATAGAGCAGAAGAAGCCCATGAGATTACATACAAATCAACTGCATCACATTAAGTTTCAGTTGGCCTTCATTAAAATGTGTCTCACCTCTTCATTTCCTGTTATTATCTGCTGTTTAAAGGATGAGAAGGCCTGTGTGGGTGTGCGCACAGCCTTTTAAAAAACCTGTGTGGTTTCCTTCCTGCAAATCTCTTTGGCTCTCACAGCTTACAATGAAAACATTTCATTTTATGTTTAAAACAATATCAAACAAAAGTTGTTGCAGTTGTTTCTGTGTTTGCTTCAGGCAGTTTGTATTATTCACTTTAAACTCACCGGGGGAAGTATTAAAGAACTACATGACAGTTTCATTTTTGAGAGAAAAATACACAAAAAAAAAATCCAAAGCACCTTTTTCCTTTTTTAGCAAAGGTCAAATATGACTTTAAAAAGATCCACCAAGTTTAAATACAAACATGTATGTGTAGTCTTTCTTCTTTCAAACTAGATTTACATTTACATCAACGTCAATTTTATGTAATCAGCAGTTAAAAAGCAAACCTAGAAAGAGCAAGAACACATTGACAGACTTTTCCAAAGATATGCAACATTTTGTCCAAAACGACACCACAAACAAGTTGAGCTAAATTTTTTCAAACGTGAATCGTGGGTCATGTTTAAATGAGGCGACAACCAGTCAGTTAGCTGGAGACCAAACAGCAGGACTGCTTCAGGAGCCCTCCTTCTCTAAAGATGTGTATAGCAGCCAACACAAATAAAGAGCATCGTCAATCAATCAATTTTTATTTGTGAAGCGCCGACAAAAGGTAAAAAGACCATACTCATTGCTGTATTACAAAGACCCAACATTAATCCATCGTTAGCACAGTGCTAAGCTTATCCATTTAGCAAAGTTATATTGACAACAAAAAATGTCCTTTTTAAGAGGCGGAAATCTAAAACCAGACTCATGATGAACACCAATATCCTAAAACTGTGCCGGTGGTCTTCAGTAGTGGCCACTTTTTAAAAGAGTTCAATGTACATGTCATCCCACTATGACTACTTTTATGTCTATTCTTCTCAAGCATGTTTAGAGTCTTGTTGTGAATCTTGATTTAGAACGCTTCTGTAGAAAATATAACGCAAAGACTCAAAGAGAGTCCACACCGTAAAATGTCCAAGAGTCCCAGTCTGAGAGGGGACAAGAGGAGGTCCAGTTATTTCCGGAACATCTCTCTCCTAGATTAAATATCAAAGATTTTTTATTAATCTCAACCGAAAAGAGCATAAAAGAGTCAGTGAGGGATTGAGTGATTTGTGCTTTAATACAGCCCACAGAGTATTTACAGTGGTGTTCTGCAAGGATTAGTTGTGTGAGAGGATTAGTGAAGCTGCATTACTGCTGTTTTATTTAACTCACAACAGCAAAAGGCTAAAAATAAAAGCCTCTTAACCACATTTAGGCAAGATGAGAGGCCAGGACGAACAGTCACACATGCATGTTTTTTTTTTTCCTCTTTAAAGACCTGTAATGGAAAAAGACTCTCATGCACACCCACTGTCTCATTCACACTCAATTTTCTCTTCTTAATCTATAATCTATTAATCTGCTGAAAGTTGTCCTTTTGCAGCATATGCTTCACGAGGAAACACTGTGTCATATCTGTTAAGGCGATGATGTCGGTGAGAGTGCGGCATATGCAGATACTGGCAGGATCAACATAGTGGGAAACTCACAGCGAGGAGAGGATTAATGCAAAAAGACTCTGAGAGAGAGGGAGAGAGAGATGTGCAGAGGCAGCACATTACCTCTCTTTCTCTTTCCCTCTCACTCTCCCACACTCTCTTTCCTTGCATCAGCATTGATCACAGTACATCAGTAAAGGAAAGAGCACCCCATCCATCAGTGCATGACTGTGGAGTTGTTGTAAAGAATACTAAAGCTGAGCATGCACACAGAAACACAATCATATGCACGCTGTTTACTTTATAAACAGTAAAGCAACCAAAATAGAGGCAGGCTAATCCACTAAAAAGCTACTTTATTTGAGGAAACACACTGGGATTTTTCACTAAGCTTAACCACATAGAAACACTTTCCCAATGATTTTATTGAAGCAGTATTGACTGCTGTCAAATTCACTTTGAGCTGTGTATTTAGCTGTTTTTTGTTGTTGTTTTTGTTTTTTTGTTATTTGGATGTTATTTTGTTTTTAGCACTTTGTTTCAGCATGTTTCTTTCTCCAGAATAACCTAATCCCTCGATGAACCCAATGGAAACCCTCGAGGGGTCTGCTTCTAAAGAGCTGCCGTTTGAAAATGAACGAGTTAACTTAAGTTTTTCCAGCCCACATATTTTATCTATAGAAGCACCTTTTAAAACATAAGCATGTTTCATTCATTATTTACATGGCTCCAAGCATGTCAACTCTGCAGGGAAAAACTCTGGAAATAAACTATCCCGCTTCAGATCCGACCAGCCGAAGGAAAGCAACACTTGGCAAACAAAAAATCTAGTCATTCTAAAGAAGCTTTTGATGAAGAGCATTCTTGTCATCTTTTCAAATCATTCTTATTTACACACAATGTACATATGTGCTGCATATGTGGTCTGTATCAAGTATTTATTAGAGACAATGAACATCGAGAATGAAAGGAGGAGAAACTGTGGCAAAAAGCAGATTTATATCGAAACAGGAAGTAAAGCAAACACAGATTAAGACAAAAATACAAAATGAAAGCAAAAGAAAAGATGTTTTGTAATTCAAAATAAAAAGTAACCAGCCTCAAATGGCCTATCAAAGAAATCCAGCGCTTATCATTCAACTCTGCAGGTTGCTGCATGGTTAATCATCTTAATAGTTAAGAGCTGACATAGCTCACAGCTACAAATCTTTCACAAAGATTAGTGAGAAGTAGCTTTTTTTTGATAATTTATTGAATCATGGTCTTATTTATTTAAATGTTCCTCTTTTGTGGTTGAAACCTATTGTAATTTGCACCCTGCTAGTCAGAAGGAGCTTGTCTAACTTAATATCAACAATTAGGTTGGGCTTTTTTGTTGTTTTTTTAGAATTGAGCAGTTAAGCTCTGGTTTAAAAGTGTCCACATTAAAAACAAAACAAAAAAAACAAAACATACACCAAAACACATGACTCAGACTTAATCCTCTCTACCAGTGAACCAACAATCTTCAAATCTCAGAATAAGCTCTTTGGGTCATCCTTGCCTCTAATAAAAGGAAATGGTACATATTGGTTATACATATTTCAGAGCATCTCTCCTCGCTTGCAAAGAGTGTATACTTGAAAGGGAGATTCCCATCTCAATGTGCCTTTCATGTAAGAAAAGAATAGCAGACACGGAATTGAAAATTCAAATGTGTGTCCTTAAGACTGTGTTTCTATGAATACCAAAGGCAAGGATTGTACAAACACATAAGAACAAAACCTCTCTGCCACCGACTAGGCAAATACTTCTGGAGGACAAATTGGAAATTGAATCATAAACTATAAAGAACCAAGGTTGAGTTCAGCTGCGAAAGAAAAGAGACGAGGTGGAGAAGAGAAAAGAAAGGAGGCCTGCATTAAATAAAAGTTCACTCTTCCTCCCGTGCCCCTGCAGAAATTCACGCTGTGCTACCTGATTGAAATTTCCTGGTTTAATAGCTGTGAAATAAAGCAAAAGTTGGGAAGGAGAGGATGGAGAGAATCGGAAACAGAGGGCAAAAGAGAGGACTGGAGGGGTAGGCAGAACAAGAAAGGGGAGGGATGTTTAGAAACTCAGGGACTAAAAGATACGTTAATTTCAAGCCAATTAAAAATCTTTATGACTTCTAAAAACTGCAATAAAGGCTAATTAGTCATTACTGATTTCAATGTGTCTTTCTCTTGTTCGCTTGCCAAAATGTTAATCCACACTTCTGTTGTTGCCACTTTAGTTCAACAGAGTGGATTAACCTAAAACAGAGAGTCCATGGAGGCTTTAGTTTAGCTCAAGAAACCACAAAACGTTCTAGACTGGCTCCTCGCTAGGTTTGCTTTGTAGCTAACAGGTAATGATTAGCACTAATGAATGAGGAATCTTTCCAATCAGTGAGAACCCAGAGTCAGACAGAGACCTGGGACACAAACTGGAGAGGCTTTGATCCTTTACTCTGAGGATTCAACTTGGTGGGCTTCTCAGAGACATTGTCATTTGATCTTTTGGCACCTTTTAAAGGTAGTTGTTTCTCAAGACTTGCATACAGTTAGAGGTACTCACTTTAAGTTACCTGTACTGTACAGGACAGTTTGTACATTTTCACCATAATAATGGCCAACTAAATGGAAAGGTGACTGGTCCAAGCTCCATTGTGGTCCAGACTGAAATATCTCAACTTTGCTGATTCCTTGACTTTCTATCGATAACCAGATAGATAGATAGATAGATAGATAGATAGATAGATAGATAGATAGATAGATAGATAGATAGATAGATAGATAAACCACCATTTGTTCAATGCTCCTTTTTGAGTCAAATTATTAAACATCTCATAAAAACGTTGCTTTAGGCTACAACAGGAATTTATGATCCAGTGCAGTGACACAAAACTGGCTATTGTAAACCAAACAAAAGTAAAGTTTGATGTATTCAGAGCACATTGCTCGTAACCCAATCACATCTTCCGGTGTATGTGTGTTTATCTGTCGACCTGGTTATTCAGGCACAGTTCATGAATCACACTGCCTCCGAGCAGATTGCATCTCGCTGTCTGCCATCACCTTTCTCCTTTCATAGATATTCTTTTTTTTTTTTTTTTTTGCACTTGTATAATAACAGCTTTAAATCCCCTCCCCTCCGATTAAAAAAAAAATGGCTCTCGTGTTCGACAATCTGGCAGTCTGCTTTAGAAACATTAAAACATGAATTTCTCGTCTCTCGCTGCATGAATTTGTGATGGAATCATATCTGAGTCGGAATAAACTCAAACGATTATCCTCTGATATACAACAAAAGGCCAAAGTGCCTGAAGCCACTTTTCAAATTACACTCCTGGCAACTTAATAAGTGAATACATAATGGTTAACACAACACTTGCGATACCAAGGACATGCTGATTGGTGAAGGTGAATGTATGCAAATTCAGTTCTTTGGATTTTGTCAACACCAATTGAAGTGAAGTGGGAGTGACGACTACGAGAGAGCGCCATTGACTAAAAAACACCCGTAATGACAAAAAAATTGACTGATTATAATAAACAGGTATTTCTGTTCAATGGAAACCAGTATGATAAAATGTGATGGTACTGTAATTTGATAATGAGCTTAAAGGTTGCTTTTGCTAAATAGTCATTGTTTTAAAGATGATCTGCATTAACCTCATTCCTAGGTGTATTTGGTTTTTCATTAACTTTGCAATTTGGATTTTCAACCCTGCTGTACTGATTGATTTGGCTTCATTCATTTGGCCTCTCTTTCCATCTCACACACACATGAACAATGACAAACTGTCTCCGTCTCTTAACCAACACATTTTTAAGTGCAGTCGAACTCTGGTGATGTTTGTCTGCATGAAAAATTTCCCTTTCATAATTTTCAGCTTGAATTTTTCACAAGCCATATGGAGCTTGTTGTAGACCAGGCGTGGGGTGCAGCTTTACTGTAGAGCCAGCTCTAAGGAGGGCAGACAGCCTGTCTTCACACATCACATTAGAAAGCCTCTGAGTGTGCATGCATGTAAGGTTTTTTTTGAGTGTTTGTTAATGTGTGTGTGTGCGTGTGCGTTTACTGCAGGCCTGTCTGCATGCATTACTGCATGCATGTCTCTCTGAGCTTGTGTGAGAGTGGTTTAGCACATTTTAGCATCCTTATACATCTTTGTTCTTAGACCCGTAGTCCCTCTTCTTGGCAGACAGAAGGCCTTTCAGAGTAAGTTAAAGTCCGAGTAGCCTCTAATCAGTAGCGATGTAGGGTGATTGCAGCCCATGGACTGAGAATCAATGACTCGACAGTGTGTGTTGAAGTGATCAGCATAATCGCTGGTCCGCTGAACTTCAAAATCCAAGCCAAGCCGTTTCTCCAAGACTATTGGCAAAGCTACTGAGACATTTAACCAAAGCCTTGTCTACAAACAAGATATCTTTATTGGAGCGATTTGCAGTTCTCGAAGAGTGTTAGAGCCCCAAGGTCTGGGTATGAAGCCCGAAGTTTTCACACAGTGTCGAAGTGATGTGTACAACAAAGTATGTGAATAAGAAAAAAAGACAGAAGGATGGATGGTTGAACAGACGGACAAGCATCAATGACAAAGGAGAAGCATCTTTGTTCCTGTTCTGGCCTGAAAGATAAAAATGTAGAGAATAAAAGGTGAACAGAAGCAAGGCGGGCCCACACACACAAACACACACACACTCACACCAAACAGAACAAACACACATGCTGAGACTTCTTTTACCACTTCTCAGCCACCTCAGCTATCCTCCTGAGGTCACCACAGCGGTCCTGTCAGCTTATGCCTCTTAAGCTGGTGGCAGGGGCACACATACACACAAACACACACACACACACACACACACACACACACACACATGAATAAAGGGCCAAAAAACTCTCCATAAAGGATGCAGGAACATCATGTCTGACTGAACCTTTTCCCCCTCAAAATGTTCAGAAAATAAAACGTGACTGAACCATCTTATATTAACTGTTTCCCCTTGACAGCTGGAACAGTTCGTTAGCTTTTAGTGTTAACGTTGGAGTTAAAAGCCCAGTGCAACTCATTCAAACATGGATTATCAGCAAAAATTGAGTTGAACAATGTTATTTGAAGAAAAACTGAGAAGTCCTCCACTTTACTTTCAAGAGTTGTGTAAAATGTATTGTTGTTATAGTAACCAAAAGTCTAATAAACAGCTTCATGCTAAGAATATAGTTCAGTGAAATTAAGGAAAGCAGGTCAGGAGGTTGGAAAATACAGCAGCCATTTTTGGAGTAAAAATGTTTTGCCTGTGTGAATTTGCACGTGTCTGGAAATGTAACTGAGCAAGAGAGAGGGCAACATTGTGTGCATGTATATGTGAGTGATGTATGTGTTAGAGCATCGACCTTGAAACGACCTCAGGGATTGTATTCAGTAATTATCTGATTACTCGTCTGTTTTTCTTCCACTCAGACACCCTGCAACTGGATAAAGCTGTAATTCCCTGATTACAACTTACCCCACAATCAATCACTCATTAACGGGAGCACACAGACAATACACAACCACACCACACACACACACACACACACTCATAGTAACGTGTCCATCTGAAATACCAACACCAATACAACTGCCTCTATTTTTTTGGGATTGTATGATAAACAACAATTACATAAACCTCACTACACAACCGCTGCATGCTCTCTGTTCTTCCCTCTCACTTGTGTTTTTTTTTTTTTTTAGTTATTTCATTGCTTGCTGCAGATATCCGCACTTCATTGACAGCCCATTGATACACCACCATTCCGTCCTCTATTCACATCTTTTTGCAATCATTCCATTGATGAAATTTTGCCTTTGCCGTGTCAATCATGGCTGGCAGCTGGAGTAGTAAGTTGAGCTTTGGTTATACAGTAGGTAGTTACAATCAGCAAGGACACACATTCACTCACAGTGAACCTTGTTGTCTTTGAAAAGTGAGTTCTAATTTCTACACAGAGTAAAAAAGTCTACAGCATCTGAGAGAGATTTTTTCTAAGATGCTGCATTGTTTTAAAAATGAAAGACTTCCACTCATCCTTCAAACTCCTTTCAGTCACTCTGTAATGAAACACTGGTGTTAGGCAGATATGAGGATGTGCAATACAACAGCTGCAGCAGTGACGTTAAGACACACACTTACAACAATAACAAACAAAGACAAAAGGTTCAGATGAAGGACAGCTGGTGCACGCCACTTTATCACGCCATGAAAGCCAAAGGCAGAGTGTAACATTTTCAAGCCATCAACATCTATCATATTTACTTAAATCCAAAGACAACATCCACTATCATCACATTTTGTTTTTCTCCTTGGGACATTCTTTCTTTGTCACTAACATGCTTTTGTCAGAGATGTTTACTATCTTGTAAGTCTCATCTTTTTTTTTTTTTTAAATAGAGCATCCTTAAATAACAAAAAAGCTGGCTTAATGACCATGTCAGTATATAAGGAACCTCTTAGGCCTGCACATTGACTTTATGGACTTAAAGTGAAACAAGGACTGTTACGTACATGGGGCATATGCTCATAGGCCTTGTTCACATTGCACCTCCAAAAACCGCCAGTCTGAACACCAAAAAGCCAAATGAGATCCGATTTTTCCAAATCTGATTCAAACCACTTGAGGAGGTGATTTCAAATCTGATTCCTACAGATCCGACTCAATCTGAACATGTCGGTCGCTTCAATGTGTCTTCTGCGTCACTTGCAATGCGACACCATCGACAACAACAACAATGACGTAGATTCGGCGGACCGGAAGTTAACTTCAGTCAGTGAAAGAAAATAGCAAGAATCAAAACAAACGTAGTAAAACAAGCCGGCGGACAGACTGCTCCGCAAAATTGTTTGCATCAAAAATAATCAGACTTCTCTGTCATCCATTTTGCTGTTGTTGTGGCTGGGCATTACCTGTTACCATAGAAACCAATGTGGATCAGACCACGTCAATATGGGCAGGCGGATCGGATCTGGTCTCTTGCGATGTGTAATGGGGACGGTCAGTCAGTTAGATCGGATTCTGATCAGATTTGGGGAAAAATCAGATTTGGGCGGCAGTCTAAACAAAGCCATAGAGACTTAGCTAGCTAGTTAGCGCCCTATTTTTTAATGGCTCTAGGTTTCACTGTTACTGTATCATGCAGCCTGGTCAACCACTTTAGTCCTGACAGAAATCTCTCAAAAGCTATTGAATTATTACATTCATGGCCTGGAGAGAATACATTTTAACCCCTTAAAATAGTTCTTTAAACTGAAATATATCGACATCCTCAGGTAAGAAAAGCATTTGTTCTCATACTTAAATGTACAACCAAAGACAGTAAACACTTCCCAAAAGTTAGAAAGAATTGTCTTATTAAGAACAGCTGTGAATGAAGTTTCAACATTAAATTATGACTCAGTTGTTAGTCATCATCTCTCAACTGGAAGGTCGAGGGTTTCAATCCCCAGCTCCTGCAGCAACATGTCCAATGTGTCCTTGGGCAAGACACTTAAACCCAGTAGCTCCCATTGCTTTGTTGGTGGCATATGAATAGGATAGGTTACTCCTGATGGTCTAACTTGATAGCAACCTCTACCATCAGTGTGTGAATGAGTAGGCGTGACACGCGGTGCAAAAGTACTTTTTTTGCTGTTTTTTTTGTTTGTGAAAATTCAAAAATATGATTATTGATGAAGTCATGGTTACAGGGATCATTACACACCATCCTGACAGTGTCATTATGAAAAAGAGGTTATGGCTGAACCAGTGCTTTGGAATTTATTAGACACTTCAGGTGCAGCTATAACTTCATATGACATTCATTTAATTTACACATAAAGGGTTAATTTAATTATAGCAAGCCATCTTTTAAACAAAATACAGTCAATGAAATAATCACTTCTCAGTGTCAACAGAATCTAAACATTCAAAGCTTCACAATAATTCAGCAAGTTATTTCTATTCATATTTTCTTGCATGAAAGTGACTAAGTGATCAGCATGGCCTCAGGCACATAAAAAGCTCTTATTTACATACAGGTAGCAGCTGCTCTCTTAAAGCCCTTTTCCCAGAGGAAGGTCATTTTCAGTGTCACACACAGTTGTGGTGCACAGAAGCAAAGGATACCCAACCTTCACATGAGAAAAGAAATGGGAAGTAGTAAGAGGGCCCCTGGGCTCAATCATGCTAGTGACTCAGCCACTTGGCCCACATGGGAGGAGGACCACACAACCAGGGATTTGTAATCCACAAGGCTCACTGTGCTCTGTCTGTGCTGTAACCTGCAGGCATTTTGGAGAGTTGCCCCACTCTGATAGAACTGCAAAGACATGAAAGCCTCTAAACTGAGAAGACCTTTCTTGTTGGATTACTCCTATTCCCCTTTCTTTTATTAAAGTTTTTTTTTTTTTTTGGGTTGTTCTTCCTGGCATCCAGTCTCTGCGGTCTCGTATTTCGTAGTGAATCCGACCTCTGCATTCCCTCGGGTGGCACACGGCCTATTCACTGCAACTTTACAACATGTGGAAAGAAATTGGCTGCAAAAGCTGCCAGCACTGGTAATCCTCAATAAATCGAATACCATATATGCTCTACACAGACACTGACCAAGTGACAGGAATATATACTGTGCACTCACACACAAAATGAGAGAAAAACACACACATATTCTTACCTGTGTGGCTCCTGTGTGCATGTGTGAGGGAGGCCAGGCAGAGAGACAGCAGTAGGCTCCACACGCCAACTCCACAAATGCAAGGACCCCGTTCCCGCATTCTGCAAGAGACAAAAAAAATTACAAAATTAGATTATACTGTGTGATGCATGCCTTTTTTCAACCACGATACTAATGATGCTTTAAAATGTTGCCAGCAGCTGGGCTCTGGGAGGACATTGTGTTTTTCTCCCAGTGCTGAGGGGGAGCTTGACTGATATGTTTTTACAGTTCATTTAAAAAAGGAAACCAAAATACGTGAAGAAGGCTAACTGTGGTAATCAGGTTTACCTCTCTGTTTCATTGCTTTATGAACATTTTATTCAACATTAATATTTTTTAAAGGTATTGGGGTTGTATCATCATACAGAACATGTTTATCGTAGCTTTGGAAACACCAGATGTTACATCAAAGACCGCTGTATAGAAAGCATGAAATGTTCTTGAGAACTGCCGTACTGTTGCTGTATGTGCTGCTGTGAAAAATACATCATGTGGATTATACTACCTGAGCTCGCTGGTAAACATTCTCTTACTCACTTTGGCTTGTTTGTCTTGACTACAGTCAACTCTTGTTTGGTTTGGTGGAGTAGCATAAAGAATCACCCCCATGATTCCCTGCCAGCCTCAGCGTAATCTTTTGCTGTTGTTTTGATTGAGTGGAGGAATTTATATACTGAATGTTTAAATAAATAATTAAGTGTAAAATATCACTTCATAAAATCAATTATTTACATCGTAATGATGTCCAAGCCTGCGGGGGCACTGTGGGTTCCACCATACTGTAATTAGTGTCGTACAGAGGCCCCACTTGACTGAACATCTGTAAAAATACATTTTGGAGCCTGTTTGTACTAAACCTATAAATAATGCAAACAATATTATTTAACACATATCAGACTGCACTGTGATAAATGATCTGGGTATTACTGAATCAATATTGAAGCATATTAATTATTATTGCACTGAATTGATAATGAATCCAATCGCGAATGAAAGAGTCTAAATGAATACCTGATTCTAATTCTGATAACTATTTGGTTGATTGCCACACAATTTAGTACAGACGTTTTAAAGTGATAGGGATTGCAACTATTCATCAAGAACCCTCATCAGATACATTTTCTTTTTTTTTAAATAGCTGAAACGTACATCAGTACTTGGTGCTCAGCACCTATAAGCAAATATCAGCATTCATACATGCAGGATCTGAATGGAGAATTAGTACCGTAAATTCCGTACTATTGAGCGCACCTGGATATAAGCCGCAGCGGCTAAAAATAAGTAAATAAATGTATTTGTACATATATAAGCCGCACTTGATTATAAGCCGCAGGTGTCCACGCTATAACAAGAGCTATTTACACAGACGTAGGCTACCGGTAACATCCGCAAATACTGTAGCGTCCATACGGACGTTAAAGGACGACGAGAGCGTTCAAATAATAACTTAATAACCCGATCACTGTCGGCCGTGACCACGCCGTTTACAGCAGAGAGCAACACATAACTTGCCGTAACAATCCAACTCTCTCCCCCAGCGTTCTCTCATACAGCCACTCAACACGTTCTCGCTGGTGCATTCACTGACTCTCCACATAATCGGAATTATGAACACATTATCAACTACTGACTTTACAACATGAACCGTTACAATACGAAGCCTAGCCGACGGTGTCTGTAACACGGCTGATGAAAAAGATTACCGTAATACATTTCACAAGAAAAAGTCCATCCATTCACTGCCTCAGAATGACTTCATTACTCACTTCCTCAGTCTCTGTTGTCGCTGTCAGTGTCATCTTAACGTGCAGCAGCTCTGTTAGCTTCTTTGACAGCCAGGTCGATCGCCTTTAACTTGAAAGCTGCATCATATGTATTTCTCCGTGTGTTTTCCATCATGAGGGTGCGTGCATGAAGCGCAAAATGACTGATATTAAGATCCGACGTGACGAAGTCAAATGTTTTTGCGGCAGAAGCTCATTGTCCCCCATAAAAAATCCATGCATTAGCCGCACCGGAGTAGAAGCCGCAGTGCTCGAAGTGTGAGAAAAAAGTAGCGGCTTATAGTCCGGAATTTACGGTAAACATTACACCTTTAATTACCATCTAAGCATGTACTGTAATTGCACATTAGCCTTAGCTAAGTGTAGAATATAAAGGTACGTCTTGTGCACTGCTTTGTATTCAACTCATTCAGAGTAAGAGAGAAACTAAGGTGTTAGCTTCCGAGCTGTCTCTGATGTAGAAGTCCAATGAAGAAATTGCAGAAACAGACAGTGGATTATCTTATCTTACGGTTCATTTCGGCCAGATAATGCAACGCAACATACTGTAAACATTGACAATTGCTTTCAGTTGTGACAAAGTTTCTAATGTGAATACGCTTGCTTATATGCCAAGGAAAAATTCCTTTCCACTTTGGGCACATCTGCATAAGGCATGAAGGAGACATCCTCTCCCAAGCTTTCTCAGACAACAGACAGTTGGCTCTGCTGCTGTCAAATTTCTTACATAAATATATTACAGCTTCACAAACCCAAAAGAAGATTTTTTTCTTCGATGGTTGATACAAGTAAACACAATAAAAAATATATTACCAAACTGAAGGAATTCATGGAAATTCGTACTAACATAAGGGATGACAAAGGGTTGCATTAAGACAAGCTTTTTGTTTAATTTTGTAACCTGGCAAACCAAATAGACGGTTCATGTTCTACATGTTCTCTCGCCAGTAAGGAACCTACTTTACAAGTGTGTAAACTTGATTGCAAAAAGTAAGTCTGTAACAATAATCCAACTGAAGCAGTTCAAAGTGTGTACAGCCTGCTCGGGTCTGATCAATGTCTGCTAAGGATACACAAACTGGACGATAACCCTTATAAAGATAATAATCATAATGACAATGAATTGTTTATAAAAAACTACATCAATTCAAATAAAACACAAAACTCTAATAAAAAGTAAAATAAACAACAACCAAAGGTCATGTTTTTATTTGCAATAAAGTTTTTTACATGACATTAATTCGTTTTCATTCTACTGTCTGGATGGAATGCCAGCAAAGGTGAGAAAAACACACAGGAGGTGTGTGTGTGTGTGTGTGTGTGTGTGTGTGTGTGTGTGTGTGTGTGTGTGTGTGTGTGTGTCTTTCTCTCTGTCCAAATGCAGGCAGGTGGTTACACTGAAGTGGTGAGCAGGGATGCATATGATTAAAGCACTTTATATTCAGAGCACTCAGCAGGACGGAAACTTCCACAGCAGACAAACTAGCTTTTTTTTTTTTTTTCCTTTTCTAGCCTGTAACATGAACAAACGTGAATAAATAACTGCAGGAGACAAACAAAAACCAAACTCACGGGACGAAGATACAACAAGAGGAACACTTAAAGAGCAGTTTTAGCTCAAACAAGCCATGTTCACATAAAAATTAAACAGGATGTGGATGTATCTGAGGTGTCAGCGGCTGGATATTTCCTTCAAAAGACAAATGACTCTTAACTACTGAACACTCTGGAAATTCACAAGTAGATTCTCTTTAAATATCTTGACAGAGGGAGCTTTTACCCAAATTAGTGTATACAGGATGTAAACTTGTACTTCTCTCTCTCTTTTTAGGGGGCTCTGAAGTGCTACATTTCTAATCTAATCGTCCTCGCACGGGCAGCCCGGGCTCGCGTCCGGCCTGTGGCTCCTTTCCCGCATGTCCTCCCCCACTCTCTCTCCCTGGTCTCTGACCTTATCCACTTTGCTCCTCTGTAATAAAGGCTAAAAAAGCCCAAAATAAATCCTTAAAAAAAAAAAAACACTCAATCTGGCTTCTTAATTAACTGGTTGTATGTGACTAAACACAGAAAACGTACGTATGTGTCGTATATGGTGTTCATTAACCCTTAAAGCTCCAGTGAGAGTTTTTTCCAGTGATTACGAATCAGACTGATGTGATTTATATGATCTACTTAATGTAAAATTGATCATAAGGAATTAGACCGATTATTACTAGGAGCTATATTTACTGCCTGTAATCGATGTCAGAAGAAGGACTTTACTTAGTAGCTTTGATTTATCTCTGTAAAAACAAGCAACAACCTCAGAAAAAGAAATAAAAAGCCGTTATGGAAGAGCAACAACTGCCTGTTTCTCTTATGTCCACATGTTTAACAGCCAGGTAAGAAGCGTTTTGGTCGTTATGGCTCATTATCTCTACGCCCTGCACAGCCATTAGGGCTTTGCTTGTTTCAAAGAATGTGTAGTCAGGCAAAAGCTGGTTAGTATCTTTTCATTTCCAACAGAGAGTTGGATTTATAACAAATGTTATACATAACTGTGAGTGCCACCATCCATACAGCTCACACATATACATACAGATTGTCCATTATGCATGCATTAGAGAATGTAGCAGAGTAAATAAAGGTTTGCATCCTGTGTGTATTTTGTTGTTGCGTTTACAGAACATTAGTGAACATAGATCCTGCCCGATTCTGTCGGCGGCTTGAGATTTTAATAGGCTTATTCATGAGAATACACTTCTGTGTCTCATGTGGAAATATTCACTGTCTTTTTGATTGTTTGACATGTGTGAAAAAAATCAGCCTAACACATCTTTAATCCAGCATTAGTATATTTCATACAGTGTCCAGTGTGCGTTTTGTGTTTTTAGTGGCACAAAAAAGCTAAATGAGCATCATTTGATCTATCTCTGAATAAAAACTGAATTTTACATGTAAATAGCAGAGGTGTAAAAAGGACTGAAAATAAAGAACAAGTACTATTGCATAAGCCTACTAATATTTTAGTCAATATCAAGTAAATGTACACATAATTAAGACTTTATTTTCAAACTAGTAAAAGAACCAAGTATTGTTTTCAAAAACTTCTAGATTCTGAATTACTTCCACATCCTGCGTTTTTTTGTTCAGGGTTCACAGTCATACAATTTAACGTTTGACGAGCTGGTGAATAATGGTGCTGCAGAAATCAAGGGTATGAGAAAAATAAGGGGTTTTTGAACATTATAAAGCATGAAAACAATCAATAGTGGACACCCAAAATAAAGGTTTAAACCTGAAATGAACTAAATATGGGAACCTTGAAACTAATATTGCAGATGTTCTGAAGTTAAATAAATCAAATGCAATGTTGCATATGGCACCAGATGATGGTGCAGATGACAGTACACTTCATGTGGCTCCTGGATCTTAGTCCGCCTCATCGAGATGTTCATCCAAGCTTTCACTCTGGGTCATTGTCTTTCTTTGGAACCTCATCTTGTGACAATCTAATTAAATACTCCCAGAGGCAGAATGTCTGCATGCAAGGGCAATAACTTAAACAGCTTTCTCTGCATCTCCAAGTGCTTCCTGAAATACCATCTTCAGTCATATGGTTAATGAAATAATCACAGTAGGAGGGGCCAATAAGTGTTCAAGTACAAACAAAATGTCAATTATTATTATTATTATTATTATTATTATTATTATTACTTATTCTTTTGAGGCATTGTGCTGCAGTTGATGTTACTAGCAGCTTAAATGTTTGACATTTAAAACCAATGAAATCTGGTGACTTACCACATTCAAATGTCCAAAGAATAAAAGTAAATAATGAAATGTTCATAAAGGAAAATCCACTTTAACAATTAATGTTGTATTTGGTATTGTAATTTTTTTGTGTTTAAAATTAATTTTAAATCTTAAAACTTGGCTTTAAAATGAGTTCCATTTTAGAACAAGATGTCTTGTATTGTAACCAATGTCTTGTGTCCTGCCTGTCTGTATACTGCTACTGGATGCCCTGAATTTCCCTCGGGATCAATAAAGTATCTATCTATCTATCTATCTATCTATCTAGAACCTCGATGTCCCGGTTGTCCACAACAGTGGACGTGTTGAAAATTATTTTAAAAATGAAGTTTTTATATATATATTTTTGCAAGTTGTTTTTCGCTGCCCTAACACTTAAATTATGTTATGTCAAAAAACGTTGTTTTCCCTTGGTCTCAGGAGGATAAACAGCAGACAGAGGAAGTGGATGTGGCTGTGGATGAATGGACTTTGATACTTTCAAAATCATACTTGTTTTTTCGAAAATTAATTACCCTGCCTTTAAGCATGAGTAAAAGTAGAGACAATAGAGAATATACTCATTTAAGTACAAGTACCGATAAAACATAAACAATACATAATAATATAGTATCGTAAATTTCTTTATAACAACTAGCAAAATGCTCTGCAGGCCGTAGCTGCACTTTGCTTTCTGCACCCAGATTGCGCAAACTGATTCTAGTAGTTCTCGTGTGGTCTGAAAAACTTTTCAAGCAATGACTTTTGAAGAAAAAGTTGTTTAACCCTTAGATCTGATGATGTAAGTAAAACAAACCAAACTTTCCAGGTTTGCTTGAGAGTCTGTGCAGATTAGCTCAGTGCCGATGAGATTATACACACACCTGATCGGGGGTGACTGAGTGTTGTGCTGGTGTGTTATTTGTGAACATGCATTTGGGCATATAGCTGTGTGTGTGTGTGTGTGTGTGTGTGTGTGTGTGCGTGCGTGTGTGCGTGCGTGCGGATGTGTGTAAGAGCTTTGCCATGAGGAAGTGCGTGTGTGTTAAGCCCTGGCTTGACTTCTTAGCTGGCTGTGTGAGTCATCTGGCCATGCAGCCAGGCATTTCTAGAGCTCGAAGAAGCTGGAAAGCCAGACAGGCTGAGCCAAGGCTTTCTCTGGTTAGAGGGCATCAAACACACACACACACACACACACACACACACACACACACACACACACACACATCCAGACTTAAAATAACTAAATATATACCTAAATATGTTTTTGTCGCTTTACATCTTTTCTACCATTCATCTCTCCTCTTCCCTGCATATTTCTCCCGCCCACTTGCCCCTTTTTCTCATGTCCACTCCTTTGCTCTGCTCGTAGAAAATAATTAGCAAACAAAGCAGAGACTTCGCTCGCTTCCTCCCAGGCTCATTTAGACACACAGCAGTGTTTGGGATGATGCAGTGCCACTTCATTTTTCCTTGTTGTTTGGTCTGTCTGCCGCAGAGCGAGTGGGTGTGTGATATAGAAATGGATTTGAAAGGAGCAGGGACAGACAGGGAGAATATGAGAAAAGGAGGACAGGGCAGGAAGCTGTGTGGGTGCGTGTGTGTGTGTGTGTGTGTGTGTGTGTGTGTGTGTGTGTGCACATGTGCCTTTGAGTGTGTTTGTGGTTGTGTGTGCATGTCTGATTGCACAGAGGTTCTGATCAATAGCTTCCAAACAGTTCACCTCTCCATCAGTATCAAACTCAGTGACTCATGTGAACTCACTCACACACAAGCACCACTTTCTCCAGAAAAGAATGCTAAAAATGCTAAGGGTTTTTTTTTTTTTCGTTTTTTTTTTACGTGTATGCATGCATGCTTTTGCGATCCACATGTGATGCAAACTGTACTTTCAGGAGCTGTGAATGTCAGATAGCAAAGCATACACTCTTTTGATTGTACCCACCATTATGAATACAGGAAGGAAAGCAACACTGTGTCCTCTAACCTTGTATGATGAAGCTTTCATTAACTCAGCACAGAGCCGCTGAAAGGAAAGAAATAGCAAGGAATTGGAGTTGGAGAACGGGTTGTGGTCTCCAATGGGTTCTACAGTCTGTTCCATCCCTTTAATTAGTCCCATTGGAATGTCCTTCCCTCTCCAACCGGCTGATCAGCTTCCCCACTATATATTTCCAGTCTGCAGTTGTGTGCGTGCGCTAGTGGGCGTGTGTTTGTGTGCATCATAGCTAAAGCCGCACAGACATCTCACGGGCATATTGAGATCCCTACGGTCAGGGAGAAAATGTAGTGGAAATGCATTAATATTCAATCAGTTTCCAGTCCATGATCCACAATTTGGAGAGCTAAATGCCTGTACTCTCTGCAGCAATTAACCAGAATTACTCTTTTTTTAAGAAGTATTGGGTCATTACAATACACCTTCTAAGGGACAAAAATAATTGGTAGATTATTAAATACATTTTAATACATTATTTTAATCTGTGTCATGGCCTGTCAATACTTTCACTCCTGACAGACAGCCTCTCCGCTAATCGGAGCTCCGCTGAAACGTCTTCCACTCGATAATAAACACATCCTATATCCGACAACGTCTTCACAATAAATGTTCCAGATTCAAATGTCGGTGACAGACTTTTGTTGTGAGACAGCGATATCAGGAAATGGGTTATTTTCAACGCAAGCAGCTCAACATAACTTCGATGTCTAAAATACTAATGCAGGAGAGAAACTCAACTTTAAACCTCAGATTCAGTTCGATTAGTTTGATTGTGATCATGAGTCTGTGAAAGATTCAAGTGGCACTTGGTTGGAAATACCTTGACTGTGAAATAAAAATGTAGAATGACTTAATACATCACACTTTTAATGTATTAAAGTGTGCTTCACTTCTTTTTGTGGAAGATGACTTCATATTTCGAATAGGTTGAAGATGTAAAAAAAACTGACATCCTGGCTTGCCTCAGCTAAGGGGAAATACTTTTGATCATGACTTTTTATTTTGGTTTATGTTGATATGTTTTGAGCATGGATCTGTAAATGACAATGTCAGTTCCACCACTTTGGTATGGATCAAAACATAAAGGCTTAGATGTCTTTTCCCAGACATTCACAGGCCCCCAGAGGTTGCATCCAATGTATGGATGGCATAGCATTCAATTCAGCTCAATGTCCAATTCCTAAATTCATAAACAAATATATAAAACACAAGGTGCATTTACACGCACACTGATTTATGATCAGGGTGATGGGTTGCACATTAATATCATTACCTAGTGTCAGAAATCTGTATAAGCTGTTACGCTGTTTAAAAAAACAAAGAACAAACAGACAATTTGAAACAATGATAGACATACATGTATAACCAGTCCATGTAAATATATCCACTAATATAATGAATGAACAAGACTCAGAAGCTGCATAATAATAAGCATTTGGGGTATTTCTTTATTTTTCATTTAAGCTTTTGTTGGTGTCCAAGCCAAAGGGAAAGAGACTTGAATTAGAGACAATACTTTGTTTCTTCTGTCCTCTGATGGATAAGGAGGCTTTGATTGATCATATTTTAGTACTCTTTTTGATCAGCTCGCTTTTGCCCCCACACTGCTTCCACACTTCTCCTGCCAGTAATCTCATTACTGTTTACTTTGCTCTGCTGCTTAACTTATCATACTAGTGTTTATTTTATTACAGGCCTGGTTTCTTTGAATGTTGCTCTCACCCTTTTAACGCTTTATTACACACTTAGCGTTTAGTGTTTCATGTATTATTGATGCTGATTTGGGTTTGCTCTTATTTTGTTCATTAAAGGTGCTGGTCAGGTACTAACCTGACACTTAAATGTCCTTTCAGATTAATGAAGATCCATGTGATCTTATTTCAAATTAAAAGCCCTGATATGTATCAGTCAAGCACACATATGCACACAGTGGCTATCGATAGACAATAACGCTTAACATGAGTTGTCCAACAAGGTGTTGAAAAAGACATTCAGAAAAATAAGCCATGCAAGACAGCAAGTGTGTATGTGACATGTATGCGATTTCCACAGTGGTGTTTATAAGTGTAATGTCCTTAATGGCTGAGTAAGCACACAGCAGCAGACAGATGTGAATGGATGGAACACAGTAATACTTTGATTTGTCAGAGGAATTCTGTGTATTCTTGAGTTTTAATGGTTTGTTTTGTAGCCAAAGTTACGACTGAGCCTCTCTGAACCTAATTGCAACCTCGGGAGATTTCGGCTTGATTAGGCCCCCTTGATCCTGCCAGGAGTATGCGTAAGTGTACGCATGTGCATGTGCGTATAACTATGAGCGTGTGTTTTGTGTGTTTCATTAATGATATCCAGAGTTTGGCCTTTGTGGATAAAATTCACTACATCTGACCTGTGGAGAAAGCCTGTGGCTCTAAATTAAGCCTCCAATTTAACAAGTGTGTGTGTGCGTGTGTGTGTGTGTGTGTGTGTGTGTGTGGGTCAGGGGAAATTGGAAGGAGAGGTTGAAAGACAAAGGAGAGAAAATTCCGAGTGGCAGGCACTTGGCTCTCTCCTCCTTCGTTCTGCAGCCTCTTATCACTCGTGTGTTCTACGACTCGAGCAGAGTGCACATCACAGACCCGACATTCACATCTTTCAAATCAAGCTTTTGCCTGCCCCTGCTCCTACATGTGTGTGCCCCCGCCTCTTCCTGTTTGTTGCTCTTTCTCTGCCCGGATTTGCTGTGCTAACCTGCAGAACTCATTGGACCGCGAGGTACGATCCTGATGTCACTACTAATCCAACGTCAAGCAGCCCCCCCCCCCTCCCTAAAACTACCCCAGGTCAGACAAACACACACACACACACACACACACACACACACACACATACAGAAACAACACACAACTGTGGAGTCTGTCTGCTGACAGCGCACATCCAGGTGGTAAATGCAGTATTCTATCGCCAACAAGTCCAACAGCTTCGGACAATAAAAGACAGAATGGTCTTCACCTCACCAAAGGCGCCGTCTACACCATAAGCTGGCTTAACGCTGCAAAAATAACATCAAAGTCTCTCTCTCCATAGAATACACGACACAAGCCTTTCATATTTATCCATCACAGTTTGACTACACTTCAATTTTGAGAAAGGTTCTTGGGCAATAAGAGAAAAACCACTTTGAACTGAATAAACAAATGCAAAGCAGTGAGCTTTGGAGTAAAGGAAACATATTAAAGCAAAATGTAAATGGCCTTCACTGTGATGGCGTTCCCTGAGAGAGGATGGCGTCAGGCATGGGGGAACGCAGAGGAGAAAAATAATCCAGGGGGGAGAAATGGCTTCTTTAATTCAATTTCAGTCCAAGTCTTTTGACTTTTGTGGCCTCTTGGCTGGGATTATTTAAGTGCTAGATGAGCAAAGTGGAAATCCATCCAGTGTAATAAGCCTTTGTTGACAAATATAGTGGTTGTTCTGCAGCAGCAAAACCAACACTTGAAACTGGAATGGTTTTAAACCAATAAATTGGCAGAAAAGCTTTAAGTATTCAGGCATGAGGCGGTTCAATAGGAGTCTCAAATGGACTATAAGAAACCACTTAGGTTAGAGGCTTTCAGAAAACTACCATCTACCCATTCCTTATACTGAATGTCAAACAGGTGAAAGTGACCAGCGGTAATCGCACCCTCTCCCCTCAGCTCTCAGCCTGTCGTTAGGTTGACTGAAAGTTAGGCTGACCCAGGTTTTCCAGCACGCTGACGTAACCCAGACGTCATCCATGGTTTTTATCCACAATTTTAAATTGTGTTTGTGGCATCCAGCATTTTATTCCCTTCATTGATTTATGTCACAAGCACTAATTGTTTTGCCAAAGTGAGGGCTCTAATTAGAAAGCGTTTATACATCTATGAGGAAAAAATTAACAACAACACTTTGAACTGAAATAAATAAATGGACTATAAGTTGTACTGACCAAATCATCATCATATGGTCATCTGGGATGTAAAACATTTTTTAAAGTGTATAAAAGGTTGTCCAAGCCACAGATATAATCATAACATGAAAACCTTTTAGTAAATGTAAAAAGATCTGAACTGTTAAACGTATTGAGCTTCTTTTGTTTTTTTGTACTTAAGTAAATGTGACAGTATTTATGATAAAAAGTCCAACACAGTCTGACATTTTTTGATTTTCTTTCCTTTTGCCATGATTGATATTGTGGACAGCAGTGTCTTGAACATGCTTGTGCAGACATCGTTTGACATTGTGTAGCAATTAGAAAGACATTCCAGTCTGCATTCATCTTCAGTGAAAAAAAATAAATGTAAAAAGAACTTGGAAAAGGTTTAAAAAATAACGAGCAGGCTATACCTCTCATGTCACCCACTGGAGATTTTGAACTGAAATGGCCTCTAAGGATACACACACACACACACACACACACACACACACACACACACACACACACACACACACACACACACACACACACTTTAAGAGGTTGTCCCCACAGGACGACACTTAAAGACACTCAGTTGAAACCAACACCTGCCACTGAGGAAAACACACACACACACACACTCACACACACACACACACTCACACACACACACACAAACAGTCTTCAAAGCACAGGGAGCTTATACGGTGCACATTTTTTAGGCAGGTTTGTTTAAAAGAAAAGCTGCTGCATGTTGGTAACCTCAAGAATGTAACAAACCAAACAAAAACTCATCCAGAAATGGATCCATAGGTGAAAAACTTCTAGGGCTGCTGGTCAAAGTTCATCTACAAACAAAGACTAAGACAGAAAATAATACAGCATGTAACTATTACATAAGGGAGTACACAAATCTTCTTTTCCTGTTATTACTTTTCCATTTTTCCAAGAAGAAGAGAAGAAGATGATCTGTGATTATAAGATGACAGGCTGCATTGAATGATTGGAGTCCATGCTGCTCTCAGAAAGTTTAACGATTACTGAAAGAGGCTGAGAGATGGTTAAGGGCGTTTTAAAATTAGGCTTTATTGTTAATGGAAGCATACCCCAAGCAAATTACTGTTCAAATATCTTTCCAAACTCAAGTGCACTTGTGTGTGTGTACAGTTCACAGTCCTATACAGCACGCTGCCACATGCACACAGTTGGTTTGCAAATCCGCCAAGAATCAGGAAGAAGAGGCAGCCATGGCAACCACTCGCTGATTGAGTCCAGTGTGGAGTCCAACAGTGACCCTCTTCCTACAACATGCACCGTGCAGCCCAGATAATGAACAGGCCAGCGCTGCTCTGACACAACGTTCTTTTAACCGACAGGAGCCGTTTAGATCGTCTGTTTTTTTTTGTTTGAGCACGGTTGTGTTACAAGTCAAACGATGAATTGTACCTCTTCAAGTGACTTGCGCACAGTACTTGAGTATAGTATGAGAAGGATATGTTTTTGTTCACACTGATCAAATGACCTTTGAGGTCAAGTTGGATCTGGGCCCGGGTGTGAAACCATCCTAAAAAGCACAAATGCGTCTTATCTCTGTGGAATGATAATACAGGGCAAAAATCTGTTAAAAAGAAATAACGCAGAGATGGCACCAGGGCGTCTCACTGACTGTGTCAGTCCTCCTTTGGTCTCATTCTGTAACTCCCATAAACTCCCTGCTTCAGACCTATTTCTCTGCCCTGAATGCATAATTTTGTAGATGTAGCATCTGCTTGGGTGGTCCCAGTGGGCCCATGTGTAACAGGCTTTTGCTGACATACACTTACACACACACACACACACACACACACACACACAAACACCACACGCATGAATCCACACATCCTCAACCAAAAAAAAAAGTTTGCTAACCGTCCCTAAAAATATGCAGCAGAGAGGAAGTGTCTTGAAGGTAAAGGGCAGCTCTGAACAGCCTGGTTAAATATGAGATTAGGGGACATTAGCAAGAATGTTGTATAAATTAGAACGATGCAGATGATGTGTAAGTAACACTCAGAGGTTGTATTTCTGCATGAACTAAAACAAAGTCTGCATTTTGGTTTTCTATGATTTAGGCCGAGCCTTAATCAAAAGTGCATCGCTCAGTGCGCGTGTGCTGCTGGTGCTGCGCGGATAAACAACACCACGTAAGCTGTCAGTCATATAATAAGCTGGAAATACTGCAAAGACGTTTTTGCACAACATTACTGTACTCATGAAGTCACTTTTCCTATTGTAACATAGTATGCAATAGTGTCGGTATGTCAATATGAGTTCAATTTGATAGCAGCAGAGAGTAAGAGTGGAGCTAATCAAAAGTACTTCTGGGGCAGCAAAAGTTTAAAGCAGCTCTGTATTATCGTTAACTGTGATTGAAGAATTCAGGAGGTGTTTTTTTTATCTTGTTTAGAAAAATAGCAGTATAGCTTTGTTACTCATGATTAAGATACAATTAAGTCAAAATTATATTTTCATCCTGCATAACAAAAAACGACAAGAATAAACGCTGCATGCATTACACAATCTTCAACTCTTTCCTTCTCCTCACCCCTCCTTCCTATGTCACCTCACAGCCTGCTGCACATCACTTATGCATGCTGTTTTCATACAGGTTACAATGATTTTGTGTGTGTACTTAGATTTTATGTGTGTGTGTGTGTGTGCGTGTGTGTGTGTGTGTGTGTGCAGCCACCGATAGCAGCAGAGCAATAATGGTGTATAACTCATCCTAATGATACAACAGTGAAGCAGCAGGTAAGGTCAGACCTGGATATGTGGTGGAAGGTGAACTGCCTGGATACATCACACACACACACACACACACACACACACACACACACACACACACACACACACACACACACACACACACACACACACACACACACACGCTCATGGATGGACTCATGAATGAATCAATCTGAGACACACACATCCCCAGGCCTATAAACATGTACCCTGCCAATCTCTATATCACTCCTCATTCACTTTATCCCATATTTTCTTGCAACCTATTATTTCTCAGTGTGTCATCCCCCCCTTCTATTCCATCCCTCCATCTCTCTTTCTCTTGGTGATATTGTTGGAGGTCAGTTGACGCCCTGAGGAAGCGGGCTGATGAATAGATCCATGATCACTGGCTGTAATTACAGTGTCAAATGAGCTGTTAGCTGTATACAGAATGTGTTCCTGGAGGTGTGTGTGTTCTTCCTAATGTGCAAGTCAGCTCCCCGCAGATGCAGTTGCCGTATCAGCTCACACAACAACAGATGGGCTTTGGTTATACTCACGTGCAAATCTACACAGAGGCATGCAAAAAATAACTTTTTGTCAGGACTGTTACCTTCTAAAATAGAATAAGCTCACGCAATTGGAAAAACGTTGTTAGTGTGTTTCTGCATAGGGTCATATGGGAACAGGCAGGTTAGCATCGAAACACACAAAATACATCCTGTCATAGCAGAATCCTCTCTGCAGGACCCCCTTCTCACATCCAGGCAGTATGGCAGATGTGGAGTTTTGGCATACACTATCTCACACACACAGTTACTTCCATCACTTTTGCCAGCATTTCAGGATGAGCTATTGACTTTTGTGCCCATCCCTCCATCAGACATGATAATGGAGAGCTGCAGGAAGATCAGCAGCTGGGCTGGCAAGAATGAGAGACAGACAGACAGACAGACAGACAGACAGACAGACAGACAGACAGACAGACAGACAGACAGACAGACAGACAGACAGACAGACAGACAGACAGACAGACAGACAGACAGACAGACAGACAGACAGACAGACAGACAGACAGACAGATGTTGTTTCTGTCTTGCTCATGGAGAAGGAAAAAGAAGACTTACAAGAAGCTCTTGAATCCAGTTCTATAAACCAGTCCACATTTTTAGGTGCAAACTACAGCAGATTGTCGCCCTTTTATGGCAAACTAGTTTGCCTTTTTTTCCAAATATCTATCATTTAGAGAGCTAAGTTCTCATTCAATGGAATCATGTTTGTGACAACTGAAAGAAACCACTTTACTCCCGTCCAGCATACTTGTTGGTCTCTTGAAAACTGAGACAAATATTTCTCTTCAGTTCATGTTGGAAACTATTATTTACTGTGCTGTTGCCTGTCTCAAGAAGAAGATTATCCTCTATTAATCCCACAAGGGAAAAATAGTTTTTACACTCTGTCATTGACAGACATGATTCACACATAGATTTTCTTCATGGTGGTGTAAAAGGATGTGATTAGTGTTTCGGAAATTTTACCTGATGACAAATAATACAATCAGGCAAATACATTATATTCAATTCATTACAATGGAAGTTAATCAAACAATCCAATACTGACAAACAAAGAGTTCAACAGACAAAGTTACAGCAAAGCTACACAGCTGAACTGGAACAGATGTCTTTCACCGAAGACATGGAGCAGAAGTCTGCTGCTTCCTCTGTCTCGATCCAGTTTTATGCATGACCATACACGTAAACACATTCTGCTAATGTGAAGTTTACATACTGGATGTTTGTCCACGTTGACAGCGGTACAGCTGTTTGTTTTAGAGGTCTCTCTTATCATTGTACTCTGATCAGTTTAATAACATAATAAAAGTAATGCTAAGTCACGATGAACACTGAAATCTCCCAAATCATGACGTTACAAATGTGCAGATTACAACTCAATTTCCACTACAATTAGTGTCCAAGGTCAAAAGTGACAGTTCTCAAAGTCAAGTGGGGTTTCTGAGATGCACCTCTTCGATCAAGTCACTTGGAAATATGATCCCAAAAAAATGTAAGCAGGAGCCAGATACAATCTAAAGCTTTTTTTCCAAATAAAAATATATGAGAGAGGTTCGACTGAGTCAAGTGGAGTCATCTGTGATCATCAACTAGAAAGGTGGCATATTAAAGGATGACAAATGAAAATAGTAGAGGGCAAAGATCAGAAAGTTTTTTTTCAAGTGTTTAAACTGATTGTAAGGCTCCAGTTAATTATTAAGAGTGCAATTATTGACAATGTGTTCACACCGTCATTGATACTCTGTTAAAATAAAACACTTTAAACGCTACTCACTGTCTAAGTGGATGCATGAGGAGCAGGTATAAACTGACAGTCATTTATTTTCTACACTCTCACTCTACAGGGAAACTTTTTCCTGCAGTATCTCTGTAAGAGTGTATAATTTATACTGCTTTTAATTTTGCACGTACAAGATATAAATGCACACAAACAAACTTCCAAACGAGTGCTTCTGTTTTACATGATGCGTTACATGAAAACAGGAACACATTTGCAATGCCAAGGCAGAATAAAGACGGAAACACATTTCTGCCACGTGTGTGTATGAGTGTGTTTCTGAGTATGTATGCATGAGTGTGTTGGAGAGAAAGACAACAAAGAGTCAGTGTGTGTTTCTGTGTATCTAGTTTGTATTCCAGCGTGGCTTGTTGTGCGTGCGGTTTCCCAGCATTCTTATCAGAGTTGTGATCGCACAAAACTGGTCTCCTGAAATGGAACACATCCCTCCCTCGTTGTATCAGGGATGCACAGACGCACACTCACAGTCACATAATCATCCCTGTGTTTCTCTGCTTATGATTTCCTTTAGCCTATGATTTTATCTTTAACTTATAACACGTTGTTGAAACACAAGAAGCGTAGAACATGCATGTGATTTGTAAAATACGAGGTATGTTTGTTTTATGAATACATCATTTTGTTTTTTTTCTGCTATGAACCAGCGGAGGACTTCAGCCTCGGGAAGGATAAAAGAATTACTTGCTTAGAATATTTGAAAACAATGAAAGAAAAAAATTATTCAGCCAATACAAAGTACTGTGGAGAAGACGACATGTAATATTCAGTGTGAAAAGTAAAGAGGTCGACATTTTGAGGATTGGTGGGTGGAAGAAGGGGGATTAGGAGTGGGGGAAAAAAAGGAAAATGGCTGCCAAGTTATACTTGATTTAGCTTCTTTCAGTCTGCACTTTATTTCCTGACATCCCGGAAACGGTCTAATTGACAAGCCAGTGATGTAGTGTAGTAACTCAAAGCACATAAGCTGTGTATTCACTTTAAAGCGACGCAGCACTTCAGTAGCAGCGAGGTAGATCTGCATGCTGATATGCTGAGGAATGCATCACACAGAACAGTTCACGCAGGGGTAAAAAAGTGACGAGAAAAACACCCAGATAAGAAGAAAATTGTGTTCAGAAATCTGGCTTGCTTCAGTCTGGGAAATGTGTCCCAGTTAGCATCCTGCTGCTCGGTCTACACACACACACACACACACGCACACGCACACGCACACGCACACACACATTCTCATGCAGCTAATGAACAGGCTGCTTTCTCACCTGGGATTTCTTACCCTATATGTGTTTCTCTTTCTACCTGCACACTCTCCTCCTGCTCTCCCTGTATTCTCCTGACAGCTTCTCGTCTTCATGGTGCAGATGTTTGACGTGTGCGACTCATACTGGCAAACATCAACACACTTGCACACAAACTATATAAAAAAACTCGCCATTTAATGGTAATTACATCTGCGTTGTCCTCTCTCGCTGTGATGTGCGGTAGTCTTCGGTCAGTGAACACAAGCACAGTGTGACAACTCTTGCAGGTGAAAATGATATGTTGCTTTTACATCTACAAAGCAGGAATGATTAAATCTATAATTGTAAAACATTGTAAGATATTTAAATCTTTAAACATAAACAATCCATAATGTATTCATGCTATTCATATCTGAGCCTGACACACACAACCCCCCTTAGACTAATATTTGTTTTACAACGTCCTTATCATATTTGCATGGACTAATACGTAAAATTAAAGCATTGAGTTTCCTGCCTTTGGATGACTCCACTAGACATTGATATACATTTAACAGAACACCATTTTAACATCGTATTGTGTGATATGTGTGGTATTTGAAACAACTAGTTATTTCTCTGCTTTTGTTGCAGGTCACAGTTGTTTTTCATCAAAGACTCCCAGCTGTGAGCCTCGGAGTCAAACAGCCCGACATTTTGAGGCAGACTTCAAACAGTTCATTTTTAGTCAATCATATAAGCTGTTTCTTACTCTGGGGCGTTATTCGAGCCAGGTTGAAAATCTTTGAAAATTATCTGGTGCATGCAGATGTATGTTACAGAAATAGAGATTAGAAAGAAATAAAAGAGGAAACACTTGCAATAGAGAGAGAATCATCATCAGCAATGTCAGTTATAAGAAAAATGTAAGAGCCAACATGTTTTGATAAAACCTGAGGTTTAGTTCAGTGGATCTATGTAGTTCTACTGTGGAACCCTCATTTGGGGTGATGATGGAGATGCCGAGGGGGCAATTGGGAGGAACTGCCTGTTCGATCTGTACCTGAGGGAGGCTTTGCAAGTCATGTATTGGACATAACAAACACCTTTTTCAGGCACAAAGATGTTCACAAGTGTACTCGTTAGCAAAACACCCTCAGCGAAAGATTGATGATCGACCTTATAGTTGTTTCATTAGATCTACAAGATAGATAGATAGATAGATAGATAGATAGATAGATAGATAGATAGATAGATAGATAGATAGATAGATAGATAGATAGATAGATAGATAGATAGATAGATAGATACTTTATTGATCCCAAGGGAAATCACCCAACTGTCTGCCTTGGACACTTGGGTGAAGAAAGGAGTAGAGCTGTCAACTAATCCACACCTGTTGCTAAGTTGGATCAGATGGTTGGTTTGACTGCTAGGCAGACTCGGTTAACCTCAACATACAGTATAGTGCGGGTAAACTGGGAATGTCTGGCAGAGGTACCTGTCCATGAGTTCTTCAACTGTCCGTAAATTCTTCAACTCCCACCTCCGGAAGAATTTGTCCTTCATCCTGGGGGAGGTTGGGGACATGGTGTCTGAGTGGTTTATGTTCAAAGCCTGTTGCAGAAGTTGTGGCTTGAAGTTGCAACCTGAAGACCTCTGATTCATGTCGGGAGGCAACCTTAGAACCCTCAGGGAAGTTTTAGCAAGCTGTTCTCAGGTGATCAACAGGGGTGAAGCCCCTGACCCGGATTGGGGATACCATTGAGCAGTGGAAGGAATGCTTTAAGGAACTCCTGAACCCAACCAACAAGTCCTTTGAAGGCAAGGCAGAGTCTGACCATCTGGGTGCAAGCCTTACCAAAAATCTTGGCAGAAGTCCCTGAAGCAGTTAGAAAGCTACTAAGTGTCAAGGCACCAGATGGGGATTAGATTTGCATTTCCTAAAGGCTCTGGACATTGTTGGGCTGACACGCCGTTTCAATGTTGAATGGAGGTAATTAGTTTCCTCCGGACAGATAAAGGGCAAGGAGCTCAGACTATCAGGGGCGTAGAGCTGCTACTCTGACGCATCCAAATGAGCAATTTGAGTTGGTAAAGGCTTCATTAGGATCACTACCCTTTGAAGGTTTTCCAAGCATGCCCAATTGGGAGGAGACCCCGAGGTAGACCCAGACATCACTGGAGGTGAGAGATTATATGTCTCTTCTGAACTGGGAATGCATCAGATCACCCAGGAGGAGCAAGAAAACCTGACTTTGCTGGGGAGAGGAAAGTCTATGGTAATTTACTTCACCTGCTGCCACCGCAACTCGACCTCAGATATGTGAAAGAAAACAGATGGATGGATGTATCAGTTGTCCTATTTTGAACATTCACCGCTTTTGTGTTCGCTCTGATAATACTGCTGGTCTCCTCCACACTGATGTGAACATTGGTTGGTATGCCAAACTTGGTGGGATAAGTCATTGATCTGCCTTTAAGAAGATCAAATTTCAATATAGTTCAAGGGAAACCTTCCCCTTTCGGGTTATAGCATTTTAGTGTTAAATTGAGACTTTTTTTCTGTTAGTACACCTTGTGTGTTCTGTGCAATTTTTTTGTGCCAAAAGACACACATAGACACCAGACAGCTAAGGGAATCCCCCGCGGTGGGAATAAATGATTCCCCTCCCCGCGCTGCTTTTACAATGTAGCAGCTGTCTATTACTGTCTGTTACTGTTTATCTCATAGATAAAAAAAACACCAGAGGACAGACAATGAGGTGGTTGCAGAGATATGAGAATTACAAAAGTACACTGTTATTCAGCATGCAAAAAAAGAGTTAAGAGAGATGTTGTTGTTGTTGGTGGGTGTTATGTACAAGGGTTCAATCTTTTCAACAACAGCATGTATTCACATCTCATGTCCCAATCTCAGTTTTGGTTTAACCCGTTACACTAGCTGTAAAGCTGTCATCACATACAAACTCCCATGATGCACAATAACACACAAGCGCATAAATTACATGTAGAATCATTCATTCAAGCTGACTGATTACGCCTGATTACAGACTGCTGTCTTTTGGGCTTGACTGCAGTTCAGACAAAAACACTCGCACACACACACACGCACACACACATATATACACACACACACACACACACACTGTCAGTATCCCATCACCCCTGACAGCATATTGCCAAAATAAACAGCATCAGCCCTGTCAACAGAGATCTCACTCTGAGCAAGTGACTAAGATATACACCTGCTCCTTGGACGTACTTACACACACACACACACACACACACACACACACACACACACACACACACACACACAGCAGCAGCAGCAGCAGCACAGAGAAGACAATCATTGTGGGGATATTGTGATGATATAAACACACATGCATACACCTGCTCTTTCTCTGTCCTGCTATCACACATACACACACACGTGCACACACACATTTGCCCACACACGTGCACAGTTCTTGACACAGATACAGACTGTTACTGACGGGCTAAAGGACAAGTGATTTCCTGGCAGCCATCATTTCCTTCCCTCTGAATCCAGACTGTGGAAGCAGGTGGATTCGACATCTGAGACCAGTGTATGAAATCCTCTCATATCTGACCTTTAACATTACCAGACCAGAGAATGTAAAGGTCTACAGCTCCCCTGTGACATGCATGGATCTGATACTTAACACAAGAGGCAGAAGCATAGAGAAAGAAGACAGAGACAGAGTGCTGGTTCATTGGAGGGTCCTTGAAAGAAAAAATATAAACTACAAAGAGAAGGTGCTTCCATGCGCCTTTTTTTTTCTTCAAGATTGTTCCTTTGGATTTCTAGTTTTCTCAACTGACCTTTGTGCCCATGAGACTATGTAACTAAAAGCTCAAAATGATTAGACACTGAGAATCAGAATTATTCACTTCACTATTTAATATTAATCAGCTCAATATTCCCAAAAATTACATGGACAGTTCTGCAGCCTGAAAAATGAGATTTCCAACCAGGTTCTTTCAGGCTTCAAAATATTGCAACTTAGGCTACTGAGCCTACAGTCAAATCTCAGACATCAGTTTGGGAAGTCAGACTAGCATCGGAAATAATACAAACAGAAAAAGAAACACTCAAAACTTAAAAATAGAAAATATACAGAATGGCTCTACACTCAACTCTGGCATGTTTTAGACAGCAAAAAATACAATTTAGTTAATAAACCTTGAAGGGTGACTGAAATGTTGGACAGCAGATCAGGGTGGACTCGAGGGGAATTTCAAAACACTGTGGAAAACATGATTAATGCTCATCAGAACACAGCATTCAGGGCCATAAGAAACATCTTCTTGGCTTAACAAAGCGGAACCTCGTCCACTTTCTAACACATACTAAGCAGGCAGCAAAGACCAAGCAGGACTTCTATTTAGAAGCATTGACAAGGCCCACGAGTTGTTGTTTAGTGGGAATCTTCCCTTCATACAACTCCAGGAGGTTCCTTATTTTTCAACTCTGATGCATTTTTAGTTAGACTGCATAGAAGTGTAATACTTTGCATCAGTTTCCGAAAGTTTACATGCATGATAGGACTGGACACAGCTACAACCATTTGGCTGTTAGGCTTGATGTATTTATGTCTAGAATTGGTTTTGTAGCTAAATTGGATATAGGAGATTAAAAAACATTTTATGAAACGCCCAGCTGGTGCACACCTTAACTAGATGTTGTGATTAGAGAGAAGATAACCTTATCTGGACCATGAATAGCCTAGAACATACAGTAACCCTGTGTGAACTGTGTTTTTTTTTACTTCAGATAAGTCAGGATAGGATAGCCAGGATTACCTTCTTTTATTTTTCCAGTCTTTGTTATAAGATAAGATAACCATCTGCTGTGTCTATAAAAAAACATTAGAGAAGCTTGAAGTAATGAAGAGGGAAACATTGATTTTATCATACTTCCCAGTATCCTTTTCAACTGTACTTTTGCTTTTGCTTTTTTTTTTTGCCATTGACAGTCCAAATCATCTCACTAAATGTAATCCAGGATTATTCCACATTTTCCAATATCTCTCTGTCCAGAAGTAGGATTGCACAAAGACTCTAGTCTGGGAAATTTGTTTTGATCTGGCATTGAAGCAAAGTTATTCATTAAACATTTGTTTGACTCAACCTCCATCTTAAACAGCCCCCCACAGCCAGAAGTTAAGAAGGAGATGTCCAGCTAGGATAAGCTTTGACCTACCACCTGTATCCATGACACCTGCAACACGGGTCAGTCAGCCAATGGTGCCATAGCTGTTGGGACCATTGTGAGCCAGAGAGCTGGTCACCAAGCAGTTTAATCTCTCACAGAATCCTACCACCTGGCTCTAATGGCACAGCACCAAACTCTGAAGCCCTCCAATCTGGCAACTCTGACCATCCTGTTGAAGAGGGTTCAACAGGAATGCCACTGAAAAATGAAGGATGGTTTCTATGGATGGAGGGATAACACAATGTAGCTGAAAATGGAGCTTATTACTTAGACTCCATCTCTTAAAGGGGACAATGAAACATCCACTTTGACTGTGTTTTTCAAAGTTTATTTAAGTTACCTGAATGTCTACCGACCTACAAAATGTGAAATAAACCCATCCAGTCCTTTGTTTGTGGTCTGCAGAAGTCTTACAACAGAGAAAAATGCTTCAACAGAACAAAACAGATTCTGGTAAAAGAAAAAAAAAAAAAAACCTTCTGCTCCCCTGGGATCTCCACCCATGGACTCCACCTCCAGTTTAGAGCAAAAACTTTGCACAGGTCTGCCATTTTTTTTCTCACTACAGAGGAATGAGTCCACTGGGAAAACTCATGGGGAGCTCATTGCATTTAAAGAGACACACACAAAAAGGGAGCGTTCTGATAGAGCTGGTTTATACATGGTCACAAACCTCCTCTGGTGCTTGATTCATGTTATATTTTGACCAAAGCACAGCACAGATGTTGCATTTAGATCAAAAGGGACTGTTTGAAAAGGGCTATAATATGTCCTCTTTAAAGAAAACATTATCAGTCTCGCTGTTTGCTGAATACAGTCAAAGCAATGAGTGGCTACACTGCTGCAATCATGTATGTGAGTACATGAATGTTTGCCACAGGGGAGATTTGCTCTTTGGGCTTTGATTACAAGTGTGCAGCCTGGCTTTTCAAAATGACACATTTCTAAGATTCCCCTTCAATAGCAAAGCATGTGGCCTGACATTACAACATCCCATCTGTTGCATGAAGAGGACTTACCGTTTTGGCTTGGCTATCCACTTCCTCGTTGAAAATGTGTGCTGCAGAGTTTCAATTTTGTTGTTTTTCTAAATGTAGAACAAGGTCAACTATTTACGGTAAAGCTCCATGGGGGATGCTGATAAAAAAGGATATGCTTTTCCTAGTTTTATAAAATAAATTAAAATGATCATATTGTGTATCAAAGATAGAAGTATCTGCTCAGGATTACATAACCAACAAGAGTCTGTGTCAAAATATGGACACTGCAGATTAATTTTCCTGCCCTTCAAAACCCGAACTAAGCAAGTTCAGAAATCCGCCACTGTACATACAATGAGATATGACACGCTCACAGACATACTCATGCCCGACAGACAGACAGACAGATATTATGCAAGAAGTGGATTTAGGCATCATATCAATCTTCTGCAGAACCCTATATTACAGAAACACGTTAAACAACCACAACCTCCATGTAAGTCAAACCATCTTATGTGTAAAAATGTCATGTCCACACCAAGGCCATGTCAATGCACAGTTCACATAGAGAAATGTTTTTAGACTTAGGCACTAAAAGTACTTGGTGACCAGTTGAGAGAAAGATTGTGTTTTGGATTAAGTAAGAACTTTTGTTACTGAAGCTTCCTAGATAAATGACCTCACACTTAAAATGTGATGTCATTTACATATGCGACACAAAGTATGTTTACTTTTGTTCTTACTCAGATTCAAGTCTCCAGACCAGCTCCATAGTTACTTAAACTACCAAACCTGAATTTCTAAAGGAACCATGTGTCAATCTCAACCAAGGATCCTAATAACATCCCATGTCAGAGCAAAAATTACATACTTTATTATCTTTCTTTATGTACAGCACCTAACAATACTTTCATTACTTACTTTATGTGCGGCAAATCCCTAAAATAACAGTAGTTTTTTTTATACCTCGGCCATAGAGAAGTCGTTCTAAAAAAATGCAATCTGTACCCATCATTGGCAATGTTTCACACTTTGTCCCAGTAAGAGGAGATGTAATGAGGTTGAGGCCTTCACACTTAGCAAACAGCTGCTGAGTGTGTGTGTGTGTGTGTGTGTGTGTGTGTGTGTGTGCGTGCGTGTGTGTAAACCTCTTGCATTTCTGTTTGTAAACCAAACACAGAAAGTGGTTCTTAATGCTGAAAAGCATACATTTAACTGTTAGGTTACTCTGAGAAAAAAAAGAAAAGAAACTCAATCCAGCACGTGTTGTTCTCCGTGATGGTCACTTGTACTCCGGCTTGACAAACACCCTGAGGTCTCTGAAGCTCCTTCTATACAACGTTATGGAAGTATATCTCCAGTATATCGTTTTGGTTATTAGCAGGCTAATGACGTGTGCTAACAGGGCTAGCTAGCGAAGCTAATGACGTGAGACTGCCTGTTTTGGTCTCAGCTGTTTTCCAATTGTGTTTTAAACATCAAACTAATATTTCTATATTATGCTATTTTAACGCCACAAATCTTGCACTGAACATTCAAGTCATCATTTTGTCATCACTTTTCTTGACTGACATGTTGCAGGTGTAGCAGATATTTCTGTATTTGTTGTGCTTTTGCTTTCTGTCTAATTTGTCCCTTGAGAGTTTCCGTAGCTGCCTTTTGTTTTTGTTGACATCTGGCTCGTGTGTCCTAAAGCTGAAGCCGTGGTCGGAGGAAGTCATACATTTGTATCCCGTTCATTATTTTAGCTGCTAGTATATTCAGTGAGGCGAAAATAGAAAGCTGGGTCACAAGAATAACGCTGTATAAGCCAAAGCAGCGCTTGCACAGGTGCGCGAGTAATGAATTGCAACTCGAATAATGGAGTCACTAAACGAGTACTCGAGTGCTCGTACCCATCTCTACTGTCAACATCATAACATACACACTTTCATAAAGACAAGGAAGCAGTTAATTTAGGGCTGCAATAAATGACTACTTTGTTGTAATGTGGATTAGTCTTTTCTGATTTGTCAAGTATCGTTTAATAGAAAAACAGTCAAAAAAAAAAAGTAAATGCTAGTTTCACATGTTCAAAAAGTTGAAACTAATCTGTTGAAATGTTTTAGTTCTGATAGGTGAACAGTACCATACAACACATTTTACTTGGCATGTCTCAACAGACTAATATATTATTAAAAATGGCTGTGGTTCAATATTAAAGATGTAATAATCATTTGAAATTTGTATTTGTTGTTTAGTTCTATAGCTATGAGACGCAGTCTTTAAAATTAAAGCAATTTAAGTGAATCAGACTAAAGCAAGTTAATTTGAAATAAGACACGTGTAGAAACAGGAGTGACAGGCTTCAATTTCATCATCATCCAGACCCAGAAGGAATTACACAAACTGCACAGTCTGATCCACTCACACTTGTTTGCACACACTATTTCCCTTATTTGGATGACTTATAATAGTCCACACAGTTTCATGAATCATGGTCATTAAGTAGA
This sequence comes from Symphodus melops, assembly GCF_947650265.1. NCBI lineage: Eukaryota > Metazoa > Chordata > Actinopteri > Labriformes > Labridae > Symphodus > Symphodus melops. The sequence goes on from NC_136703.1 coordinate 14,917,125, forward strand.
GAAAAAAAAATGTCACATAAGTCTCCTGGCTGTTTCTTGCTTATTTTTCACACTTGCATTGACAAACTCACACACACACACACACACACACACACACACCAGACACTTGCTCACTATACCAACAAAACATGACTCAACGTTATTACACAGCAAGGCAAATTAAGAGCCCATATATTTGCATTCTTCCACCAATGGAAAACAGAACGGCAAAGTTGGAGAAATGTAGAAACCAGATTGAAATAGATGAACCGAGAAAGAAAGAAGCCAAGAGACAGCGAGTCAATGAGAGACAGAGAGGAGGAGGGACAGAAGAACTGACGAGGACGGTTAGTAGTTAGAGACCTTGAAGAGTTAGTGAGGTAGCTCTTGGCAGCTGCATCAAAGTAACACACCAATCATCTTGACCAACCAACAATTAACATACACAGGGAGGTAAATAAGCAGATAATAACAAACATCCTACAGGAGAACTTTGTGGAAAGGAAAAACAGTTTGGCAGTTCTTCTGGTGGTAAGCTTGAAATCAGAGAAAGTCGAGCTTGAAAATAAGACCGTGTGTGCATTCGTGCACGTGCGTGTGTGTCTGTTTGCACAAGTGTTTGTTGCTGTGCGGCCAATGCTGATTCTTTAATGAGCTCGGTTTACACACTTCGTTAATTGGCTGGCACTGCAAAGGAGCGTCCAAGATCTGCAGATCCACACAGCTAACACACCCACACACACGTAACAACACACACACACACACACACACACACACACACACACACACACATCTCCATTTCACTGTGCTTATTTATTCATGTATTAGTTAGTTTGTTCCACTAGGTTCACTTGCAGGCTGCTGTAGTAATTGCCACTATATTCTCAGCATTGATTTCCCCTCCTACTGCAACACACACACACACACACACACACACAGACACACACACACAGACACACACACACACACACACACACACACACACACACACGCACACACACACACAGACACACACACCCCCAATCAACCATGCATACACAGTTTGCTGACTCCCTGGAAGAGCCTTTTCCTTTGCAAATCTACCTTTGATTGAACCAAAGCAAGTGCAAATTGTATTCTCAGACAACTATTCTGTCCATTTATCAGTTTACTTGTATCTCCACAACATGCATTCATCTGTGTGAACAAAGACACATATGAGGCTGCAAGATTTCCAATTAAAGCATCTGGGTGGGGGAAAAGAGCTGAGCTTTTTTTTTTTTTTTTGGCACACCCCTCATCATCACGCTGGCTGTAAAAATAGAATCAAGCCCACAATCTCTGTCTGCCTTCTTTCTGGTGAGCAATATGAGGTACACTGGAGAGATGCTGCTGCTGCTGCTGCACAACAAACACACAGTTTGCACAGGCATTCTGAATGTGCAAGTCTTTTCAAACTGGACTGTGAATGTATGTGAGAGCCATGCTAAACGTGATTACAGATGGGAATAGTGTATGTGAATGTGTGTGCTTGTTTGTGTTCGTGTCTGCGTGTGTGACTGTTAGTAGATATGTGGGCAGGCAGGACAGGAGGTCTGCTGGGAGAGATAACTGCTCAAATCTGTCCTCTCCTTCTCACTCACACCCTTCTGCTCAGACCTCTAAAAGCTTACCCCAAGGCTTACCCTACAAACACACACACACACACAAACACACATAAACACGCACACACAGAATTCTCACATCAACTCTTTTCCCAACTCCCATTTCAGTCTTTACAGTTTTTCCAAGTCCATTTCATCTGAAAGAGATGGACATAGAAAGACAAGAAAAGGAAGGATGGACAACAAGTGCATTAGCACAGCTCAAACCGGCCAGGGTTATCATCTATTAATGGCGTGCAGGTTCACACATGCATGCGCATGTATGCACATATGCACTCACTTGCACCAGCAAGCAAACACACATTCAATGAAGGAGAGAGTTGGACAGGAGTTGTTGAATATTTAAACAGGATGCTTTAAAGTTGAAAAGGAATGGCACAAGGACGCACTGTGAAAAGTGCATCAAATCTTATGCAGACTAAAGGTAATTAAAGTGAATTGCACTCATTGCTTTCTCACAAATCTTCATAGAATTTTACCTTCCTTTCTGTTTGTTCAGCAGCTGTGACTCCTTCGCCTCCCGACTCCTCTTTCTCCCTTGAACAAACAATTCCCCGTCAGAAGGATTTTCTCTCCACCATGCCTCATTGCATTACAGTGCCCCCTCTTTTCCAAACAACTTTTCGGGATAAAAAGGACCAGGCTGTGCCAGGTAGATTCTTCAAATCCTCATCATATCATAGGGGGAAGTCTAAACTGACCAAATCTGAAGCCCCTTTGTACACGAACACCTCTTTGCTTTAGATGGGCAACAACATGAAAGCACTGACATCATTGTGTGTGGCCAGAACTTCAGGGAGAGGCTCATTTGCACCATGGACAGCTCCCTTTTTAAATCCTGCTGCAAGGGACAGCACTACGGACAGCTCCCTGCTGCTCAGGATGCAGCCTGGGTGAAGCAGGACAGCACTTTTCAAAAAGAGAGGTGTGAGGGCCTTAAGGGGCCTCATTAGTGTAGTCAGTGTTATAGAGGCTGTACTCGGCCAAATTCTCATAGTTCAATCAAAGACCAATGCAGCACACATCATCAATATTGATATCTTATCTGATGTCTCACCTTTTAAAGAAAATGGGGCCTCCTCCATTAACCTTTCCAATCTTTTCTTTTTTAGAAACTTCAAGAAGGGTAATGATTTTTTTTTCCAAAAAGATGAAAGTAAATACCATGGGTCATCATCATGATGAAGACACTGACAAAGTCAACACATTCACATTCCCTCCAGTGTGACTTCTAGCTCATCTACTGCTGTAATCTAGTTAATGCAAAATGCAGGTCACTCTCATCTAATGTGAAGGAGCCTAAAATAACAAAGAACGTATAAATATATACACTGTGAGGACATATTAAGATATACAGTATATTAAGACAAAGAGGGGTAAGAGGTAACAGTAGCAACAATTGATCGAATGTTCTGCTTCGCTTGTTCCCCACCTTCTTTAGAATTTTGTTGCAGTGAAAAATTTCCTCCGATTATGCTGCTGGGATTTCTATTATCAGCCTGTCCTCACTGTCTTAAGGCTTTGCACTCAAAACTAAATGCATCAACTTGGTGATGATGGTGCTCCAAGCAAAATGTGGGGATTAAGATATGTTCAGGAAGTCATAGATGTATGTGCAAACTTTTATTTTACTTAAGCCTGCATTAAATATAAAGCCATATTGCTTAAGTTGCAATAGTTGTAACTCTGCTGTATCCTCATCTATCATTCACACATGTTTTATAGGTGAAAGCCAAAGAACACGTGAGATAACTGCAAAACACGGGTAGAAAATATTGACTCAAAATAATTGACAATGTACTTCATTGTGATTGTAAGCCTTAAAGCCATGTGCATCACAAATGAAGCTCCTCTTTGTGCCCCTCTTCCACAGCTGCAGCTCGAGGAGAGGACACAGGGCAGGCTCAGCCTCATCACATAAAGGCAGGCGGAATGCTAATAAAGTTGGATTCAATCAAATTGAAAGCAGTCTTTTGGTAATTCATGGCTTTAAAATTAGAATTCTTGTTCTGCATTCAGCGCCTGTCGATGTCTGTCCCACACAGCCCGAGTCTTATCCTCGCTCAAACTGAAGGAATGTTCTGTTATCTACAGACAAGATGGAGCAGGGATTGGTTTGTTTTTTTTTGGTTTTATTTTTTACTTGAATCACACAAATAACTATACAACTTAAAAATGATCCTCAGTTCTTTAAAAGCAAATTATTGTTTCTTATTGAGTCATTTTCTTATATTCTTAAAAAAAGGCTGTGGATTTTGTTGTGGTTCATCATTGTCATCCTCCAGGTTGCTTTTTCCTCATGCATCTGTTGATTGAGTCATGTTTTCTGGAGGCACTGACACATGTCTTTGTCCCATAGGCATTAAGCACATACTCCTGTAGTGCTCAACTGTGGCTGCTGACAAGATATCAACAGCGATCTGTAAAGCAAACGTCAAGCTTAAATAAGCATTAAAAACAGCTGTTTATTTGTATGAAAACACAGCAGATGAATACCTAAAAACCTACCAAAGTAGCACTGCTGGGTTCATGGCTCTGGTTCTCTCTCTGTGCGAGCACTCACAGTGCTGTGGCTAATGGCAGTGTCACAATATTAGTCATATTAGTTGTGGATTAGCAAGAGAAACCGTCTTAAGGTTGTGAGTCCTGGGAGGGGTGCAGCATGCTGCTTGTATTACTGTCAGCCATGTCTCTCACACACACTGTGAGCCTTGCAGCCTCGCCTGCTTTCCTCAATAGGATCTCTGGAGAAACATGACACACTGAAGTGCACCACCTACCGTAGCTCATTCCCTTCTTTCACTATGTTTTATTTTTTTATTTTTTTTATCTCATCTATTGAAGTGCTGGTGTGAAATGTGGCTTGTAGAAAAACAGAAATGTACCGGCTGTGTTGGCAGCTGAAATGTATAAATTCGCAGGACCAGTTCTTTGCTCTTGAGCTTTACTAGGTTTTCCCTCTTTTCCAGGCAGACTTTTTTGATTTTGGTTGAAGCCAAAGGGACAAACTTCTCACTGAGTGCATGACTTAAATCTCGGTATATTCAGCCATTTGAAACAAGACAGTAAAGTAAAATTTGACAGAAGTTTAGGACAAGTTTTGTCTAATCTTTGCATAAGAAATCTGATTCCCAGTCATGCAATGTACTCTTCTTATTGTCCTAATTCTGCCTTTTTCAGGAAGATGGGTGTAAAAGTAGCAGATAAGACTGTCATCTTTGTGGGGCTTCCAGTGCAGCCAGCGATTAGTGAAATGGACTCCCAGCCAACACTTCTGTTTCAGTGGGATCCCCTTCATTACAGTCCGACCAGCAACCTGAGAAGTGAGAACGGAGTTGGTGTTGAATAATACCAGCTGAGAGCCGATTGTTTACTGCATATGAATACAGACATCTGTGTGTCGAGACTGATTAAACCTGAATTGAAATTGGATGACTGCAGAGGGGTTCCAGGTTTACATTATGGCAGATTGCATCCCGCCTCTTTTGTTCTCCACTCAGACTGTGTACCTGCATACAGCCGAAAAGGGCTGAAATGCTAATGGATGCACAACATTTCTTGTACTAAAATCCCATCCTGTGCCAAAAGGAATCACTTCCTCATATAAATCTTGTCTCTCGTTTCCTCAATCCATCAACACTTTTTTTTTTTTTATTACTATGAGCACCAAAAGCATAGGTAAAGAAAGTGTCAATTAACAAACAGCATGGTGGGCTAAGGCCGATAGTCACTCGTTATCTGCACTATAACGCACTGAAATTTCTGCAACAGAAGCCAAGACAACACGGTCAAAACATTAAAATCTTTTTTTTTATGAAAGCAAGAATGAAAGTCCAATTTGGCATTTGTGCTTACTTTAATGTTTTGGTCTAAATAAACTATGTATTACTAAGTCCACGGTTAATTTCCCATGTAGTTAAGCAAAGTTAAAGTGGTGGAGTGTGTTCCGACAGTACCACCTTACAATTACTGCCATGTTTGTGCTCCAGCTCAAACATACCCAGCTACTGTGTATAAAGCTTCATACTGAATTCGTAATTGCATAATTAGATATAATTGCATGTGCTCACGGCTTGCCTGACAACCTAATGAGGCAGCCATAAAGAAGCTAGTGGTTCCACTTATACAACATAATCAAAGACTGCAAGATAAAAGCGCACACACAGACAAACACAGACAGGCAATGCTTAGCTGTGTAGGACAGATAAAGAAATTATTAAAGCTTAGAAAAGACGAGGGTCTCTCATTACTCTGTCAGCAGTGGCTCAGTGTTAAAGCTTTTGAGGCGTCTTTGCACACAACCTTTTTTTTCACCGATCGACAAAGTAGTGAGAATCACACAAACGTGCCTCAGGGGAGCAGACATAGGCCGCACACACACACAAACACTCACAAGGTCAGGCTTAATTATGTCACCCTTATGGCCACAGTGATCGCTGTCACGTTGTTGATGATGAACAAACCTCCAGAGCTGCAGCGTTGCATGTGAGTTGAAATCCTTACTCCTGGCATAAGTTCTGTTTAATGAGTCAACCCCTCGCACCGCGAAAGCTACAGTGCTGATGTTGGTGTGTAACCTCAGCTGAAAGTGATACCACATCTCAGCCCACACACTAGTGGACAGTCCTGTCACTGCATACTCATTAGCAGAAGCTAAAGCCACAAATCAAACTGCTTCTTAATAGGCTGCAAGCTGGCACAGAAGGTTGGTTAGTACAAATGCAACCACAGCTATAGTGACCCTGCACACCAAGAACGAGCTAATAGGGTGCTGCAATATCCAACACACTGGATAGCCGACTGGAAGTCCATCAAGCAGCTGCTTTAAGGAACGTTCTTTGCTTTTTCTGACAAGAAAAACACACGTTTACTTCAATGCATTTCATTGATGTTGAGGAATTGATTTCATTTTCCTGGTCGTCATTTAGATAGAAAAAGCACAAGTGTCTAGCAGGGGTAAAAGCCAAAGTTAGCTCATACACGTCTCGCCAGCATCACTGTGTAGAGAGTGTTTGAGTTTTTGAACTTTTACCAGGAAAAAATGGAGGACGTCTCAGAAACGCAGCAGAAAGGGAAAACCTCTCTTAGTCAGTGGAGAGATTAAGAGAGACAAAAAGGTCTTGGCTCTCATCTTTACATAAAATTGTATACATTTACTTGATTGAGTTATTTTTTTTAACTTGTTTTTAGTTATACATTTTTTCCCTAATACCCGGACCCTATCATACAACCCTGTACTGCTTTTTCGAATAAGAAGTTAATTGTTTTATTTCGCATTAAAGCAAACTATAAAACAGATGTTTGTGGACATACATACATATACTGTATATGTATGTATGTCCACAAACATCTGTTTTATAGTATACATACATACATACATACATACATATACAAACCTAGAACGTGTACAAAGACATCATATATCCAACAATTTCTCCAGTCGCTTATAGCATTTGAGGCTTCATTTATTGACAACTGAGAACTCAGGTCCTCTCAGGTGTGGTTCACAGTTACTGCTTGGTTTAAAACAGAATAAAAGAAAATACACTGTGATTTTTGTTTAATCTTCTGACACTAAACACTGATTTATTAGCTTACAGGTAAACATACTAATGTGATTTCTTTGTGAAAACAGCTGGAAAGTTTTTTAAGGTCCACTTCTGTTGAGGCTGAAAATGTGATTTTCAGAGGCAGACATTGAGCCGGGTGCACAGCAGAGAGTTTGGTCAACAGAGATGGTCATTAGCAGTGTAAATGAAGGGAAACATGGCATGATAGCACCTCAGAGTCACTGATGAGGGTGATGGATGGAGGTCCACTGAAACACGAGGCAGTATATCGATCAGCTCATACATAAACACACACCTTCTGATGGTGCGTTTTCACAAACACTATCACACACTCACTCGTGCTCTCACCGCCTTTTTAACCTCCTGCAGAACCACTCACTCTGTTTCGCTCATGCTCACTGCTTGCTCAATTGTGTTTGCACTGCAGGGTGGCCTTGAACACTCGTGCATACAAACACACACATGCACACACACACAGATTCACTCACAGTTGCCCTATCACAGAGCCTCATTAGTCAGAGCGGGAGAGCATCGCTACATTTTCCTGTCAGCTCTGTCTCTTTGACACAAACCATTGTCATTAGAAAATGTTCATCATGAATCATTTTACTTCATTGATCCATCGATGCAGAATGTCAGAGCTAATGAAAAATAGCAAGCAGATAATTAAAGAAGGAAATAATTCTGACTATACTATATATTCAATGGTTATTTTTGTTTTGCCTCCAGCAAATAGTCTACACCCAAATATATTCCATGTATAAATATATGAACACATTTAGGAGTCTGATTGCTTTAAAAAAACAACAACTGATTAATCAGTTGTCAAACTGTTGGAATAACTTAAGTCTAACAGAAACATAACAAGGAGTACACTGTTGTCCTGATCTTTGTATCCAGTGATCAGAGATAACCTTTCCTTTATCTGCTTTATTATTATATAAGGATTTTTTGATTCAGTGATTGAATCAAAATGTCTTAAATCAGATTACAAATACATTTTTGCTGATCAGTCCTTTCATCAGATTGCTGTAAGTTTGAATTTTACGTCCAACAAACGGTCCACACATCAAGACACTGTTTGCATGTGTGTCATCAGAGAGATGGTGAATGTAGGTAAGTGGCAAGTTCTCATATTTGAGAGGCAACGACAAACACATTTGTGTTTTTTAGGTTTATTAAAAAAAAAAAATTTACATTCTTGCAGTTTGTCATTACCCTTGTCTGTCATTGAAAGTTTGCTGCCTTGTTTTGCTCTGACTCCAGAGAAACTAAGTTTCATCCCCACACCTTTAAAAATAAATAGGTTGATAATAAAGATTTTTTTCTTCTTGAATCCAAGCAGTCCCTTTGTTATTATAAAACCCTCTCATTGACTGTTAATTCCAATATTTACTTCTCATGATTTACTGCATGTTAATCACATCTCTATTTCCAAAAAAATAAAAAACAAACACAGAATCTGTTTGAGAAGGAATGGATTTTGGTACATGAAGTGCTTTGGCTTCTGTTGGTAGTGCAAGTAGCATCATCCTGGGAGTTGTTGTTTTTTAAGATTATTGTTTGGGCTTTATTTGAAAGGATAGCTACGACAAGATCAGACATGTTCATGCTTTGAAGATGTGAGTGGGACAGACATGCATCAAAGGGCAGAGGTTGGGGGTTGAAGAAGTGGCCCATTTGTTCAGGACTGTAGAGAAAATGATGTAAATAGAGAGCAGAAGAGTGGAAACACAATCAGTACTAATGCAATTTGGATCCCAATGGCAGTCATTTAGCATCAATTTAGCTTTAATTTAAGTGTTAAACATACGCCTGCAAAATTCCCCTCTTAGACTGTAACTCTTCTCCATTCTTGCATCCTATGTTGCAGGTCAGACTAAAGGCACGGTAACCAAAGTCAAGGCTGAAGGTCCTTTATTTCTAATCTCTGGCTACACTGGAACCCCTTAAAAGTTGGCCATTGCTCCCAGAGGCTAGACAGTCATCAAACAACAGCCGATCAGCTACAAGAGTTTGTTTGCTTTTTCTCTACACTGTCTAGACATGACAACGACTGTCCTGATCTCGTTGTACTTCTGTTACAATGACAATAAAGATTCATTCATTCAATCTCCTCATGCAACTCCTCTCTCCACTCTTCCCTCCCTCTGGTCTTCACCCCTTCCTTTCTCTATAGTCATGGGAAACAGTACCCGGGGCATCGAGGTGTTGGGTAAACAGTGGTTCTGCAAAGTGCTTTTTCCCAGCCTGTGTATACCTGGGTAATAGAGGCAATAATGGAGTTTGCTCAGGCTAAGGTAATCCTGGTGCTGTGAGCACAGCATCTGCTGCTGTTTCTGTCTGCTGCTGTTCTGTTCCACAGCAGGGACTGATGTTGTTGTAGCTGTCACCGTGACTGTCCCACACAAGCCATTTGGAAGCAAAGCAGTGTGTGTACGTTTGGGTGGTTGTGTACTTTCGACTTCAAAATAAATAAATAAATAAAAAGCGTCCAGAGATGCTGTGGTTGTGCTGAAGATGTGTGTCTGTTTGAGGGAGCACATTTGTCTGTGTGCGTCTGTTTGGCGTTTGTGTGGAAAGAGAGGAAGAATCTAAAAAATATATGTGTTTGGGTGTTGTAGCTCACCTTTGGGAGGTGGGATAAGAACACGGCTGGCGGCTAGGAATGAATTTACGGGGCCCGATATCCCAGAAACAATTTCTTTATGTGGGTTACACACATTTAGAGTGGCTACTCGCCCACCCCCCCACCCACCCCCCACGGGCCTCAGCTCACCACACAGCGACTAGAGATGGCCAATGAAATACACAACACCTTCTATAGGACACATGCTTTTTTATTTATTTCGATTTATCCCCCCTATGCCCCCCCCCCCCTCCCTCTCTGTCTTTCTCTCATCCTTTATGTCTCTGTCTCATTGCTGTCTCTCATTCGTGTTCTTTTTTTATTCATTCCCAACTTCTCTCTGCTCATCATGTGCAGCTACAGGAGGTGGCAAATGAAAAAGAGATCACCTTCAAGAGGACACATACTATACTTTTCATTTCTTCTTGGCTGCTCTCTCTCTCTCTATCTAAAGGTAGTGAGTTAAACAGATGTGCAGGAAAAGCAATATTAAAGGTATGTAGGGAGACAAGACATTAAGAAGTAGTGGAATATGAATGTATGAAAGCTGGTTGTATTTATGCATGTCTCTGTAAATGTGTTTGCCTTTGGTTATGTCGCTAAAAGAAGCAGTTGGATAAAGTGTTGTGTATCCTGCTATGCAAGAAGAAGCACGGTAAGGTTGCTCCGTCCATGTGTGTCTGTGGGAGTTTGTTTGTGAAGCAACTTTGAAATCTGTTTGGGAATAACAAAGCACTTGGAAAGCAGTTGTAACACTGTCATTTAAGCACTTTCATTATTGTAAGGCAGGGTATGGATAAGGATAATCTTTATTGATCCCCCAATGGGAGAAATTTGGATGTCACAACAGCTCCAAAAAACAGGGAATATAAACAGCATCAAAGAGCAAAAAGAACAGCTATGATGACCTGCATTGCTGTTCATAAACTGCCAATAATTTTCCACACTCTGGGGCGTCCATGTGGCAGAGGGATTAAGATGCGTACATGACCTTTATTGCGTCATCTCCCCCTGCTTCATTTCCTGTCATCACTACAGTAGTCACTGTGTAATAAAGGCAGGGTCAAAAAGCAAATACACACATTCATGTCTATTTACATACACAGTCTGGACTTTCACTGCCGTGAAGTATCCTTTGTGAGGTACGATAATCGATGCCAGACCCTGACATTGTGTGTTTGTGTTGAATTCCTCCAACACGATCAATCGAAGGTACCACTGTATCCTGACCTTCCACTATACCACACTCTGTAATAACAGGACTAATCAAATAATGGGACTTATACTCTGAGCGTAAACTATATCTCACAGAAAAACTGACTCTATAACTCCAAAATATGCCCCTATAATACTATCAATAACCTCTCATAGATCCAGGGCAATAACACTGTATTCTCTACTGTAACATCCTCTTTTCTCTCCTTTTCACTGAAATTGTTGGCCTTGTTTCAGAGGAAAACAAAGTCATTTATTATTAGTGATTGATGCTATTACTAAACATGTTAAACCTGGCACAGGATTCTGATTGTAATACCTACATTGAATAATAAAAAGCCTCAAACAAATACAAATCTGAAAGACATTCAAAACGGTTTTCTCCTTCCTTAGATAAGCAGAAAACCACAAATGCTCATAAACTGGTGAGGTTAGGCATCAGCCTGGGGCCATATTACATTTCACAACAAATTCAAGGAGCAAATAATCAGAGACTATACACTTGTTTCTAGTAATGCATTCCCATCCCTCCCTGAACCATCTGATCTTCCTCCCTGCTCAATGCTCCTCATCTCCCCGCATCTTCCTCTCCTGTCAGTAATGGCTCTCTTTCTTCTGTTTGTTGTCTCACACACACACACACACACACACACACACACACACACACACATTAAAACAGAGGTGGAGTAAGAGAGCATTTCAAAAACATTTCTTAACTGTCTTCGTTTATATCAGACCAGCTGCTATGCACACAAGGTTATGAAAGGCCCCAAAACAACCGTTAGATGGCATGACAGTAGACTCAAATTGCAACCCTGTTACTTCAAACCGTGAGCTGACATTTCAAGTGCTTAGAGTGGTCTCTGAGACACCCTAAACTACTCAGGCCTACTCTGACAAACTGATGCACCATGTTGTCACCAATAAAGGTCATTTTATAAGTAAATATGTTCATCAGATGATCCATTTTAACCAAATAAGTTCCCGTAAGATGAACGCAACTATACTTTTAAGTGGATGACGGGAAACGAAGTTCTCTTGTCTGTTCTGTCGTCGCAACGTTACTTTAAACGTCTGGGCCTGTCACTTTTCCTGCAACAAATGAGATTATGCCAACTAACTAAGATAGTAGGCGAGCATATGCCCATTTGTGCACTGCTATACTGCGTGTCCCGCCGTGTGCGTGCGTGGGTGTAAGAGAGGGAGAAAATGAGTGGGAGAGAAAGAGGGGGGGCTATATAAATGCTGTGCAACATCTGAAACAACCGCAATCATTTGTCTTTGTTATACACTTGTGCCGAACCAGAGCACGATGGGATATTATCATTTTTGCGCGTAACTCTTGTGCCATCATGAAACCAAGTCCCTTCCATGTGCACCAAAGATGAACTGTGGTCGTGAAAGACGGCATAACCAGTAAAGGTGTGTCACTCATCCACTTTTAATACAGTTCACACAAAACGCATGCAAACACGAAGCTGGACAGGGCTGTTCCGTGCAGGTGTAAAGTCAACCCAGAGATCCGTACCTGTTGGTGCAGTTTGCTCTTGTTGTGTTAGCCGAGCAGTTGAACCTCTGTCCTCATAGCCGCTCCTCTATCCGACACGGAGGAGAGGCTCGCATCCCCTCTCCACGAAACCATAAAACGGCTCCTCTCAGGTTCGCCTGCAGCGGAAAAGTTATACCATACCATCTACCCTTGCAGCCGGGCAAGAGAAGAGATCCGGAGCCGGTGGCTGTTGTGACCTCCTCCGTTTAAACCGGGCGAGCTGCCCCCGCGGTTACTCCGGGGCGAGATAAGGTCCCCTGAAAGTTCCGTTTCTCTCCTCCTCTTGTGCACAGCGGGTGAGCGAGAGAGGAAACTTAAGTTATTAAGCCATAAAATCATGAAAGAAATATCCAACTGTAACCTCCCAGAGCAGCCCTTTTTCCGTAGCGCCCAAACACCCTATTTATCCCGTGTTAGAGAGGTGAGGAGAAAGTAGCCCTGCGTGGCGGGACAGAGGTGCGATGCGGTCGGGGAGTCACGCAGACTGTTGTTGCGCTCCTGTGTGGACGATGTAAAGCGCTTCTCAGCTGTGAAGTTGATGAGCGCCCCCGAGCGGTCTGAGCATGGAACAGCTGGCTGGGGAGCTGCATGCAACCAACGTAAGTGATGCTGCACAGTAATGGGAAGGAAGACATATGGACTGTGCAGAGAGCCTGTGGATATATGATACCAGCTGACTCTTCTCTACCATGGCTGGTAGATAAACAGAAAGAGATATGGACAAACACACACACACAATAATTAATAAGACAAACATACACATTCTCCAGATGAGTCAGCATAGACTCCCAGAGGGCTGGATGCCTGACAAATTCTGAAAGGTTTGTGTCATTTCAAGAAGGATAAAACAGTATTGGCTCTATGGCCCTCCTCTCTCTCTCTGTCTGTGTGAAGTTCAAATTAAATTGAACCCACTTTAGCTGAGTTACGGCATACATTTTCCCAGCAGACCACACGAACCAACAGGAGCAAAAGGGTGATCAACACCAACTGACCTGTGTGCGCGTGTGTGGTCTCAGTGTCTACCACTGCCTGAAATGACCTGATATGCCCAAAGAAGTTTACTCACAACAAATGACTTTGTCCAGTCTCAGTCAGTCTGACCGGCACAGTTCATTTGAGAAGGCAGTCTCAGTGGCTCTGGGGTACAACTGTGTGACTGTGCATGTGTTTGTGTGTCTCTATGCATGTGTATGTGTGTGTGCATTCACAGGCTACAAGAGAAAAGATAGACAGTAAAATGTATGAAGGCCACAGATGTCAGGTAGTTGAGAAAGTTGGCAACACACACAAACATCAGTGAGACAAAGTGCAGCTCAAGTTCCTGCTGTGTGTGCGTGTGTGTGTGCGTGCGTGTGTGTTGGTGGTTGTGTAAAGTGTAGGAGTCAACAAAAGAGGGCCAGAGAGTGTGCATGTGTATGGTGTAATCGACGTGATGATGTATGGCTGCCGCACGCATGACAAGGCAATCGATCCATCGTGGGGGTGTGATTGTAAACGTGTGCATGAAAGTTGGCCTCATGCCACTCATTTATCATTGCAGCCAATGAGCCAATGTGTTATTCTAACCGACACAGATTACGGGTTCCTTTTCTCCTTTACAAAATCCTTCTTTGTGCTTATCTGTAATATTTTCCTCTTTCCCCCCCACATGTTCTATCCGAGTTTCTGTTTTTTTTCTCCTCACATTATCTTCTGAAAATACCACTGTGTTCTCCTTCTCTCCCTTTGTTTCTATATCTTCATGGCCTTCTAAAGTAACCCTGGTGAATCATGAGTACCCTAGCCATGGGATTGTCTTCTTCACCGTTCTCTGGCAGCACAGTCAAACTCAGCATGTGGATTGCAAGATAACAAATAGAGACACACGTTACTGTATTCAAGATCCATGGAAGCTTGGAAGCCCACGAAAATCAACCTAATTCCTTTGGGATCCATGGCATTTGTACACACACACACGCACACACACACACATACACACACATGCATGCGCACGCAAACACACACACACACACACACACACACACACACACACATGCATGCATGCGCACGCAAACACACATTCTCTTAACACATACACTCCAGTTGGTGGCCTCCCAATGACACAGTGAGGGATTTAGTATGTGCCAATCAGAGACGTTTGTGCATTTCTCTCAAAGAATAGAGTCAATTCCCATAGAGAGAGGGGCTTTACAGACCACATGACAGCCTTGGAGAGGCATATTGTGTGTACATTTAAGGTACACACACACACACAAACACGGTCACGTAGGGAGCAGATAGAAATAGTAAGTTAAATAGATTTGCTACACGTTTCCTTCGATCACTAATGGACTTTTAGATAATCCTGACAAGCACAAAGAATCTCCTGTGTCTGAGTGTCGACAACGAACCATGCAACCTTAAGGGTTTATTCCTACATTTAAAGGATGTGACTGCCAATATTTTTGGCATCCATAAATGTGCCCATAAATCCCATTAACAGCTAAATTTAAAACAGGCAGCAACATGTCTGTCTTCTCTCAATACTTAGACTATCCTAGACTTCCCAGAATTCTCAAAATATATGTTGATTTTAATATATGTATTTTATATACATTCTATCTGATACTAAAAATATTTCCTGGATCTGCTGATTTGTGGGTCAATATGGAGCTCATGTCTTTGCCAGTTGTTTCAAAGTAATCCTTTTAATTGGATACAACACATATTAATAAACTCACAAGGTGTCACTTGACTTTGTGAAAACAAGATGACATAACAGCTGTTGCTCATAGAGATGAATCTATAACCTAAATCAAAATCAGCTTTTAGAGTTTCAGCTCATGGTTTGGTTAACTGGTTTACTCTTACAGCACTCACAGTGGGTTAGAAAGACAACCATTTTCACTGAAAAGAATACTCTGTGTAATATCAGTTCAGCATCAAAATAATTTCCCTCTTTGTGTTACTTCACTATGAAGAAGGTCAATAACCAATATGAATTGGTGCATTTTATGTTTATAGCTCTATAAATTAAAGACTTTAATACGTATAAAACCATCCTGATCCCTGGACCTGGATCATTTATACCAATGTTTTTGTTTTAAGTTTTCCTTCACCTTTTTTTTTATCATAACCAACACTGTTTGAACACAGGTTGTAGACATTTTTCACCATCAAGCAAAGAAGCCAGATATTCTAATTGGTAGAGAATTTAAAAGACAAGGAAAAAAAGAGAGGCTTTATATTAGGCTTACTGTCTCCAGGTAGCCATAAAAAATAACAAAGTTGATTTATTGCATCAGGATATGTAAATAGCCCACATTTTTTGCTGCTTACAAGAATGAACATTTATTGTTACAATCTATCCTCTGCTAAACAAGGGTCAAAAGAAACAAGATATCAACCAAATAGACCACATTCAAGCAGGGAGACGTGTAGAGTATTTGTTGAGGGGAAATGATGTGTGTGGATTTAGTGTTTGACTGCAGGCGCAACATCAGAACGGTTTCTGTGGGATAGACTTCAAATAAATCACAGCGTCTGTGTTAATTGTAATGAAGGAACATTTAAACAATGGAATATACTACAGTACAGCAGGCTAGCTCTCCAGCCTTTTTATAGGATCTGTTCCCAGTAAAAAAAAAATATATATATATATATATATATAGATCATAATTTCCCTCGCCCACCAGCTGTTGCAATATATTCCAATTGGCAACACCTGCCCTAACAATGCTGTCTAACATTTATATTTCATGTAAAAACATCAAAGTAAAGATGAAAGCTTGACAATTATAATGCGCACACGTGTTGCCAGATGACTCCTGTTACCATGTGGAACAGAATGCTGAGTGCGCTGCTTCATAGTCAACAGTCACACACAACACACAAACAAAAACACACACATTGTCTTCTGTGTTGCGTTGGCAGGCGGTTATACCCGCATTAGCATATGAAAGACAGCAGCTGGAAGGTGTAGCTGTCACTGTTGTTGTTTTTGTGTTATGCATTTGGATGGCAGCTCCTGTGTTGTTGCTAACCCTTGCCGCGGCGTTCACTGATTCACTTTTGCTCGTCTTCTAGTTCATCTCCTTCTGTCTGTCAGTCACACTCCTCTTTGTTTTTGTGGGACTCCATGTGTGACAAATCACAACCCTGTAGGATTTTAGACGACATGCTGTACGTTTGTGGATGAAAAGTGGACACAGCTCTGACAAAGCAGGTGTACGTGTGCATTTTAAATATGTTTTGTGTCATTTTCATTCTTCAAACTCCAGGATATAGTTCCTTATATTTAGAAATCTCTGTATTCATCTATAAATCTGCTGAAGAACACAGTTTTTACTCTAAAAGTGCTTCATAGGAATAAAGCATGTTACATTGTTTAAAAAAAAAAAGTGACAGTAGATGACTTATCACAGGCTGTAAGTTGAGTAGAAAGACAGATCTGCCCTCAGCAAAGAACACTTTATCTCACATCGCAGCAGGGTGCAACCCACTAACTCTCCTCTCTCTCCTCATGTCTGTTTCTTCTTTTCTCTCACTTAAACATATGAGTGTTCAAACGGACTAATTCCTTCAAAGCTGGATGAGCATGAAAGACCATTTTTTTGGCCCTCATTGCTAATTAATGGTCTTGCTTTGCAGCATGAAAGCCAGATGAGCTTTGCTTGAGACTCATTAGTGGAAAACTTCACTACAGTTAGTGCCATTAAAACGACATTACAGACATCCTAGACACACCTTGCACTGGTTTCCTCTCAGTCTAATTCTTTCACTTTAAATGCCGCTTACAGTGCCTGAAATGAGTCGAATTATCCAATTGCACTAAAAGAGAAAAGACACCCCTCCAATTATATGGGCCATCTCATTTTGCAGCACACTGTTAACAGATAAAAGACTGCTTTAATTTGCCAAACTGTCTATCAGTGCAAATGTTATCGGGGTTATCAAAGATAGCCTTTGGATTGTGAGAGATGGTCACTCGTGTTTAAAGAAACTATTCAGATATTAAAACGTTATCATCACATACAGATGTCTTCAATGTCTTTCCCTTGCAGATATTACCATTCACTATGACAAACCACTCGGACAAACTTCTGTGTATGGCTGAGCAATTTTACTTGCTAGCTTGTGACCATGACCCTGGACTCCAGAATCATGCCAACCTGGAGCAGCTCCTAGAAATGTGGTTAACAAATGCAAGCAGTTGAAGTAGCACTTAATAAGATAACTTCCATTTTTTTCATTTCTTGCCTTCCCTCCACTATAAAGCTTCAATTATGCTTGAGTTGGGGTAAACCTCTGCATACACATTCAAATAGTAACATTAGAATCATATTAAGTCTTTCTGTGACTTTCTGAAGCATCCAGTCCATCATTAATTCACATAGCTTTGTTTGACCTCTGGCTCTTTAGCTGCTAAGTGATTATAAGCAGGTTGAGTTTTCACATAATTTCTTTTTCAAGCAACTGTTGTAACAGCAGGTTATGAAAGGGGTTAAAGGAGTTAAAAAAAAAAGAATCTGCTGAGACAGGTGACAATTTGTCCATAGCAACCTCTGTCTCGTGAGATGTTATTCAAGCTTTTTTGGCAAAGAGAGACCTTGATGAGTGGAGTTTAACCGTCACTTTTGGATTACTACAACAACTAAAACTTCTGTTAATCTACTAAAGGCCAGACCTCAAGTCAGTCCAAAAAAGTATATGATACATTACAACTCATATGTTAAAGGTACAATACCCTCCTTACCTTAGTGATCGTCCACAAAGGTGACTCATTGGCAAAAGATTTGCAAATCCTCTTTCAGATGCAAGCTATATTGTCCAATGCGTATACATGAAGCTTGGAGACATTCGTCCTCGTCACATCCAGCTGACTTTTTGGTGCTCTGTAGTAAAAATGTCACTTCATTGTGTTTTGCTAGACTCAATACGCAACATAAACCCCAAAATTATAGCAAGGAAAATTCTGTAGAAATTAAAGTTCTTTGTTCTATGTTGCTCTAGGTTTTTGGACCAGTGTTGAACTATTGTGATACATTTAAATGATGTTGACATTTGACCTTTGTAAATCTTGGTGTCTTGATCTGGAGCTTTTTTAACCAAACTTAACCATACATGAACTGTTAAAGTAACTACAATGCAAAAAAAATGCTATGGTGTTGTTCAGAAACAAAGCAACACCTTCATTGTCACCCATGGGCAGCTCTTGAACAACAGAAGGACCCTGGGATGACACTGATCACATTTCCGTGTGTGATGGGAGTCAGTTCTCGCAAACATGGACTACGATACACACCAGCTGGCAAGCTCTCCCAGTGCAACAAGAGAGGGAGACTTGTTTCCATGGCTTTTTTTTAAATATTCATGGCTAAAGTGGCGAAGAAGATGGCACAGGCTCACAAGGCCAGTGCAGATAAAAAAAGAACTCTGTTTCAAATAGTTATTTTACTACAGTAACTTTGGACAAATGAGCAACAGTGAGAATGCCTGTAGCAGAGATGTAAAGACAATAGAAAAAAGTTAGCCGTCTAGCCATCTTTCTCTTCCTGCCTTGTCTCTACCTCTCAGCTTTGCTTGTTTGAGCAGGAAGCAAGGCCACAGGGTTGTGTTTGTAATCTTCTGAGCACAATGAGATACAGGCGTTACAATGCAACAGCCACTCATAATCCAAAAGCCTTTCAGGAAAAACAACAGCCATAAAAATCCGGGATTAAGTTGTTCTGCGCGACTGGTTCAGGGATGGGAATATCTGTTGCTCTTTCTGTCTTTCTTTTTTTAATCCTCTCACCCTCAGTTTTTGTGCCTCTTCCTCTTAAAGCCTTTCCCCCCTTTCTCTCTCTCTCTTTCTCTCCTCCCTTCTCTAAAACTTGTAAACAGCTTTAGTTCTTATCAGGGTGGGATCATACAGAAAGGGCTGAAGGGAAAAAAAAAACCTTTACTGAAATGGATTTGTCAGGTTTATACTGTACTATCACAGAGTTAAAAGGAAAAAGTAGAAGAGAGAGCGAGGCAGATAGCATAAAGTTTCTGAGAGTTTAGAGGCTGTTCTTCTGTAGCATTGAAGAGTATAAGCAGATATGGTGCCCTTAACCTCATCCAGCACCCAGCCACACTGTGCCTCCGTGTACATAAGCTGGATTAGAAGGTCTGACAGAAACAGAAGCATTGAAGCCTTTAGCTTTACATATTTGAGCAGCACAGCTGGATATTTAGCCCACGTGAAATGGGATTAAACTTTTACTGTCTCTTCAGTTCCTGTTTTTAGGTTTGCATGGCGAGTTTATGCTCGCAAAGCTCTAACACGAAGGAAGCAATTGTTTTTAAGCTCCATGTGAACATGACCTTCGAAACAAAAGTGTGTCCAGCCAGGATTCACATTCATACAGGTTTAGATTGGCTAAAAGTCAGACAACATCCCATCCATACAGATTTGTGTCCATAACCCCATAGAGGCATCACTGTGCAAAGCACGGCCACTGAAAGCAATTCAGTCTGTTTGTACACTCCGCCAGTTGGACTACACTGCACTGATTCATCCATCTCACCCCTCCCTCACCCTCCTTCTCCCACCTTCTCTCCCTTCACCTCTTCTTTTCTCTGACCTCCTCCTCTCCCCCATGATGACAACACCTACACATGAATCATGATAATTCATTGCTGGCCATTGGTTGCTATATAAGACTAGGGGCAGCAGGGGGAATATCCTCTCTCTCTCTGTGTTCCCAGCAGTGTCTTTTACTCAACTGACTCCAGCTTACTGAGAAAAAAGACACCAAAGGGAGCTGAGATAAAAGAGACTTTGGAGAAGACAACACCAGTGAACCCACATTCTTTGCTACTAATAGTACTATTTGGAAGAAAAATCAGCTCCCAGCGTGAGTGGGAGGAGGCAGACAAGGTCACTGGTTATAAATGTCATCTTTAAAACAATCCTAAATTTATCTTCTCAGAGGGTGAATGAGCAAAACAGGAAAGAGGCTAGTTGATTTGATTTGTCAGTGGAAGTGATGTAAGTCTCTTAAAACACCTTGAATATAGGTGTTGAATTATCAGGAAATCATGAAGAGAGGAAAGCACAACCAGCAGTTGAGTTAATTGTACGGTGCGTGTGATTATAGGGCCCCCTAGTGGTCTGTTATACAGGATAGTCACAGTGTATACACTATGAGATGACAAGCCGTTTTTTATCGGTTCACGTTCTCACAGATTTATTATGAAGTCATTCAAAATAGTTTGGTTGGTGTCATAAAAAGCACCAGATAAAAAGCTGTGCAGGGAAATAAAATCACGTTTTAGTCCTGGACCTCAATCTTAATTTGAAGACAGAACTTTTTAAGGCTGAAAACTTAGGATAATTAACAGATGAATAAGTGACTAGTTTGGTTCTGACTCATTCACTGATTTCTTTGTACTTTTGATCTTAAATATTTGCAACACATTGTCACGTTGTCTTCTTAATACTGTATTATCTCACTGACTTTATGTAGTATTAAAAGACTTTGCACAACAAATATAGATATATATGATTGTAACAGTCCCTGCTTAGAGTGCATGCATGTGCTTTTTTTAAATTAATAACATCAATGTATATTTTTTTTCACTCAAACATTTAGGATTTTGCCATTTTTTATATCAGTCTTGATTTTGTTATTAATTGATGTTGATATTATTTGTTGTTGATTTGAACTGCAACTTTAAGATTTGTTATCGATAACCATTAATCGGGCAAATAAGCATCTAGTCTTTCAAATGAGAGCAGGTTGTAGCCTATACTGGTTATTTTGTGTTTTCCATCATGTAAAAAGGCCTCGTCGCAGTGGCCGTGGGTTCCAATCCGACCTCGGCACTTTGCAGCATGTCATCCCCTCTCTCTCCTCTCAACATTTCCAGTCTCTCTTCAGCTGTCCTATTCAATAAAGAATGAACTGGCTGAGACATATCTCTTCAAAAAAAATAAAAAATATATATATATATATATATATATCATAAAGTCTCTCCAAAGTTCCCTATAAGCTCTATATAGCTTCAAACAACGAACTGTAATATTATTCAGGTTGTATGACGTGTCTGATACCACTAGGTGTCACTGTACTCATATTTTAGCAGTGACAGTAAGATGAGGATAAAGTAAATATATCTTGTCCTCCCACACTCTGATGAGTAAGCTTCCTCTGGGACACGGGCCGCCTGCTCTCTTGTCTTCTATGTTTACTGACCTAACATTATCAGAGTGGGAAAGAAGTAAATTCCACTCCTGGTTTTCACAGAGATACTGATATTTTGAAGTTCTGTCCTGAGGGGGTGGTGAGGTCATTACCCCTGGACTAACTTAAATAAGCTTCTATAAATAAATGGGAGGCTTGGGTTCTTTTAGGATACAGTTTCTCCTCTAAAAGTAATGTAATAGTTAGTTTTTCCAGCATTTTCTGGAGAAACTGGAGAATGGGAGGTTCATTCATTTCTATCTGTAGCTAGCTATCTGTAATTCATTAAAGCTTAATGAAAGATTGAAAACATGTCAATTGCTCTTTTTTTTAAAGTCCCTCTACAATATTCCAAAGTTATCATGACCTGTATTACTGTATGTCCTGTAATGTATTTTCTGACATGAAATAACCAAGCCTTAAAATACACAGGCTGAATGACTGATGAATTATTGACATTCAGACATTAATTTATCTCTACAAAATGTTATTATATATTTGGTGTATATGTTTTATTTCTTACTTATGGATTGTAATAAGAATAAGGACACACGTCTTCATAGTGGACTCATTCGAGTTTCATTGTCAACTGTCTACTCATATAACTTTAGGGTATGAGATATACTAACAACCTGTTTGATGACATTTTCTTTGAAAAGCCAGAACTTTGACTTTTCTTCCATTCAGATCTCCTGCACAGTGCTCCTCTGTTTAGCATTAGTTCATGCTGCAGCCAGCACTCAGGAAGGATGGATCAGTCTACAGGTGCTGCTGAATGTCTAAGCAGTCTCTACCTTCAAATGATTTCACTAACTTTTTTCACTTTTCACATTTTATTGAAGCATAACAACCTAACGCTTTTTGATTTATCTAACTTTTAAAGTTTAACGCAGAAAGCTGATATGGCTTTTTACTTACTTTCATTTATCCAGAAATGAGGTTTTTCAAGTTTGGATTATGCATCGATTTTGTGAAATGTATCTCAGTGCACTGTTTTAGCTCATGTCATCCCCAACTTTCTCTTCTCTTGTTTCCCGTCTCTCTTAAACTTTTAACTTTTAAAAGCAAAAAGCCCCCCCCCCCCCCAAAAAAAAAACAAAAAAACAATCCTTTCAAAAATCAAATTTTAAAGACTGTGCAGGGGACAGATGCTAAGTGACCACTTGGTTCCACTTACAGTTCCTACAGAGAAACATGTGGATCATTTTACATAAGTAATTTACTGTAGGCCCATCCAATGGGCATTTGAAGTCCTTCTTGTCCTTGTACAAATAAACATTGCTAGAGCATAGCTATCTATCTCTCTCCAGACATAATCATAGAAGCCCACACTTGACATCTTTCAGAAATATAGCATCAGTATTGTGAATGTGATTGGGAGGCAATGTGCACCACCTTATCTGAAACTACAGTACGTGGGTATTACCATGGAAACAATACTGCACTTTCCAAAGTGTTGCAGTAGAGCCACAGAAAAGAGAAATACATGTCTCTGTTTGTGGGGAATGTTTGTCTCTCTAAATAAATAATATTGCACTCATGAAAAACTAAATCAATGCCATTAAATTCTGTCAATACATGTTTTTCTTTGGGTACAATTAAACCAGATTTGACTTATAATAACCGTGTGTTTTTAAATGTTATTGTAGCTATTGATAAAGCCACACTGAGAAAATGATTACATGTTCAAAACATGCTCAGATTGCTTTAAAGTCATTTCCTATTGCACTGCTGGGAAAAAAGGCTCTTGGGACAATGCAATTTCCTAATCTGCTAAATAATGGAAGGAAAAATACACGAGAAAATAGAATTTAAACTATGAAGTGTATAACCATCTAACCGTAGAGGGGCAGTGTCCTTGTAACGGTTTAATTGTTTCAGCCAATCGGCTGCAGCCGCAGAAATCTCAAACTGAAGATCGCAGTGCTGCATTCATGGGTAGTCTGGATTTTTTTTTTTAATAATTCTTTAATGGAAATGTTGTTTAAACCTGACCCTTTGTACCAAGAGCATAAATATTCGGCTACTACAGTTTCGGTGTTTTGATTTAACTGAGCAAGAGTAGAGTGGTGAACATGGGTCCTTCAGTTATTAAGTTTTGTTTTTGGAAGTTTTGAGCAAAGATAAATGGTTTCAGTCCATAGAAAGGAAAGACAAATATTGTAAACATCGGCTACACGTTCATTATAATGTGTATGGCTCGATAATTAGGCTGATGTTTGGCCGGTGTTTTACAGAAAAATTGCCATTGAAAGTGATTGGCAAGTCTTAAATATGTGTAGACTATTTTCTTAGTCAATGCCAACAGAGCAACAATAGAGATGTTTTCTTTCTTTTTCAAGCTGACGTTTATTTCTATTTTTTTTATTATCAACAGCTCATTTCAAATAAGTTGTTTGTGTCCTATTGTACAAAGGTGAAAAAAAAATCCACAACTAATTTGATAATTTTTTTCAAGCTAAAACACCAAGGCTTTTTGTGACCGCTTTTTTTTATGTTTTAATAGCTATGTGACACTCCCTTTAGTAATAGTGAGACATGCATGTTATTTTGTCTGACCAAATGTATAAACTTTTTTTCCCCCCCAACTACTGTTGATCTTCTGATTTGGAGAAGTGTCCATGCAGACCTTGAACGCAGCATTTGGGAGGGTCTTGTGAGCAGGCCTTCCAGTTTGGCCGCTTCTACCAGCAGCTCCTTTGCTCTGACTAAAACTGCGAGAAGGGACGAGCGACAGCGGGAGGAGGAAACACGGAGGACTTTGGTATCTGAAAGCACACTGTGGCAAGGGTATGCGAACAAAAATTTGTCTTCTTGTTTGTAACGTTTGATTTCCAAAACTGTCTGAAGAGCTAATTTAGTTTGAAAAAGCGGAGCTGAAGTGGAAAGTAGTCAAACGAGCTGAGACGTCGGTGAGCCGAGAAAGCAGCAGCAACAGCTCGGTGAATCCCAAACCTGTTACTTGTTTCCAAGTTTATTTCCGCGCAATGTCGTTTGTTGTATCGACCTTTAGTCGATAAACTGTAGAAGAAAAAACATCTTAAACAGTGGACACTCCCGTTTCTTGTCTCTCCTGCAATTCCGCGTCGAAGATATGGGGTCGTATCGTACCAAGCCTCTTTTATCTGAAGCTGTTTTTAATAGGCTACTTTATTGCGTAATTTAATTATATAAACTTCAGCCGTGGAGAAGGAACGCGCATTGTCTCTAACTTTATAACCTCTTTCTCTTTTAAAACATCTTTCGCCAGTTTGACTGGTAAACTGTGTCGGGCATGTTTCTTGTCAACAAGAATAATTTGATTGCAAAAGTATATCTTTAAAACATACACTGTGTTAGTGTCGCTGTCATTTCATTTGTGCTTTAAAAAAAAAGTGGTTTCTTCTCGACTGTTTGGTAAAAAGCAGTTGGAAAAAAAATGTGTCCGTCCCGAGGAAATTCCTCTCTCCGAGTCACCACACCCTTGTTGTGCTGCTCTGCTCCTGTAGCACAAACCCTCAGATCTGACACAGGCTTGTTCCCTCTGCTTGTTCCCTAACACAAACACCCCGGGAACCAAGGGAACCCTGCAGAACTCTGTCGTGCATCAAGAGGACTATACTCACCCTTCTCACACACTCGTATACACACACATGGCAGACACAAAAATATGCGCTTAATGTTTTCTTACACCATTAGAGCCTTTTAGTGGGCAGTAGGCACGTCAAATGTTTGTGGCAAACTACAGGCAATAGTATGACGTCATTGTAGCGGAACTGCTGACCAAGCTGTTTACAGATAGTGGTCAGAAGTGATGAACGAACACACACACACACAGATCAGTGATAGCGCAGTGAATCAAAATGTTGTTCAAATACCCAATCTAGACTATCTGTCTATAAAAGCACAAAGTCATGATGTCCATGGTTGTTCTGTTCCACTGACTTTTTGAGAAGTGCTCTGTTCCAAGTGTTGATGATAATGGTTTGAATATGCGATCTAATTGTGGTAGCCTCTTTCAGAGATGGTGGTATGCAGAGATGATTAAAGGGCCCTTGCACAGAAGAATCCTTATTCAACCTGTTGAGTAAAAACGGGTTGTGAGCATGTAGGCCTAATGGAACAGATCAGGAATAGTAAAACCAATTCTGCCATAATATAACTACCAATAACCAATCGGATGAAAGCAACAGCGGGCTGCAGTCAATGTTTTTGTTGTTGAAATTTCTCATCCAGAAAGAAGATTTTGTTCTGAAACTTGCTTTTAACTATGCCCAATGTGACGTTTTGTTTGACCAGTCCAAACACTAATACAGTCCAGCGAATCCTCACTTTAACTTACATTGAACAAGTAAAGTTGAGCTAAGTGCAAACAGATCTTTTCTGTAGGATAATTCATCACCATTAAAATGATTAATCATTTCAGCTCGCGACCATAATTCAGTAGCAAACTCTTCTGATGAAGTTCCAACATTGTGGCTTCCTGGAGTGAAACAAATAAAAGCACAACATTTAAAACAGTGTGCCTTAAATAAATGTATTGTTCATTTCATATACATTATTTATGATGAACAAAATGATTAATAAATAAATTAACCAATACAGTAATTGAACCATTTCGGGTTTTTTTTAATCAAGTAGCTAATCAAAATATTGTTTACCTTATCAAGAATAAGTAAATTAAGATAGTAGTTTATTCAAGCAAAAGGTAAGGATCAGGACTCTAAAAAAGTTTTTTAGTTTTAGTTTTTGAAGTTTTACTTCAACTTCTTTAGAGCGAACCACTTAGAAGAAATGCAACATGGTGGCTCTGATATTGAAAGAAATGACATGTGCACGTGCCCCCCCTTCTTGTCGTATTAGGGTCATCTCAAAGGACCATTGAATAGCAGTAGGTCAGTAATAAAAGCTCTGATGTCAAACTATTGTGACTCAAAAGCTCCATATATGTCACGATCGCCAGGGGCCAGTCAAGATGATGCTACATCTCATTGCCTTCTCTTTGCTGTGCTTTCGAGCACGGAGTGTTTTGACGTTTCCTTTTTTGCTCGTGCCTGTTTGACTTTCAGGGATGGAGAACATGGAAAATATGCTTACAGACATTTACGAAGTGGTGCATTGGCCTTTCCCATCACTCCAGTTCATACTTACTCATGTAAGGACGCTATGGTGGTCAAACACAATCCCAGTTTTATCTCCGATCAGTCTGGACTCATTTCTGTGGACTGTGATTTTTCACCCCGAAAACAAAATGAACTTCATCTTATTTTGACCTGATATCACACAGGAAAGAGTCGAGTTTAAACTTGCCTCTGTGGTAATCTTGACAGTGACCAACAAACACGTAAGCAGGGGGAAATGGTGTGTGTCGGCTGTGGGTTGTATCAGGCACAGACAGCATGCAGACAAGAAGGAACTCTCGGGAGAAGAGTTAGTCTCTGGGGGAGTTTCCTGTTTGGATCTTGCTGCCTGCATATTCAGGAACTTTCTGAAAAAGGACAATTTAGAAAGGTAAACATTTCCACCGATTCAAACATTAGCAGCAAAGCCCACCGGGGCGTCTTCTGATAAACGCCGTCTGTGTCAGATCCAGTTCCTTATTAGCATGAAACATCCATTAGTCGTGATTGAGTACCATTGACAAACTGGTGGTTTCACTACTCTTTTCTTTATATATATTTTTGAGCTGTTTGAGCAGCTGATGCGTTGAGTTGATTGAAGTTGGCTTGATCATGTCATTGAATGTATGATATTAAAACGATATCCTCTCATTTTGTAGGCTGTGAACATTGATTAGCTTCCAAATTAAAAAGATGTTTGTCTGTCTTCTCGGCCAACCAAAAAACAATTGAATCTTAGTTATTTCAGCCTTAAGTTTGTACTCACTGTTAAAGGCCAAACCTAATGAGATTCAAAGAGAGATTTGAAAGGATTGAATACTAAACAGATGGACGAGAGGGATAAGGGAGACTGCTGAGGTGTTGGAGGGGTTAGTGCGTCAGCTTTGGCTTTTATTTGTGCAGTGTGTCTGAAAGGAGGAATGCAGCACCCCAAGGATACGGAACATTAGCTCTCCGGTGGTGACATCACACTGCAACACAGGAACACAGAGAGAGAGAGAGAGAGAGAGAGAGAGAGAGTGAAG
This sequence comes from Symphodus melops, assembly GCF_947650265.1. Classification (NCBI taxonomy): domain Eukaryota; kingdom Metazoa; phylum Chordata; class Actinopteri; order Labriformes; family Labridae; genus Symphodus; species Symphodus melops. Next base: position 14,945,028 of record NC_136703.1, read on the forward strand.
GAAAAAGATGAGAGGAGAACAGAATAAGAGCAAGTGCCTGAAGGAGGATGGGTAGAATGATGAGTGAGTCAGAAACAGGGCACAGTGAAATCCTGCTAACTCTGTGTGCCTGTAAATATGCACGCTTTATTATCTTGTACAATCCTTCGCCTGACTCTACTCAAAAACACCATTTCTTCCTCCCGATTAACTGTTACCCATCCGCTCTGTGTCTAATTCATTAATCTTTTAATATAGCTCTCATGGATTAGTCATCAAAGACTTACTTATTACACTTTGGTATGTTTTGAATTTCTCCATATGTGTTGCTTGTACTACTGGAAACTCACATTCTGGTTCAACAGCCACACCTCTTCTTCCTCCCTCTGTCCAACTTTTCTGCATGTTTGTAGCACAAGCGAAGGCTCGGGTGGATGAAAGGATGATTGTGTGTGATATTTCTCTCTTTGGCCTCAGAGCTGAGCTGTAAGCACTGTGATAAATTGGGCCGGGGGAGTCTCAATGGCTCAGTCCTATTTCGGGCTGATCTCTGACTATAGCTTTGTCCATGGCCTGGATCCTGAGCAGCAGCAGCTTCTCCTCTCAACTTTGATTCAACCTTGAAACTTTACCTGAGGTTCAACTACTCGGCAAGAACTTCTCCCATCGTGTGTCAGGAAAAGAGGATGCGAAAGCATTTGATGTTGCATTATTTCACATGAACCTCCTGATAGGCTTTTCTGAGTTTGATCCAGTTTGTGTGTTTTATTTAAACAATTTGTCTTTCCACTTTAAAGCAAAAAAAAACAACCAAAAACCTTAAATAGGACAACCCTAAAATTTAGAAAATATATTTTATTTAATCTTGATGAACTCTCTAGATCTGTCCAAGAGGGCAGGAGCACACGTCATAGTGCACATTACATGATTAAGAAAGAGTTCACAATCAGTTAAGAGCAACAACAATTAAAATGTGCAAAACAGTTCTGTAGGTGTTGGTATCAGTGTTAGTGAACAATGAGAAAGTATAACCTGTCTCTCCAGAAAGAGTTTCCTGTAAAAGGCTTGACTTAACCAGTATAGCTGTTAACTTGTCTCGTGGGCAGTATTCAGCGTCTGTAAATATGAATCTATGTAAAGCCCCAGTGCTTGGAGTCAGAAATTAAGGGGGGGTAAGAAACCACAGGTCAGAGTTGTGCGTTAGGTACAGGCACACACCCCCCCCCCCCCCCCCCCCCCCCCCCCCCACACACACACACACACACACACACACACACACACACACACACACACACACACACACACACACACACACACACACACACACACACACACACACACACGCACGCACGCGCGCGCGTTCTGTCTGCATCTAGTCTGCGAAACACATTGTCACAGTTGAAATCTTGTTTGTTTTTTTAATTCTCAATGACTATTACCGTATCAAAGCATTTTCTAGTCCGGTCAATGGTTTGGGGGGGGGGCAAGACTAAGGGCTGTAGAAAGTGGGTGAGACATTCCTAATAGCTTACGTCCTCCCACATTTTTTACACAGGCGGGCAGGCTTGAGTGTGAGCAGTGACCCATTAATAATTATGTGGAATGCATTTTGCAGTGTGTCAATGCGTGAACTGCTAACAGTTGGTTTGTATTTGTCTTCAACACTGATCATTTTCTAGACTTCCACTTTAAGAGTGGAGCAACAGCTGCTTTTATAATCTGACATATTGATGATTAGCAGGTCGTCGTGCTTCTGAACTCCTGTTTGTCTTCTGTATATTCTGTATTTAACCTTTTCTGTCATCACTTACTCCTGGCCATGAGATGTTTTCTGAGCTGTCCTTTTCTTCTGGCAGATTACCTAACATGAATTATTTAGTCATTATAAAGTTACTGAAACGTGCTATGTGTTAAGTCCTTTTCTCTCAGTACAGTACATAATCTTCACTTGCTGTGATTGCAGTTTTGACAGTTTGCACATCAACATTCAGGAAGTCCCCCCCCCCCCCAGTGCTGGACTGTCCAACTGTGTCTGTCTCTCTACAGTTTGATCAGCGTCCACGTCCAGGCTTGTCTCGGCTACTCGCTTGTCTGAAGGCACCAAAGTTTTCTTCCGCCCGTGTCTTTACAGCGGTGTTGAGGGGTCCTCACTTCAGCCGGCATGACGTGCATTATTGAACTGAAGGAGATTTCTGTCGAGCAAAAACAGCCAGATTTTATAACTATGCTCAGTAATCATGGCGGCAACTGCTTGATCCTTAGTCTCAACTATCACCATTCTCTAAAAGAAGCATGCTGGTTATGTAATCCACAAGGAATGTAGGCCTGCATGTTTTGAGATGGTCACACAGCAGCTTCACACCTGATGATGAAGCGTTACATTGAAGTAAATGTTTGAAGCAGGTTGTAGCATGTCTTGCTCCGAAATCTTGAGGTTCTTGCTCTAAAAATGAGTCAAGTGATCATGGCATGGTCATGGCTGCTGACACTCACCATTACTGACAGGCTCTGAAATGAACTTTTAACACACTAAAACGCTAAATGATCCTTATCAACACATATACGGTTGTTTTTCTTCACCTTGAAAACGGAGTGTTTTATTCTGAAAGTAAGCTGGGTGTTTTAATGTTGTATCAGTGACTGGCTTCCTGTCCTGCTTGATGCGTTGTGCTCCAGCGTCCGGCAAAAGTAGAAGCCTTGTGTATCTGCTCCGGACTGCCGGAGCTCGTGCTCGTCGGACCCAGTGGAAGCACACACACAGAACGATTACCGACAACACATTTTTTGTAACTGATTATTATTTAATGAAGGAGTACTCATTTGCACCTGGACTATCACTGAAGCTTTTCTTTTTACGAATCCCCAATTTATCCAGAAAGTTCTGAACATGGCTTCTTAGTTTAAAATCTTTTACTGTTGGCAAGATTTTTACTTTTATAAAATCATCCAGTTGTTTTTTTTTAACCACTCTCTTCAATTCCTCTGTTTTAACCGAGCATAGTGCTGTGTTTTGTTTTTTTTTTGTCATCTGACGCTCTGTCTTATTCATAATTCCTTTGTTGCTGCCTGTTGATTTCTCATCTTTTGAAGTCTTGAGATGGGTCCATGGGTACAAATCAGTCGATCCATTAACTGTTAATTGTCAACCTTTTTTTGTTACTCTTACTTTTATTTTATCTTCTACCCATTAGGTTTTTATATTATATCAAAATGTTTCCCCTTCTAAATTAATGTAGTTTTTGCAACAAACTATTTATCTGGGTTCTAAATCTCTGCAGGAGTTTTTTTTTTTTTTTTAATTTTTAAAGGGACTTTTATGAATGCAGAACCCTAAAATACAGAGGCTCTGGTTTCACGGAGTGCATTCTCTCTTTCTCTCGCACGCGCAGGCAGCAACTTTATGAAGAAGAGGTCAGGAATATATTTTGGTGGTCATAAATTTAGTTGGGCGGCCTGCCCAGGTGTCGTCTATGTGTGGGAAACACTGTAGACTAAATATTTTCAAAGTGGTTGTTGGTAGAAAGTTGTCTTTTTTGTAGGTTATGTGGGGTACTTCTATTTTATACAAATATTTTCGGAGGTGACACGCAGTTCAAACAGACCGTTGTATCTCCTTGCCTCAGCTCGAATGAACCAGCTGGTTTTCTCTCTCCTCAGATTTGCGATGAACAACACTGGCTTAATGTGTTACTTCTGCGGGCGTGAGCCACAGCCTGCCAGGGACAAACGAGGGAGAAATCAGTGACTGTGCTGCATGTGCAAAGAATGAGAACTTTGTCCCCTGCTGCACCTCATGGGGATAAACATTATGCAAGACAGGATCATACAACCAGAGAGGCATGTGAACGCACGCTCTCCTCCCCAAACAGACGACTTGTCTGCTTTAGGTCAGTTTGTGTACGAGGAAAGGTTTACAAAGGATTCTCTGGATTTGTGTGCTCCCTCTCTTTATTTGTAATACAGGGATTTATGCAGGACTTTTGTTATAGATGGATACTTTGTTGATCCCGAGGGAAACTCAAGGCATCCAATAGCAGTATAAAGACATGCAGGACACAAGAAATGAAAAGAATAAACCACCGTTGTCCCCCCTCCCTTACATGTATAATAACCCGAAACAAGATCTCGAAGGCCTCCTACATGACTCAGAACGGGACGTACATATCCTCATTTCTATTATTTAGAAACACATTAAGAAAGTTACTATTTTTTGAGAATAACTTGACTAATGCCTACTTACCAAAAAATACAATCCAGGGCACACTTAATTATTAATGAGTGAATTTGATTCACTTGATTCTGTTCACTGTTTTGACATTGGCTGTTAAAGCACTCTTCTGTCAGCACTTTAGGATGTGATTCTTTGGTTCATTTAATTATCCTGATAATTATCGATGTCGACTGATGGGAAATGTAGTTTAGTCATATTTAGTTTCAGTCGTCGAAGGAGAAAGAGTTTCACCTCGTCTGTTGTCTGAGTGTCTGTGAAGCCTGTCTGGAGTGTTAGACACTGAGACCTCCCTCTTTAGGAAAGTTGGCTTGATATGTAAAATATATGCATGTGACACAGTATACTGAGGGCGTTTTGCCTTCCAAGAGTTGTTCCGTAACAGTAGTCACCTGGAAGTTTCCACAAAAGCCAAGGTTCAAGTTTGGCTGTTGGGAATCGTACTTGATTAATTTAATACAAAGCGACTGCATCATCTCACCCTGGTCTGTCTTGTTTCGGGTTCCTCCTTGTGCTAATAACGCATCTTTAAATTCACCTCGGGGTCGAAAGTCAACCAGGTCAAATCATGTCGTCTTTCCTGTTATTCACCGTTTTCTCCTTCGCTTGGTTCGGCGTCACCAGGAAGTGTTTAAGGAAGGAGCTCTGTTATCTGTCAGAATGAACAGACGCACAGTGTGTTGAGATGTAGAGAAAAGATGGGGACTGTAATAGAAATGTTTTACACACATTTCTCACAGTTGTGTTGTTGAATGTTTCAATAGATGTTATAGATGGATCATGGTCAGTGTATGGCACTCTTTTTTTTTATTCTTGGCTATAACATCTCTGTTTCTTTGAGTCGTGAATGTTTACAGCTCTCATTTGGGAACGTCTTACTCAAAGACTCTGTTCCTGCCCTTGTGTTGGCACAGTGTGCACATTAATGCAAAGGCAAGGGACCGTTATCCCCTCTAACTACCATGTGCTGCCACTGCCACAGACGGCACGTTGTGAGAGCTATCGTCGTCAATAAGCGGCATTATTCTTTCTCAGCACAAGATTTTTAGGACTAGACGGATTTTCTCAAGTTTTCTGGGTTTACTAGCAGCTCGCCTGTGTTTGTGTGTGACTTCCCCCTCCGGCAGTGACAGTATGATGTATGGAGCAGCAGCAGCCTGCTATCACAGAGAACAGGTGGCTTTCTCTCCAGAGACAAACACTGGCCTGATTTAATGTGTGGGAGAGAAAAGCAATTTGAACAATTGTCATTTTATTCTTTTGGTGAAAATGGTAGCTGTTGGTGGTTTTAAATGAGGCCTTTTTTATTTCTGAACATACACAAACCTCATCTTGTTTTTATTGAGGGCTCTTTATATTTTACCCAAAAAGCTGAAAAAGATGTTTTATATCCAGCAGGGCGTTTCTACTGTGATTGAATACATAGTTTGTGGTCACTCTGCACAGAGGAGCCACCGTGTTGTCTGCACTTTACCAGACCAAGTGCTGCTTCAAGTCTGTTGACCATCTCACTGTAGGTTCCAGTCAAAATAATCAAGTTAATTTGACTTATGTGAGGGTGTGAATAATCTGTTGATCTGTCCTCCCCATGAAGAAAAAATACCTTTTTTTTAAATGCCCAGATGTTTGTAGTCAACAGACGCCTTAAAGCTGCTGTAACAAGCTGTGAACACATCACCTTTTAAGCTGATGTGGTAAACGTGTTGGCAAGCACTTACCTTGTTTACACGTTGAGCGGTTTCACAGCAACATTGCCGTTCATTTCGACTCGTGCTCGCAGTCTATCTTAAGCTCTGGTGAAAGCTGTGCACTCAAACTGCTCAGTGCTCCAGTGTGTCCATGAAGACAGTCAGCAACCAAAACAATGAGCTCAAAGACATTATGAGAAATGTACACGCAGTCGTATGAGCAAATGTTGATCAACTATTGGTAAGAGGTGCTTTATTTAAGGATGCTGTGCTTTTCCACAGTTTGTGTCAAAGCAGAGGTGTGGATCTTTGTTTTGGTGCAGGCAGTCTTCGATGTGTGAAATCTGAGCTGCTGGTAGGCTGCCAGTATGTTGTCTCATCACATACCGCCTTCTCTCCATTATTGTCAGCTTGTGGGAGATAGATATTGATCCCAGGCTGTTTGTGTGGATGCTGGTATATTTTCTATGAGAATGCATGATTCAGTCACTAACACTCTCACCTCTCAGATATTCAGAAACAGGGAGCTAGGGGAGGAGACGCGTCTACAAAAACAGAAGGAGCTGTCGTCCACGCTGCCACAGTGACGCATCGAGGCCAGTTTTTAACTGGGATTGTGTAGAGGTTGCAGCAGACTGTAGTTCTCCTTTTCTCGTCCAGCACTGAACCCTTAACTCGACTCTGTTTTTCACCTCACTCACCGGACACAGTTCAGGAAAGGGAAGAGGGTGCGGCTCTGAAACACACTTCCATCATCTCATTTTTCCCTTCGTTCCCACTCGGACTATTTCTGGTTTCATTGTTTCTTCTCCCTGCTCGTTCTGAAGAGACTTGTTGACTGACTGTTCGCTCTCATGTATCGTAACCCTTAATTAAAAGACTAACAAAAGGTTCCTTTTTTTTTTTTTTTTTTTTAATTCTGTAGATGGCTGCCATCAGAAAGAAGCTGGTGATAGTTGGGGATGGTGCCTGTGGGAAGACATGTCTGCTCATCGTCTTCAGTAAGGACCAGTTCCCAGAGGTCTACGTCCCCACTGTGTTTGAGAACTACATCGCAGACATTGAAGTCGACAGCAAACAGGTACTTCTATTTATTAGCAGGTTTGGGGACTAAATTACATTTTTCAAACTGGTGGGAATTCCCACTTAAATTCTTCACATGAACTATGGGGCTGATTTTATTTTTAAGCTGAAACATACCGTGTGAGTTTTTCACTGGTTATACTGGTTATAAAACACACTTCTACTGATGCCTCTATATGACGTTCAAAAGCAAACAAGACAAGTAGGAGGAATACTTATTGCTGTGTATTTATAGTAATGCTCGTCACTGTGCAGCCGGGTCAGTGTTTGACAAAGGCTTTTACGTCACGCAGGCTGAAAGTGTCTTTGTTTGCAGTTTCCATGGAAAAGACTCAGCGGGGATAAATCTGACGTCGAAAAGGCAGCAGGACTTTTTCTCATTAGAGAACACGACTTCATGTACACCACAAACTTATAGTGCCGAATGCAGAGCAGGCCACGCCACAGGCAGCACACAGGCTGAGCTGTAAGGGACCATTTATCGTGATTAGAAGCTGGGTGCCCACCCTGTGGTGAGGGGTTTCATATCGAACTCAGTAATATGAAAGAAAATATTAGATTTTAAAGTATTTTCTTGATTTTAAAATGATTCTTGTTTTCAGCTAAACAAATATTCTACAGTTAGAGCTGCGTCCATAGAAACTGTTAAATCGGTAGCTAGCTAGCCATCTTTAGATTAGCTAAGCTAAAAACTCGCTGTGAACAGAAGAATTGCACTGCTGCTGAAATGTGACGAGGTGAACAGGTCTGCATGAAGGTAGAGCTTGTGGATGTGGTTGTCTTCCTTAGACTCAAAGGATTGTTCTAAGGTAACAACATTTTTCCTTCAGTTTCTACTTCAGCAAAAGCTTCCTCTGTCTGATAGATCTTAAATCCCACACGTGGATCCTTAAGTGAGGATTTTGAATGTAAGTCGCTATTAAATGTTGTCAGATCAGACAGGTTTATTTGAGTCATAAAACTGTTTCCATGGTGATTAAAATATGACCCTGTTGGCCCTGGTGGTTCAATCAAGTGTTGATGGGCATGAGTGGCCGTTGTGAGCCAGTCATTGGGTCTTTTCATTGAAATAAAGCAGCAGAGCTCCAGACGACAACAGGAAATGGGTCCGTGCCACCTTCCTGGCCAGTTTAACTCTCCCCCCTCCCCAACCCCACATCCCCCTAAATGCACCATGACTAATGTCACATTTCCTTTTCCCATTTCCTGTGCGGTGTAATACAAAGTCAACTGTGCTGTAGGCCTTGTAAATGTGCTCTAAATGTAGAGAAATATTACTGACAGGGTCATTGTGAAAAAACTCAGCTGCCCCCCCCCCCCATACATCCGATGTATTTAGTTTTGATTTGACACACTGAACAAGACAGCTGAACAGACGAGTTCAGGCCAACTCCTGGGAGACACCTAGTGGTAAAATCAGCAGAACTGGACACCAGTTGTTATTGTCATGTTGTGTTGCTTTCTGTTCCCAGATAGAAAACTGCTTGGCCAAGGTAAGCGGTTTGTCAGCCAATAAGCAGCACCTGGCAGCATGCGAGTGTAGGGAGAGGTCAGAAATGTGCCGATAAATTGCTCATTTACTAAACTGGGGCACATTCTTATCAGCTTCCACTGAGTCTGTTTAAGGCGCAGCTTTCTAGATGTTGTAATGTGTTTGAGGCTACTGTACTGCCGTTTGTTTTCACATGGAGCAGGCCAGGTCACGATGGCATTGCCCCCCAGTTTGATGCAGAGATGCTCGAGGGAGACTGACACCCTCTTAGGAGTTATTTCTCTTGTTGCCGCCATTCTTTGTTCCTGTCCGATGTCCACTTAATACTGTTGTTTTTTTGTTTTTTTGAAATGTTTCTTTGTCTATTTCTCTCCTTCTCTCTCAGGTGGAGTTAGCGTTGTGGGATACAGCAGGTCAAGAAGATTATGACAGACTAAGGCCTCTCTCGTACCCTGACACAGATGTCATCCTCATGTGTTTCTCCATAGACAGCCCCGACAGTTTAGGTAAGGCCCGACTCACATTGCTTTCCTACTTAACTGAAGCTACCGCCAAAAAAATATATAGTTGAGTCCCGGTGAATTTATTTTGGATGATCCTCTTTTTGACCTGTATGTGTGGTGCCAAAAAATGTCTGCATTTCTGCAGGCAGCAAACAGAATATGTTGGATGAGGAGTGTGTTTGAAGGAAAATATTATTTTATCAAGACTTGCTCTTCGATGCTCTCTCCCACACTGTTTTGATCGTGGCGGTGCCACAGATGGCCTTCCTTCTCTTTCACAGCATGGCATGTCCCTCTCCACAGCTCTGTCATGTGTCAGGGGCGGGTCAGTAACCCCACGTCGTCTACACAGTCACGAGGGAACGATGGAGGCCTTTCCCTACTTGTAGGAAGAAAAGTCAGTGATTTACTCAGCAGAGACTTAATTGAATTTGTCTTTCAATTTTGTAGAGAACATTCCTGAGAAGTGGACGCCAGAAGTGAAACACTTTTGCCCCAACGTCCCCATCATTCTCGTGGGTAACAAGAAGGACCTTAGAAATGATGAACACACACGCAGAGAGCTGGCCAAGATGAAGCAGGTTTGTGTTACTCCTTACAAAGTATCCCAAACTCAATCAGTCTCTCTTGATATAAATGTGTATATGGTGCCTATTTCACAATTCATGTTCTTTTGTTCTTTACATTGTTCTTTTTTGGAGTAAAGGCCTGACAAGCAGTGAAGAGTTCTGATTAAATTTTAATGTAGCACCAGTCATCTCTCTTTTCCAATCAGTCTTTTTAGTATCTATATGTCATTTTGACCCACTATTTGTCCCGTTCCCTTTCAGGAGCCGGTTAAGTCTGAGGATGGCAGAGAAATGGCCAACCGCATAAGTGCCTTTGGCTACCTGGAATGCTCGGCCAAGACCAAGGACGGCGTGCGAGAGGTGTTCGAGATGGCCACTAGAGCGGCGCTGCAGGTCCGCAAACGCAAGAAGAGGGGTGGCTGCCTGCTACTGTAAGGGTGGAGTTTGTCGGCCAATTAGCAACCAAGGGAGGACTTCCCATATAAACACAGAGCAAACTTAGTGAATCAATGGCTTCCGAGGACTTTACTTACTTCATCAATGCAGATATGCCACAGGAGAATATGACAGACTGACACACCTGTTTAAGAGCAAATGGGCTTCTTTCTTTCTTTCTTTTCTTTTCTTTTTTTTAAATAAAAAAGCAATTATTCCTTCTGCTACTCACTATTTTTAGTTTATGTTCGGTGTTTCCCTGTACCTGCACACCAGCCTTTATGTGTGAAGGACCTTTCCCCTCCTTCTATATAAATGTATGTTTGTATATATATTTATATATGTGCACATACTTTACAAATATATCATGCTTCCACCTCTTTGTTATGGTTGTTTACAGAAAGGTTTTGTAGCACACGTCTTGCTCTCAGCTCACTCAAGTTGAAACGTTTTTTTCTCTGATAGTTTGGAACATTTTCTTTTCTTTTACACTTGTGTACTACTCAGTCTCCTTCAGTCACGATCCACCTACTATTTGCACCACTATTAAATTTAGTTAAACCTTTAAAAGTTGTAGTTCACCAAGTGCTGAATCAGAAGAGCGTTTTACCCCAAATGTTTTTTCTGACATAAAGAACTACATTTTGACCCAGTTCACTCCACTCCACATGAATCCCCTGAAACCTACATACACTGAGCATTGACAGCTTCTGTTGAGAGGTTTGGGATGCACCTTGCTCCATCTCTCTCTCACGGTGACAGCTTGAACTGGCACTGGAGACAGCGGTCCATTGTTGTGCTTCTCCTGACAGACTTGCCTCTAAATAGACGTCACTTATGCCATCCCTCAAACAAGGCCTCCTATCTGTACTCTGCATGGCTTGTTCAGATCCAGTATGCAGCCGTAATGCATCACTGTACATTGAAACACATCAGATGCTGTGTTCACAGCCATGTTCATTCTCAGGCAAAATAAGCCTCAAGTCCAACTGATATACTGGTGGCTGCTCAGTTGTCATTACAAGGCCGTAAGCTTGAAATCAGGGCTATAACAGTTGGAGAATAGGCCTTTATTTAACACTAAAGATACACTTTATGAAAACCTGCAGTCATCCAAGATAAATTTTGCCAACACCGACCCAGAGGATGTTTTCTTTACCTGAAACATCTGAGGTGTAACACTAAATTTACACCATTGCCTAACATGTTTATATTGACGGGGATCTTGAACAAGAAAATTCCAACAGGAGAGTCAGTTGTCCAAAACCACAATTTGACTTACTCCACTTGTGCTTTCTCATCCATAAGTCACAGAGTCATGGAACAAGTTAATCTTCTCGACAGCCCCCTGATTGAGTCAGCGTGTGATGCACATCATAAAACAGTATTGGAGTGCATTTAATGGTCCCTGATCTTGCCACTCTTGAAAGCTACACATGTGGAGTGTCTTTTATCTAGTTCACTCAGATACATGGAGATCTGAACGCTCCTGGCTTGGGCTAATTCCTGGACAGTGCCTCTTTGTAGTGTTGAAATGTGGTAGAATGAAAATATAAACTGTGGTGGCGTTTTACAAACAGGAGCTGGATGTGTGTTGAATGTCTGAATGAGACATGTTAATAAAAGTATTTTTCAAATGCTACCTGATAGTAAGCTGACAGTGACTTTTCCAACATAACGTAACCCATCTTGCAGACGCTGTTCATTGGTTTGAAAAAATCATTAGAATCATATTCTTGGGCGGGTAAAGTTTTCTCCCAGTCGGAGTTTAACCTAAAGTCATTGTCAATGTGGCTCTGTTGTTTCAGCCTGTAATGTCTCCACACTGCTTTCAATATGGAACTAATTACAGCAAATGACAGCAAAACATAAAGACGGGCATCAATCTAACTCATCTAATGGTCCTAATTATTTCCTAGGTTGGTTTCGATGACATGGAAACGATTTAGACATTTACTACACTTCACTTTCATATTGTACAAAAGCTGAGATTTTTCAAATTCAAGAAGATACCAAATGGTTAAAAAGTTAGTAAAAATTAATTTCATCAAAAATATTTGCATTCAATAATTGTGAGACATGGAGGGAAGCGTGCTGTACAGTGGATTCTCTGAGAGAGCAGTTGATGGAAAAACCTGTAGAGAGGATATGAGATTACCGTTGATTGAGCGGAGTAAAAAAAACTGTGACACAATAAACCTGAGACTTGCACTTTTTATTCTGAAAATCCTTCTCAGTGGAAAGATTTACAGTCTACAAATATTTCACTGACTTTAAATGAGAGGAGATTAGCTGCTGTGCCAATTTCAAGGTGTTTGTGCAAATTCCCTGAAGTCCCTGAAGAAAAAATGTTGGTGCTGAACAATATTCACCTCTATTGGTGATCTTTGGACGAGTTCATGAAGTGGGCATTTTAAAGATAACCCAGATTGTATGAATATATAAGAAGTTTCTTTTTAATATAAATATAAAGAATCAAGTTCCAGTTAGCCCTTTTTCTGAGAATCTGAGTGAGAATTGCAGAAACCTTGTTTTTCTGTGTTTTGTTTCAAGCCTTTAAGACAGAAATATACCCCACATAAAAACAATTAATGGATTCAAAGGTCAGCATGGACGTTCGGGTCCTTCATTCCCCTCACAGGTCATTCCTCCATTCCGGGTCCAGTTGCTGCTGGATGACACTCTCGGCAGTCTCCACTGGCAAGAAAAGATTCACAGAGTAAGAAATACAGAGTTCGACATCAGTTCAAAGAGTTCATTTTGAGGGACGATGATAAAAGGATGTCTGTCCGTTACCCTCAATCTCTAAGTAGAGAGCAGCCATTCGTGCCACTACATCCTCCTCTTCCTCCGCATGGACAAAACCAGTGTAGCCTCCCTCGTCTTGGCAGTCCTGGATGAACCTGCAGATGATTCCAGATGGAGAAAACAACAACAGGGTTTAAAGAGACTGCTTTCTCAAAATTTTAAATGAGATGTGAATATGTTTGCCTGTGGTGTTGTAGCTGAATCACCAAACCTCGGGCCCCAAGTGCCAATCAAGTCCTATTTGAGTCTGAGTCACCACAGAAAAATTTCAGTCAAGTACCCATTACCTGAGTCAAGGCCTACTTTCCAAAGCTAAATCAGAATCGAGTCCAAGCTAAGTGTCCACTACTAGAGTCTGAGTCCTCAAGGTTGAGTCGTTCCAAGATGTGCTTCAGGTTTTTTCACGGTCTTAGGCTAAGCTGTAACTCTCTGTTATCCGTCAGTCTTTGTTTATACGCGGTCATAGAGGGTGCAGAATTGTTAAAACACAGAGCCAACTTATCACTACATTTAAAATTATGTTGAGTAGTTCAAGCTTTCATGTGTTGATGTTGAATGATAAATGAATGTATTTTTTAACTATTTACTTGAAATGATCAGAGAAGTCGTTTACAGCAACAGTAAAAGTCACTGCAGCCAAAATCACGAGACATTTAAGCAGTAGAAGTAAGACCTGTTTTAAACGGTTATTAGTGCAAAGGATAGAGAAAACTCTCCAGAAAGAAAGACATACTTTATCTATTTACAGCGTTTGCACTGTTATGGAGTAAAACCTTGTCTGCTTCTCCTCCAATGACAGCACCGCTCTGATTTATTCTCTGCGATGATTGGCCGTCTCATTGAAAGTCAGACTTCTTCATCATATCTTCACCCTTCTTCCTCCTTCTTCTCCAAATATTTTTTCCTTTCATAGTAAGTTATTTACGTTAAGTATTTCACTGTATGAACCTGCACCGACTGTGTGGGACCTTTAGATGTGTACAAGACACATTTCTTGTGTTAAAATAATATTTGAACTATTGTTTGGAGATTAATATCATTTTATATGGTCTTAACAGTCATCAAGTCACAGTCCTCTCAACCTACAGAATCTGAATGCAGTAAATGTTTGAGTTTGAGTCCAGGACTTGAATACTTCAACGCTGATGGTCACAGAAAGAGACGAGATAGTCAAGCGTCACGTACCGTGCCCAGGTAGGATCTGTGTTAAGCACTCTGGGGTTTCCCACCACAATCAGCAGGGCTTTAGCTCGAGTCACAGCCACGTTGAATCTCTGGAGGAAAAAAGAAGTGAATCATAACAATATTTGTTATTGCTACAACTGAGTGTGCATGTATGTGTTGTGCTGTATACCTTCTCATTCTTGACAAAGCCGAGGTTGAACTTTTGGTCTATTTCTGCATAATCTGGGCTGCTGCGTACTGTAGACACCATGATCACTTTCCTCTCCTGACCTTGGAACTCCTCCACAGAGCCAACCTGACACACAAATAAATATTCACACTTCAGAAAATGCTTCTGCTGTTTGTTTCACATGAATAAATGTTGACTTATTCTGTTACCTTGAGGCCATTCATGTCCTTAAATTTAAAGTCTTTCCCAACTTTTTCCAGGGCCTTTCGGATTTTCTGCACCTGTGTGACAGCAAGAGGAAACAGCTCCAGTATTCATTTACAGATAAATAACAGAATAAACTACATTCTTGTTTTATGTGTTTGACTTTAATACATTCTGACCTGTTTCCTGTAGGGGGCAATGATGCCAATGTCTCTGGGTGCAAGGGTGCCCTGGCTCTTTCCTTGAGTCTCCAGCAGTTGCCTCACATAGCTCATGAGCACCTCCACCTCTGCTACGTTGAAGAAGGAAGGACTGTTGGCTTCACGTGCATCCACACCCGTTACACCATGGAAGATCAACGGGAAGCCCTGTGAGACATTTAAGATTTATATTTAAATAGAAATGTGAAAGGACACTTTTTGGCCGTTGATTTTAAAGAGAACCTGTTAATATTTAACATGTTTTTTAACCACCTGTACAAAGTGGTTGCTGGGATTTGTAGTATCTATACAGTGTTAGTTATAGTTTTCCTTTCATTATTTTCTCCTTTCTAATGATAACGATTTGATTCAGGCACAGACAAGTATTCTTCATCCAGCGTTTGGTAGAACTGATAGGTTGAAATCAATCCCACTTTAAAGCCTTTTTAAAAAATGCTAAAATGCTCAGTTTGAAGTTTTAAAAAGAAAAACACCATGTACCTGAAGAGACGAATCACAATTACTAGAACTTGTCATGCTCCTCCCTATCCCTTCATCCAAGAGATGTCAAACCAGAAACTTAATGTAATATCTAAAACCTCTTAATTACTGTGAAATGTCTTTTACTCTAACTGACAATAAAAGCCCAAAGAATTAATTTACATTGATGTAAATAAGCAGTCGTCACCTGCAGCAGCGTTAACTGTGAAATATTTGGCATTAGCTGTTTTAGGCTGCAAAGGTACACATGTATTAATCGCTCGTTTTGATACTCTGATTTCTAAATGATCAGTTTCACATACATTGTGTTACATTTAATGCTGAAAGGACAATCAATACCATTTTCGGGAGATATGGCCATCTGCAGTAGGAGTTGCGTAACATTTCATCAGCGCTAGCCTGCAGCTCTCCGTCATAGAAGAGCTCATTGGGAACTTTCAGAATGGCAGGATGAGACCTAAAGAAGGATAAACATAGACGTGAAACAAAGACCAAAAAGAGGCTAAATAAATCATTTATTTCTGTCAGGAAATGTCCAAGAAACCATCTCTGCCTCCACACCTGTAGTTGTTCAGCAGTTTGGTGACAAAGCTGTTGTTGAACCCTCCCTCGTCCTTCTGATACACAGAGAAGTCATTCATCAAGCGCTCGAGGAGGGACACTCCTGCAGCAAGCAGAGAAATACAAACCATTATAGCTCAAATATGATTGCTAACAAGACAGTGTGTTGATGTGTTTGTACTTACCCATCCCATATTTCTGTGCAAAAGGGGATCTGAGAATGGGCCCCAGTTGCTTGGGATCTCCAGCAAGAACAACCTGACCAGTCTGCGCATCGAGTAGCCCTTTTTCCAAATGATTACAAAAATGAGCCAACACATAGGATAGGTCCCCATATGGTTAGCAAAAAAATCTACATTTTTTCCCCCTTTACCTGCCAGTGGGACTATGCATTCAGTCTCGATGGCATGTCCTGCCTCGTCCACAAACACGTGAGTGAAATGACCTTCGGGGATGTTTCCTGAGACCATCCTGCACATATCAGAGAGTACAATCAAATATTCCCTCACGAGTTCATCTGTAGCATTCACTGTTAATTGCTTTAGGTAAAGTCTACAAGAAGTCTGTGAATAATGAAGTTCTCAGTGAATACAGCTTTTAGAAGGTCATGCAGGGGACCAAACTGAACTGTTAATCTTTCATTACCTTCCAGCTGTTAACAGGGTGGTAACCATGATCTTATACTCCATCAGCTTCTCTTTGGCAGGAAAAAGGTAACACTCTCCAACCAGGTTAGTGCAATCCTGTGAAAGTAGAATCATGTCCATGCACACAAACTCAGTGAGGTTAGAAAGACACCTAAGAACATACAAATGTTCAACACATAGAGCAATAGCAACGTCGAGGGAAAGCAAGTAACTGGTCCTGACCATAGACTGTATAAAACATGGACGTTGTGTCTGCGACCATTTATTTCAGAATGTCCTGGTGAACACTTCAAATAATTAACCTCTCTTAGTTTTTACCATTAAAGAAATTAGTTAGTTATTCACATGAACCCTATTTTGTAGCAGGCCATAAAGTGTTCAATTCAGCAGTTAAATGGTCATTGAAATATGGAAGGTAACCGTCAAAGAAGGAGATCCTTTTCGCACTTCTGCACTTGCTTGAATTTTCAGCACCGGAGGTTGCTGCTTGGTCCTGACTCCTTTTTGAATGACTGTGATGATTGTTCAAGTCCACTAGGGGGTGTAATAACAATCCTTGTTTTGAAACTGAACCTCATGTGTCAAATGCTCTGGTACTGACCTTTATTTCTTCTGGAACACATTTGGGGTCCCTGCTGCTTGCGTACATGCGGTACACTTTATGCCTGTCCACATGTTCCAGAATCTTCTTGCAGAGCAGATCAGCAGCACTGTTAGAAGGAGCGCAGGCCAGGATGTGGCAGGAGGCCTCCCTCTTCTCTATCTGCTTGATAGCCTCCACCAATGTCACAGTTTTCCCTAAACAGACCAAGAACTGTAAGAATTCAGTGGACTGACTCTCTGGGCGTCTTGAGCAGTCAGTAGGAAAACAGATCAGAGCTAAATAGCACGGACAGTGACGCTCATATAAACACAAAGTTACAGTATATGCTGGTACTTGCTGTACCTGTTCCAGGTGGGCCAAACACCAGGTAAGGGGCCGGTTTGCAGGAGCCAGCTACAATGTGTTGTATAGCTTTGTACTGCTCTGGGTTTCTCTCCAGCTTTTTGTCAAACAGCCTATCAGGAAGAGAAATATGGTTAAAGGACTTCATCACAGCTAGAATAAGCCATTCTGTTTGCATGCACAACAAATTAAATACTTTCATCAGGTGACACAAGAACCTAGTTTTTAGACAAAGCTACAAGTTTCATCGTAAGATTTATCTTTAACATTTGTCTTTCACATTTTAAATCAACCTCCAACAAGTTGGATCAGCCAATCACTTCACTGCATAGTTCTGTAAAAACACTAACAGGTATCTAGGAAAAGAAATTCCATCTCAATCACAATCATATGTGCAGGTAAGTTGTTCTTGTTCATACAGTATCTAGAAGGAGGGATCTTGTGGAAATCAGTGCCAGCCAACACACTTTATACAGAGAACATATAAATACAAAAAACATAAGCATGTCTTACATGAGTCGAGGAAGTTCATGTTCAGAGGAGAGGGCGTATGCAGAGGGGAACAACACCTCTCTCAGGCCGTATGAAGTCGCCAGTTCCGCCGCTCTGTGCTGGACACGCACAGTCAGGCGGTTGATAGTGAACTCAACATGGAACTTCATGTTCTCTACAAAACGAGTCAGCAATCTGCAAAAAAAAAAAAAAGTGGACAATGGGGATCCAAAGATTACACTTAATTAAAGTAGGCACAAACTCATTTTCTTTTCATAAATATAGTATGTTATAATAAAGTTATAATCTCACTCTGAACCAAAGCCGAGTTTAACGCTGTCCAGCTGCACGCTGTGGACGTAGCCGCGGTACTTCACCTTTGGTTCCCCTGCAGGATACACCAGCAGTGCATCCCCTCGCAGCACAGATGGGCGATTCTCCGAAACACCTCGTACCTGCCAGGTGAATATGTAGGAATATTTACAATATGTAAAGATATATTAGTAAGATATGTTATTAAATCATGTAAAAAATAACCAAATAAATACATAAGTAAACAAACATTCCATTCCTTGTTTGATGAGTTATTAATAATTCACATTTCTATTCTTCCTCCTCTCCTGCTACTAGGAAGCAAGCTGGAGCTATTTCTTTAAAGAAAATCTCTAGGACTGAGTAAGTACAGCAATAAGTGATTTTATCAGTGAATTAGTGACAACATATTTACCTCTAGAACCAGGAGTTTCTTGTTGACATGATCTTTGACCATGGTAGCAAGTTCTTTGTCATCATTGGGGATGTTGTATCTCTTGATGTCCACCTCCATCTGTTGCTCTTCAAGAAACAGCAGCATCTGAAACTTCTCACTGTAGTTCTCCCAGCTCAAGGGACTCTCCAACACACTGATTCTAAACACACCAAAGAAGAAATGTACTGATGTTTGGCCTTAAAGACAAATTGCTCCAACTAGCATTTGGTCAAAGGACTGAACTGAACGTACCTTTTATCAGAGTAGACTGTAGTCTGCTTCAGTGACTTGATGAGCTGGTTCATGTATGCTGGGATTCGATACTGTTTAAGCTCCACCACATTTTCTAACTGCATCAAAGACAGCCTAGAGAAAAGAGAACAAATGGTAAAAAAAAAATGTCACACAGAAAGGCAAAACCCAATAACACATCCTGCCTAATCGTAGCAGCATTTGCGGCATCTATCTGCTCTGTCTCAAAGTATAGCCCCAATGATTTTTGTATGAGCGGCACGTCCATAATGTTTGGGAGCTCGTTGTACTTTTGTCTTGCTCTGCTCAGCTCGTTGAGATAGCCTGTCAGCACCTCAACTCTCATGCTGCACAGAACTCCATTCTGTGCAAAAATACTATAGATGAACTTAAAGGGGTACTCTTCATACAAGTTTGTTGTGGAGTTGAGTCTCAGCAAATTTAATACAACTTTTACTATTTATAATAAAAATGTCTATCTGGAGCAAACCCAGGAAAGCAGCAGAAGTGTGAGAGTATGTGCTAGGGTCCAGACTGGTTTTTAAGCCCTGATTATTATAATAGTAGTAAAGGTCAAAAGGAATATTTATAGGCTGCATTGAAAGAGGATTTATTTCTAAAAGATGGAATTGTTGTCATGATCACTGGGTTTGAGTGTGACACTCCTTATAAATTAATCTGCAGTTCCCACCAACTATAAAAAAAAAGAAACATTTTCACTGATATGTGTTGCTGAAAACAATGTGATTGTGACCGAGGCGTGACTTATTTGCATAAAAAGGGACAATGTTTTCCCAAAAGGAATGCATACTAGCTCATTTAAGATATGTCCAAACAGCACTGCAGCACTAAATGCTTGGTGCAGTGCAGTTTGGGGAGAATTTAACCCTTAATGTGTGCTCCGTACATAAGACGGTGTCTTTTCTGTCAAGATTAGAAAGCACAAAAGTCACCCAATTCTTTTTAGAATTAGACCCAGAGGTTTACAGCATTCACATTTCCAAATCTGATGTATGTTCCACTGTATGTAAAGAGAACCATGATACCCTTCAGGTCGCTGTCCATCCACAACTGTATAGTCGACTTGAGGAGTCCATGCAGGGAGTGAGCGAGGTTTGTAGGGGGCTACAGGTGCCAGCTCCACTCCTAAGGCTGTTATGTAGTGTGCCTCAATGTAGCGCACAATGTGGAACGCAGAAGAGGAGGGCTGCAGGTCTGGTTTGAATTCAAAGGCGAGTGTAGCTGCATAGTAACCAACCAAACTGCAGTGGAAACTAACTTGGATTTCATAACTCTGACCTGAGAAGAGAACAGAATAGATTCTATAATTCTTGTTTTTTTGTATTCATAGTTTACTGTCTATAATTTTTGTCTCAGGGGAAATACAATGTAAAATCACAAATATCAGACAATACTTTTTCTTTTGTGTTACCTGGTTTAAGACACAGAGGATTGGCTTTGGTCACGTGTCTGTGATCGCTCAGAGTGAAGTACCTGAGCCAGTGCAGTGGGGTGTAGTAGGTGAAATAC
This sequence comes from Symphodus melops, assembly GCF_947650265.1. Classification (NCBI taxonomy): domain Eukaryota; kingdom Metazoa; phylum Chordata; class Actinopteri; order Labriformes; family Labridae; genus Symphodus; species Symphodus melops. The sequence goes on from NC_136703.1 coordinate 14,965,248, forward strand.
ACCATTTCTGTTCCAGTGTTTTCCACATACAGATTAAACTGTTTAGAAAACAAACAAAAATAGTATCCATGCAGCCATGAATTTGTACCAAGATAGCAGCAGACAATTGCTATATCTAAACTCTTTGTATGATCGTAAAGTTGCAGGTTCAGTGACATAAATACCTCGCATGTTTCGTCCACTTGCAAGCTAATGGTCCCGTTGTCAAATGGACGATCAGACTTGATGCAGACCCCCCGTTTGTCAGAGATAAACTGCACTCTGTGGGGACAAAAAGAACATTTTATGATCAAAGTATCAAAGTGCAGTGTGACCACCATTTTAATCTGAGGGCCATGTTCTTTCTTCTAAAAGTTTGATTTCCTTGGCCATAGAGAATGCAAAGAAAACAGAGGTAAATAAGAAAAAGGGAGGAACCTTTTTTTTGGTTAATTTTGACAAATGGATTGATTTAGCTTATTGTCTCGAAGCAGTTATACAAACTGGTTTAGTAACAATCATGAACAAGCCGTGACTAAGATCAACACACCCACAAAATGGCTTAATGGCATGGCATGCAATGAAGTGTACCTCTATGGTGTTGTTTTTTTTACCTGTTTGTTTTCAGGCTGCTCATCAGAAGACTGGCCAGTTTCCTGCGGCCTCGAACTCCTGTCTCTGCTTCATCTCCAGAGACGGCAATTTGTACATTCTGTGGACTGGCTACTTCACACTGGACGGGCTCTGGTCTTGGACCACTGTGTGTATGCCATTGGTCCACGTAAAATTTTTTGACCTGTGCACAGGATGACTTCCAGTTAAGTTTCTCATAAGATCATTAATTAATCAAATATCAAAGTGTGAAATGCCCTCAATGATTGATTTATTGTGAGAGCAGATATGTCAGCATCTTCAGCTGCTTCACTAGATATATGATTAACAAGTTCAACATAGTCTGAATTCAGTTTTTTTTTTCTTCAGGATGATACAGTTGGATGTAGGTCCAACGGAGCGTGATGCTGATGGTGATGCACAGAGTTTATAGCTCTTAATAATTCAGTAAAAAAAAAAAAAGACAAATATGAAGACACACAAAAATACATAATACATATATACCATGTATGTAAATACACATGAATTATATGGACATTAATTTAAATTACAAATGTAAAAATGTAATTTGAGTCAAAACTAGTGCTTGGAGATATGAATCAAAAATCATGTAAACATGTTTTAGCTGAAAGGGAAACAAAAAACAAAGTCCGTTCTAAGTCAAAAAACAAAGTCCGTTCTAAGTCAAATCTACATGGGCAAAAATCCAGAAGTCAATACGTAAAAAATGACCCATCAAAAATGACCTGTTTGTGATATAAACTATAATAATAAATAAACATTATTAATTATTTTTAATTATTTATAATAATTTTATTAAGTTATTATGTTTTTATACCTTTATCAAATTTCATTTGATCACTCAACTGACATATGTTTGGTTAGTGTGTGTATAGGATGACCTTTGTACAGGAGTATGCACCTCTTTATTACACTAAACTGGAGTACTGACATCATATTTACAAATACATCAATACAATTTAAGATAGTCTAATTCAGCTGGGCAATATACAGTATATGCTTAGTAAGTCAACGAATGATTAGATCTAAACTTAAAAGAAAAGATGACCTTAGAGAAGTAAAAACAATATTTAGTTGAAAAGCACAAAAGACATTTTAAATATAATATTAAAAAATAAGTGTGATTGTCATAATTGTGTTTCAAAAGATAAATGCTTAACATTGAGGCTCAACTGGCCTTTCTTTTAACTGTCAAATATGTCACTTATAGCTTTAGCAGCACACATGTATAAGAAGTTATTGTGTTACTTGAATATATTTATTTATAACTAAATAAATAACAATACATGTTTGCCTAGTGACAGATGCTCAGTGACATCCGTGTTTACATGTGATCCCAGATGCAAAAGGTTCCTTGACTACACCTTATTACGTATTAAAGGTTAAATAGATGTAGATCTGCACAGTTTTATATTGAAGTTGAGGTTTCTTACAAATAGATGTGCATACCGTAGAGTTAAAGCGGATCTGGTCTTTCCGTCTTGTAATTTTGTAAGACACTTTCAGGGCATGGAGGACTGAACCAAAGTTTGGATCTTTTCTCCCTGGAGTCCTAAAATAAACACAAAAACATGTCATTTTGAAAAACATAAAACACTTCCACTATGTTCTTCCATCATGTAGAAAACTCACCTGCATCTGAACTCATCGTTGTAAATGTCTCTCAGTTCAATTCGGTCTGTGATCGATGCTCGATTAGATTCTTTCAAAAACTCAAAAAAGTCGAGTCCAATCTGGCAGAGTAAAGATACATTGTGCCTTTTCTTCACCATGGTGCAGGACTGGTTTGTCCGCAAAAACAGACACAAGAAAACTTCTTGGTTATTCGCCCTATCGCAAATATATAGCCCAGTTCATCAGCAGACGAGGTTGCGTTTCTAAGGAAATCCAATTGAGGTAGTTCGCTCTATACTCCTCGGCAGTCCGCGTGGACGGTGTCTCTGTGTATTTAACCCTGTAGAACCCAATTTAGAAAAAATATTGTTATCACCCTCTAAATATTGCAGAAGTCAATTTTCAGGAAAGCTATATGTGATGTTAAAATAAAACAAAATCGATATGTCGCTATCACGTCTCGGCCGGGTGTTTAAAGCCAGCGCACGATCCCGTCCACACGGTCAAGAGAAACGAAACCTAACGAAATTGAGGCATTGAAACCAAGGAGTAAAACGAAACAGCAAACGAGCCAGACAAAAACAAAGCTATTAAAAGATTTGATAAGAATGAGTCAGCCGGATACTTTTTTTCATGTGACCCACGTCCTCTGTTATGTGACAACGCCACATTATTGCTGCCTGTCGTTGAAAGTGCACATAGAGGGTTTAAGTGAATATGAAAAGAAGGAAACACTAGTTGTCTTCGTTTCACTGCTAGGTACAAAAAAGTTACAAAGTATCAAATAAATCAGTAGCCTAATGATGCACTGTCTCATGAGCTTTACGCAAAGTGGGAGGTGGTTTAGTGCAAAAAACATTAAGGTATCTTTTTTTTTTTATTGATTAGATGCATTTTTTTTAAATAATATGATTGTGATCCACTCCTTCTTCAATGACGACTTTCGCATCAATTTACTGAATTCGCTGTCTTGACAATAACGAATTTAACAATAATCTGCAGGACTCAAATGAATGGACATCTTTTCCAAATGCCTTGATTTACTTTGCTGTTGACATAACTAGGCTACTTTCCTTGTTTCTGGTCCGTAACCTTAGTCACAGAAGTTTAGCATTTATTTTGTCATGTTTAGCTCCAGAAACAATGACAATCTAAAACATCTAACCAGTCCATATTTTCTATGTTGCAATGTCATCTGCTGATACTGTTGTATGTATCCGTTAGTCCTCTTCTGTATAATAATTGTCAGATATTATGTTTCTGTAATCCAAGCAAGTCATTAGACTATTAAACTGAAGAGCCCACAGAATACAGAATTTATTTTTCGTGTGCTCTGTTACCTTCTTGTCAGCTACTTCATCCTGTAACCTTGACTCGTTTAGGCTGTTATAACAAGTACAGGTTTGTTCAGCCTACAGAGTAGGAGGAGAGACAGATATCATTTTCTGAACCGGATCCCTTTTTTGTTTACAGACACTTTGGACATGTACACACGTACTGTCATGGAAGGCTTCTCATCGCCAACATTGCCTATAAACCACCTTCTTGAATGGACAGGCTCAGGCCTGTAACAGCCCAGATACTGTATGTAGTTTAGTCTTCACACACAGTAATCCCTGTTCTTCAAAATGATTTACTGTCCAGATCTGTTATCTGGTCACAGAGACTGATGCATGGAGAGTATTTGGTTGAACCATTATTTTGGGAGAAAAAGGAATTGAGTTGAGAATATGTAGATGAAGATGGCATGTGAAGAGTGTGAGAATCACGCTCTCCTCTGAGAATCATTGTCTGGTCCTTTCTGTTTTAAACTCCTCTCAGATAAGGGCCGAAGTTGTTCACTTTCAAGGTCCTGTCTGTGGTGTTATGCCTTGTTATCATTTTGGTTCCTTTTTTCTCCCAGTCTTTGAAAATGGAACAGCTGGCTGACAGGAATATAGGAGTACAGTTTTACTCCCTCAAAAAGATAAATGCATCCTGGAAAAAAAATGAAATTAGTGTTATTTCTCCTTTGTAGATGAATTCCTAGTGTACAAAACTTTGCATCAATATGATGTATTTGGAGAGACCCATCCTCAGACCTGGGCCAGAAGTAGCCTAAACCGGTGTAAGTACCAGATGTGCTTGGTCGATCAGATCGGCTTGGGGTCCTGCGCCTGCTTGTGATGTCAAACAAAAATGATTTGAGAGTTCATACAGTTTTTGAGTTTCAGTTTTTTTTCGGGTCTTTGAGCTATACTGCTCTACAACTATACTATAATTAATTCGGCACCTAAACGGCATTAAAAACTAAATAAAAGGTACAAGACTGTTTACATGATTTTTGTCAGAAGTCAAGGAACAAGGATCCATCCTACAATCCTTTGCAAATTAAATCATTTTTTTCTTCAAAGTAATTTTTGTTGCTAAAATGTGTGTACTGTTCATGCAAGTGTTGTACTATCTTAAAGTTTGTGTCGTGAAAAATATAAACTACATTCACAGCGGTATGACAAGGTTATTTAGTGCATTTCGTGTTTGCTAACTAATTAGCAAGCCTGCTAGCAAGACTTATTTATTTGTGTCAAGGTTCCCAAACATATGGCACAGAGAGGTGGGAAATATTACCATGGTAACAGCAAGCTCAACCAATCAGAAACATTCTGTGATCGTGGGAAGTGTAACATTTGTGTGACGTCTAGCAGGCGCAGGGCCCTGAGCCTATCTGGTCAGCTGAGCACATCTGGTTTACACTGAGACTCCATTATCAACACAACATTTTGTTGCTCTAAGTCTGAGCTGTCATGGAGGCAGAGTCAGATTCTTCAAAGTTTGCAGAGTGTTCCTCAAAGTCAGGCCCAGAAGACAGCAACATCTGTGTCGTTACTGCTTTATTCATCTTTACAGAATCCAAAAGGAGTGAGTCCCTCAGCTGAGAGAGCTGATTCAAACGTCAAAAGCATTGATATTTAAACCTTTTGATTAAGTCGTGGAGGAAAACTTCTCAAAATGCCTTTTTTGCTTTATCTCAATGGTTGGCATGATTGTTATTGGTGGTCAAAGACGTTATTTTATTAGACCGTCCTAGAGGCAGTTTTTTCTCATGGTGACTGTCCCTGCCCATTTTCAACTCAATCCATTCCATCATTGGATTCACATGTTTTTGTTCATCATGGTCTTATTAGTTTCTCTTTTTTTCTCCATCGGGGTCTTTGTTACGTTCAGCCTCGCTGTCATCTTGTACACTTGCTGCTCATGCTTACAGAGTGCTGTACAGGCCGAGCTGCTGATATCTTGGCCTGTGACTTGTCAGACTGATCACTGAGGGCTCTCAGCTCATTACATGCACACAGGTGCAAATTACATTTCTTTACCACAGTGGATTATGTTAACAGTTTATGATGTGCTGTACACACTGTCTTCACTCATGTGAAGTTTCATTTAGACATAGAGTTTACTTAGCAACATGTGATATCTTGTGACCAAACAATTCAAGTAATGATGATGACAATATGGATATGCACATCTACAGGGCATGTCTACAGGGAAAGACACCATAATAACCACTAGAAGTTTAAATTACATAAAGAGCTGAAACTTAAAGAGCTGCAGTCAGATGCTTTTCAGAGGATATTAAAAGAGTTGGTGCTGACACATCTGGCAGAAGGTGTTCTTCCTGATGTGTTTGTAGATGATAATTAGTATTTTAAAGTATTATAATGACTTTTTAATAGTTTGGCTGCTCATTGTTTGTGTGAAGTTCTTGTTAATTCTGTTAATTATGCCTGTCTGCCTTTTTTGTAGAAGAATATAGAAAGTTAGACATTAAGGCAATAATGAAATGATCTGATGTTAGTTCACCAGCTTGTTCATTCAGTTAGGAATTGCTCCATGTGGACTACAGAGGATTAACTTCAGCAGCAACAGTGGCACTCCTGTTTGAGGTTGTTTGAAACATTTACTGACTCTACTACAGTTCTAAGGTCATTTTATATCACTGCACTAGAATTGACTAGGAAACATCCTCTCTCATTTTCTGGTCTAGTTTCGAGGCAAGCCATAAATAGAGAAAATATGTTTCTGTTTGTCAGAAGGTAAACTGAAACATAGCTCCACTGTGTAAAAGAGTCTCAAGAGAGAGATTTGATTCTTCCTGTAAAAAAATAAATAAATAAAAAAAATTCAAGGGAGGTGCTTGAAAGCTCTGGAACCAGGCTATGGTTGTGGTGTAAAACTGAAGCTTTCAGACAAAAAAGGTTACATTCATGTTAAAAAAAATAAATAAAAAAAAGGTAGGTCCTTTAAACATGCATGTCTGCCTAGATTATGTCCTTTGAAAAATACAAAAAAAATGTCTTGCGCACAAGTAGTTTATGATAATTATTTAAGTGTACATGAGCCAAAGGTGAGCGTGGAAGGTGTGATGACTCTGTCAGGGTGCTCTGTTGCTGATCACTCTTCACTGTGGGGTGAAAATCAAAGATGGACAAAAACACAGATCATTCCTTCATCTTTAAGATAACTTCTGGTCATAAAACAGAGAAACAATAACAAGTGTGTGTGTGTGTGTGTCTCTGTGTATATTACTGGAGGCTTGGCGAGTTTTCATCAGTCAGTGTATCTTCTTCTTCAACAGACAGTGGAATGCCACGGTACCCCCCTTCTTTGTAGCAGTAATGAATGAATCTAAAGACGGGTTTTAAGCATAAAAGGGATCATGATTTGGTTATGCACAAACCATTCTCTTTCGCTGAAACAGAATTAGACTAATGAGGATGTGGAGCCTTACCTGTTCCATGTTGCGTCAGTTTTCAAAACTCTTGGGTCTCCGATTACAATCAATAAGGCTTGTGCTCGAGTCATGGCCACATTGAATCTCTGAGGAGGAGTTTTCAGTTAGTGTGCATGTATTAATGATTGTTTGTACTCTATATAAGCATATTAATCTTTTCCTCATTTCGACAGAAGTGCTGACAGCCTAGTACTGTTGTGGGAATTTGCACAAATATTATATATTTCATTTGAGTTTATGTAACGGTTCTCACCTTCTCGCTATCAACAAATCCTAAAGAGAATTTCTGCTTTGGATCAGTCAGTTTAGGACTGCTGCGCACTGCAGACACAAGAATCACTCTGAACTCTTTACCCTGAAACTTCTCCACTGTACCAACCTATTTAAAACAGCAAAGCACATTTTTTTTAAATCTCTTGAATGTCTGCCCTATTTTTTCTCAATAAGATTTGACTGTAAGGATCTTGTCTCCATACCGATATGTTTTCTAAGTTTTCCTTGCAAAGTTCCAGGTCAGTCTGCAGTGCGTTCTGGATTTTCTCCACCTGTCAGCACACAAAAACATGTCATTTACCAACTTACCTGTCCTTTTAGATTACAAGTATATCTATTTGCAGAGACTCTTTGAGGCCTCTCAAAGAGAATCTTACAACAGAATGAATGAATACCGCTCATACATGAGAGCAAAGTGTCTCTCCAATCCATGTTTCCCTTCCTCCATACGCTGGTCTAACTTAAAAATGAGGTGATATCATGCAGATAAGCCTTTTTAAAGACGTTCAAATGTGTTAAATATACCACATAAATGTTTAATGATATAGAAAGATTAGTGACCTTGTTTGCCATTTAATTCATCCTGTTTTCACAGATTTATTTGGGCACAAATGGAAGCATATCTTCCAGTAGTAGTAGTAGCAGCAGTAACACACAGTTCTATAATCTATCCATTATGTTCTGTTCTTACATACGCACCTGTTTTCTGTATGGGGCAATGATTCCAATTTCATTGGGTCCAATGTTGGTGACACCCTTTTTGTGAAGATGTTCAATAAGGGCTTTTAAGTATTCTTTCAGCACCTCCACTTCTGCCATGTTGTAAATAGAGGGACTGTTGGCCTCACGTTCATCAGTTCCTGCCACTCCATGGAAGATCAGAGGGAAATCCTAAGACACAGAAAAAAGAAATTAGGGCCAGATATATTGTGTGTCTGTGTTTGTGTGCGTGCGTGCGTGTTGTGTGTGGAAGCTGCAGTACTTTTTTTGGAAGGAGTTCCCATTTACAGTATAAACTGCATATCTCTTTTGAGGCAAAGGTCTGAAGTTCTCCTTTATAAAACAGCTCATTAGGAATTTTCAGAATCGCAGGATGGGATCTGAGAGAGTATGACCATGAAAAAATGTACGTTTAGAAATAGCATGGGCTGTTTGACCAAGATATACAAGAGCGTTTTATAATCAGATTGTGAGAAGGTACAGCAACACATCTAGTCATCACCTGTAGTTCCTCAGTAATTTGGTGACAAAGCGTTTGTTGAATCCGTATGTCTCGTGTTGTTTGTAAAGGTCGATGTCATTCATCAGACGCTCCAATAGGGACAAACCTGCACAGAGTAAATGTTGAAAACCTTGCTTTTGTATACATTCCATTTTTACATTCAATTTTTAAATGTTATTTTGAACAGCCTATCCTAACAGCAGGTGATGCAACAAAATCAGCTTTATTTTATATGTTTATTATTGGAGTGTCCTAACCACCTGTGAATGATAGCTACATTTTTAGTACAAAATGTAGAAACTGTTGCTGTATTTTTAGACATGCGTATAGCTCACCCAAGCCATATTTGCTAGCCATTGAGGATGTGATGACAGCACCTAACTGTTTAGGGTCTCCAGCCAGCACTACCTGGCATGTTTTTAGTTTCAGTAAACCTGTGGAGAAACACAGCAACATTTAGTACACACCATTTGTATGAATAAAAACAGGTTCTGTTAACCTCCTAGTTTTGCCACCTGCTAAAGGAATTATGCACTCTGGTTCTTTAGCTTGGCCTGCCTCATCCACAAAGATATAGGAGTAATGACCTGGAGGGATCCCTCCTGTCACCAACCTGGAGAGAAAGAGAGAGAGAGATAAAGAACTAATATGAATACTAAAATTCAGCATCTGTACTTGTAACAACAGCTATCCTTGAAATGTAAGTTCAACATTTCCAGCATGGGAGACAGTTTGGAGCTCAATATTACAAAGTTATATGCCAACCGAAAAGTGAATTATTTTATAGCTACAGTACCTTCCCGCAGTATTCAGGGTGGTTACCATTATCTTATGCTGCATCAGCTCTGTTTTACTGGGAATTATTACTTGGTTTCTATGGGGAATCAGGTTGCAGGAAAACTATAAATAAAAATCACAAAGCACAGATGTATACAAGGATATTAACACACATTATACATTCTTCACTCAATAGTACATAATAGAGAGATCAACACCAGTAAAGCCTGAAAGCAGGTAAGCGATATCTTTGTTTATCTTCATGAAAAACCTTTGTTTAAAATTGTAACATATATTGATATATAGTGACATTAGCAAAAACAAAAACCCCACCTTTCTTTTTTCCGAGAGAATTTTATCAGCACATCTGAGAGCGAAGAGTCGATACACTTTGCACCTTTCTGGGGTTACTTCCACTATTTTCTCACAGAGATGATCAGTTGCACTGTTGGAAGGGGCGCACACCAGGATGTTGCACGAGGCTTTGGTTTTCACAATCTCCATGATAGCTTTCACCAGTGTCACTGTTTTGCCTGAGCAAGAAATGTCAGAGTAGTTGATAAATTGATCAATTCAGTGAATTCTACTGCATACAAGGGCCTTACCTGTACCAGGTGGACCGAATACGAGGTAAGGAGCTGGTTTTGCAGTATTTGCTACAATGTGTTGAACTGCTGCATACTGCTCGGGGTTGTTGCCCTTCTCTTCCAGCCTATTTACAGAAGGACAGGGATACAATGGTTTGATACTAAAGCAGAGTCAGTGTAAATGAACATTCGGATATTCTAACATGTATTAACTAAACTTAAAGTAACAGGTGCTACCACAAAAAAACTACGCATTCATTAAGTGAAGCAATACTAGAGTATTACCTGTGTAGAAGTGAATGATGGGAAGAGAGTTGGCCGGTAGGGAACAGCACCTCCCTCAGTTTGTACCGGTACACAAGTGCTGCTGCTCTATGCTCGATTTGCAGGGTTATACGGTTGATGATGAACTTTATGCTGACTTTCATGCCATCCTTGAAATGTTCCATGCTGTGGTGAAAGTCACGTGTTTTAATCTTGGCAAGCAAAACAACACACATTTAGGCATTGAAATAAAAATGTAAATTAAAAATAAAGTTGATAATTATTAACCAATTGAGCAAAGCCAATAACAGAAACATCTGTATAAATATATCATCATTAAGCCATTTGGTAGGATTAAGAGTTTTAGTACAGATCTATTGCTATCATTCTGTTAACTAATTTTGTTTAATGTTGAAATATAAAAGTCTTGACTCTTATTTTTGTGACGGTTCAGACCAATATAAATGAAAAGGATTGAATTTTGCAGTAATTCAAAGATAGGGTTGCATTGAGATTTCAATTTAAAAAAAAAGACTGTCAATGGTCACATTACATTTTGCAAGTTTGCTTGAATTAATCATTTATTTGCATCTCGTACCATGCTTTGAATTTTATGAAGACCTGGTCTGCACCTATGTGATGGACCCAACCTTTGTAAGAACTCTCGTAAAAAACTCCTGTCTGGCGTAAAATGGTGACCCGCACTTTGCATGCACGCAGCTTGAAGGCTGAGTTCTTGGACACTCCATGGATCTGACAACACAAAAGGTTTTTCACTGTTTAAACTTATCAATTTCATTCTGACTTGTACAGGTGTCATTCTCAGCCCAGGCTACAGTATTTACAGTTTGTTTAATTAATTACCTGTAAAACAAAAAGGTCTGTGTTGTTTCTGAACATTGGCACCGACTCCTGGAAAAATACGTCAGCTTCAGACTGCTGCTTTTTCTCCTCAAGATGCAGAAGCAAGTGGAACCTACGTGCATAGTTCTCCCAATTCAGACTTGTCTGCAGGGCGCTTCAGAGACCCAAATGGCATGAAAATATCAATTTCTATTAGCTAGTTAGCTGTGATTGATTAAACATCTCCTATAGTGAAGCAATGGATGAGCACTTCTGCTGTGAGCCTTCAAGAGACCTGGTTTATTATTTTTCCAATAAGCTTTTTTAAAAATGGGTGATTATTTTAGAGTAGATTTATGAAATATAATCTGTTACAGTGTGATGAATGAAACTCAATATTCCACCTAACACTTCACTTTTGATGCTTAACTTTTATGGTTTGTAAGGACATTTGAAGTCCATCTTTGAAAAATACGTACCTCTCTGATTTTTTTAAGTCTTTTATACTTTCGGGCATCGCGTAAGTCTTCAAATACAGCACAGTTTGAAGATGTATGGAAACTTTACTGGAAAGGAAAATCAGCAGTGGAATAGGATGAGTGACACTAGTTTCTAAGTATGAAAAGTGGGGAAGGATCTAAAGTTGATGTAAATGATACAATGTCCTTCATGAACTCCTTTACAACCTTTCATTGTAAAGTCTGTGGATTTAACTTTAGTAAGAAAAAAGACAAAAAACGTATATGTATATATATATATATATATATATGAAGAAGTAAAGCTAACATTTAGCATTCATACATATGACTTAGGAGGAACATAAAGTACCTTGCAGGCATCCACTTTTTAAACTTGTGGTCGCACAATGATTTCTCGGCCGCTGTTGGTGCGGGCTCAACACTATATGATGTCATACGTTGGACTTCCAAAAGGCGCATAATCTCAAATTTTTCTGAAGATGGCTGATGTGTTTCAAACTTAAAAACCAGCAAGTATTCGTAGAATCCTGCATAGTTGGAGTTGAAATGGATCTTAATTGTATATGACTCTCCTGGAGACAGAATGGGAGGAAAAATGTGTTACAATAACATTTATATATCTAATGTAAATGAATAACAGTTATGTTACAACACAAAGCATTAAAAGGAGGGGAGGATACTTCAAGGTGTCATTCATTAATAATTATTTGATTCTTATTGAAACAGCTCACTTCCTATAATAAAATGATGAAACCTAGTATGAATTGGACAATGTAGGGAAATTACTAATTTGTCACTGTATTCACTAAAAGGCTCATGAAAACTGTTACATCTGCTATGCAACTGGGAAATATTCTACCTCATACCTGGTCCAAGAGTGTGTTGCTGGATGGTCCTGATAATGTTTCCATGACAGTCTCTGACAGTGAAAATGTTCCTTACGAAGGAAAAAGTCCTAAAACTTAAATCAACAGCTTTGGTCCCAGAATTCTTCACAGTCATTGGTACCATTTTCTGTTTGGTAGGAATAATGTAGTATATAAATTGCTTTATCAACACGGCCATGAAAGAAAAATATGTACACACAAAAAAAGCCACAAAAGATAAGACACATGTAGTTATAGGAATCTAATAAATCTACACTTGATGCTTTCAAAAAATGTTGTTTGTAATACTTTTATCAGTGACAGAAACTTATAGGTGCCATATTGGGCATTAACAAGCAAAACTCAGAATTCATCTTTATCTTACCTTTTTTTTATATAAAGTGAAGAAGATCCTCTCATCCTCTGATGCAGGCTCTGAGGTTATGGTGACATGATATCTACTGGAATTTAGTTGAGCCCTGTTTTTTGTGGTAAAAATGATTAAAGCACAGCTGTTAGAAGGGATGTCATTCAAAGTGGACTTCTGGTCCAAAGCTTTGAGAACATTTTAGAGCGTGCGCTGCCTCTACACTATCCCTCCTGTGCAATACAACAACATGCTTAAATAACACAGCAGGCAGGTAAAACAGACTTTGCCAAAGTGGTGGAGAAAGCAAACACTCCACGCCATCTACTGTATCGCCTCAGCTTGAAGCGCATCCAAGGATGGTTGGTTGGTTTTTTTTAGGTCCAAGAGCTTTGAAGGATGTGTTACAGTTTGGGTTTGAAGCAGTAAAATTAGTTACATAAAAAATACACTTACATTTAGAAAGTCATACATGGTAAAGTTAATTATTGGTAATCACAACTTTCAATCTAAGTGAATAAATATCTCTTTAGACTTTTTGTTTTACTTGTTTTGCTGAAATAGTTTGGCAATATTAAGACGAGCTTCAATCCGTTGCCTGGCCTGTTGAGCGACCTCTGCTTCAACATTTTGTGGCACTCCTGGGAAACCAGTTTGTCCTGGTCTTTTAGCCTGGACAGACCATGGTGCAGTTAATATCCAGGACTGTCGCTGCTGCTGCTGCTGCTGCTGCTGGTGGGGAAGAGAGCTCATTTTGTCCTGATGTTCCTATGAAAAAGAACCACCATTTCATTCCACTATAGGTTACTGAGTTATCTTTTGTATTGTAATAAATGCGATAAAATAACTTCCATCAAAACTCCTTAAACTAAAGAGCTGAAAAAGAAAGGCCTCGTTAATCCATTACTGCTTGATGCAGGCGACCTGTTATTCCAAAACTAACATTATGAGAGTAATACAACCCTGCCGAGCTAATATTAAAAAGCCAAAGCCTACATTCAGTTTGAGTTATAATATAACAATATAATATAACAATTGACTGTATATGAATTCTATTGAAATCCATCTCATATAAGACAAGTAGCTACTAACAGTAATGACATATTTCTGCAGGTTGGCATTAAAGTTAAAAACCAAAGCAACCTTTGGTGGAGTGGCAGCCAACAGTTGGTCTGAAAATGACATTTTGGGTTTGCTACCGAACTGCCTGAACAACATAATGTAGCTATATTTATCAAGTGCAGAGCAACAAATTGCTTTTCAAACATTTTAACCTGAAAACATCAGTCAAAAAGCTACTATACACAGAGACTTACTTTTAAGACGGGCGAGAGGTTGCAAGCAGCTTGAAAAAAACAGCAGTACAAAGTGAAGTGAAGTTTTCGTTTAAAGACAAACAGCTCCCCAGCCTGACTTGTAACCATGAGTGATGCAGCTTGTTAAATTCCAAGAGATGTTTTGAAATTTGTTTTAATGGAATGCAGCCAACCACTGCCTCTGCTGCTGTTCTGCCACCCAGAAACTCTCCTCTCAGACTCACTGTGACTGACTTGTTACATGCAAACCAAGTTTAGATTCAGCCTGAATGTTTTGATGTAAGTGTACTAAAAAATACAGACTAATAACATATTCAAAATGAATGTAATATTGTAAGTGAAAATGCAATGATTAAAGTGCCAGTTCAACTAAAAGTCTCATCAATAATGTTGCATACTGCAGGCGGGGTTGGTGATTTTGTCAAGATACACGTTTTTATGATTTTAGTTGAAATTGTGTTTCGGTCCGAAGAGATCTGTAATCTGGAGCAGACTAGACCAATGTCGACACTCGGTACGAGTTTTATGAACCAATCATGTCACCTGACTGTACTGTACTCTATGCATGTGTTGCTAACTTGGCGAGTTTCTTGCTATATCTTTTGACTTGTCATATCCTCTTGGAGACCTGTTTTGTCAAAAGCTACAAGCGACAAATCTAGCGACTTTTTATTTTGACAAGTGATGGCCTATTTCAAAGACCAAAACAAAAACACAAACCCAGAATAGACAGATGAGAGTTCAGTTGTAGTTCTAAACATATTTAAGGTTTTTTACTCATTTATTGCTTCTCCCAAAAAGTTTTTTCTCTCCGACAGCGTCCATTAGCTACTCTTGCACACTTATTGCCAATTATATGAAAATTAGGCAATACTTTCATTTAGCGACTTTTAGGACAGCCAATAGCAACTTTTCTTACAAAGGAGTTGGAAGCACGAGCCCAGGCTCAAAGCATGTAAGTAACTTTTGAGGGAGCACAGTGGGGAGGAGGTGAAGATAGAGGATGGAGGGAATGCTACTTTTGAAATCCTGTTAGTTTTCAAAAATCACCAACCCTGTTAACTTCCCAGGTGGAGTTATATGTTATCGCTAGGAGTTCCAGAGACAATAGTTTAAACCAGAGTAGGGATAAAAACATATTGACTAGATGAGAAGGAGAGATAGTGGATATCAGCACTGCTGTGATTCAGTTGAGGACGATTTCAATCCACTGCTGATATCCAATACAAAAAAGTGAGACATTACACAACAGTTATACAGTGGAAGATACAGGTAGACTAATAGTACAAATCCACAACAGTTCAACATCAACAATTCAATGAGAAACAATTTAACTGAAACTAGACTGTTGCCAAGCAACTCAAACGTTATATTCTACTGCACTCTTCCAACTAAGTAGGTGTCCATGGTTACCACAGAGCAAACTTTACCTGTTTTTTTTTTTTAAGTAAATAAATTTAATCATGAAACCAGGGAAATTAGAGTGTTGAGAGTTGTATAAAGAAAAAAAAAAAACAATCAGTCTTCAGTACTGTTGATTAGAATTACTCCTGGCTTAGGAAGAGTGATAAAAAAAAAATAAATTGTGAAAAATCCCAGTGATCCCCACCTCAGGATTGTTTGGTTAAGCATTCAGCTTTCCCTCAAGAACCAATAACAAGGTTGCTGGCACTAACTTTTCAGTATGATTACTGGGAGTGTTGTTGCACAAGGGTGTATATATATATATATATATATATATATATATATATATATATATATATATATACACACACACACACACACACACACACACAGTATGTAAGAGGGAGCAAAGAAATGAGAAGGAAAGTTTTTCTGCCTTGTTCTTGCTTTGGCCTCAGGGGGGCGACAAAGACTCATTTTTGATCATTCTGTATAAGCAGAGCCTACAGTTGACAAATATGTACTGTATATATAGGCCCAGGCTTAGTAAGTATATATAGGCATAGGCTTAGGAAGATCATTATGGTGACTTGATATTTTTCAATTTGTATTTGACATTACACCAAAACCTTGTATATGTAAATGTACTTGGCAATAAAACCGATTCTGAATCTGATTTAATTTAAGTCTTTAAGATTTAATTCAATTCTATTAATGTCTTTATATCCCTCTAACAGAAGTGTCTCTTTAAGCACATACTGCACATCTTCAAGGCTTCATGAGCTTAATGACTGTTAATAATAGTAACCATTCTTTAAGTGTCTTGAAACATTTACACTGCATGGCCTCTTGTAAAAGTGTCCACAAATATATCAATGTTGCTCATAAATCACCAATCACTAAGTAGGGTTGTATCTAAAGGTTAATATGATTATTGTCATGATGATTATGGTGATATTTTTTAAATTAAGCTGTATTTGCAATTGCTACATTTTTCATTGGTGTTATTTTACAAGTCTTTAGTTAAGTTATTTGTTTATAGTATTGTTTTTATTGCTAGTTTTTTAGTGCTTTTTTTATGCGCTGCAGGTTTGCACTGGGGGTTGGGGGGGATTGCAATTTCATCTGTGCTGTATGTTTAACATGGAGCATATTTGACAAATAAACAACCTTGAACCTTGAACCTTGAACAAAGTTGCAGTTTTTAATACGATTCAAGTATATGCAAACACATAACATCTTTTTAGAAAACCAACACTAAACTAAATGAGGTACAATTTAACATTTTAGGTAATAGGTTTGATAAGGCTTCATGTTTGTCTTGATTTGAAGGATTAAGGAAGTATTTGGAGAGTATGAAGTGTACACGGATGACAAAATGTTTTGGATGCAGCCTGATGAAGAATAGAGGTTTGGCTTAGTTTGAAGCCAAATCTTCAGAACAAGCAGAGGTGTTCGTTTATGTTCATCATTGTTTGTGTGTGTGTTTCTGTCAGCCTTGAATCTGTCTGCTTGTCCGTGTTTGTATTTAAAGCCAGAGTGCAGAATGACTCAGCCGTCCACATTATCTTACTCCACAATTACAAGTCATGCGGTTGTGCCGGCAGTGACTAAGGGATCATCCACCGTCCTGGCGGCTATGACCCCAAATGAGCAAGATCACACCCAGATGGAAGATTGTGTGTGTGTGTGTGTGTGTGTGTCTGTGTGTCTGTGTGTGTGTGTGTGTGTGTGTAAATGTGTCTTTAATTGAGACACTCGTTCCCCTGATTTCAGTGTGTGTGTTTAGCTGTTTATCAGAAAATTTGTCATTCCATTGTGTGTTTATGTGCGTTTCCGTCAGTGACCCAGTGAGACAGCATGGCCGAGAATTGACTTAAATGGCCACAGCTGCATTTCCATGGCAACAGGGTGTTTTAATGAAAGGACATTATGGGCTGGAAAGCAGGCTAATGACTGCTCTGGCCGTCGGAATGCCTTGATCTTATCACAATGGCGAGAGGGGATGCTCCCACTTTCTGATGGTCTAATAGCCCCTGCTCTAATAGACAGACAGCCTTGGCCACTAAGGTCACCCGGAAACACAGGACAGACCCCCCACCCCCTCTTTTCACACGCATACACATTGACACAAGCACAAACTATAATGCCCTGGTTTTTTTTAAGTTATGTACTAGAACATTCATAAAACAGCTTGGACGATAGGGATGCAGTATACCTTTTATCCAAGCTGTTTTATGAATCAAACATTTTTGAACAACAAGGAGTAGAAGAGACACAGAAAGAGTAGAGGAGCTATAAGAGCTCTTTAAACTGGTTTAGCACCCTCACACAGCCTTGTACTTGCAAGCCCCTCCATTATACCTCACAGTATATACACAGACAAATCCTACAAGTCAGTTTGATGCCACAGCACAGTTCATCTCGGTTTGTTTAAAATTTGTGATGTATCTTAATTTTTTAGTGCACACATTCAGAGCTGAAATTTTCCTCTGCATAGACTTCTAGTGTCAGTGTAGGAGTATTTTGTGTGTGAACCTTCCTTTTTATCTCGTTTTATCTCAGTCAAAGAGTTAGTGGAGTTGTGCTCTGAGGCTATCTGTCCCTCTCAGACACCCAATCTGTCTTTGTCACTGTTCCTTCAGCCTGCACATGCACACACACACACACACACACACACACACACACACACACACACACACACACACACACACACACACACACACACACACACACACACACACACACACACACACACACAAACAAACGCACACAAACGCACATGCTTGATGCTTGCCAGATCAAGAAATAACTCTGGTGATTGACTCAAGTGAGTAGTTTTTTAAGGGGACTTTGTTGTATCAAGTTAAAAATTGTTTCCGTGTTGCATTTTTCAAAGTCCTTCTCTGATGTCTTGACAGGCAGACAGACAGTGCTCCCTGTTAGTGAGACCTGTGCCTGTACTGAAGTGTCCCCTTGAGTCTGAAGAAGTGGACTTATCTTCTATCATCCCTCCCAGCATCTCTCTCTTCCCTGGATCTAGACAGGACTGAGCGCCACACTCATCTTGCCGTCCTCATGTCAAAGAGGCCTCTCTCTTCAGGGCTCAGCTCCACACTTAGACCCCCTCATCCACACATCCTCCTTACATTATGCTCAAGGTAATGATCATATGTGTTGGGACCATACGTTGGGACTGGACAGTAAGTGGCAATGTTGATGATGGTTAGAGGGATATAAATCTAAAATTGGGTTTACATTTTTCATACTAATGCCGTACAGCAGGTTGGAAAGATTCAAGGAAATTACGAAGTTTAAAGGTCCCATATTGTGCCCTTTTTGGGGTCCATATATCTAATTTATGTGACAGCTAAAGTACGTTCACAATCACTAATGTTCGAAAAAAATGTGTCATGTACTGCTGCTCCATGCAGTTTCTCTCCTCTGCCTACATTTCAGAATCCCCCACGATCAGGGTCCCCACGTGTGCCAAGGCTGATCTGATTCGTTGGTTGTTCCGCTCTGTTGTAATTGATCAGTTGCTCAACACAGACGTCACATGGGCGTGTAGCACGAGCTTGGTCTTGCTACAACGAGCCAATGGGCTTGGATCAGTGATATCACACTGGCAAGACGTCACACTGGCAAGTTACATTCAAGGGGGCGAGGGACCGAGCGTTACATGCAGCTACAGCTAACAGTAGGTAGGAGAAGACACGTTTCCACCCTCTTTGAATTTTTGCACATAGATGCCTTAACATGCACAAGACACCTGGAAAACACACTAAAGAGCATATAAAACCAGAAAAAGTCAAATATGGGACCTTTGAAAGGATATGGTGTTTGACACCTCAGCCAAACGATGACACATTTATATTCTGTCTTTAAAGTCTTTAAAGATGAGGACTTGTTTGTGTGTGTAACTGCAAAATTAATGTTTTGGGCCAGTTTGAGGCTTTGTTAAGCGTCACCATAATTGTGTGCAATGCTTATCAGTTGAATATTTGCTCCTAATCTACCTGTTCAGGTCAATGGGGTTAAGGTTATTAAACATTTTAAACTAAATATAAGCAAATCATATTTTTGTGAGAATGGCTGAAATAGAGCAACATACCAAATCACATGGACTTTTTAGTCTATCTTTTGTTTTCACGTTTCTTTTCTCTCTCTTGGCATTGGGCCTCACTCCAAGTATATGATACTCAAGTCAAATGGCCTTTTAAATGTTTTTACAGTGTTGGACAGATTCGTCCCAAATGGAAAAAAAACAAACAAAAAAACCCAGAGGAGCTTTTTTCAGCTCTTGTCCCTCCATACTTACATAAGAGACTCAGAGGGATGTTTGATACCAGCGTATTATGTCCCTTACCATGAGGTGATTTGTCAGGTAGCTTAGTTGGTAGAGACTTGG
This sequence comes from Symphodus melops, assembly GCF_947650265.1. NCBI lineage: Eukaryota > Metazoa > Chordata > Actinopteri > Labriformes > Labridae > Symphodus > Symphodus melops. The sequence continues at coordinate 14,985,054 of NC_136703.1, forward strand.
GTTGAAATTAAACCCGCACCTGCTTTCAGAGAGGGTTGTGTGCAGTTCCTGTTTGAACATTTGTGTCTTTCATGGGGGGGACTGGCCAATTGGTCGTGATGTGTGTGAGTAGTATCACTTAATAATACATTGCTAACCTGACTTTCTCTTTATGGATTGATAAAGTATAGCAAATTAAAATGAGAAATTGTGTTTCCAGTCTTTGTGGTTCTATAGAAACAGTGGACAGTGATGTCTCCCTTAATCTAATCTAACTATGGTTAAGACAGTTTCTTAGTGAATTTTCCAAGGTAGGACTTTGAGAGCAAGAGGGGCTTTTAGTAAGAGTATTTTGATGCACATATTCAGAACATTTGGCCAAGAAACACAAATAATGTCAGTAGTAAAGAGGTGCAAACCTAAATAATAAAAGCTTGAGCATTCCTGTGCAGCCTTCAAAGTGCGTCAGAACCTGTTTGGTAATGTTACTGACTGTTTCTGTTCGGGGTCAAATAGGCAAGATGCAGTTTTCACGTATTTATGTTTGTTACGAGACTTTGAGGGAAGGCTATTTCAGTTCTATTTTTCATCCTTTATGTTTCTTCAGGAACATCTGCATGTATAACTGAATCTAGTTTAATCTGGCGTTGTGTGTTGTTGTGAAGGAGACACATGTTTATTGATTCATCCAGGAGTAGGAGGCTCTCATCCACAACATTTGTTCTCTCGCCTTCACTTGCCTTTAAACTATAGAGTAAGGAAGTGCATCCCATCAGCATTCACATGCAGGATGTCCATATTGTCATATTCTCTGTACACAAACCTTCTTCACTTTCCTTTTACAGCGTGCAACTTTGTGAGATTTCAGGTTTCTGTCGCTGGTGTTGTTGTTGTATGGGGCTTGGCTCACTTAGCAGTAAACAACTGTTGGTGTGCGCTTTAGTGTTTGATAAACACATTAGCCCACTGTTTACTCTCCCCTAAACTCTCCCGGTTCAAGTACTTGATAGAAATGGAACTCAAAGCCAATGATGGAGATGTGAGCAAAGTTACTTGGAACACAAATGTGCTGCCGATGTTTGTGAACACACACTGTATGTGTGCATGCATAAACTGACTTGAACTGATTGTGACAAGTTTTTGATTTATTAATGAGGAACAAGGATACAAACAATTTCACAGCAATCTTTTTCAAAATCCTTCTTATTCTATAACGTCATACCAATCTTTATGTTTTCTTGTTTATAGCTACAGCACCTTATTATGAAGAGTCCTTTTCATTTGATAGTTTAAGTTAATTTCATATGCTAAAGTTGGCAAACCAGTATATTGATATAGGTTATTTTCTGAACAAGTAGTTTCATAAGATCATGCAATATGAGTGATTTATGCTTCCCCATCCTATGTATACGTCTGTACCTGGTGTAAATGGGTGATTGCATGCACAGTCCACATGGCTGTATATCTGTGCATGTGTTAGATACTGTATATGCCTGGACAGTGAAAAAAAGACCTGCTGCCAGCCCCCGCACTCTCTGCACGAGAGAAACACTCTTCCAGCTAACTTGCGGACCATAATTGCTGTTGGAAACTAACGTTTTAAATCGGGGGCAGATACCAATTTTAAAAATGTTGCTGATGGCGAATTCAGAAGTTTCATTTCGTTGTTATATTTTTGCGAGAAGCCCCTCCTTTTACAGTGTCACTTTAACCTGTCTTAAAGACATGGTGAGAGACTCTCACTCTGCAGATATTTTCTTTTGACCATGAAAAGAAACCACACTTTCCCCATCTGTTATATAATTAGGTTCCCCAAATTTAAAGCAATGTGATGTAACGTATGTGTTTCTTTTGGAAGTGTTACGGTCTTAGATATGACAAAATACATTTTCAATATAAATGTATTTTTTTCAATTCTTATGTGAACAAATGTTTATTTCATGTCTTTATGATCTGTTTCATTCAATCCAGGTTTGTTCATTAAAAAGTGTCACATCACAAATAAGGTACTTTGAAGAACAAGGATTTACTAATTTACCAGAAGGAGCTAATTCAAGCTTACTTCAGATTTTAAAAGAAAAGTTCAAAACATTAGAACATAGTAAAAGTCAAATTAAATGAAACACAGTCTCATTATACAAGGTCCAAGCTCTAGATTTGGGTTGTTTCGATTTATAATAAAGCAAGATCAAGACAATATAAAAGCTTTAGTACTCTAAATGTAATAATCTTCTAATAGGAAAGAAAAGAGAGACAGACCACTTTGCCTCTGTTGTTTTTGTTACACCAACTTATATGACACTGTTCCTGTGACAGCTTTGTGTAAATGTTTTGCGTGCCGTATTCCTCCAATTAACGCTGAGAGCTGGCTTTGTTTACTTCTGTTTACCGAGCGACTGAGGTTACTATACTGTGTCCTTTCTCTCCATCACCCCCTTACTGCTGGAGGAACGTGAAGCACACTTGAAGGGTGGTGTTGATACATGTTAGGCTCCAAGCATCTTAAGACTGTGGAAAAAAAACACCCAAAAACATAATGTTAATCCAATCTTTCTACCACTAGGCCATTATGATGAAAAAATCCAATCTTTTCCCAGAAACTGAGCTGGATTATGAAAATTGGAAGAAGCTGCGCCTCAAAACAGAAACAGAAAGTCTCCTGGATTGAACCAAGTGTTTGTTTGTATAGTGTGAGTTTGGGAGTCGCTGTATGCGTCAGTTTGTGTGTACATTTAGTTGTTTGTGTTTTCAAAGGTGAGGAGTTGAGGAGTCTAGAAGTGTGATGTTGTCTCCAGTGATGGGGTAAACACGTCTGCTCCACTGTAAGCAACAATAAACACACAGTTGTGAAAATGTTTGAGTACAGGTAGAAGATGCTGCAGCTTGATGCTATTTTAGTTCTGTGTTTTTCCTTGATTGCAGAGGTTTGAGGAGAGGAGTGGAGTGTTTGGTGCAGTATGTGCAGAGCGAAGGTCAAATGGATGAGCTGAGTTTTAGTTTGACTGTGTAGTACTGGGATGGCTCAGCACTATCTATCAATGTCACTCAGGTAGCCATGGTATCACACTGTTTGTGTCAGCATCAGTGTGTGTCAGCTGGTATCACTCACTGGTATCTATGTATGTGAGGCCTATACAATTTGACCCTGACCCAGTATCTCTCCTGTTTCCCACACCTCTGTCTCTCGTTGTCTGTGTGTATGTTCTCAGCCCAAACCCCCAGGTTCCTTGGTATGTAAGTGGAATTTGGACTATTTTGCCAGGTCACAGTTGTTTGTACCTCACGAGGTGTGTCTGTGTATTCCCACACAGGGAGGCAGATAAACACACTCACACTGTCACATGCATATACAAACCTCGTCACATGGCAGCCCACACCTTGTACAGAACAGGATTCTCTGTGGCGAACTGTCTCAAATGGTTCAGTCAGGTTCTGAAGTGTCACTCTTAATTGGCTGTCTGTAAGCAGCTAAACCTGCATTCAGCCATGTAAACTTCTGCTGTGTGAAATACTGGAGCTTTGTAAACGTCTTTTTACATTCATGCAGGGTTCTCTGCATTATATGAGCCAGACCTGCAGGAATTGAATATTTTTATGTGATTCTTACAGTCATAAACCAACATTCAGGTAATGAGTAATAAAGATACATTAGGATTGACAAATTGGTACCATGTTGGGTAAGACAGGGCTTTTACACAATTCAACCAGTTGAGGTTTTGACCAATTCTTTGAGTTAGTGGGAAAAAAGAACTGTAGTCATTATATGATGTTACAAGTGATAGTAATGTGAACAAAGTTTAACAGGCAAAAGAAGAAAGTGACAGTGGAATATAAGAGGTTGACAGCGGGATAATTTTGGACAGCAGTAAAAAGAAGTTAAGAGATAATGTGCAAGACGTGAAACAAACACCAAATTGCAGTGACTTTATACATTTAGCTTGCTTTTTTTTTTACTTTTCAGGAGATTGTATTTATTCCTCACTTCATGAGATACCGTGATGTGCTGCTATGAAACACTGCATGGAGCACTTACCATCATCTTGATCTTGTTATCATGTGCCCCGTATTTTGTCTCACATAACTTCACGAGGAAAGGCCTTTGCAGCTGACTCCATTTTTTTCAGATGCACTTTTTGGATTCTTTATCTGAAAAAAGAAAGAAAAAAGTTACGCACACACACCTTGCATCTTGAGCCTGATGTGTTTATTTTTTCTGAGACAAAATGTTTCATATTCATCACACAGAATGATCAAGCAGTAAAGTTAATCTTGTGGTTCTCCAAAAAAAATGTTCTTAACCTTTACTGACAGTGCTTAGCACTAACTAGAGGTATTTGCGTTTGCTACATTTCCTATTAGTGAGGTCGCAGCAGTGCTTTTTTCTAAAACAGCTTTTCAATAGCTGAACTTTTAATTTCACAGAGAGTAAAGTACAAGGAATTTATCTCACTACATCTTAAATGAGTTTGTCAAACATTGATTATAGTGTATGACAGCGCAAAGGGGATGCTTAGTGAATGTTCGAGAGCTGGAGAGGAATTGATTGGGGGATGACGGGTGAACATTTTTGGCTGTAGGTCTCAGGAGATAAGTGTTTTGTGTCGTAATTCCCATTTTCATCCAATGCAGACCTTGCATTTCATAGCCATACTTTCTCTTCCTCTTGACATCCCCTCAGGTCCTGGCAGGTCAAGTAAATATTAGTCTGAGCTCCCTAATAAATCTGCACCCCCTGCTGCTCCAGATCCCAACCTGTTCTTCCCAAAGTTGCCCCACCTAATACCTAATGGCTCGCATCCACATCCTTCAGATAGACACAGAGCATAAGGGTGAAAGATGAATGGTGGAGTTGACACTGTAGGCAGCTACGCCTTTGGCCAGATTTTAATCCAGCAGAGCAGGTGTTCTTCTGAATAAATTCAGCTCTTTGCTGGTCAGCAGAGAGGATTTTAGCTACATGAGGCTGTTAATGTTCAGGAGGTGTCAACAGGCGATGGATTAGTGGTGGTAGCTCATAGGACTGAAAGTTCTCTGCTGATACAACTACACTTAAAGACTCCTGACCTCCCCAGTCACCCTTTCTGACCAGAGAGGACAAAAAAGGCCCAGGTCTTATCGGCCCTGAGGGGTAACTCCTCCCACTACACACAAACACACACACTAGTATGTTTTAATTCACCTTCTGGCAACAAGCAGTGAGTGACAGATTATAAAGGCTTTCTAACACACTTTGGGTTGTGCCAGAGAGGTAATAGGTGAGCTCAGAGGAAGCTGTGTGTGTGTGTGTGTGTGTGTGTGTGTGTGTGTGTGTGTGTGTGTGTGTGTGTGTGTGTGTGTGTGTGTGTGTGTGTGTGTGTGTGTGTGTGTGTGTGTGTGTGTGTGTGTGTGTGTGTGTGTGTGTGTGTGTGTGTGTGTGTGTGGCATGTGAATATGTGTGCCAAACAGATCGCATTGCTGACACCCAGACCACCCCTCATCAATGTTGTTGGTGCGGTCCCACTAGTTTTCCACAGACACAGAACTGTACCAGGAGCAGGAATCAATAGGAATGTGCCTTGTCAGATGAGAAATGATTAATTGTAGATTACATGATTCTTTTTGCTCAGATTAAGGTCTGCTTATAAACATGCCTACTTACTCTCTAATAGGGCTTTAACACTTGCAGAAAACTCCTAAAAAACTGGAGATTTCCAAGAGGAGCTGTGTGTGTGAACACAAACAGCCATTTTTGGTCAGATTTGACCCAGAGTTTGTCCTGCCAGACCCCTAGTATCATTTTTTTTTGTATCAAGTCTGATTGGGCAGATGTAAGGAGAACACAGCAGGATATTCTCGGGAGAATTCACCTGCCAATAGGAGAGGAAGTGATGTTTACAAGGTGCGAGGTGCATAGATTATATATAAACGGCCGCTACGATCTCCATGCACATAATTAAATGGCTGCATTTTCTGTTCATCAGTATGATGTTCTCCGCTCTTTAGTTGACGTTATGATTCTGCCGAACCGAAAGTAGCATTGATGTAAAGGCCAAAATTGTAATTTTAGCATCGTATTGCGGACTCTGTTGCTCCTTCAGCTACTTCTGCATCTATTTTGTTACATGACTGACCTCAGTAGACCCATTCCCCCACACACACCCCCAACCCCAGCCAGGTCAGGAGAATAGCAAGAACAGTCCCTCTGACATAATCTAGATCTTTTCAGGAGTATATATGTGAAAACAGCTCTATTTATGGATGAATCAAAAAAGCACACGGTTACTCGATTACTGAATTTATCATTAGTTGCAGCCCTAAAACTTAGTTAACACATGTACATTCTGAGTGTGCTGCCCGGTCCTGTCATATTAGACGTTCATCCTCTATTCTAAGGGTTGTTGTCATTTGGCAACCAGAGCTGAGACTGACATGAATTACAGCCCGAGTTAAAGGTTTATAAATCTACTTAACTGTCAGTACCTAGAGAGAGAGGTGGGGGGGAATATAGATCAAGTGTTAAAAAAAAAAGAGTGGCGCAGTGAAGAACAACTGTGATGATGTGTAATAAATGATTGCGGACATGTGCACTGCAGCTATGTGTGCGTCAGTGTACCAATTTGTACAGAGCTGGTGACGTTAACGACCATTACTTTACAACAAGACATACAGAACATAAAGATGCTTTATCCTTAAAGCATTCTTTCTTTCACAATGTGAACTGAGTGTGCTTACAGTTTAATCTTTCTGAGTTCTCAGTTCTATTAATTAAGTCATGTTGCAGATCTATATCGGATTGTACCTTCAAAGCTTATTCATCAGAAGACATGGCAACAAGGGAAGACTTTTCGGAGCGAACAAGATGTCCACACAGGTTTTTCACAGCATACAGATTATCTAGATATTTTCATTAGATGGTTGACCATTTAAGTGGAATGAATGTTATTGATTTATACCTTATAAAAAAGTGAAATTATTGCAGATTAAATATGATCTCTCTTCTGAATACGAAGCTCCCACATTGGCTTTTGTTTTCAACCTGTAAAATCTGAATGTCTGTTTGTTTATCTGACTACTTTTTCAGAAATGCCCTCAATCAATTTTCAGATTTCAGTGATTTAAAGTTAGTTCAGTTCTTTTATAACCATTAAAGCTTTCAGGCAAATCGATTAAAATGATCTAATTTGTGATGAATTGGAATTTGATCAGATTCAGCTTGATACCATTTTTGAAAGCTCATAAAGTAAAAATGTTCCTACCAGTGGCAAAAAGACCAATGGTTTGCCTGTGATACTCGACGGGGACGCTCTTAGCCTGGCATCCAGGACAGAGAGAGACTCTGCCGCAGGAAGCTGGCACTTGAATAGTCTCCATGAATGGCTAGATAATATTACCCCAGGGTGCAATAAAGTTTATCTTATCTGACAATATGGCTCCCCTGTGGTTATTCAAAGACCGCTTTGAGGATATTGAGAGCTCTTTTGGGGGCAGATGAGGCTAGGGAATCTTGAGTCACCTAATCTTTGCCCAATTAAACACTTTGATTGTGAAGCACATGAAAGAGGCTGTATTGTATCTCAGCTGAGATGTGGAGGAGTTATTGGCCTGCTTCCTCCAAAAGGTATTTCTTGTGTAATGGCTGTGTGCTATTAGACCTATACTACTGTATGAAGCCAGTTTGACATGCTGTGGGTATCTTTGGGTTATCTGGCTTCACTAACCCTGACTTAAGTGATTGTGCTTAACAGTCACATACAACTGGTTATCAACTTGAGAAGTAAACTCAGAGTTTGCAAGAGCATGTTTACATAAAAGGGGCAGAGTTAGCTTTATATAATCACAGTCTGTCAGCAGATCGTCATATTAAACTAGCTCTGGAAAAAAAACTATTAATTACATGAAGAAGTTTAAGACAAATAGGCTCCCAAAGACTAAAGTTACACAGCTGAGTCAACAAATGCAGGGAGGAAAACTGGCAGAAAAAAAGAAAAATCTGCAAGTATTAATGTGTAAAGACAGCTTCTTATATTTTCTTCTCATCTTAAGTTTGCCTTAGAACTGATAATAACTCTGTTTTTTTTCCCTCGACTGAATGTATGTGACTGAATGACTGAACTGCTTTGACTCTGTCATGTAGCAGGAATAAAAGTTTTGGAAGTTATTTTTCAGCTGCAGTCTGACGATAACAAACAGAGTATCCTGTTCTTCCTGGAGCATTGTTTGTATGTTTCTTTTGGTTAAGGGTCTGTGTCCATTTACAGCGCTTGTTTGCGGTGAAAGCACCCAAATCCTCAGTTTCAGAACCCTTTCTCAGTCGTTGTACACTATTATATTTATGCTTTCCTCAGTAGTGAGTGAATGGGTAGGTTGATTTGAATAGCTCTGTGTGCTTAATATTTTTCTTTATGTATGGAAATATCACAGAGAAAACTTCTAAACCACAATGTAAATTAATCCTGCCCTGGTATGAGCAGCAGATCTACTCCTAGAAATTGTACCCTTGAAAAAATGAGTCAGATTTGTTTCTCTTTCTCTGTTGTTGAGCATAGCAACAGATAGTTCAGTATTTTTTATAGCGCTCAGGATGCTGAGTGCTGAAAACACTGAACTACATTGGGTTTTATATTGAAAATGGGCACTGCCAGAGAAAAAAGCATCATGAATGGACACATGGCCTTTTTGTATGTTTTTGCATTGGCGTAGTTTAAACATTTAGGCCCATTGAAATTCTTTCTCGCTGTTAAAATGCATTTGCCATTGTCAGCTGTTGTTTTGCTAAGTACAAAAATAACAAAGTGATATTTGGTTTTAAAAAAAGTGCATATTTATGCTTTTGCTGAAGGGATACCTTCTTGAAGATTTTATTTCACATCATTGGAAATCTCTGGCTTTTAATATAACAGACTCGAACTGGACTGAGAGTCTGGGGAGTAAAGGGGGCCAAGGCAGAGAAGATTGCTGGAAAGTATTCCCTTTGATAAGCCGGCCAAGAAGCCTTTGATTAAATGTGGTCCCAGCAGAAGCCTACACTAGGTCCTCTGTGGCACGACCATGTCCAATCACCAGCTATCAACAGCCCTGGGTAATTACAGCCATCTAGTCATTAGCCTGGGACCCACCTGGAATTCCGCATAGCAAGGGGTGGGATGAGGCCAGCAGGGGTTGGGGTTTAGTTTGGGCCTTTAATCAAACACTTCCCTCCCCTAGACTGATATAACTCACCCCACCCCAACTCACATATAAGCAGCCTTTGTTTCCACCATAGATTGTATTATTACTGCCCCACTGTCTCTGAGCTCAGACTGATGGAAGCAGCATTGGTGTATGTGTGTGTGTGTGTGTGTGTGTGTGTGTGTGTGTGTGTGTGTGTGTGTGTGTGATGGGAATAATACTGCAGCTTATGACAACAGTGCAAAGGAAAGTTACTCACAATCCTGCTCGGTCATACTGATTAGTTCTGCTCTGTCGGCACTATCTGGTCTATTTTTGACTTTCAGCTTAAAGTTTTGTCTGTCTGAACAAAAAACAAAGACCACGGTGTCGTACTAATGCACCATATATTTCATATGAACATCTGTTTAGACAAGGCAACATACAAAATGTTATACAAGCAAGCTGGAGAGCAGAGAAATTAAAACCTGTCTGATGCTGAGGTTATGTATGCCTGAATGACCATCTAGGCATTTTTTCCTTTTAATCTTCTTTTTAGGCAGCAGTTTGTTGTCTTACACACTGAAAACTGGAGTACACTGTTGATGGTATGAATTGGAGTGCTCTTCTCTCTCCTCATGTCAGCCAATGTAGTGCAGTTGAGAATCAAAAACATTTTAAATTTAAATAAATCACTTACAACAACTTTTTTTTTTTTTTTTTTAACTTTTTACATTGCATTCAAAGTTCCAATAATGCATCCGTCCATTTTTTCATCTGGTGTCCATCTCCTTGTCCTGTCTTTCTCCTTTTGCTGGAATCTTTTAAGGCCATACAGAGCCAAAGCTTGTGCTTACATGTCCACTTCTCAAAGTGCACTTGTGAAGCTATAGTCCAACCAAGCATTTATTTTTTTTGTAGATTAAAATGTATTCCCCCCGTGCCCCCCTCCCACCCCCCCCCCCCCACCCCCCCCCCACCCAAAAAAAAAAAAGATAGAAAAAAGTGTATATATGTCGTTGTTGTTATAATACTGGATACTTCTGAAGGCTTAGTTTATGTAAAAATGTCTTTATAGCATCATGAAAGCAGCTGTTGACCCAGTACCATATGCTTGAAAAAGGCCATTTGGACTGAATCTTTTTAAAAAGCCCAATCCAACCCCAAAGTGTTCATTGTTCAATGTCTGATCCCAGCAGCTCAGTCAGAGGGTCAATCACAAAAAGGGGCTAATAGTAATTATTCATATTGATGGGTACTGAATGGGAGTGCTTTCATAGAGACAGGTAGAAAAGCCATGCAATCGCAAACCAAGGTGAGGGCAGGGGAGGGCAAAGACACAGAGCACTTTTGGACAGACTTTTTCCCAGAGTGCCGAGTTCCACAGGACATCCTGTAAAGGGGAAAGGGGGGAAGAGAAGGGTCATGTCCTCAGGTCAGGTCCAACCATTCGGCTCGCTTTGGTGCTTTACATGTGTGTATGTCCACAGCTTCCTCACAGTCCTTACACTCCACAGCACAACACCATTTAAACTTGCACTCGCACTTGGTGATTTGCTTGACTCTGGTGGTGTCGTAGCCCCGCCCACAGCACATGACCTCACAGCCATCTGTCCCCCGCGATGTCCTATTGCATACCCGCCCAGCCGTGCCCAGGGAACCTGCACAAAAGTAGACAAGATAGAATAAATTATCAGCTCATCCAAAGGTTACTCTTTGCAAATGTGTCTACTGAAACAAGACCTGCTTTTCATTTCTACTGAAAAAAAGCTGAATAGTCTTTACCGGAAATTATGTTAATGATTCAGTCATTTTATTGTACGAACGTTGATGATTGATAAGCAGTTAAGTTTACCTAGATAATTGCTGAAAAGGTTAATACAAATCTTATGGTACTGTTGGCTGGATACCAACAAGTCATTTTAAGTTGTCTTAAGGCTGCTGTGATGGTACTTTTAAACTTTTTTATGATATTTTGCCCATCAGACAATGAATGAATCAAGAAATAAACTAGAAGTTTACAAGCCAGTCAGAGTTCAGTCTTTTTATTCGAGCCCTAGAAAGCTTGATGAGGAAAACATGGACGGAATCAAGGAATTTGGCAATTATAATGGGATCAATAATAAACAATGAAATTTAGTGGAATTTGCCTTGATGTGAATGTTTTCCCAAGCAGTCTAATTGGGTTTTTTAGGGTGTTTGGTGTAGCTACAGGGTCTTTTTCCTGCTCCTCTGTTGTCTACATCTCAGAGTGATGTTGGGGCATGCTGAACCACTCACCAAACACACACACACACAAACACACACACACACACAGGAATGCCAGCCATTACGCGCACCTGTTTACTTTTAGAGAAACGTAACACAGACTGTGTTTCTATTCAGACAGAATCTCTTAAACAGCCCTGCATTATATCAAAAAACTGAAGATACAATGCAGCTAGATGCACTCTCTCCTTTTTACTTGAATTCAGGAGGCAGTTCCTGAGGGTATACGGGGTAACATGGGCTCTTCTACCATTTTTAGAAAAATAAAAATAGAAAAAAATGAATTTAGGGAAAAAAGAAAAACAGTGTCATATAGCTCTGATTTTTGATAAAGACTGAAATTTGCTTTGAAATTGGGATACGTGAGTCAGCAGGCTACACTCAAGCATCCGACCTTAAACTCTGCACCGAAGATTGTGCGCTGCATAACTAGCAAAATCTAGTCAGACATGACCAAAAATGTGCACATTACACCTTCAAAATAATGCCCTTTATGTTTCCTTGTTGGTCTATATTGCTTCATGATCACAAATGTCACTGTTTTTGAGATGTGTTATTCTTTTGAAACCAGACCCACAAGTTTCAGTGTCACTTTACCTTTCTATCCGTTCCAATATAATTTAGCATGGAGGCTACAGTTGTTATGTTGAGCTGTGTTTATGGTGTGTTTAGAAGTCTGGCCATTACCTAATGTTGTGGCATATTGTCTGTCTTATGTGAATGTCATCCCCACAGAGATTAGTGCTGGTGTTTCGTGTGAGAAGCTCCCTGTTTGAACTGCTACATATCACAACAAGCTACACATAGAACAACAGACCCACACACACAACTATGCAGTGTTGGTAGAGTGGCCTATAGTTACACTGCCTTTCCCAAGCCACTGCTCCCTTTGAAGCCACTTTATGTGTGTGTGTGTGTGTGTGTGTGTGTGTGTGTGTGTGTGTGTGTGTGTGTGTGTGTGTGTGTGTGTGTGTGTGTGTGGTGTGTGCGTGCGTGCGTGCGTGTGTGTGTGTGTGTGTGCGTGTGTGCGTGCGTGCGTGCGTGCGTGCGTGCGTGCGTGCGTGCGTGTGTGTGTGTGTGTGTGTGTGAGGGTTAAATGGACAGTGGAGCGTGACAGACAGACAGGCTCTCACACTCTGAGGCCCACTCTGCCCTCAAGCTACGCTTAGTTCAGACAGACAGAGAGGGAGAGACTGCGACAGACAGAAAGAAGAATTTTTTTTTAAATTAGCTGCTTGTGTCCCTAGGCTGTGGATTTCACCGGGAAGGTTGGGGGTGGAGGGTGGATGGAGGGACGAAAGGAGAATCACACAAAGGGAGCGAGGACAAGAATGAACCAAACTGATCTTCGGAATGATGTCAAACATCGTAAAAGACAACAGACCACACTGAAACAGTGATTTTATGAACGGTGTATAGGTTCTTCAATGTTTTTTCCATGTAAATGTGCATATATATGTTCGTGTGTGATTGTGTGACCGTGTTGACAGAGACTGATAGAGGTCAGGTGGTCACACAACAACCATGCCCCCAGGATCCAAGGATATTAGCTTCCACAGACATCACACGGTGAGGCCTGCTGCGTTATCTGACCACCTTACAACACACACACACACACATACACACACACACACACACACACACACACAGACACTTGACATGCATCAACATACACACAACATACACATAACATCCCTGAAACATAACACAGTACGAACGATCCATCAACCTCCATGAGAAACTGCCACTCTGTCTTTCAGTCAAGTCCACTTTTTTTCTTCTTTCCTCTTTCTGCCATCTCACCTGCTGACTTGTCTTGTAAGCAGTAATCCGGAGAGTTCTCAAAATAGACCAGGTCGTTCTTGGTGGCCTTCCTGAATGCTTTGTTAGCTACTGCTAATCCTGTCCCATCCTGATTCATCATCACCTCAATGGCCCCGTTGTATTTCCTCCTCAGGTAGTCGCCGGTCTTCCTGAAGTCCGACATGGCCATCCAACATGTCCGCAGTGCGCAAGAGCCACTCACACCATGACATTTACACTCCAGCTTCATGAACCGCTTCACTGCCTAAAATACAGACACAGGAGTGAAGATTGCGTGTCAGTTGTTTTGTTATAATGATAGTCTTTTATCGTATTACATGATTTGCATGCTGCACTAAGAAAGAAATATTTTTTATCTCTTTAAAAACCCGTATGCCAGTATCTCTCCATTCCAATTTAATAAAGTTCAATAGATTTTTGTTAAAGGTGAGAAAAGATTTGGACAGTTGCATTCACAAATTTCTCTATGAATCTGGTTGAGACATATTCCTTTCAAACTCTTCACCTTAAACATACCGGGTTAATCAGAAAAGTGGAGGCACTTTTTGCTCTTCTGTATCAGACTGATAAATAACAACAAAATCTCTTGACAGCAAGTTCTTTACTCAATTTGTAAGGCAGCGAGTTAACACAATGTTGTTGGAGCCTATTGTCCAATTTTGGATTTTTAGTATTTTTTAGTTAGACAAATTATGGTAAACATTTATACAGTGTCCATTTTTAAACTAAAGCTATGAATTAAGATCTGACATTTTTCTTACAGCTTTGAATTTTAAAAAAAAGTGACTCTCATTATGTTGTGCTGGATAGTGCTTAGTGGTTATGTTGCATGCTTATGAACAGCGGCAATGTCATTCAATAATCATGGCTTCTTACTCTGTCTGTTGTCCTATCCTCAAGAATACATTTGTTTAAAAATCTGGAAAAAAAACATGTTAAAAAAAAAAGAAGGTACATGCTAATAAAGGTGCTGAGAATCCACTTCAAACTTAAGTGTTGTAAAATTGGCTAGACATCGTCTAGAAACACTCTGGCTTTCTTTGAAATTAGGTCTCAGTTTGGCTTCTCTGTTGGAAGAAATTCCAAGAAGGACATAGATATATGGAGTATGGAGATCCCACCAAATTGCAGTTGGAATTGGGATTACAGAAACTCTAGTAATCTAGATGGTCCTTTTTATGTGTGAATCTTGCTGTATTGTGGAATAAAGACTTTCTAAGAAGAGAGTGAATTAAAACTGCTGCTGGATGCCTTGTTCTCTGTGTTCACATGGGCGGGACGGTGCTCCCTTCAGCCCCGCCCACTCAGGGAAGCTGTGTCTAGATGCATTTAAAGGGAGTGCTGTCACAATAGTACAGTCAGCAATGACTTAAGGAGAACTCTTGTAACTAAAGAAAATACTTTCTATGGCTTTCCATAACATACAGTATAACAACCAATCAACTTTGAGATGCATATCAGTATTTGAAATATAAATTTAGTTTCAGATGTTTATCGACACTGGTCTGCTGCAATCTCTGTCCCTGTTAGTTAAACAGGACAGGAGGTGTGTGTGTGTGTGGGGGGGGGGGGGGGGGGGGGGGGGGGGTATGGCTTGGAAGAGAGTATTTGATTTGGTTAGAAAATCTGTTCTCGAGTAACAAATATCATGTTAGAAGGTTCCAATTTTGTCAGAGTTTCATATATATGGACATTTGGGCAAGTAACCCAATTGTTTGCATAGCTAGGTAAGCCACTTTGAAGAGGAATACATTTGTTATGTATTCTGGTAAATTGACACTGCTGAAATCAGACACTTACTATTCTCCCACAGCGGTTGTTGTGTAGGTTCATCAGTGCCCGTGCATCTCGAACAGTCCTCTCTTTGGCATCTATGAAGGCTTTGGCAAACTTGATCCCGTAGTTGATATTATCACTGCAGCCGCCCCAGTCAAACTCTCCTCTTTCATCGCTAGCCCGTCCACGTTTGTGCGGGTCACAGTTACATGTCTTGAGCTCCCCCTGGCTGCAGGCGCGAGTGAGCGCATACACCACTCCTGCTGAAGAGATTGCGTAGACAAATGCTGCTTCACGACTGCCTGAGAAAAGAAAATGAAAGCACATAAGCAAAATAGAAAATCAGAGGTCAGATAAAGGTTACAATAACACAATCTAATGATAAATACATAATTTGTGGTTGCATTTTGTGAAATTAAAGTATAACCAGTGGCCCTACAAACTGTCATACTCAGACATAATATATATAATGCCATGAACGTGCCTTGGGTTTGAGCTATCAGTACATTAAGGTGCAACAGACAGGGGCATTTCTGGCCCGATGTGGAGAATAGGACAGCTCTGTTTAAATATTATCATGGACATAATCCAAGCTGCGGGTTCTTCTCTGCTCACATAAATTGTTTAAATACAGTGATACCCCATAAATCAGCACCAGGGTTTTGTAATGACGACATTTTTCTACCATTGCTTTTCTTCGTGGTCTCCTTAAATGGTAAATGGACTTGCGCTTTTCTCGTCTTCAGACTACTCAAAGTGCTTTTACGCCACATGTCACACCTACCTATTCACACCCAGTCACACACTAATGGCTGGTTGCAATGTATATTGCTCATCAAGTAACCACTCTTATTCATACACATTCATGAAGGACAGTTGCCATGCCCATCAGGCATGTTGCTCGCGGGAGCTGGGGATTGAACCCTGGACAGCTCTACCAACTGAGCTACAGCCGCCCCCTCCTTAGTTTCCTACAGTCGATAAAGAATTAGCTATACAGTAGAATTTGGTAGTTGTTTTTGTATGCAGTGCTTTTTAGGATAATAGATGACCAAAAGAAAACATGACAGCAAGAAACAGAAGCCTCAGATTTTTAAGCAGCTGTCACACTTGAGCTTTGGTGAAGATTTTCATGCCTCATGAGGATTTGTTACCAACCTGGCCCCAAGGATAATCTCTAACCAATGCTTGGAATTGTGACAAAACATTTGGCAACATTATGAAGTAATTGGCTTTGCAAGAAACATAAATCTGATAAAAAATGTAAACTCAAGTAAAGAAAGATAGATATTACTTTGAAACATGCTCAGCCAAATCTTGCTCCCCAGATATTAAACTCTCTGCTTGGTCCTCGATGTCTGTTTTCCTTAAGCGACACCCTAAGGCTGAGATGACAGCTCCAGAATTGTATTACGTCATGGGTAGACTGGTATGTTATTGTCTTAGCATTTTTAGTAGAATAAAATAATCTACTTATGATGAACCCCAACATCACAAGATGAATTTTCAGTTCAGTTGTATCAGATGAATCTAATGTGATGAAGCTTAAAAATATTTACGTTTTTTTGTGTTGAGGCCCATCAGCCATCTCTATTTTCTACTCTAATCAGTACAGATTCCTAAACATAAAGGTTACAGTATTAACAATACTTCATAGATAAAACTGGTGTGCATTTAACATGGCTATGAACTGACACTCCCGTTCTGCCAACTTTTTCCGTTTGCCAGGCGTGCACAGATTTGTGAGGCAGATTTTTAGTTTTAAGTCTACGTAGTTTTAGTTTGCCTGCAGTACCATAATAACACACTTCAAAGTATATAAACATACAGCAGTCTTTGTTTCAGTTCACACTTGCCTACACAGTTATTCTATTATATCACAACATCAAGTTTAGAGAAGAGCTGAAGCAAATTACAGTATCTCACAGTCTATGGTCAAGAATCAATAAGTACAGTTAACATTTTTCATGTGGGGTTTCCATTTCTCTGAAAATGAGAACATGTGAGGGATAGTGCCTGATATAACACTGATGATTAATGGTGGGACAGTTAGCTATTGCAAAACAAGATACAATTCGCACTCTGAAAGTCAATCAGGGGCTAGAAGAGTGTATGTGATCCAACCTGCTCACTCTGTTTTCACTGGAATGTCCTCTTCCATTTTTGGGGTGAGGAGAAGGGGGCAGTGGGTGCTGTGGGAGGGGGTGTGTGTGGAGGAGGATGGGTGGCATTGCTGGTCATCGTTCAAACCTGCGCTGTTTGTCTGACAGCGAGAATATTTCTCTAAATATTTACATCTACATAACTATTTATTCATTTCATCCACACACACCAAGCCTGTGTCTCCATATCAGCTCCTTCTTTCCATGCACAATTGGCCCCTCACTAAGTCCAGATATACTCAATGAACTGCTGTAAAAGAATTGTGCCCTGATAAAAAAAAAGAAAAACTTTAGAGAGGGCTTAACCCAAGACAATATACCCTGAAATTTAGCATCAAAGTCTCTTTTTACAGGTTGCACCACTGTGTCTGTGAACTATGCTAAGAGACAGCAGTTTCTCAAAATATGCCAAAACACAAGCATCCATCCAGACACAGATATACTACAGATTTACTATCATTGTTTTTCCTTGTCTCCCACTTTACTTAATAGATAGATAGATAGATAGATAGATACTTTATTGATCCCGAGGGAAATTCAAGTATAAGAATTCATAATATGACTTTATAAAGTGTATTTCAGAGGCACTTTTTGACAAAGCGGCATGTCTTATATTTTACCAATCTTGTTCTGCATGCACCTGCAGAATAAGTGATTTTCTGATCCAAAATTCTCTTCCTGCATTGGCTGTATCACCTACAGTGAAATTACCTTGTAAAATTCAAACATGGGCTTCTTCTGATCTTCCAAATATGCTTAGACTGACACTGAATGGCATGCATTAAAATTCCCTGAATAGAACTAAACAAATAACTATTCTTGATTTTCTATTCAAGGAGAGTCCAGTTGCTTTCAATACTAGCTAAAAAAAAGATGTTAAAGTAGGTTAAATAAATATAAACCTATATGATTCAGCTTGTCCGAAACTATAGATGAGGATTACACACACAAGATAGTTACAAAGATAGTAGCAAAACATATATCACACTATGTGTGTCTGTGTATGTATGATTCTGCTACAAAGCAGAGAGGTCTGGCAGGAATAGAAAAACAAAATGACGATAAGCCCAGGTCTCGAAGCCTGTGTGTTTATTGACGAGGAGTAAGATATTACAAAAGTCCATTAGGGACTGTAAACACGAAGCACCAGTATATGTGAACATGAGAAAGTAAGGCCAGAGAAAGAACAGAGCACGGGGAGAGGGGAAAAGGGAGAGATAAGGCAAAAAAAGTAAAGGCGAAGGGTAAGCATGAGGAGGAAGATACTGTGTAGGGCCAAAGCTTGGGCATTTTGGCTTCCTAAAAAAGGCAGACATGTAGATGACTGTAGGCACACATTGACTTACTCCGAAGCAAGACACGTCCAAACACTGTGTGGTCGCGATCCAGTGTGCTGCAGTTCCAGCGATGGTGCCTGAACTGATGCTGGCACTCTCTGATCCACTCCTTGGTGCCCTCCCCGATGGCCTGCATGATTTCAGGGTGCCGCTGGCAGAGTTGTCGCTGCTTGTTCACCAATCCGGGGATGTTATCACAGATCACACGGGCCCCAAGTGCACCAATGTACCTGCACAAAACACCAAAGAAAATTGTAGCAGTTAATACATAAGTCTCTTAAAATAATTCTTATTTGGAATAGATAACACAGCAATGATTGATGCTAAACTGCATTGATAGGTACATGTTTGCACACTTGTGGATGGTCCATGCACATGTGGATATACATATTCTGAGGTGGGGAGTGGTGCAAAAGAGAGCTGCAGTAACAGTCCTCAGTGAGTGAGTCAGAGTTCACTACACTTAACAGTTTAAGGTTTGCGAGCAGGAGGGGAGTGGAAACCATTAACTCCACTCTCCAAATAAATAAGCACTTAACCTCTCCCCACAAGACTCGTGTGTATGTGTGTTTAAATGTTCCCCAATGGGATAGTTGAGATTGTGTCGTCACAAATCAGCACACCAAGTCTGGGGCCTCCAATAACCCTGTCAAACTAAGACCCTATTTGCTCACATTACTCCACTCTGTCTTCTGCCTGCTCTCTTTCGCGACTTACTCACTTGTCTTCAGCATGCTTCTTCCAATTTTTCTCACTACTTTATTAAAGCAGACTCTTCCAGTTTCCTTTCAAGATAAACTCTCAACTTAATATCATGCCTCCTCCATGTCAGTGTGTGTGCAGCCCACTGGCTGCAGGGCTTCAGCGGGTCAGTGACGAGGAGGTTAGTGTAGCTGTGTGGTCAAGTTTTACAAGGCGAGGTTAGAGGATAGAGACCCTCTGCTCCCCAGAGTGGGATTAGGGAAGAGAAATAAAAATAGAGTGCTCATCAAAGGAAGGAGCCAGAGCAGCAATTCACACTTGATTCTCTCTTAGAGTCAGGAGGACTTGTGGATTTTATAGGACAGTAAATCATTCTCCACAGGTCTAAAACAACATGTTGTAAAGCCTCAGGTTCTACTGTGAATCATCGAAGAAACAAAAGACAGGAATAAGGGCAGTCTTCTGATGATGCAGCTCCAACTCCTCCTGTATCAGATGAGCTTTTTGTTGGCCTGTCATCTTCTCAAGATAGTGGATTCTACTTAATTATCTTTTTTTTTTCTTATTAATTTTCAGTATCAAATGACAACACTTTTTTAGGGATTCTTAATTTTTTTTTTGCAAAAATTGACAAAATTATTTTTAAAAAGTTTTTTTTATGTCAATAAGTAATATTGAATTTGCCATAACAAGCATAAGGCAAACTTGGTAAACACTGTGTAATGCGATGCAGTGTGTAGAATTGATGTGTTGCAAACATGCAGGGATGCAACTGATGCGACGCAACGGGCTGCAATGTGGCACAAAGTAATGCGACTTGTGGATGCGATGCAATAGCCTACACTTTGTTGTCCACTTACAAAAATGGAATCAAAACACGTACACGCAATGCGTTTGTTAAACACTTTGTGAAAAACGTACCACTTGTTGTCTTCTTTACAAAATATTATAAGATTATAAAATGTATGTTATGCTGAAGATGCATCTGGACTGGAACCCCCTCCCCTCATCTGAGGCATTAAAGCCGCATATCTGTGCATATCATCACTACTGTACACCCACAGAAAACCTGATAAACAGTCATATACTGTATCTGCTGCACTCAAATCCCCTCAAAGCCAATAATGCCCATGCTAAAGCCTACACACACTCTTCCCACTACTCCCCATATTGCTTTTATCTACACAAACTATTAGGCATTCCATCACCCCCATACCCGCCCACACACAGACACTTCTCCTATAAACACATTCTCACACACGGACATTTTCATGTATGTTATTGCGCAGGCAATGAGACATTTTTTTCACCCTCACCTATGCTCTAGATGGCTGGCTTTGGGGTATTTCAGCGCGCGCGTGTGTGTGTGTGTGTGTGTGTGTGTGTGTGTGTGTGTGTGTGTGTACCTGGTGAATTAATGACTGCTCTGCCTTGTTGAATGCAGCCTCCAGCTGAGCCGAACACGCGCTCAGCCAACAGCGCCGACATAAATTACGTTTATCGCTTTATTATTATTGCTCAATACGGCAGGCCAACAAAGTGACACATAAAATGCTTTTGAGAAACAGAATCCTGACGCTTGAATCTGGTTAATGATCACTCCAATATTTCATTTTAATTTTGGATTGAATTAATTGATGACAGAAAACACATGTTGCAATGCACTCATTCGTGACGAATAATAGTCCCTGAAACTCTTTTACCGCCAGTGCGTCAAGATTATTTAGCCTACCGCAGAAATGCACAAATTGAAGAGAGAATTGTCAAAGTTAATAATGTGGCCAGCAACTCTGCGCAGCAGAAACATCGATGAGAAAAACTATAATCCCTAAATCACACGAGCAACTGGTACAGTTCTTAATGTTTTCCCTAGAAAGAGGTTATTGGAAAATATTTAATGATTAAATTCGTTGACAGTTTAAATACCTTAAATATTAAACGAAAGACCAATATCGCCAATAATCCCAGCTCCGTTTCGAATGATTACGATCAGTGATGAATGTTTAAATAGTGGGCTATTAATTCACTGCACAGTTAAGCCAACTTTTACTTTGGAATTTACGTTTAAATAATTGATTAATGTAATAATAATAGCCTAGTAATATATCTCGTCCACAGACATGCATGTTGGTGTTATGGATGTAGACACTACTCACCACCATGAGGAATCAACCCGGGGCGTCACCAGCAGCAGCAGCAACACACACGCACAGTAAATCCTCGAGCTGGCTCCAGGGTTTTGGCATGAAGAAGACCGGGATGAGGGTCTGGCTCCCGGTGAACCACAGCTCCGAATCCGGGCTGGCCGGAGGCTCACAATCCTGTTTAAACCAATCATGGCTCTGCGCTTTTTAAAGTTTCCCCCTCACAAAATCTCAAATTCAGGTTAAATTCCCAACTTTAACAGACAAGGTTTGATGCGGAGTGGTTTTGCAGGTAGGTTTGTCTCGTTATCCAGTGTGGCTTCATATTAAAGCGCGCGACTGTCAGGAGTGTGATGAGCGCCTTTTCGGTGCCATGTGCGCACCAGACTCTGCGCTGAGCTCTTCAGGCTGCCGACAGGAGGTTTACCTGACGAGACGAGCAACACGTTTTGGCTTCTGTTTAACCTCTTCAGACGCCCAAAGAGTGAATTTTGCTTTCCGTACTTATTTATTTATTTATTTTTCGATGAAAGAATCCGTATCCCAGCTGAGGCGAAAGGTTGGCAGATGCGCAGCAGTTTAGACTGTACTGGATCGGATGCTAGCACCGGACCTCTCCTTTATCAGTGCGCTGTGGACAGAGTCAGATCTGGGAGGGGAGAGAGAGATAGAGAAAGAGAGATACGAGGGTGGGCTTGCTGCCGACAGCTCCTCTCTCGCCCATTGGGTAAATGCAGAGGTTACAGAGTTTGACGAGGAAGAAGCGATTACAGAGAGATGGATAGACAGAGTTCGCTTGAGTGAGGTGTGAATGATGTTGGGTGATAAACGATCCTTATGTTGGTAATCCATGTGTAATCACTTTCGATATTGTTCGCCCTCATTTTACAAGTATAATTGAATGTTGTTTTGTTTAACACAATTGTGCAGCTATAATAAAATAATTAGATGTAAGTAATAACAAATAACACCGAACATTCAACGGTAGTTCCAGGTATTTCATGATCAAAACCAGCACTATTATATTTATTGGATGTTGACATTATCATTTTTCTACTCCTTGTGCTTTTCCTTAAATGCACCTTTGACACATTACTGCATAACATTGGCCTTTATGTTATTATCAAGCTGCCCAGGCACTGCACATAAAAACGGTATTTATGGCTCAATCTGGCACACTTACACCATACTCGTATGAAAAGGTGTGCTGTTTGCAATAACAATATATTAATAAATGTGTAGGTATATGACTTTAATGTATTGATGAATATTTAGCTAAACATTTGCATCCCAGCAGACATGCACCACCAAAAGCAGCCAAAATAAAAATGAGTCAGAATAAAAAGCTGGGAATGCAGAACTGGGAGAAAAGAGCCAGCGGAGCAGCACTATGACTTAAATATGAACCACATGTGTAAGAAAGAGAGAGTGCTGACAGTGCTCTAAAAAAGCATGCAGTCTGACACACACACACACACACACACACACACACACACACACACACACACACACACACACACACACACACACCCACCTACACACTCACACACACACTATACATAGTCCCTAGAGAGCACCATCCTTACCTCTCTTCCCATGTGTTTGGTGCTCGTCTTCAGATTGTCCTAAAGCTTTGCAGCAAGCTGTTAGCTGTCATTAAAACCTCTGATACTCCTCTCTGTTGTCCTTGAATGGCTCTTGACAGATGAGAAAGCTGCTGTTAAGTTTTCAAACAGCTTTTACAAACTCAAAAATTACTTTTAGACTTGTTTACAGACACCACTTCCCTCCTTTTTTTTAACTAGCTTAGACTTGAATTTCTCCTGGGAAGCTGTGATATTGGATTAAGAGTTCTATACTTGATTCAGCTGACCTAGTAGTACAAACAAGTAAACAAAGTAGGAAAATCCCTTTTGGAATTGAACCTATTAGAATTAGCTTTAGCTGTCCCAAACTGTTATTTCATCAAAAGCTTGAGAAAACAGTTCCAGTGTTTACGCCAAAGCTGCTGTTAAACCTAAGCTCCTTTAAGAGACATTTATATTTTTGCTTACAGCTCAGCGAGCAGGCTACTGTTTGAATGGGGCACAAACACATGCACTTACACACACAGAACCCTTTTTCAAAGGCAGGCACATGCAAAGAGCACACAGACGAGAGTGGCTGCAGGTTTTGCGAGAGGCCACAGAGGTGAGGCAAAGAAGCTAAGCTGTTGTGAATATTTGTGCTCTGCAACTTAGCTCACAATTTTCTGCTAAATCAAAAGGAATTAGGAAAACACAAACACTGCTGAGTTATGCTCTCTCTAGTGGGGCTTGAGCTGGAACAGGCTTTCTCTCTCTACCCCCCCCCCCCCCCCCCCCTCTCTCTCTCAGCCTGTGAACTTGACCTCAGCTTTCTGCTCATAAACAATAACAGAGTCAAGCGCCTTCTTGTCAGTCGGAGGAAAAGTTTTCCCTGATCTACAAAGTCTAATCTGGCACCCATCTCCTCAGAGGAAAAGTACTGACAGGAGTAGCTATGTTCAAAAGTTGCACGGGGGGAAGGAGGGATAAAGGTGAGGTTTACAGAGGCAGCGGTTTTCAACTAATCCAATTGATTTCTGTGTTGATACATTATAATCACTCGGGATTATTTCTGAAGAAATGGTTGTAGGACTGAATGAGCCGAGGGCTAGCTATACTAATGGCCTTGTTATGTGTCCCATGAAGGGGGGTTATGCTAGGGGGCTGTCACCAGTCAGGCAGCCCAGGGATGAGCTCAGCATGTATTACCATCCCAGACTTCAACAGGAAGGACAAACTGTTGTCAGACCTGGACCAGTGCCCATAAGGATGGGACACAGGGGCAGGCACACTGAGGAAATATGAACTTGGGACAGGTGGATGATGGAGAAAAAAATAAAGGAGACCCACTATTGCAAGTTAAGGAAAGATATGTGGCTTCAATGCAAAACATTTGCTAATGATAGAAGGCTTTGTATGCTGCATGGATTATAGAGTCAATCTATCCCTTGATGTAACATTTTCAGCACATCCTGTCATGACAGAGAGCTGTTCACCAATTACTCTGGTTCTGTTAATGTTTTCATTGCCATGGTGGTCAATTGAGGACTTTAATTTGCTGTTAAAAACTGTCTGTCATTGCTGCCCTTGCTGCTGTGTTGACTCTGTCACATCCCCTCTGCCTCTACAATGTCCTGGTCAAGTGCATACTGCATCTCTAGTAAGTGGTGTGTTTTTGATGACGTACACAAACGGGCACAGGTGACGTGTCAAACAGAACCAGGGAAAGTGTAGCTCCCATCATGCTTATGCCAAGTTAAAAACATATCTCCCCCTTTAAACCTTTTATCAATACTTGCTTTCTGACAAGGACTGTTTACACACTACATAATAAGTTCTAATTTTTGTTGGATGTCTTATTATAGACATCTAATTTCTGCTTGTTAAGTAACTGTGAGGATAAAAGGACCAGGCCGGAGTGTCTGTTTAAACAATAATCAGCTGAAAATCCAAAGCATTATCATTAAAGCTAACAAAAGGTCAGAATATAATGCAGACCCTAAAAATACACCGTCCTCCAGGGACACACAAGCCCCAATTTGTGTGTGCACCAATGAACTAGATCTGTGATAATTTATTGTCCTGTAAATTTAGATCTGCTGAGAGAGATGAGCTGCCTTCAGCAAACACAGCGGCGATGGAACTCCAGAAGCTTCTGAAATGTTTGGCTTGCTCTCAAAGAAGGTGTTGGTGCTGAATGTCAGGCACCTTCCCTTGATGGTTCGGGTGAAATGAAGGGTACTGTGTATACAATGAGAGAAAGGTTGGGCTTATACAACTTACAGACTCATATATGTAATCACTGCTCCGGTATGTCTTCTTACATTTCAATGGTGCTGTATGGCGAAGCACTGAATATATGTGACTCTTTCTTTATCCCCATGGTTGGCCTGTCATTAATAGATTTAATGGCTCTTGCACACTTAGAGTCCTTAAATGTGATGGTGATAACTCTGTAATAGAATGTTTACAGAGCCACAGCAGGATGCCGTCATGTTGGACTAATTTGGAGTATGCACTCACATGAACACACACACACACACACACACACACACACACACACACACACACACACACACACACACACACACACACACACACACACACACACACACACACACAGAGAGAGAGAGAGACAGACATTCAAAATGTGACTGTAGAGCAGGTGATACAGATGACATCAAAGGGACAGCCAGGGCAGCAAGGCCTCTCTGGTGTCTAACACATCTCAGACACTTCTTAGTAAACTAGGCATGCTTCACTGGCAATACATAGACAATTATACACACAGACAGAAATAATCAGCCATACATCATTCATATTATAGGAATAGACTGGAATAAACAAATTCTAACTTACTTTGATTATCTTCTGTTCAAATAATTACATCTCACAAGGGAAACTGTTAAAAGAACTGAAATGTACCTCTATGGATGATGGTCATTTGTTCAGCACAGCATCTCCTTGCTCCCCCTTTATGGAACTGAGTTTGTGCTGAGTAGTTTCCTGTTTTAGCAGAGAACATTTTGTGTGACGTACACAGATGGTGGTAGCTAGCTGATGCAGCACAGTCAACCATGAATCAGTGAAATGACCTCTGAGACAATAAATCCTTCTTCTTTGTGTTCACAAGGTAAAAAGTGAGTTCCTTTATATTGCTTGTATGTTTTTTGTGTGGCTAAACTTGTATTTCTTTTCAAGATTTATGAGAAAGGGTAAAATGAAATCCCTTTATTTAGCCTTCACCGTGCCAAGTTCCTCATGTTGGAAACCAAACCAGAAAAAAGTACTCCTTTTGAGGTCAAAAAGTGGATCTACGCAAGTGTAACAATTTATTTTGGGATTTAGTCTGTGGAGGAGGATTTGTGTCAGCTGTATTGGGATTATGAGTATGTGCATAAGCAGATGAAAGCAAAAAATTTGAGTTATTTTTGTCGTGTTTGCAATCTGTCAAAATATTACTTCAATATAACAGCTCAACTGGTTTTGGTATATTTTCAGTTAATTCTATATAATGCAGAAAACATGCCAACACTTGACTCTTTTAAATATAATGTTCTTTGTGTCCTGATCCATCTGGAGGTACTGATATGTGATATAAAAATATGATAGTTTTCTAAATTTACATGACTTGCAACCTGGAGAGCAGAAGTTACAAAAATCTTTGCGTCCAAGATATATTTTAATTTCAGGAAGAAAAAAAAGTCTGCTGTGTCTATGTGTCAGGGATTGAGCTCTGACACAGACATTGTCTATTAATAAATTAGGTTAAAAAAAATTAATACCAGACAGTTGAAAACGTTTTTTTTTTTTTTTTTTTAAAAGAGAAAACTCATTTTCTCTGGAATTGTGCTGATGCAGAAAGCATGGTAAATTTCATCAGTGTTTCTTCATTTTAGAACCAAGCTTTGCTTTTTTATCTTATGTGGAAAATGATTTGACAATAATACAGATTTTTTTGTATTAAATGACAATGATGGACACACTAAACCCCAAATTTGACTTGTGTGGAAACCACATTGGCCTAATTTGTTATCTTTTGGAGCCATACTTGATTTGTTTTCATATCCATATTGCTTCACAGATAAATAACGGTCTGTCATCCTGAATTATAGTTTTCCGGCTGTAAGGTTAGGAATAATTTGAGATTTCCAAAAATAAATATAAATAATGTAAGGTATATGTTCATTTTGTAGAAACAGTCGTCTCTCAGCCAGAAAATCGGGGGTTCAATCCCGAGCTCCTGCAGTCACATGTCTGATGTGTCTTTGGGCAAGACACTTAACCTCAACTTGCTCTTGTTGCTGTGTTGGTAGAGTGTGAATGAATTAGTTTATGGACACTTTACATTGTAGTCTCTCCCATCAGTGTGAGACTGGGTAGGTGTGATCTGCAGTGTAAAAGCACATACATAGTTAGAAGACGAGAAAAGTGATACGCAAGCTCAAGTCCATTTATCATTTACAATCAATGGTTGCAATTACAGATGAATTATTAGTCGAATTGTTCTTCATTATATATCTAAACATTAAAATATAATGATGTTTGTAATAAGATTTTGTTGTTATTAAATATGAGAACTGAGTAAAAATTTAAACATATTTGTGACTCCATGGATCCCTTAGTTAAGTCTGTATTGTGCTGGATATTTGAACCCTGTGTGACCTGTATTGAGGGTGGCGTTGACCTTTTGGTTGTGGATGCATAAAGCCTGGTATGGATACTGTGAGCATGAACACTGTGTGATTGACGTCCAAGTCTGTACTGAAGGTTGTACAGGCTACCTGGTGTTTAAGGTTGAATTCCTGAGTGTGAGTTCATTACGGCCCTTTGGCAAAAGTATTTCTGGTGAGGGCTCGAAGTTGTAGAAAAGGTCCCTCCACGCCCTGAGTGATGAGAGCAGGGTTTAACCAGCTGCAGGTGCGCTCAAGACAGGCGGGTATGGCCTTTGAAGTGAAAGCCAACTGGGACCCCGGCCCATCTCTGACCAGCAGCCAGCACAGACACATTCGCTTTCAATTAACACTCTCCCTTCTTGCCCATTTGCTGCTCTTTTTCTCTCGGATCTTTTTCAATACTCATCGATGTGTCTAACAACAGCTGAAAAACTGTTGTGCTGTAATTCAACCTTTGTATGTCGTTACTGGATTCTGCCGATGAATTCCCTGCAATCACAATGCCATGATTATTTTTCAGAGGTCTTTTTTAAGCATAGATGTGCCTGTTTTTTGTCAGTTTATGTGTGAGAGAAAGTTTGCTCAGTACTTACCTCACCTCTCTCTTAGGCCTCATGATGTTTCTCAGGGCCAAGCAGAGCATCCAGAGAACTGTGAGTCCTCAGACCTCTGACATCCTGATCTATTGTTTCTCATTTATCTTTTTGTTATGAAATCCCAGCTCTCTTCTCTCTCTCATTCTCTGCCATCTGAACAAATCCTGCCTCTGGTACTGCTTAACAAGCAAGTAAGTCATACAAGTTTGATATTTTAAATATTGCAAATGCTTTTCCGTTAATTTTCTTTTCCATACAATTGTTTTATATGTAAGTATGCATGCTCACATCTCATTACAGAAAGTGAAATGAGAAATTAATGGCTGTTTTGGTGGTAAGCACCGTGTAGGCAGCTACATCTGGCTCCTGTTAGCAACAAGCATAAAAAAATCTAATGTGGTTTTGTCCGAGGCATTCTGCACTAAAGGCAAACTCTCTCTCTCTCTCACTCGCTCTCTCTCTCTCTCTTTCCAGCATGCAGGTCACCCCCACCACTCTTAGTTTCTCCATACCACCTTGGTGAACTCATGAGACATCAAGGGGCTCAGACAGCAACTAATGCTCCTGGCACAAACACTAACAACAACCCATATACTGCCTATATACAAAATATGAAACCCTTAAAACCCTTACCTGTCTGCTCTGCCTCTCTTAATATGTCTGAGTGAGAGTGGGGGGTGTCAATGCTTTTTTTTTTTTTTTTAAGAAAACAGACTGTATTCGGACTCAAAGTTAGGAAAAACAACCATTACAAAGAATGTAGATGTGAATGTGAACAAATGCCTGTAAGGTCACATTTTTAATAGCTGTATTAATATAAACGTAGAAATCCCAATTTAGTGTTTAATTCAAATTTGAAATTTATAAGTGAACATTTGTATTGATTATTTTTATTGAAAAATGTAATGTTTCATGCTGGATGAAACTCCTGGAAGATAATTTATTTAGTGAACCAGTTATTCAATTGACATTTACTAATAATTGACATGTATTCATTGTCTGTTTTCTTACTTGAAGACAAATATTGGTCACATTTTAAAACCTGTCGCTATACTTCTGGCATGGCTGCTGTATATTCAGGCCTAAATGACACATTTCTCTGAAATCGAAAGGTGAAAACTTAGAGACGCTCTTTTTATATGATGGGCAATACGCCTGTGTCACACATTGGTATGACGCAATTGAGTGCTAATGTTTAAAACAGGAACATTTCAATGAGTTCATCAACAGGATGCATGAGACATGCAACAAAACACTCATGGACGAACAAATGATTAGACTACTGCCACACGGCAGATGTCCGATGTCCAAACACATCAGCGTTCACTCTTTGGTGCATGGCCATGCAATGCTTTACTGTGATGCTCACTCATTGATAGGAGTCATCCTCTACACTAAAATCCCATCACTGACCTTTTACTGACAGCTGGTGTTATTTTTATTATTAT
Organism: Symphodus melops; assembly: GCF_947650265.1. NCBI lineage: Eukaryota > Metazoa > Chordata > Actinopteri > Labriformes > Labridae > Symphodus > Symphodus melops. Next base: position 15,014,657 of record NC_136703.1, read on the forward strand.
GCGAGCTATGACGGAAGGGCACGTTTCAGCAATTAGGATATTCAGTCGGCTGGCCTCAACCACACCTCTATGCCTGATTATGGATTAATCGGAAGTTAGATGGTTAGCGAGAGTCAACATTTCCAATATGGCGATTAACATTATTGGGCTCCAAGATTTTTTTAGGCTACAATAGTTCAACTCAATGTGTTACCAATGCACAGCAAGTCGGATTACAGCAGCAACAACTGCTTTACGGTAGCCACAAAGGGACACATTACTCCAAAAGTTCAGAAAAAGACTACAGTAATGTACAGTATATGTGGCATTCGATTGATGATTTTGAAAGTCGCATTCTCTCCGTGCTCTGCATGCACTAGCGCCAATGGTCCAGAAGCAAATTTCAGCTCATGCTTTAAGTGTGGGCTCATGCATGCATGGGGTAGAGAGGCTTGATTGGTTTATAAAACATGGTCGAATGCCAACATTGGTCAACGTTTTTGTGTGTTTTACAACTGCTTCAGATGACAGATTTTTTTCGTTTCTTTTTCAGAGCACATGAATTATTAATTACTGTCAGGACCTAAAAGCAATTTCAACCAACATATTAAAAAGCTTATCTGGAGAAAATGACCTACCCTACCTTTAAGACTGCTGTTAAGACATGCAGTACTATTGAGTAGCAAAGAGCAGAAAACATATAGGCCAGATCTGGGAGGCTTTTTACAGTAAAATGCTTCTCGTTTGCGCGTAAGTACTCATAAGTTAACAAGAATACTGGAATATTAAAATTTATGTAAATGCTCATCCCTATTTGTGATGTCACCAAGATTAAGTCAATGTTTAATACACTCTTTTTTTCCTCCATTAAAGACTAATGGCGTCCGAGTGTCACTGAGGTCAAAGTCAGCGCATCCTGTGTGTTCCACTGAGCCCGGCAGGCATGTCTGAAAGACTCTGGAGCCCTGTGAGTCTGTCTCTGGCCTTCAATTTCCTGCCAGGTTAAATCCTGGACTAAACAGCTATCTTGAGTTCAGTATGGGTGGGATTGACAGCACTCTAATAACGTTTGTATTGTCAATATGAACAAGTTATGCCAGAGTTATATCAGCAATATGCACACATGTTGGTTCACAGCTTTGAAGAGACAGACTGATTACTTAGTCCAAGGCCACATAACAGTCAAGTGTCCATTCTTGCTTTTGTCTTGAATGTTTGAGCATTGACATCACCAAATGCTCGTTGATCTTCATGTGGGAAAAAGTGACCCCAGTCAATTGCATATATAAAAGCCTCTGTGATTGCCAAGCTGATGTCAAAAAGGTTCTGCCGGCATCTAGAGAAAACATTTTCTTTGAGAAGAACACTCAATTTCACGCTATATTTTAACAATAGTTGTGTTGTGGCCAGCTGGAAAAGGCCAGTAAAAGCTGGCATAATTTTGGCAGGGGGCTGGCACATATCCTAAACTGTCAGAGTGAAATGTTGCCCTCATGTCAGCTCTCAGTAAACTTCACTATCTTTGACTGTGGGCCTTATCATGGTCTCTGGAGATCTGACTCAGCCTGAGATAGACCAGGGCTTAGATCAGCCTCTGGACCACTTTCAGCTCCTGGAAGCATCGCTGGGCTTGTTGCTGCCAGGTTGAGGGTAGGGTGAGGATCAGAGAGCTTCAAGAATCAGAATCAGTTTTATTGACCAGGTATGTTTAACACACAAGGAATTTAACTTCGCTAGACTGTACTCTCTTTGTGCAGATGTACACATTAAATATGAACAATTAACTAAAAATATAAACAGGTAATGAAAGACTCATATGTACAATAATAAATAAGATAATAGTGCAGTGGTGAGTAGTGCTAAAGGATGATGAAGTAAAGATAAGGTAAATATCTTTTACAGTATTTACATAATAGTGTGTATATCCTTCAAAGTATTTACATTTATAAAGTGTGCGTAGATGATCATTTAAATTAAATATTTGTACATTCACAGTAACAGTTTAGTTCCAGGGTTATTTCACAGCAGCAGGTCTGACACTCTGTGACTGTTTAGTGTTTATCAGAGTGACAGACTGGGGGAAGAAACTGTTCTTATGACGGGTTGTTTTGGCATACAGTGATATGTAACGCTTGCCGGAGGGGAGGAGCTTAAACAGTTTGTGTCCAGTGTGTGAGGGGTCTGCGTTCCCTGACCCTGAACCTGTGTAAGTACTGGATGAGGGGAAGGTCAACGCTGATGATCTTTACTGCAGTCCCGATTGTCCGTTACAGTCCGTGTCTTTCCAGTTTGGTTGCAGATCCAAAGCAGACAGTGATGGAGGTGCACAGAACAGCTGTTCCATCTCCGGTCTGTAGGCAGACTTGTCACCGTCCTGGATGAGATCGATGACGGTGGTGTTGTCTGCAAACTTGAAGAGTTTAGAAGAAGACTCCCCTGAGGCGTAGTCATTGATGTATGGGGAGAAGAGCAATGGGGAGAAAACACACCCCTGGGGGCATCAGTGCAGATTTTCTGGGTGCTGGATGTGATGGAAAAAACACATCCAGTGTTCAGATCACTGGGAATTTACACTCACTGAAAAAATGGTGGTCACTAGGAAGTACAGGTTAGTAGACAACTGACACTGGGAAGAAGCTGACAAGGGGAAAATCTGACTCACATGTATCTACTGTAAACTCAGCCTCCTGCCAGCCTGATGTACACCTGACCTGCTCTACTAACACTGATCCTCTCACACACAAATGTTGCAGTGCCTGGTCGTCTCACCATGTGCTTCTAATCCAACTTCGAGGGTCCTCTCTGGTGGTCTTCTCTCTCTCCTGCTCTGAACTCTTTCTCTGTCCTTTATCATCCAGCCCTTCCTTCCTTAACTGTTCTCTCTTCAAATGTTCCAAAAGCCAAACTTATCACTTGGGTTGTCAAGGCAGCACTCTTGCAAGAATATTCAAATTCTATCATGCGAGACAAACTACAAAAAAAAAAAAAAAACGAATTAAAAAAACACATACTGTGACATAGTCTACATGGCATTGCTTGGGCAACTAATAAAAGGTCTTTAAAATCCCAAAAGGGCAACCTTATCAGCCTGCTCTGTGATGGATTTAAAACAGACGATCTATTGCTCATTTAGTGTGCGCATGTGGGTCTGTGTGTGTATTTGTGTGTGTGTGTGTGTGTGCCCTGCAGCAGACTGTAACCAGGGAAACATATGTCCACATTTAGAATGATGAAACTGTAGATAAAAGAACTTAGCAGGAACTTGCTGCTGCTGTAAGTTGTCTGCAACAATACTCGGCTTTATGAAATACTTCACTTATCTGTTAAAGTATTATTATTGCGCACATGTTATTGAACACATTTCAGATTGTGGATTGCACAGTTGAAAGAAATTAATAAGTAGCCGGGAACACAGTTTTACAGTTTTTAGGGTTCAAATACGTTCAAGGCCAGATGGAGTGCTTGAGGATCAGTGCGACGAGTTGTACAGTTTCATATCCACAGGCTGCAATGACCTCCTGTGGCGTTCTGTGGTGCATCATGGGGGATCAATGTCCATGATGCCACGTAACTTGACAGCATCCTCTTTTCTGACATCTTCGTCAGAAAGTCCAGCTCCACACCTCACTGGCCTTTCGGATCAGTTTGTTTAGTCTGTTGTCACCATTGTCATTAAAACTGTATGTCAGTTTGACACTTTACTTACAAGGCAGGAAGAGATGATAGAAAAAAATGTAGGACGTAGTCATTTATAAAGCATATGATATTAATTCAACACAAGGAACTTCACAAGGATTCGAAGCATCTCCAGAATAAGAACAATGAACAGGAACGTACAAGGAGGAGGAGAGTCGAGGAGTGACTGATTGCCGGGCATCTGACCAAATGGGAACCAGAGATGGTGAGATGTCAGAACTACTATAGATTTATACTTTACCTGCTCCCCTGAGATCTGCCACACATACACCAGCTCTGAGCAGAACAAAAGAGGGGGAGAAATATTAAAAAGTATGGACACAGAGTCAAAGGTCAAATAGTGCGAGAGAATTAGTTAAAGAGGCCTACAAAGATGGGTGAGAGAAAACATTAAGTTCTGTATCTGAGGGGGAAAAAACGCATCAGCTGGGTCTTATTTACATCAACCTTTTGTACTCTGAAAGAAGTAATGCACACGTCTATACATCTGCCCTCCGCATGTTTGACTGCAATGGGTGGGCTGCCCTTTGCTGCCTCAGCCCTCTCCTCACACTGCCCTATATGTGTTTCCAGGGTTAAACAGTGGTCAGATCACTGGGAATTTACACTCACTGAAACGTTATATACTTCAATGGGAGATTGCTGATGCTTAACTTCAGAATTGTATTCTAAAATAGCAAAATTTGACTTAACCCCATAAAAAAGAACGTGTTCAAGTTTATTTGGGAGTTGCATTTAATCAATTTTTTCTAACATCTAACTTTGTTGAGTTTAAGCTATGTAAACTACATTGATTGGACCTCTATGAAATGTAAGTGCACACATGCGTTCCACTTTCTGTGTGCTGCTTATGGCATCCAGGGTTCAATTGTGTCTATGTGTGTTTGTTTAATTTTTCTTGTTCTCCTCCTGATTTGTAGCTTAGGTTGCCTCTCTTGTGTACTTCACATCAAATTGCACTGGCTGATTTTTTCTTTTGCAGTCCCATTCAAGACACATTTTTCCTCAGGAACATTAGGGTAACATCTAAAACCAATTACAATTCCTTTCTGATTGAGGCTGCACCAGGCTGGTTGTTGAAAACCCTGCATGAAGCCTCAAGTGTAGCCAAGAGACACATGACTGCTTACAGACCTCAGAGCTGCTAACTGTTACTTTGACTGGAGGCTGGTCTGAATTAGTGCCGCTCATCTTCTCCATGGACCTCCGACCCTGATTCCAACCTAACGTTTGTATAAATCACATCATGTCAGGTAATTTTTCAATCATAACTTACATTTCTTTCACTGGTCAACTAAGCATATCTTTGTCTCTTGTTTTCTTGAAGAGTCAAGCCACTTTTTAAAAAGAGATGAAAGTGGGTGTGACTCCCTTGTGCTCCCAGGCCTAACAGTCAAGGTCTCTCCTAAACACAGCTGTAAAACCTTTATGGGTCTGTCAGCTAAACTTTAACATCCAACCCACTCATAGGCTGCATCGTCAGTGATGGACATGTTTCTACTTGTTGCTCATTTCATAACTGACAGTAGATGAGCTTTGAAGAGTTTTGGTATGCAATCTGTATGTTTTTATTTTAAAGTTAAAATGTAATTTTACACTACAGTCATTTAGGATTACAATGGATGATATATCATCAATACTTATTCAATTTCTAGTTTTTTTTTTTTTTTTTACAAAAATAGAAGGATGATTATTATGCTTAAAGTTAATCCTTACATTATAAAAGTACAGTACTTCTGCATAGTGATGCAGTTGCAGAGTTTACGTAATGTGATTTGTTTTCATTGTATACACGTGTTCTAAAAGCAACAAAAGAAATACATATATAAATAAATCTTGAAAAAAGAGAGCATTGTATCATAAGCAGGTGGCAGGTGTGCGTGCGTGCGTAAATGTTGCTGATTCACTGGTGGTGGAACACACCAGCTAAATGGTCTAACTGGCTTTATCAGCAAGTGCTCAGATGGTATCAAAACGTCACATTGGCCTGCCAGACTGTATGTGGGTAAGACTGTTCGAGGCGAAACGTATCCAGATGTGCTCTAGGATGCATGCGTGCAGAGGCCTAATGGCCCACAGTGGCTTTCTCAGATCACATAGCACACACAAAGTAACACATCAAAGCTCTGTCCAATAGAAAGTCCTCAGGCCCCCTCACAGGAAGACCCCATTACAGCCTGTGCAGCGATAAAAACGGTCCCCCCATCTGCCCCGTGGCTTCTGATAGCCATCTCCTCCCCTCAGTAGGTTCCTAGTCAGGCTGCGCAGGTCCGACTCTATAACTGGCCCCAAGAGAAACCACATAATGGGGTTAACTCTGTTTATGCTCCAGCTAAAACAAATGTACCTTTACTTAATTCCAGATTCTCCTTATTGCTGGTGGGCCCACACATATTAACATTTACAGCATTTTAAATGTGGACACAGTTTGTAAGCAACGTGTCCGTGAGAGCACATGTAATCATTTTTTCGAGTCAAAGCACAGAGCATAAAGTCTGCATTAGAAGTTACTCTTTGTAAGATACTGTGATATAAGTTATAAGTTATATAGTTTAACTCATGTAGTTTGACTTAACACCCACAGCACACACAAGGAATTACTGTAGCGATAAAACAGTGTACTGTTAGAAATCAGCAAGAGAGAAATGAGCCACAGGTTGGAATTGAACCTTGCTTGGAGGACTATAGCCTCTATACATGAGGCACACAAACCACTACACTACTGACCCACCATATAACTTCCTTTTGAAATGGGATGGCGTGTGCCCCCTTAGAAATCTGATTGACCGCCCCAAAAATCTTAAACTGTGTATTGGCTATTTGCCCTGTCAGATGTGGGACCTCTTTTAAAAACAACTACTTGGTCTTTTTTTTTTTTTTTTTTTTTTAAAGAAGGCTGCTTATAGTTTTACAGTTTTACAAATTGTTGCATATTTTCTTTTGTTTAAACTTTGAAATGTAAATAAAAACTAAACAAACTGGCAATGTGTCAGGACCAAAAAAAAAAGCTCATTATTCCTTAGAAAAGAATACCCCGTTGGTAGTATTGTTCAGTTCCTAAAATGACAATGAAAAATGAATGAAAAAATAAGTTAATAGGTATTGTGAATTTTACTTTGGCAGTGGGAAGGGTTGAAACATGTTTTTTCTCTCATTTGTTATAATATGTCAATCACAGAGTCTTAAAAGGCACCGGATGCACATTTCAATTAATCATGTGCGTAAAAGTTTTAATAAGATTTCAATGTTCATGTAAGACTGCACCTGCCACATAAAATGCAGTACTATGATGTCTTCTTGATACCCTGGGAGCTGAACTGGAAGTTGAAGTGATCTCATCATGACATTGTAATGTAGATGAATAGCCCTGACCTGGCAGACTCCATCACTGCTAATGGAAGAGAAAAGTCATAATTCACTGCTTGTGCAACTCTGCTGCAAATCAATCTGAACTAGAAAGCTTTGGGGTTTTTTATTGATCAGTCTAACTCATATGACATTGATAGATACAATATGCCATTTTTCCCGTTACAAATGGTAGTTTAGCCTCTTTGGATCTGTTTCTCTTGGCTGTTTCGTCTCTTTCCCCCTCCATCCTCAGGATCAACATTGATCCCCACTTGACCTGGAAACCTCTATAAATGTAGCTCCTTTCTCACCCAATAGAAAATCTATTCGTATATCTATGAACAGCATGATTTTTTTCGGTTTGGTTTAGGCACAGCTGGCTCACATTGTGTCCTTAGTTTTAATATACTGTCTGATGGAGGAGTCTAACATGTGATGATCCTGTAGGCTTCTGAGTTGTGCTAATCTATTAACCCTTAGTAGGGTAACCACTTGTAATAAATCATCTGCCATAATACTGACTTGAATTTTGTGAAGTCAGTCTATATCTATCTATCTGTCTGTCTGTCTGTCTGTCTGTCTGTCTGTCTGTCTGTCTGTCTGTCTGTCTGTCTGTCTGTCTGTCTGTCTGTCTGTCTGTCTGTCTGTCTGTCTGTCTGTCTGTCTGTCTGTCTGTCTGTCTATCTATCTATCTATCTATCTGTCTATCTATCTGTCTATCTATCTATCTGTCTATCTGGTTGCAGCTGTTCCCTGGATCTAACCCCTGGCAGATTGCGGCTCCTTTCTGGCGAACATGGAGCCCTCTGAGAGCTCTGGTATCTGTGCTTCTGAACTTACCCAGTGAGGTGTTTCACAAGAGGCCAGCTGGGAAGTCTGATGGAGCCAAGAGGAAGGTAAGAGGGTTGAAGGAGATGATCAGCAGGAGAAGCAGAGGAGAAAGAGATAATATTGATAACACATGGGGAGAGATTAATCGAGTCATGGTCCTGGTTTGTGTGTGAGAAACAGAACTGGGAGTTACAGACAGGAATCTCTAAGAGATGATGATTGTGATATAAACAGACACACATTTTGCCTCACATTGTTTGCATAAATTATAGAACTGTTTTTCTTGTTTAGCCAACCTTATAGGATTGCATGCATTAGATATAGGGGTGCCATTTAGAAAATGGATTACTTGGCATTATTTTCAGTTTCTTGAGTGCTTTACTGATGAAACAATACAGTTTTGCACTCAGTCATTAAAATAGGGGGAGTTGTAAAAAGGATTTCTCTTGCAGAGGAGAAAATAACTAATTAGATTATTTTGCCAGCAGTGGTGCAAACATTTGTTATAAATGTTCACTGTTGTCCATTCAAGATACACAAAAGAACAAGAATGAATTGTAGTATTTTAAGTTTCACAGAAAAACATTTAGAAGATCTTGAGTTTAGCATTATTTTGACCTACTGCAGTTACTTTTTCATTAGTAAATAACCAGCTAAATAGAAAAAGGATACACTTCTTTATAACAACCTTTAACTGATGTGCATATGTTTTCAAATGTTTATTGATTCATTTTTTAAAAAGTGTTTCATCTCTCCAAGTTCAGTATAGGGCTACCCCAGTAAGAACATATTTTCCCTCCTTTATCTATTTTTTTTTTTTTGTTTGACCTCACTCTAGTGAAGTGCATGTGAGTGTTTGGGAGCCACAATCCATAAATTCCTAAATAAAAAATTTATTAATTTATTCCAGTAACAGTTTTTTCTCAGTTGCTTTGGTACATTTCTCGAATCATTCTCCACGTTTGCAAAACGAAAGTAGCATTCTCAAACTAATTCGTACAAATAGCAAAACACCATGGATTACCTGCAAAAGCCAGTCTCTTGCTCAGAATCCTTAGTTCATCTTTCTGAAAAGTAAATATCTGTGTTAATGAACATGTCAGTGCCATCAGAAGGACCAGTCCTTGTGTCATTGTGTATGGGTAAGACAGTGAAACTGCTTAGTCATATTGTCAATATAAAAGTGTACTCTGGAGGGGTGTTCTGTTGTGAACTATTGCTAAAGCTCTGTTAACAATTATAGTAAATTCTAAGTTGCACCTTAGTGTTTATGGGAGATTGATTGAAACTGGACATATGGTGTTGTTTTCTACAACCATGGTGCAAATGGCCTCCTCCTGTTCAAGTGTGAAAAAAGGACCCACTGCCACCCCTCTAAAGTTGTCTTTACAGGGGTGTCTGTGTGGAAAAAAAAAAATAAGCCCATGATTGAGAACATGGTCGACAAGTCTTATCACATCAGGAACGCACAAACATGTATGTCCTCAGCCTCACTCCTCATCCTCTTCTTCTTCTCTCTGGCTGTTGACCCCGTCCAATTGCTTCTCCTTCCATAGTCAGACATTGTGAAACTGTGTTGTGCTCCATGTACAATGTTGATCAGTGGTTGATCTAATACTTAACATATCTCCCTTCGTACGAGAAAGTCAAGATTCGCCTGGGAGCAGTTTACCAATTCAGGACAGATTTAGAAACAAAGTCTAATTGAAATCTATAGAAATATGCTTTACATATTAAGACATGTTGTTTAACTATTTGCATGTAAAGACTTGTGCAATGAAGTAATGCCTATGTTGTGGGGATGAGACTCAACAGAGTACCATTATCAAACATTTTGATCAAAATGACAGAAGCAATTAATGATGTAGAAAACAAAGTTCAAAGAAATGAGAAACTGCTTTTTTGATGTGCACGAATTACACAATGATGTGAATATCGAACAATTTCAATTCTGATCTGAGAAATGTACCAAAGCGACTGAGAAAAGCTGTAAAATCAACATAGCTGCACTTTCTAAAGTGACCACTAGGTGTCATCATAATGCACAAAACACATCTTTCATTAATTATTCAAATATTGGTGAAGAGCTTTTTCATACAGCGTTTGTTGCATTTTATTTTTTTATAACAAGAATATTCCAGATGTTACTATGTAAAATACAGTTGCTGTGTTTTGGGTTTTTTTTTTTACTTCTGAGATCCTGAGCACTCCTTTTATTAGATATTTATTATATTTAATGCCCTCACCGAGGTTTTGAATACTATTCTCTGTTGCTGAAAAAACAACCAAACGAGTGTATTTTTTTTATTTCGCCACTTCTTCAAGTTTTCTACATATGTTTTTATTTTCAGTAATTGTCTTCTTCTTTGTTGAACTTTTCTTCTTCTCCTACTTCTTAATCAATGATTTAATGTTTTAATACATACTTTCTGCCCTCACATACTCAGTTATAAGTTTATAAAAAGTTTTCCCTTATTAGTAGACCAGAGAAGGTTTAATGTATCCCATGTAATGTTAGAAATAAGTACACCAAAAAAGCTTCAAATGGACAAACGAAGTTGTGGAAGAAAAATAACCAATCGCCAAAATATAGTCCATGCATTGGATTTTTTTTTTCTTCTGTTTTATATCATCATCATAATAGCATTCATTGTCATGACAATGGTGGATGCTCTCATAGATGCAGCAGGAGGTCTGCAAGTTTGTCTCCAACTTCAGCTGTGTTGCATTCACCACTCTGTTTAACACATCGCATGCTGCATGTTCACTTTGAAAGTTGTTGTTGTTAATAATCATTATTGTTTGACCTGAAAACTTTAAAAAGTTAGGAACATATTTAACTTTTGAGACAGTTGCCTATCTTTGTTCCCATACTAAGGTTAATTAATGGGCTCCCATCGTGTGTTTGTCAAAATGTACCTTCATATGAATTACAGACGTGGGGCCTTAGCTTTGTTTTTCTTTAGTATTGTGGGCTAAAGATAAGTTGTTGTCTTGGAAGTAGCTATAGTTTTACGCAGAAACCTGGGCTAAACTAAGGTTTACCATTGTGATGCACAGAATGTGACCAGACTTTCAAAAACTTAGTATCATGCTCTTTTGAAGGCCATTTCCCCATCTGCTTTAAAACAGCTCCCCCTGCTGGCTATTAAAAACAATTCTCCTGCATTAGCTTCATTTTTTAAATTACTTTTACAAAACGTTACTGCCAGATGTGATAAACCATTCCTTCTCCCAGTTTCTGTTGATGCTTTGTCTCTTTTCCTCCTGACGCATTTTCTTCTCCTTCTCCTTCCTCTTCCACAATACCTTCTCTTTCATCATTGCGATACCATTGTGGAAGTAAAGGATTGTGTAGTTTTATTCACAACTCATCTGTAAATCCATCCATCCATCCAATTAGTGCTACTCATTTATGTCATAAGAGGACCATCTCCCTGATCCCCAAATATAGCTGACTGTGTTCACACATCCAGCTCAACCCAAAAAACCTCAGGAGCTTTTTGTATGTGTTAACAAGGTTTCTTAAGTGACATCAGGGCTTTTGCAGTCTGCCTCAAGTAGAAACACCCTTCTTAACCAACTAATACCACTGACGATATTTAAACTTAATCTTTTCTCCTTTTTTTTTTAATTTCTGTATTATAGACTGTCTACTGTGACAAGTCAATCTTTGGAACAAATATCACTGAGAAATATTAAACAGTACAATCATAATAACTCAATCTGTGTTCATTTTTACTGAGGAGAAATATTCTCTTGCATGGGATGCAAATGTGTAAATCTCTCATATGATTCTGATTTTACTCTTAATATTGAAACTAAATTAAGTGTTTTGTTATTATTTGGGTCGGTAAAAGATTGTTAGTTCGACCATATGAAAGAAAGTATGAAATTAATAAATTAAAAAATAATAATTAAAAAGTCTTATTAGTGCGCTACACACTCCGGTACAGTAGATGGCGGTATGCAAGTCACGGTTGCGACCCGACATGAGATAAAACCTGAAGAAGATAAACAAGGTATGCTTCGCTTGTGCTCATTCTGAGTTAACATATCAGCGACCAAGTGGAGGCTCCTTCTTAATGTCACACTTTTGTAAAAGGTAAGTTATATGCATGAAAATAACGTTCGTCTACTGTATGACGTGTAGCTCATATTAAGAAGCTTTTATGGTAAAATGCAGGTCTGTTGTCAACTTTAGGTTAACGTTATGTGAAATATAAGCGAGGCTAAGTTCAAACGATCTGCTACTGTATGTGCATTTCTTTGTCTTAATAATAAATACATTTTAAACATGAGGCTGAGTGTTTGCATAGAAATGACATAACTGCATGACTTGTATTCACTCATAGCTAGCAAATCTCATGACACCTTAAACATCTGAATGTTTGTCTCTTCTCGTCCAGCTTTTCATGTGTTATTTATGCTAACATTACCTGCTGAAAGATAGACACTTTGAATGTTGTCGACCGTGTTTACATGCTACATACTGATACTTTTTCGCATGTAGGCTTTCCTGTCGTGAGAAATTATTGTACTTAGAAAGACAAAAATGAATGTTAAGCAAAATATGAAGCACTCAAAGAATGCAGATTGTAAGGACTTTTGTTATTCTCCAAGTTGTTGTTTTTTTGGGGTTTTTTTTGACTCTTCACCGAAACCTACTAGCCCACACATGTTGCTAAAATGATGTAAGAGAATATAAATAGTCATGGACTTTGTTGATTTTGTTGCAGCGTGAATGCTGATTTAAATAGTGTTTATGTTGGACAAATACAGTTGTTATTCAGGTTTCATTTTAAAAGTGTTACTTCTTTTTGAAGTACTAAACTGATCATGTCTGCAGGTCACAGTTTCACTTTTCTTTTTTCTGTTTTTTACCATGACTTCGTTGTTAAGGCACAATGTTAATGAATACTTCCACAATACACATATATTGTGTATTATATTGTGGTGTGTGTGGAGAGGGTATGATCTTCTCTTTAAGTCTGAATAACTTTTGGACTTAGGTATGGAGCCTGGTTACCCTTCAGAGATACCACATGGCAGGGATCGTAATGAACATGATGAGGATGTCACCTCCTGGGTGTCAGTGTGTCCCAGAGGCCTCTGGAGAGTCCAACAAAAGCGAAATGGCAGGAGGAGTCAAGAGATCGTTTCTCCTTCTAAAGATCATGCAAGTATGAACATTTTCTGTTACCCACACTCCTTATAAATGGTTCTAAGTTCATGTTTTGTAACAGAGCTGCATTAAATATATTTTAGTCTCGTTGAGAAGAATGCTCTTTTTTTTTCAAGCATCCAGTTACCTTCCACGGTTGGGTTCACTCTGTCAAGCCCGAGTACGGCTTAAAGCTGACATGGATGAAGCAAACAGTGAAGTGTCAGAAAATGGGGGAAAGAAACCTGACCAGTCGCTCACAGAAGCTACGGATGCAGAAGCCACAGCCTTGCCAAGGTCTCAGGACTCGGTGTTGCAGGTCCCACTGGGTGACTGGATAACGCTGAGGCTTGGAGAGGGTCAGTGTGACATCACAGAAACATGTGTGGCGGGAATGAGAGCGGGAGAGAAATGTGAGGTAGGAGGACTTGGCCGATTTGTGTATCAACTTTTGATGACAGTAATGTTTGTTTCAGTTCAGTCTCAAAGTTGAGATAAAAATATTTAATGGAGCAAAATGTAAGCTATCTACTGAATTAAATCATAAAATGAACTTACCATATCATCAGACATGAAGAGAACATGTTGTGTTGAACGACAAGAGAAAAAAGAACCAACCTTATCAGTCTGCTTTATTTTCCAGATACTGATATCTCCAGTGGAAAATGGACCAGATGATGAAAACACATCTATATATGCTACAGTTGAACTCGGAGCTTTCACACATGGCAAGGAATCCTGGGAGATGTCTCCTGGTGATAAGTGGGAGTGGGTGAAGTCACACAAAGAGAGGGGTGGAGTGAGATTCAGGCTTGGGGATGTGTGGGGTGCAGCAGATAGCTACAGTCGGGCCCTCAAGCTTCTCATCACTCTCTATGGACACATTCGAGAAGCAGAGAAAAAAGGACAACAGCAAGATGCAGAGGAGCACACGGACTCTGTGGATAAATCACAGTGCGTTCCCTCAGAGAACGAGTTCAAAACCACCAAAGCAGAGCTACATTCAAACCTGTCCCTGTGCCAGCTCAAATTGAATCAACCAGAATGTGCTAAGGCCAGTGCAGCCAAAGCCACTCAGCTGGAACCAGGTGGTGCTAAATCCTGGTACCGACTGGGCCAAGCCTGCCAGATGGTGAACGAGCTGGAGGAGGCCAAGCAGGCATTTAGGAAACTGCTGGAGCTCCAGCCAGAATCTTCTGCTGCTTTGAAGGCACTAAAAAACATAGCAAATAAAGAGAAGGAGACAAACACACAGTTGGGACTCAGACTCAGCAAAATGTTCAGCTAAGAATTGAATACTATCAATGTTGTGCAATGCTTTCATCTGAAAGTGCTTCTATTGTCACCATAAAGCTGTAAATATGTGAACTTGATGCTTTGTGTGAGTTATTGAAATGTAACTTAGAAATAAAATAATCATGTCCAAACTTTTTGGGTTTGGTAAGTAATCAACTCATAGAAGTTGTTAAATTAAGTGCATAAAACAAAAGCTTGGTCAAAAACAATTAGTGATGAAGTTCAGTTGGTTGGCCACAAGGTGTCAGCATTTAGCAGGTAATGGCAAACTTGTAGTTTCACTCGAATGCTCCTGCTGCCTTACAGCCGTCTTGCGAGAAAATGCCCAAACCTGCTATCAGGGACCTTTAGAGCTTCAGTTCTCTGTTTTTGTATTCTGACCGCAATGTACGAACTCAAAAGTTAACTATCAGGGATTTAGCCAGCCGAGTTCAACCCCTTGAGTCCTTCTTTTGGATCGGTGTTTTCTTTAGCCTTTATTGAATACAGCCCATCAATATCTGCATATTAGCAACACTTAGCAGAAACCTTAACTGATTCTAGCCTGCATTAATTACTTGAAGTTGAAAGTCTTATAGTTGGCTTTTATAAGAATATTTTAAATGTGTAGGCCTATTTCAAATAAGAGTTCTGTGTGAAAGAAGTTGAATTTGATATCAGATGAGACGGGCTTGTTTACAGCACTAAAAGTTTGTCAGGGCACTACACAAATCTAGATCCGAGCTTTTTTAATTTAATTGTTCATTATATAATTCTGATTCTGCCGCATACAAAAAACAAACAGTGCATGTTTATTGTTGAGGAAATAATAGCAGTTATAAGAGCTTTATGATTTTTCAAAATATGCGAAGAATAATGTATTTTTTATTGTATGGGTCTGTAGAGAATGTATTTTAAAAATTTTTTTTAAATAAAGACCAATAAAAAACTTCCCTACAGGGAGTAGAACCCTAGCCGTGTGAGTTATAATCTTAGAAGGACACACGTTATCCAGCAAATATGAAGCACTCAGTGAATGCAGAGTAAAATGAGTAGTGCTGTTCTGATTTTGCTTGTTTATTCATGGAAAACAAAAACATAGTATTAAGAAACAACCTCTTGTCATCTGAGGCTCCCCAAGGACTGAACAAATTTGTGGTTTTTATTGTCATATGCACAGAGAAAAATGCTGCACCATGAAATGGATCTTTGTTTGCTGGCAGTGGGTATTCAAATGCAAACGCACAAAATGAAACAAACAAAACAAGTGAAAGATTGGGAAATGGGCAACTCCAAACCACCAAATGTCTTTTACTGCTGTATCTTGTTCTACAACAACACAGAGTTTATGTTGTCACTTATTTTGCGTAAAGCCCCAATTCATTCCGTTTCAGTTCCTTTTCGATTTCTGTGATTTTGTGATGTCGGTGTGGCTCTGGGCTGCTGACAGTTGTCTCCAAGCATCCACAATGAGCACAAACGGTATGAAGATCCACAGGATATTCATGAACACAAAGTAGAACCAGAAATAGATAGGGTGTCCCAACTCGCTGTGAGCATAACCATCTCTGTGCTCTGTATAAAAGTAAAGCACGGCTCCATACAGCTGACCTGGAATCAGATTATTGAGTTAGTACCATGATGTAAACATGGTGAGCAACCACTACATTCCATTCTGAGATCAACGTGAAGCTCCTCTTACCCAGTGAAATGATGAGTTGCAGAACAAATCTGTAGGGCTTGTTGTTTAAGAAGGCAAACACAGCCCAAAAGCTGAAAGGGCCCCATAACCATGCAGTCACCGTCTCCATACACACAGTGAAATTATCCGCTCTAGATAAAAAATACATGTAAAAGATACAATAAGTCAAATTGATTCTTTATTATGCTGAAATTCCTCATAGTTCTGTTAAAAATGGTTATTTACATTACATATCGACTGTCTCCTTTGGAGTACTCTTTCCCTGTGAGAGAAAAGTAGACAAAAACATAACTATTAAAAAGAAGCTTCCAATTACACAGTTTAAAACGTCTTTTTTTCTTTTTCGTGTACTCACACAGCTGTGACAGGAAGCTCTGGTCTCCTGGAATAGCAGCATAATAAAGAGAGAACCAGCCTTCAATAACCCCATGGATGAAACCACAAACTGCAAACCAGCATACAGCCAGACGCCTTGGGGTACTAAGCCTGCCAGTGGCTCCCTTCTGCCCAGTAATAAGCCAGGTCACAAGCAGAAACACCCCAGAAACTGAAAACAGGAACACCAGGATCTCTGACATAGATCGGTCATTGGCTACATAGGTGGGGATCAAAAGGTCCCGGGGCCAGTAGGGATGAGGAACTCCAGTTGCTATTGTGGCATCCATCACCTGTTTATAAAAAGGTTAATTGTCAACACAATTTATAAACATCTACATTTGGATTTCAATAAATTAATTAAACTAGCCTATTTGATATTAAATACACCAGGTCAGTTTAATGAATAAAAGTGTACTTTCCACGTTGAATTCTTGGGCTGTAGCCTACTCACAATGTGTCAACAAAAAACATTTTTTATTTAGCCTACAACATAAGTAAAAGTCAGTTTTAACGCATGAATGTAAAAGAAAAAAAAAGAAACCGAAAATTGCGTGTCTTTGTTCTTACCATTAATGCTTCACAAATGCTGTACAGCTGCTTTTAACCTCATGTACACAAATAATATATAACAGAGGAAACAATCCAAGGCTGTTTAACTATGTACAATATGGTACAATATCAACGCAGACAGACTCAAATACGGAACTCAGTAATGTAGTAGGCGGTTACTAGTGGCACAACGACCAATCAGACAACAGTATGCATAGAGCACACTGCACTCCCGATAGACCGGCTCGTTAATTGGCCCTTCACCTCGGATCATGAAGTCTGTCGTTAATAACCACCAATTGAAACCATTGAAACATGTGTCTCAGTCTAAAGTGCAGCCCTCTTTCATGAGACACAGATATGGAGTATTTTCAGCTGGTTGAAGCTGGTGAGTTTCTGACTCATATATTTGGACTCTGACGTTGAGGAACTGCTGTACAGTATTATCAAGTGAAGCACAAGTCAGTATTTGGAGAACCCTAAATTAGTAAGCAACACAACCAAAAGACCCGTGGGTTAATGCAACAATGGGATAAACTGAGATGCGTTCATTTGTTACAGAAATGTTTTCTAAGAAAGCACAACAGACGTAATTATCAACCTCTCTGAAGAAAAACAGACCCCCTAGCCGTGTCAGGGCGTTATCCCTGCCGTGACCCGGATTCGAACCGGGGTTGCTGCGGCCACAACGCAGAGTACTAACCACTATACGATCACGGCGAGCTACTGGAAGTCGTGCATTGTAGCAATAGTCGTCACATTATGAAGAATCCCCGAAAAAGTCAATCACCGTTGTGGTCTAATCCTTGGTCTGGTTTTTCTATTTTTTTTTTCTCCTTTTTTTTTTTTGTAAAATGACAGAAGTATTTCAACCAAGTTCCCTGGAGATAATTTACCTTCGAGGGCTAGTTCGTGGAAAAGCTGTTAATGTCTTCTTTAGGTTAGATAGCATGTGTTGCATTTGGTAGCTCTAAATAGACTGGACTTTCTTTTAAGTAGCGAGAAATCAATTAGTGATATATAAAAGATGATAATATAATTTCATGTTGTACTGTGCGTGTCCCATATGGTCTAGCGGTTAGGATTCCTGGTTTTCACCCAGGCGGCCCGGGTTCGACTCCCGGTATGGGAACAATTGTTTTGTCTGGGTCTTCATTATATCGCCACAGACACAATCCATAAAAATAAATAATTCATTTAATTTTTGCGCATGCAGAAAATGTTCACATTTATTAAAGGATATAGTACTGCCAAGTGCTTTTAGAGGGCAATGGTACTGCCTACTCGATTTCTGTGATTCGTGAAAAAGCACCCATGGACGTATAACAATAATCACGTGATATCATGGGTCACATGACCGCAACACGGAAGCAGCCGTTCTTTGTCGGATTGACGCAGGCTACTTAAACCAAACTGTGTCTGTTATAATATTTACGGAGAATTAGTTGTATTATCGAAAACCACATATACTGTTGATGTAACTTATTCAACTATAAAGTTAAATCATCATGGTCCTGTCAGAATTTGAAGAATTATCTCTTTCTCTGGATGAAAAGCTTCTTCGTTTCATGGACCAGCTGGAGTTACTGGAGGAGAAACGAGCAACCCTGAACTCTCTCATCGAGCAGGTAGTGTGTCTCCTATCTTAGGAGTTCCTATCGTGTGTTTAGCAGATAAATTACTTTCTGCTTGGTTTCTGCTAAACTGTGATGATCAATATTTAAC
This sequence comes from Symphodus melops, assembly GCF_947650265.1. NCBI lineage: Eukaryota > Metazoa > Chordata > Actinopteri > Labriformes > Labridae > Symphodus > Symphodus melops. The sequence goes on from NC_136703.1 coordinate 15,033,304, forward strand.
TATTAATTAAAATGAGTAAATGTGACGTTTAACCCTTAAGTACTCTTTTTAAGGGCTAATTGAATTAAGGGTTTTCCCAACAGGATGTCACCCTATTAACACCCAAAAGCAATTCTGCTAAAATGAATGTGCATGTATGCACATTGATTCTTTTTTTATATACTTAATATTTATGAGTATTCTTCTTCCCAACAGGGATGGTTTTCCATCTCCAAGGCTCGATACTCCATGGGAAACAAACAAGTCTCTGCCCTTCAGTTTGCAAGTGAAATAGAGCCCCTAGTCTGTGTCCATGCAAGGTGAGGGAACTAGGCTTTTGACATTTCTAGGAAAAATTATTGTCCATTCAAATTTTAACAACTGAATTTAACATGATATCATGTGTATGTATGTGCAACAGAACACGGGACAATGGTGAAGTGGATTTCTGTACAGAAAAGGTTCAGCAAATGTGTCTTAATGAGCCTGAAAAAGATGAAATGTCGATAGAGGATATTGGACCTCATGAAGAAGGTGAGTCTACTGCAGTCGAGATATAAATGGATTGTACATCAATCGATACGTTTTGCTTTTTTAACAATGTGGTTTCATAGGTGTCAGGAGAAGAGTTAAGCCAAAAAAAGATACTAAGGGCAAAGTGGAATGTGAAGAAACAAGTAACAAGAAATCACCGGAGATAACTTCAGTCAGCAGAAGTGATCGAAGTCCTCAGCCAGATCCACTGAGATGGTTCGGGATTCTAGTGCCACAGTCTCTAAAACAAGCACAGTCATCATTCAAGCAAGGTATATAGTTACATTTCCAAAGGAGTCTATGCACTGTTTTCATTTAAAGCAACTGAATAAGCAACATTCAACATACATTATTTAAGAATATAACCAAGAATAGGACATAATTTGATTTTCTTTGGTGTTAGGTGCAGTGCCAAAACAACTGTCAAGATTCCTTTACTGTTAATATTGCATTTATTTATTTTTCCTGATATGAAGGGTGAATAAATACAGTAGTTTATTGCCCTGCTGCTAAAAATTTTGTCATTTAAGACGGGGTCCAAATTGGAGAACATTGGGACATATAAACCATTAGACTCAATGCACATCACAAGCAATTGAGACAAGTACTTGTACAAAAACTCATATATGATACGAAGCTGCTTCAAAAGTAATTTTAGTTGATCAGTGACAATGCACGTGTGCAAGGGGTAAACATCTGTCAGTTGTTGAAGTGCTACTGGTAAATCATCATCCTCATCCTTTACCCTCTCATTTTGTCCTGTCATTTTACAGTGATAGAGCTATCAGCTGAGATCGCTACCCTTCAGACTGCAGTGTTGAACACCAGGCAGGAGCTGAAGCACAGCAGGAAAGAGAAAATCATACTTCAACAAAGAACCTCAACTGCCCAATCAGACAAGAATGAAGACTGAAGACTTTGGAATCAGAGCAGGAGATGGTCTGAGAGTATGAGCAGAAATACAGTACGTGTTGGTAGAAAATGTATTTGATTTGATCGACTTCTAATAAATGAGATTCAGATGTGGAATTCAGTTACTCCTGTTGAGAAATTAAAGTACGGTAATTAATTCAGTTACAATTTCTTTTTATATATATGTTTGCCCATGTGGAGGCTGTTGATTTTGGCAGGGTTTGCTTCACAGCAGTGATGCAGCAGGTCCAATTTATAAGGGACGATTACAGATTTAGCAGTCTGAACTCCTGTTTGAAATGGTGTTTTAGATTGCTTTCTCTCTTAATGAACTCAGGCTCAATGGACTATAATGCATAAACAATAATTTATGAATACAAAACAAGTTAAAATCACCATGTGGTAATTTTGGGGAATATATGGTTTATATATTTTAGTTCATGACTGTATACTTTAAAAACAAAAGATAATGTAGTGTATGAACAGTATTTTATTATAAAGCTAGGTTGTCCTACTGCAGCTCCTTTTGATTAATTTACAACTACTGCCAATCCTCTGTAACCCTTGAACATAAATAAAGCATACATTATGACAGATTCATGTTTTCTTTGTTTAAAGTAGAAATGCTACTTTTTCCCCCTGTTACTCTTACTTTAGCTGTTGATAAATTTGACCACCTTATACAAATAGGAAGTTATTCTATAACTCAAAACTTTTTTGATCTTCATAAAGGTGGCCTAAGAGAGGGTCACCAAATGTTATTCCTGAGGCTATCCTATTTTCTTTCACGAAAGCAATCTAACATGATGAAACAAATTCATGAACAAATAAATAATCATGGGGAACAATGTTTATTTTGATAGAAAGTTTCAATGCCAATCCTTATTGTGAGTAGCCTAATAAAGGAGAAGAGAAGAGCCTCCTCTTAAATGACAACAGTAAAAAGCGTCTGACCGAGCTTCACCGGCATCACGTCCAAGCAGCGTGAGCGGCGACAGCCGAACACTACCGGGAACTGTCGAAACTCCCGTTATTGTGGTTACTTCCTGATCCAATCACAACCCTGTCTGTGTGCCTACATGAAACAACGCTCTGTCTCCCGTCACTCGCGGATCAACAACGGATGTTTCCTCGTAATAATAATATTGATGTTTTAGACACCCGCAGCTGCCTGTGCAACCTGAGTTTGGCCGGTTTCGGATGTGCAACCCTCTCACCCTTGGAGATAGATTTTCTTTGGTCTACGTAACTAGCAGCAACATTTGTTTGATGTGTGATTAAGGATTGGGGAAGTAAACACGCCGGCCTGCCCCCATGATCGGAGGCGAGGTGATATTGCCATCACAGACGCCGATCGTCCTTGATTGTAAGTTGATTTTTACTTGGGAGCAGAGTGACTGTGAGCTCAAATGGCGTCCGCTCCGAAGGTATCTATACTGGATTACTTCAATATTGTGTTTGAAGGGGAAAATGGTAAAATCGAATCCAATTGCAAGGCATGTGGCACCAGAATCCAAGCCAAGCGGAGTGTCACGTCCAACTTTGTAACGCATCTCAAGGTAATAATTTCAGAATAAAATCTTGTGTATGTTAACATGTCAGGGAGGGAGACAGCATCAATTTATTCTCAAACAGCCAGCCCTGCAGCATCTTTCTATGTGAAGTACAGAGTAGGCTGTATGCCCATGTTCTCAGTATGTCTCTTCTTTTCCTCTTTCACAAAAATGAATATGATACACTATGATGAAGAGCAAACAAATAGTGGACTAGTTGACTCGTCAACCTGTAACATTGTTGCTCTCCACAATGTCTTTCTCTCTCCATTCAGCGGAAGCACCAGGCTATGTATGATGACTTTGTGAAAAGAAAGGATATGAAGAGAGAGGGTTATGTATCTGCTTCCCTGCATACTTTCCCCACCAACGGAGGGAATACCCGCTACACCGTCCCCATTAGTACTGGAGTGGGAGCAGGGGGAGGAGGGTGTGTTGGAGGAATTTCAACTCTTGAGGGAGGAGTCGGAGGAGGCTCTGGAGGAGGGGTGACCAAATTTGATAGACATGACCCACGTCAGGTGTGTTATGACCATCACCTCTTGAGATGCAAAGACACTATCTAAATGAGCTTATGATATCAAATAACAGTAATCCATGTGTTTGTTTTTTTTTTCTTTTTTGCCTCCAAAGGTTCTGATCTCTGAGGCCATTGCTAAGATGATTGTACGTGATCTGCAGCCAGTGTCCATTGTGGAAAATCAAGGCTTCAGAGAGCTGCTTCAGCTCCTGGAGCCACGTTACACTCCCGAGGCCCAGCATTACATCCAGAGCCAGCTTCTTCCAGCATATGCATACCAGGCCCAACTAGCCACCCGCCAGTCTCTGGCCTCAGCGCACTCCCTCACTCTTAGCCTGGACCTCTGGAAGGGCTTCACTGGAGCCACCTCGGGGTAACGAGATGAAAATGAATTATAAACAGCAGGATTCACATTTGGTTTGATTCCCTCACAAATTAGTCTCCCCCCCCCCTCTCTCTCTGTAGGTACCTCGGTGTAACCTGCCATTTTCTTACATCAGATTGGCAGATGCATTCAGCTCTCTTGGCATGTCTGCCCCTGACTGGAGGCAGCTCTGGGAATCGTGTTCTTTCAGACTTTAACGAAGTGTGTCACTCTCATGGAATATCAGGGAGAGCATATCGTGTTGTGGCAGAACCTTTCTCAGCAACAACAACAGTTAAGCCATGTTGTCTCCCTGGTTTCTATCTCTCACCTCCTCTAGCTAACGGGCTGCAAGAAGATGATGAAGAAGGGCTGGATGATAATGGTAAAAGTTTGAAGGAAGGGGTGAGGTATGGTCATGGCGACTGTGAAGAGGAAAGAGACTGGGAGGAATTGTGGGAGAAGGGTCTGGGTGGTATTCGGGTGGACTGTTTCTCTCGCTGTCTTGAACAATGTATCAGAGAGGGGTTACGCTCCTGTCCTCAACTGTCTTCCACACTGGCCAAGGCTGCTTGTTTCTACACCTACATTACATCTGCTGTGCCACCTGAAAAACTTAGTCAGGTGTTTGATAGTCCTGGGTCCATCATGGGGGGACCTGGTAATAACCTTCCTGCTGCAAGGGACTGGACTGCCCAGCTTAAGGTTTGTAATATTACACTTAAAGTGTGCAAGAAGTCTTTCACTGTACCTCCATCAGTTTGGCGTTTAAAGGCACTATTTTACTATTTTCACAGCACGGCCATATAGACTGAAAGAACAATGAGTCCTTCAGCTCATATGGTGAAAATAGAGGCATATAATATAGACTATATTGTCCATCACCAGTTGATTAGATATGGGAGTTTCATAAAAGTAGTTAAATTGACTAATACATCAGTTAAAACTTCTAATGTCCAAATATCTGCTTGCAGCTATGTTTTAGTTCAAGATTTTTGTCAAGGCGACATGGTAATTTTTATTGTTTATTGTTTCACTTTTAACATAGGTGCTTCGGCGACTGCTAGACTCCATGGAGTTCCTGGAGGAGTTGAGTGGTCCAGGGGAGCTGGCGCTGGGTGCATCAGAGAAAGCTTTGCTGAGGGAGCTAACTGACACTTTAGAGCCTTTCACTGAGGCTTGGGACATGGTGCATGGTGATAGACAGACAGATTTACAGACAGACAGACATGTGTCCATCAGCCTTGCGTTGCCGTGTGTTCTGGGCCTTCGAAAGCATCTCTCTGAGACGTCGACGCCCCGCTGCCCCTCACTCCTAGCCGGCCTCAGTCAGGCTGTGGAGAGTCGGCTGGCTGCTATTCTGGACGACCCCCTCTACATCACTGCCACCACCCTTGACCCCCAGTTCAAGCTTACGTGGAGCAGCACCCCTGATTGGCACAGACAGGTTCTCATAGAGGAGTTATCCAAACATTCAAGAGCTTCAAACACAATAGACCCAAACACAGACCTTCATCCTCAATCCCAGACCCCTCCCAATCTTGTTCCATCGCCGGTCTCCCCCATCTCTCGGCCCTGCAAGCTCTTCTCATTCATCAAGCAGAGACCAACTGCACAGGCCAAGAGCCTAGAGCAAGAGTTGGCGGTCTACCTGCGCGAGGAGCCTACAGATGAGGAGGCCTTGCATTACTGGAGACGTAAAGCTATTGACTTTCCTCTGCTTGCGCAGGTGGCCAAGAGAGCCTTTACCATACCTGCTTGTGGCACTGCAGTGGAGAACATATTCATGACTGCTGAGCACTCTCTGTGGCCAGAGAGAGGACGCATCTTACCAAAGAACTTGGAGACGCTCATCTACCTCAAAGCCAACTTCAGATTATTATGGACTCATAGCTAAACAACGAGCATTTATTTTATCTAAATGCTATTTACATAAAGTTATTGCTTGGAATTTAATCTCTGTAACCGAATCCTCATTCTGCAAATCATTGGACACTAGATTGCCCTATGATCTCATTCTCATTTTTGAAAAGGGTTTTTCACACTGCAGTAGTTTGGATTGACATTTGGGTACCCTGTAACATGCTTATACCATATGCTGGGGACCAGGAAAAGTAGAATTGGATCATTACTTTGACATTATTTTTCCCATGTCAGATCACAGGGTTCATGACAGCCATAACTGACTGACCTATTATAGCCAAATGGTCAGATATTAAAAACTGTAGCAAATGATGTATTTACAATGTAATACAATAACCAAGGAAGATGTGTCCAATTCATTTGATGTTTGTTTTTTTGTTTGTTTTTTAACAAAGAAGGCATCAGCTGCTAAACAAAATGTCCGTGCATTCTTTTATTCCCTCTGTATGTATGCCATATCACTGGGAAATCCAATTAAATTAGTTTCACATCTGAAAGCTGAGGTGTGTGCCGTTTGCAGATGAGAACACATAACCCAGATTTTTACCCAGCGAAGAACAGTTCAAAATCTGCTTCTATTCTTAACTGGACGTCTTTTTCTTGTCCTTCATAGAGTGAAGGACAATTCCTTTTGAATTTACATTAAATTCTTCTTTTAAAATTTTACGGATTGGATGTGACTGTCTCTGGTCCAGGAAACTAGCAGAGAGCGTGTGTGTGTGTGTGGCACGATGTTGCTCTGTGCCACCTTATTGAAGTGGATTTTGAAACCATATTAAGAGAGAAACTAAATCTTGTCATCAGTGTGAGTTAGCCTTTATTCAAGGACTCTGTTATTCTGTGCTGGGCCAGTGGGGAGTGGGGTTTATTCTATGTAATTCCATTACAATTTAATTTAAGTCCACAGCAGGCACATCTACACAGTAATTATCTTTCTTTCTTTCTCTCTTCTTTCAACACTTCAGAGAACATGCCGCTTTTGTGCTCCTGCTCTCTGAGGCTACATCAGAAGGCACAGACTGCCTCAAATGATGACTTCATGTTCATTGATCTACAGGAAAGAAATAGAATAGCTTCAATTGGATGATAACTTTCTATAGAAGAATTGTTATAGATCCAGTTGTAAAGAATGTCAGAGATTACATCTAATCTGCATCCAACTGCAGAATAGCTTCATCCAAGTGTTGCTGTGTTGTCTTTGTTTAAAATCACTTGAGAGGAAGTGTGTTAGTCTGACTGGGGTATAATGAGATTTCTCTCATAGATCATAATTATCAAAGATGCCTCTGATCTTAATGATGATTACCACAGGATGTCTCTGTGGATTTAAATGTTTTGCTTGATATCCGTGTGGATCTGTCAGTGCACTCATTTTTTATAAGTGTAGGGGTTTTTTTCCACCGTGCTCGTCCACATGGGGTGTGTTGTTGTTTGCAAGTGTATGTAGAGCAGCTTGAAGCCTCCCTCCCCCTACATCCCCCTACGGCTGTGACAGCTCATCCATATGAGTTAGAAGAGCAGGCTGGGCTGCAGTCCTATTGGTAATTGCCTCCGAAATGAATTACTTGGCAGAGAGCAAGACTGAGGGAGGAGAGGAAATTGTAATTGAACTGCCCCCTCTCTCTCTCCCTTATGCCTCAAGTTATTGCATCTGCAGTGCAGAAAGCCATTTTCAGTCTTCATATGGACACACACACAGAAAATTACACTTACTCTCACAAAACCATTTTTTTTTTACCCTCCCACCCTCCCCTACGGTTTAGCCTCCACAGAGAACCATGCAGGGGGATTTAATAGATTGATTGTTCAGGGGCACATGCACAATGTGTTTTCTATCTTCCCCTATTTTGGGTGCCCTTTAGTTGGCCTTGGTGTATTCCGAGGCCCTAGGGGGTACATGACTCTGCAGCTGGCACAAACAAAAGTTGTGTTGAGCAGAAAGAGAGCCCTAGTTACCCCATACACACAGACACAGCCAAGCACTGGTATTAATAACCTGTCTGTTTCTGGCTTGTTGACAGTTAAAGCCAGACGGATTACAGAGATACCGCTCAGTGTATTTGAGGTTAAACATTTATACACAGAATATGCTACTTTCCTATTCTTCATTTGGCAACTGAGTGTGTTAGAGATTTAAGTCCAGTTTTGGCCCACCTTTGTCACTCTTGTGTTGTCCTTTGGCTTTTTTACAGCCATGGCATGGAAAGAAGGGGGGAGTGAGTCAAATGAGCCCTAGCCAGACATGAACATGTTGTGACTCCAGTCCCAGTACACAATGGGAATCTATTTCTGTAAAGCACTAGGGTTATCTCTCCACTTAAACTGAGCTCTCTCTCCCTCCATCTCTTTTACGAGCCACTCGCACAAATCATGGCCGACAGAAACAGCCGGTTGGGCGTTAAGAAGAAAGAGAAGAAGGTGGAAAACAAAACAAAGGTGGAAAAGGATAACGATAAAGAAAAGGGGAAGGAGAAGGAGAAGGAGAAAACTCTGAAAAAGCCTGAAAAAGTTGTGAAGAAGCCGGCAGCGGAACTTAAAACAGAAGAGGAGAAAACAAATGGAGAGACTGGAGAGGCAGCAGGAGCGGAGGCAAAGAACAGTGAAGAGAATGGAGACTTTCAGCCCATTGAATTGCCACCATTTGAAATTGTCACAGGGTGGGTGAAATGTATTTATTCGTCCGCAGGAGTTAGAGCCTGTATGTTATGCTTACAAACTTGTTGTACTTCCATACAACATACCAAAACATTGAACATATTCATTGTTTGGGTATTCGTTTTTGAACTATTTTTCACGTCTTTCTTTTTCTCTTCATATTGTTCCCACTGCATGTTGTTTAGTTAAGTGATGAAAGACACTAATGACTCACACCTGCCATCTTTACTAACCCAGCGGTAAGAATAGGAATGAGTCACAGAGACACAGATGCCGCTCTTATTACTTCACTCCCCCACCCCCTAGTCTTTGGAGGAATAGATGTTTAATATCAAAGCAATGAGAGAAATATTTGAACAATCCATCAGGCTGCACATTTCTAATATGACTTCAGATTTATGTCAAAAGACAGGAGTATGTGTGTTTTGTGTATTGGCTGAATCTCTAACGGTCTCACAAATCCACAGACTATGTGAGGAGGTGAAAGCTAAAATTATATATAGAATCATCGGTTCATAAAGTGCTTGCCTCATCGATATTCTGTCCACTGTGTCACCATAGTATCATTACTCTTTTCCCTGTTTCTTGGCCTGTTGACAAATTCATCACTAAATGGGTGACGCATGCGCCATGTTAAGAAAAGAAGTGAATACTGCTGTCATGCACTAAGATTAAAGGTGACAAATTACTGTAAGAGCACACTTAGGGATGCTTCCTGCTGATTGCTTTGTCACTGTTATATGCTAAGCTAACCTTCATGCTCTTTAAAACTCTAAAATAATGACTAGAGTTGGTGTTGTATACGTCAACTGTTTTGTTAGATTCTTTGGCATGATGTCGCTGAAAAAAGTACAGGCAGGTCTATATTTCATTAATGGATGCTTACTTTCATTCTCCACCAGGGAACAGATGAGCCCGTTCTACTTCAAGTTTCAGTTCAGGAATGTTGAGTACTCGTCAGGGAGGAACAAGACCCTGCTGTGCTTTAGAGTGGATACACCAGGAGGCAGCAGCGAGCCTTTGAAAGGTTATATGGAGGATGAACATGCCACAGCCCATGCTGAGGAGGCCTTCTTTCAACAAGTAATTAGCCTAACTCACTCTGCTTCTTTTACTGATGTTGTTGATTTTAACCACATAATCTCATAAGTTAACATTTACCCATTCCCTTTTTTTCAATTTATGTTCTAGCCATCAGACCCTTTCTTTTTATTAGTTTAGTTCAGTTTATTTGTTGTTGTTGTTTCATTTCAGTCCCCTAACTGTACAGTAAGGGAGCAGCCTTTACGGTTAATTTCCAGCTGTAGTCCCTGGTCACTTGTCAAGAGGCAACATAAAATGCCTTCGTGAAATATTAAAATACAAAAAAATGACATAACACAATTCACAAACAACCAAGCACAAATGTAGTAAAGACATCAACGCAGCTCATGCAATAAAGAATATAGGAGACAAGGGAAACTATTAACCACAGATATATTGAAAGCACATCCAAGTCATAACATGAAGGCAGGCAGTATTTCTTTTTTTCAGATGAGCCTAACAATTTAGTCACTGTCCTTTTCTTTTAATATATTCAACTATGACAAGACAGCTACTTGTCAAGTAGCATTAAACATTATTACATGTTTCATCGTGTATTCCAAGTGTTTATACACACATATTTGAATATATATTTATCAGCATTTTACTTGACAAAATAAGAATATAACTATGAAATAAAGGGAGGAGGAACACATTAAATTGTTATTTCTTTATACAAGGTCCAGTCTGCTCTAGAGCATGCTACACTGTTCAGAATTTTAAGTCAGTCCTAGTGCCACCAAGTGGAAACACTCATCACTAGCTCTCATCTACAGTTTCATTTTCTCTGAATGTCGCATCTTTGATGACAGCCTCATCCTGAACAAATTAGCATACACAAATTGGTCACAGCACCTCGAGTAAGAAGGGGTAATAAGCTTACTCGTACAAAGATCCTCAGAACCACACAACATGTATGCATTGTGCTCCGAACTCATGATATTTACTGCAATACATAACTATATTATGTTGGATTATGCCATCTAGTGGTCACAGGCCATTACATGTAAACGTCCTTGTTCCCTCATACAAATTTTGGTGTGTCAACTGTGACACACCCTGAAGCTGTGACACACACCGTAATCAGATAAGGGCTTTAACTTTAAATTTAGACAATAATTTGCCTGTGGAAATACTGTTTTCATTGTCTTGCAATGACAACATTGTCTACATCATCTTATCTACACTTAAAGGGTGAGGGTTGGATTTATGACCATTCAACACTACTATCATGTTTCTAATGATGCACAGCTTCATGCAAATGGGTGAAGTATCCCTTTAATTTCATATGCTTGACATGTATCCCAATCTTCCGAAACCATCTATAGAGACAGTGTGTGACTGTGTATATTTGTTTTTATTCAGTACACTTTCCTTAATCTTTTCTCGCCATTGCTAATGGGTGGCAATAGCGGTTTGATTCAGAATAAAAAAGTTTTCTTCGCAACAAGTAAAAGAATGTGTCATAAACAAATGGACCTTCCTTTTTTTACATTGTTGCTTCATTAGCCTATGATGAAATACAGTGAGTCTTTTTGTGAATCAACACTCAAAAGGGCTCGAAAGCTTGAATCCCTTTCTGGATTGATTTCTTCATCGGGCATCTCCCAAAAGTGTGTAGTCTCAGATCTAAGGACAGTTCCTACTATATACACATGCACTTGTTTTACTCTAGAAAGGGGTTTTAAAGTATCTCATTTTAATTTCCAGTTGAAGTATTTCCACAAAAGACTATTAGTTATTTTACTTTTAAGCAGTTGAATTTTTCATCTTTAATAATAACATCCATCTCCAGCTCTTACCTTTCTTCAATAGTGTATGAACCAAATATCCACTCTATGAAATAGTCTCTCAGCGTCAGCCTCAACCATCATTATGGCAAATTACCAGGGGACATTTTTGTTTAGACATTTTTAAAAATATCTGAAAGAATTTCTGAAAACTCCAGGAAAATTCCTGTCAGTTCCCGATTTAAGTGTCTGAACATTTTTTTTGCTTCTTTCCTCTTCTGTGATTGCATTAACCCAAACCTTTTTGCTTGCAGGTGCTCCCTAACCCGTCCCAAGAGTATGAAGTAACATGGTATGTGTCATCCAGTCCTTGTGTGTCCTGTGCAGCCAAGGTGGCCAACATCCTAAAGCAGCGCACAAAGGTCCGTCTCTGCATATTCTGTTCTCGTCTCTTTGAGTGGGAGGAGCCAGAGATAGTGGAAGGGCTTAGGGGTCTGGTGAGGGCTGGCTGCAAACTGAGGATGATGAAGCCATCTGACTTCCTACAAGTTTGGGAAATGTATGTTGAGAAGGAGGACCAGAGCTTTGAACCCTGGGAGGATTGCCAGGAGAACTACAATTACTATGTGGAGAAACTGGCTGAAATCCTCAAGTAGACGTACATCAGTAAGTATTGTTTACTTTGGATATGAATTTTCCGGATAATGATTGGTATTCCCTGGTGTTTATTTCTCTCTCTCCTTGTGTCCTGAAACAGGTGGATATGATGGACAAGATCTCACCACTGACTTGAACCACCCTGTACTTTCTTTAGTCAGACCTAATGGTGCAGATTAATATTAGTTTGAATGAACACTCCTGGCAGCATTTTGTATTTTTTTTTATTTAGATAACTTCATAAAGAGGCACTAAATGCTTGAAATGCATTTCTGTTCGACAGATAAATATCATACAATGGTCACTAAATCTTGAACAAGACTAATATTCATCACTAACATCTGGTGTTTGTTCCAAGAATTAAAATATGTGGTAAAGGTTGATTGTCTTCCTCCATATCAACACATGTACACAGGGCCTACAATAGTTGAAAACTAACTAACAGCTAGCTATGAAAGACTTATAGGCTATTGCATAAATAATCTTCTCCTTTTTAAGTGCTGTAAACAATTTAAATCATGGATAAAATGTAAACAAATTATGTTCAGTTCTCATCACTATTGTGATACAAAGTTGTTTTCAGTGCAGAAAAATACATCTTTACACACGCACATAGCAGAAGGTGTGTTTGTCAATTGAAAGCATTGCACAATAGCAAAATTGTTTCTCAAGTTATCATCCATTCAACAATGAGGTTTTGAGTTGTGCCAGTCTACAGCCTTATTATATGCTGACAGAAAAAAAGCTTTAGCGCCTTATTGCTTAAAGGAAACCAGCCCTCCATTGTTTTCTGCTGTATCATGGCTCTCTGTCGTCACAGCTAGAATGACAGAGTAAAGGAAAGTACATACTTAGATTATGTGTCAATTACATTTAAAAGAAAAAAATACATGTATGCATATATATATATAAATATAAATATACATAGGGTTAGGGTTTTATATATATATATATAATGCCTATTATCAGACAGAAAATGTGATTTGAAAAGTGTTTTGTTATTTAACTTAATTACCTTGCTCTTCCTGGGAAGATATCGGCAATGGTGCTGTTTCGCTGCTAATTGTGCCATTCTCTTCGCCTTCTGCTGGTCAGAAAGTTTTACAAAAACAACTCAGAAAAATGCCAAATAAACCTAACTAACTTTTAAAAACACTCTCACACTCTCATAGTTACTGTATATAGTTATTGTCAGTATCAGTATTACTCATCTGTAGGTTTCTACCTTTAGATGAAGCATTCAGTGTTGCATCTGTGATGTACTCAACAAGTGGACAGGCCACATCTGCAGGGTGGGAAAAGGAAGCTTCAATATACAAGCAGCAACAGCTAAAAGGAAATACGAGTGATACTGAAACCAGAAAGTTTAAAAAAAACAAAGATTGAGAGACACGAATGTCAAGTAAAGCACCGCAATTAATCACTGGTGGGGCTGTTTTTGGAGCACATGCGGAAACTGCACCCAAAACCACACGCTATATGTCAAGGTGGTGTCAACGTACCAGCTCCCCTTTGCTGAGCCATGGAGAGGAAGAGGTCTGCCTCTTCTGGCCTATCGTCATCATCAGCTTTGTGATTTAAAAAAAAAAGGATAACCGGTTAATTCCTCATCAAGTTGACTGTTAATTTGAGAAGAAAGATCGTCTCAGGGAAGCATAAAAAGGTGAACACAACATACAATCCCCATTAAAACAGATCTGGTTACTGTTTTGGCAAATTTATGAATCTGTCAGTTACACAGCAACATTATTCACTCTGTGTTGTGCAATGTAAGTTCCTATATTCACTCTCAGTTGAGCTGTTTCACAACAAGGCTGTACTGCCATACATGTTCTTTTCAGCTAATCCCTGACTGTGTCTCTCATGTGTATGTGGCTACAACTGGCAGTGGCACTCAAAAAAGTAGTTTGGTGCTTTCTAATTTTAATTGTAAATGTAATATTCACTATAGCCACATTGAATACTAAAACTATAAGAATCAGTACAATAAAAGAGATTAAGAAACTAAAGGAAAACCTTGCTTGCGGAAGACTCTGAGGACAATGCATCCAATGAGAACTGCGATGATCCCAAAGAAGATACAGCCAGAGATGGAAAGAAGCACCCTCCTCTTCAAAACTACACAATAAAAATAAAAACAAAGAAGGAGAGTGAGAAGGTATACTTGCAGGGTGAAACTCAGCACTTGCTTCAGTTTTACTCACGAAGGTTCTTGGTCATGAAGTGTTCACTGGTTTTCGTATAAGACGGTCTACCACTGCGAAAGCCCTTGCAAGTGTATTGGCTCTGCTCAGGGTTGTCTTTAGGTGTGACTGTGTGTCTCTCAGAGGGTGGATCGTTGATTGGTTTGTCTTCTTTGAACCTTTACAATTTGATTATTTGATCAGAAAGGTGAGAACTAACAGAGTATATGGATACACTTAAAGCTCCTGTGAGGGCTTTGTAACTGGTTATGATACAGAATGAGTGACCACTGGTGAATTTAGATGACCTAGAAAAGCAAATGAGACCACTAGCAACACAACATTTCTATATATTTATTTTGAATGCCTTACTCCGCTGCCATGTGGAAGTTTACTCAAGGTTTTTAACAACACTCTGCTCTGATATACTTTTTGAGCGCCTTCCAAATTATATATAGATTTTTTTGTCAGTTAACACATGCATGTACAGTAAAAGAGCAGCAAGGAAGTAAAACAACATAAACACCAACATAAACACCAACATAAACACAACCTACCTAAAAGTTCCTCAAAGTAGCTTTAAAAACTTGATTATTAAGAACTGACTGACTTCTTCTGATCTGTATTACCATGTGTAGTTCCACGTGTCCTTGCTGTACTGGACACGACATTTGAGCACCAAGCTGTCAGTAGAGAAGACCTCTGACCATCCAGTTAAGAGGATTATATCAGCCTGTGGGCGCTCTGCAGAAACACAAAGCTGTTAAAACACTAAAAAACAAGTGCACACGTAGAAAAATATTAGAGGAAAGTGAATAAAAGCTGACCTAGGATGTTGATTTTTACAGCCTCACTCTGGTCTGAGTGAAAGACTGTTTTCCTTCCTCTTTTAACCTGGCATTTATAAGATCCACTGTTCTTGACGGCAACAGAAGAGATATTGTGATTGTTTCCAGATTCAACAATAGCTTTGTTATCTTTGTACCACATGTATTCCCATCCAGAAGACACGTTAATGTGACAGTGGAAGGAGACTAAATCTCCAGTGTGCATCACATCGTACATGGGCGTCTGTGTCAGTGTGACTGTGGGTTTCGTAGCTGAGGGATGAAAATAAAGACATTACATAAAAAAACCACATCTAAATTCACAATCCAATGCACAGCTAAGAGTGGGGAGGTGCTGGGCTTTGACAACTCGATATTGTATACACAGACTGAAAAAACGTATTTTAATTTTACTTAAAAAATAATTAAACCTCATGGAAATTGTATTCTTTTGCCAGCTGACAGTTAACTGACAGAAGATAACTTAACTGAGCTTAGCATTATGACTTAAAGCAGAGGAAATCTGACAACCTGGCCTCCACAGGTGTAAACACAAATCTCCACAAAATGTATCTAATTCAGTTTGGTCAAAAACAAGTTTTGAAAGAAAGTAGTTTGTGGTATAACTTTAGGTTACACTGTTAAGTCTTTAACTACCTTCAGTAGTTTGCTGTTTCTTTTGGCTTTTTTAATGCAAGACTAAACTACGGATAAAGTCTCACAGCTGGGATGCTGGATAGCCTAGCGGTCATGTCATGCTTCCTATGCCCTAGAAGCGGATGGCCCAGGTTCAGCTCTGACCCTTGTCACCAAACCGCCATTCCCAACTCTCCTACTCATCCCTGTTTCCAACCCCCTGCCAAAAATTATTTTAATCCAGCAATTAAGAGGAAAGTTGTGATTTGTTTTCATATGGAAACACATGCAACATCCTGCCACTGTTTTCAATCAAAATAAAATCATTAAATTCAGCTATACACAACGATACAGTACAGTGTCAAAAAAGCGCCCCAAAATCTCACCAGAAACATCAAGTGTTAGTCCAGAGCTGCGGCTGCTGTTGACAGACCTGCTCTTGAGTTCTGCTGAGCAGTTGTATTGTCCACGGTGGGAGACTGATGTAGATTTAATGAAAAGAGTAGTTCCATCTGAGTTCAAATGTATGGTATCATCAGCCTGGACTTTCTGATTGTCTTTGTACCATGTATACATCCAGTCAGAGCTGCCATTCATCCCACAGCTCATCTTTACGCTCTCAGTTGGGAACACATCCGGCCAAAGTGTTTCCAACTTTGTAGATGGTACAGGAATTTCTGAGAAGAGACACAAACACACCAGCCCCTTAATAATACCCATCCAGATACTGTTGTTGTGTGTTTCTACTGCAATTTATAGCATTTAATCAGTAAGAGATGACGGTCACATTTTCTTCTCTTGTTTTGGCTCACCATATATGCGTAAAGTCCGCTCATCACTATCGTCTGTGTGGTACAATGTTTGGCCTCTTCTGGCCTTGCACTTATAAACCCCACTGCTTGAAATAGTGGCACCACTGATGGTCAAGCTACTGCTGTTGATGCGCTGTTGAAATGGTACTGCATCTTTGTACCACAAGTACCACCAACCAGACGAAAGTTCAACATTACATTTAAAGGACACTGACTCTCCAATGTACACCTTGTCTACATCTGGCTCTTGTGTTATCGAGGGTTTAGGATTGTTCTCTGAAAAACAAAAAAGAAATACAACTTCATGTATTTTATAATGTATAATGGCACAGGTAACCAGCCAGATAATATTAACAGATAAGAAAAACAGGAAAACACATTCCTTCAGCTTAATGTTTGAAAGTGGTTCAAAGCGCTCAATAGAAACAAACCTTTAACTTGAAGGTGTATACTTTGGCTGGAGTCAGAGAGGAAGGCTCCTGCAGATTCTCTCTTTGCTCTGCATGTATATGATCCTGCATTTGCCGTGCTGACAGAGTTGTATGTAAGTTTTCCAGATCCGGCAAGTTGTTTCCCATCTTTGTACCAAATGAACTCCCATCCAGAGGAGACATTAATGTGGCAGCTAAAGGAGACTGACTCCCCAGGGAACATCACCTTGTAGTCTGGATCCTGCGTCAGAATGACACTTGGTTTGTTGTCTGAGGGAATCAATAAATCATTAGCAGGTTAAAATAGACCAAATCAAGTATAAAGAGAAGACTGTGTTTAACCTGATCCCTCTCATCTACGTGCCCTGACCTAAATGATTAAAAAAGCTTTTTATTTAAGGAATAATTTATCAAAGATTAACTATAAAAAACTATATCTATTTGTATGTAAGCTAAAAGAAAAAAAAGAACTCACCGTACACCATAAGAGTTAGTCCATTGCTAGAGTTGCTGCTGACAGACCTTTCTTTCAGGTGTCCTTTGCATTTGTACTGTCCTTTATGTGCAGCTGACGCAGACTTGATGGAAAGAAGAGCACCACTCAGGTCAAAAGACACAACACCATCAGGCAGGACCTCCTGTTCATCTCTGGACCAAGTATAAGTCCATCCAGAGCCTTGATCCATCCCACACTTCAGCTGCACACTCTCTTCAGGAAAGACATCCAACCATGGTGTAATGTTTTTCAAAGAAGGAACAGGAATTTCTATGAAGGGAGAGAAACATCAGCTCCTCTTACAGTCGATACTCATTTGCTCGTTTGCATTTGATTTGAAAATAAAGTATAAAGCATATGATAAAACTAAACAAAGAACAATTGTTAAGTCACAACCAACTCAAGTCATCTTACACAATGAAGTTAATTTAAAGGGACATAGTTGAATATAAGGATTCAAACTCTAACACTTTAATGAGACAAAAATGATCCACATTGAATTTGTCATGTCCTGTTTTTACCTGAATTTTATTATTATTGTCAAGCCAAGAGAGGCAATTATAAACATAACATAACAGCTATAGTCTTAAGCACATATACAACATGCTATTAGACAGAGTTAAAGGTAAAATAGTTTTCAACCTTTGAGAACACATCTGTTATGTCATATAGTCAGGGCGGAAGCAGCAAAATGTTGACTAAACACTCATATGTTGTTTTCTTTTCTGAGTATTTAGGTTAGACACTTAAAGCCCTAAAACTCATTTCACAAAACATCTTCCCCTTTCTCTGAGTATGCCAGTTCTATCTTTATACATTAGCATACCGCCCTGTGTTATACTTCACCGCAACATCCTGTGTCAGCAGCAAATGCTGTTTCACCTTGTTTAAGACCACCTGCACGATTTCCTTTGAAATCCTTCAGTTACTACACAAGATAAACACAAATAAAATCCTTATTTACCGAGAACATCTAGTTGCATTTCCTCACTGACATCAGTTGATGTGGTTTTGCTTCTGGTGGCCTTGCACGAGTATCTGCCCCCATCAGAAAGATCAAGACGAAAGGCATAGGCTTCACTGGTGGCAGGCCGATCAAATCCATCTTTGTACCACTGGTACTCCCAGCCATTAGACACATTAACAATGCATGTGAAGGTTACTGCTTCTCCAACATACATGGGGTTGAAAACAGGAACTTTGTGCAAAGTTGGTTTTGGTGGGTCGTCTGAAACATATAAAAGTCATACTTTGTGAGCGCAACAATGTACTAAGTCTGAGTAAATTCAGTCTCGCATGATCCAGTTGCACATTAACCTAAACAATAAGAAGGAAAAGTTGTTTGGCATCCTGAAATATGCATACTCCATTTTCAGTGGGAGTTGAGAAATAGAGATTAACACTACACAATTCAATTTCTTGTATCTCTACAGATATGAGCTGCTAATCTTTACCCAGGCAGGCAGTTAAAAAAGTATTTATATATACTGCTGGTCTAGCTTTGCTTTACCATATTTGTCTAGCACATCACTGTTTCTGTTCATGTGAAAGTTTGTTGTTTAGGGGTGTAACTTCATATTATACTGCATAGATGCCTTGGCTTCCATACTAGCCCACTTTTATTGACTAGCTTAGCTTTGCATATGACAGGCCAGTACCTAACCATAACAGGCAGGATGTGAGGATCACTCAGCTTAGGCAACAGCTGAGCTCACTGAGGAGCCAATACAAGAAGGCAAGTGTAGAGGAGAGGCGAGGCCTGGCCGAACTCAGAGGAGTGCTAAGGGGGAAGCTGATCACCAGCTGATGATAAGACCTGAAACACCCAATGACCCTGGGGGAAACAACACTGACGTTGTGTCCAGGTTGCACCACTAGGCGTCTTTACATAAGACTAGCTTAGCTTTGCACAACACTGCAAAGAGGAAAACCACATTTGCTTGTTTCAAAAACAACAAATCCACAAAATGGCTTAGACTAAAGGAAACCACTGCTACAAGCCAAGACATATTTCAGCACTTAATCCCTCTATGACCACAATGTGTACATTGTATTAGTTGTTTTTTTGTGTGCCCACCATAAACTGTGACAACAGATGTGCTACTGACTCCAGAGTCGACACGACGGGATTCAAGGTGAGCTTGGCAGGTATATGCTCCTTCGTAGTCTTTAGCGGCCGATGTGATGTTGAGCAGAGTTCCCTCATCATTAATGATCAGCACAGAGTCATCCTCAAGCTTCTGTTTATTCCTGTACCAGGTGAATGTCCAGTCAGAAGTGCCAACTTCACAGCTAAATGCCACTATCTCATCCTCGAACACATCCAGCCAAGGAGTTAGCAACTTCAGAGAGGGTGTAGGTGGAGCTAAAGAAAAAACAAACAAACAGATAACCAACAAATACCCAAGAAACTGAAGATACAACCCAATAACATGTGTTTTTCATATGATGACAAATTTTAGAGGTCTGCTGACCAGAGACTTGCAGATCTGTTGGTGTACTCTCCTCTGAGTAAAATGGGACCTTGCCTCTCTTGGCTTGACAGTGATACCGTCCTTTGTTTGGATGACCAATAGGACTGATGGTGTAAGAGTTAGATGTATGGATTTCTTTTCCATCATGGAACCACAGATATTCCCATCCAGAGGAGACAGGGATAGTGCAAGCGAAGGTGACAGACTCTCCAGGAAACATCTTGTCATACATTGGCTTTTGTCTCACAACAGGCCTGGGTTTGCTTGCTAATTGAGTAGAAGAAAAATTCCATTTCAATCATTTAATGCTGACCAGAAATTTAGCAAAAGAAACAAAAAGTGATGGAACACAATACTTACAATGAACTGTCAGCTTGCTTGGGATACTATCTGTAGTTTTAAAGCCTGTTGTTTTGTGTTGGCCTTGACAGAAATAATATCCAGAATATGTTGGGTTTGCTGCAGTTATTGTAAGAATTGAACGATCGTTAGACAGTGAAAAATTTGGATCTGAATCTTTCACTTGCTCTTCATCCCGTTTCCAGATGAAGCTCCAGTCGGAGCTTCCAGCAACACCACATCTTAACTCCACTTTTTCAGAAGGGAAGAAATCATTCCAGGTTGAAAGTAGCTCCAGAGATGGTACAGGAAGCTCTGGAAACACATTTAAATGCATTAATAAATACATTCAAGTAAGTAAAAATGATTATAGGGCACATCATTTTAACACCGGATCTGTGGACACTTTCTCAGAAGGAAAACTTCAGCAAAATAATAACAGACATCTTTGCCAGCAGTTCATTTTTCTGAAGGTTTAGAAGATGGATTGCAGATATTATGAAATCGATTCCAAGAAGTACGGAGAGTAAAAAGGAAATAGCTAAGATATTTTTTTTTTTTTTTGACAACGCCCATGGTGATTTCAAAGCTTTCATTTGATGGTGCAAAACTTAATCACATTACTTTCAAATGTATTTACATATATCTGCTCCTTCACACACCTCACACTTTTTGAAATACTGTTCTAAGGGATAAGAGTCCTATGAAATAAATCCATAAAATATTATAATTAATACTTTAAACCTGTTTGTAATAAAATTAATGGTTTAAACTTGGGTTGAATTCTCACCTGTTTTAGCCACCGTTGGCTTAACAGTAGTTAAAGCTACATTTCCGTCGGCAGTTACTGGTGAATGAAAACGTAGAGAGCAGAATTTCAGAACATTTAACATTTGAGCTTTACCTTTGTAATAAAATTAATGGTTTAAACTTGGGTTGAATTCTCACCAGTTTTAGCCACCGTTGGCTGAGCAGCAGATAAAGCAACATTTCCGTCGGCAGTTACTGGTGAATGAAAACGTAGAGAGCAGAATTTCAGAACATTTAACATTTGAGCTTTACCTTTATCTTCAGCAGAGATCAAGCAGACCTGCAGCTATTAACACTAAGCAATATGCAAATGAACCCCTTGTTACGCCTCTGATTATTTGATGATTTAAACAACAAAAATAATTACAATAACAGACTACTGAAATAATATAATGCCCTAGCAGGTAGTAGGAACTATTAGTCATTATAACAAAGTACTTCATGTTCCTCATGTGAGTACTCCTGTTGTACTTCCTTAACATCATTCCTTGTGTGTTTAGACGTATAAAGACATGTTTGGTACAAAAAATAGATAAAGCTACTTAGACTTTAATCTAAAATTCAATTTTGACTAAACATTTAATTTATTGAGCATTTCCTGTGAAGAAAAATAATCTGTTTTAAAGCAGAATGATTTTTTTTTTTTTTTTTTAAATGTGAAATTAGCTTAAAGTACAGTTTTAAGCTAACAAGTCAATATCCAGTCAATACTAAATGACCTTAGATAAACTCATTTCTTACCTTCCAGAACTGCACAAACAGCAATGAAATCTGCCAATAAACAACAAGGTAAAGATGTACATCAAATTGAATTTATATGCATTCTTTAACTAAGATGAAGAACAAAACAGAAAGCTTCAGAACTTACATATCACACAGAGGACCCGGACGAGCCACATTTTCCATTGAGCTGTACATGAAAAGAGTTGCTGGATTGACGTCTGCTTTTTTTGCAAGTTTTTTTGTTGAAGCAACAGGAAACGGGGTGGTCAACCACACTTGCTTTCTCGACACAAATTTGGGTTGATGATTTGTGACAGTGTTTAGGGGAACTGACACACCGTGACAGAATGTTAAATTGCTCTGACAATTGGGCGATATTACATAAAACTCTTATAGAACATGTGTAAGGAGAAGATATTCATTATACATTCAATGCAAAATGATTAATCTGTATTATGTATGATTAAATTAACTGACTTTTTTTTCCCGGCAGACTATTGAGATTTGCAGTTGCATGAAAACTACCGTGCAGGCAGTTTCCTGTCCCTGTGAACTTTGTAAGCAGATCATTTTTAACCTGTGGGCGTGATCTGATTTGGGGAGTGTGTGAGAGAGAGATTAATAAAGGGACTCTGCAATAAAATCAATGGTATAGGAAAGTGCAATAGAATAATCAGTGCAATAGAATTGATGATGTTGTATGGGTAGGCTATATGTGCAAATGAATAGTGTGTGTGCGTGTTCTTTGCTGATATGAAGTTATGCTGTGTAGCATCCAGTCAATATAAAGAAGGCCAGAACTGGTGATAAATGCCTTTAATGTCCGTCAGTGTCATTCATCAACGTAAGAGCTGAGCAAAAAACAAACAATAATTACAAACGTGTTTTAACTGAGCAGCTCATTAATTTCCTTCCTTAACTTTATAGAATTTCATACATTTGCAATAAACATTTACATAACTGAAATATTTTTTATGTAATTGTACCAACTTTGTTCCCCAATTGACTGATGCCAAAACGCTGTTTTCTTCAGTGTTTCTGTACTCTTTAACTCCTTACTCTCTATCAACGTCTTTTCTTCTTTGTTGCCAAAAACTACCGTTGTACCGCACTTCCGGTTAAAGGAAGCCTTCAAAATAAAAGCCCCAAAACTCCACCATAGACAAAAACTAAAAGGAGTCAAATGATTGGCCTTTACATGCTGTATGTAAACAGACCTTTGTGTTGTAGGGTTAGCATTTTTTTTTCAATGTGATGTGCTATACTGTATGTAAATGTTATTTTCTCGTGTCCAAAAACAGAAGTTATAATATGTAAGGTATGACTTCCTCATGATATGTTTGTGTTCCTGTCTCACCATAAGATGTCAGTATAACATAGAGAAGCACAGTATCACATGCTGAGGTTTAGAGATAAAGACATGACATGACTTTTGACGTTTATTTGGTAGAATGTAGGGGTCAAATGAAAACAGTGAACAGTATGTGAAAAACAAACAGAGGGAACAGTTCACAAACTTTTTATTCAAACAGTTGCCCCTTGAAGGGAAGCTTATGTAGCAGTCGTGTTCAATGATGAATTAAAAAATTGTTCTCATTTTTAAGTTGTCTTTATTATTTTCAGCAATAAACTGTCTTACTTTGTAGCATTTTACTGCTGCAGCTACTCCAGTCAGTGCCTTACATTTCCACTACAAGCCTTCATAAATTATAGTAAAATACATATTTTTATTACACCTCCATTCAGTCATTGAAAAGGCATGTAAAGGATTTACTGTTTTATTATGTCGTACATATATATACTGTAATAAACAGCACATGGACACAGGCAGAAAAAACATGGTAAATTTAGACTTACATACAGTACATGTCACCAACTTAAATAACATACAACATTTGTCAATCTGGGATGTGATGGGTGGGGTCTTCCTTGCATTCTGAAAGGAGTGATTAAGGATGGGTGGGTGGGGATGATGTTGGTGGTATGTTTTTCTTTCTCTTTCTTCATTATGTACACGCTGCTGCTCGGACAGCCACAACTTTTTATCTCACCTCCGCAAACACTGCACAAATAACAGGAAGAGGTTTTATTTCTGGTTTACACACACACACAAACACACGTGTGCACACACACGCACACATAGAATAACTCACTTTCACACATAAGACCTGGACTTCTGCTGCTTCTTTAAAGGCACTGGGGAAGACAAGCAAAAAAGAGGTATTAATGGGGTCATAATCACCTTCAGCCAGGAATGCTGTGTGTGTGTGTGTGTGCGTGTGTGGATTTTCCATAGCATATTATCTAGCTTGTTTTCTGCTCTCTTAGCCCATTCTCACTTCTTCTCTTGGCCTGTTGACTAAGGGTAATGCAAAGAGTTTGGCTGTGTGTCAGATCATCTGGAGTCATTTTTAGAAGTTGTGGAGTGCCGCGCTGACATCACCTTCTCTAGCACACACCACCAAAGGGCGCTCCCTGCTTAATCCCTCGTTTTCCCCCTGAGAGGCCCTCCCATGTATGGCTATGCCTTACAGGACCAATTGTCGAATCTCTAAAAAAACTCACTAATGCCATCTATATAGACACAGTTTACACTTTATATGAAAACAAGCCTTCTGATTGAAGACTGATTGAACGTGGATGGTTTTTAAATACAGCTGTAAATGCATCCAAGCATTCAATTATGAATTAAGATGTGATCACTGGGGGGAGGTGTGTTCAGGCAGGCATGTGACCCTGTTTGAGGTATGGTGTGAACAAACGTGTCCCTGACGACACTGAAGGTCAATTACTGCAGTGTGTACAAGGCTACATCCATTTTATTTGCTAACAACAATCAACTCAGTCATGACATTAAAGCTTCATATTCAAGTTTTGGTTTTAAAATCACCATAAAATTGCTCTCAAAGATAACATAACTTATGTATGTATGTAAATGTTTTCTGTTGTGGTGGCAACATTTTCTCATAACACATTTAGATCCATACTTAAAAGTGGAAATTTGTTCAGAAATAGTACTGCTGCTCCTGCTGTAAATACTCACTTTTACTGCAGAAAATAACTTCTGTTTGAATAACATTTGCAACAGCTGTTTTAGCTAATAGACATATTTGTAATTAAATGTATTTAAAAAGGAACACACAAAAGTGCTGAACTACTATCTGATCACACAAATGAATCGGGTGAGAGAATTTGAAGAGAACAGGGCTTCGATAGCTAACATGCCTTCTTTGGTGTTGGTTGATTCTTATCTACAGTTCTCCTTGTGTATCTCCTCCATGCCTTTTAGACTGAGCCAGGAGACACAGCAAACCAACTTGCAGACATGGATGTGCTGTCGTGGAGGAGATGGACAACCTATGCAAAATGATTGGGCTGCAGATAATGCCTTATACTACCAGTAGTAGCAGCAGTAGTGCCAGTATGTGGCTAAAACATTTAAAACTCTTCCCTTTTTGGGAGTTGATGTGGTTTTCTATTGGACCAGTTGTAATTTGCACCAAAGCGTGAGAAAATGATTCACAGATGTGCTCCCAAATGGATCAATTACCATCCCTTAAATTGACTCTTTATTATTCTGTGAGGATTAAGTGTTCCTTTAATTTTTCAGGGCAGTGTATATGTAAAAATTGTGACATTCTTTTCTTTTAGTCATTTCTTTCGGTTTCCAATCTCTCTCACCTCCTCATATTTGAAAAGTCTCCCAGCGCTCCCTGAAAGGCTACACCACTGGAGAATTTTAAAAAGGCCAAACATTAGCATTGCTGCGTTATAATAAGGCTATAAATAGAAACGCTAAAGCTGTTAAAACATCAAATTTGGTATTCCTGTTTGACTGATATTAATCTTTGCCACATTATCACTTCCAAAAGCAGGGCTTACAATGTTCAAGATGTACTGAGTAGGAGGCTGAGTGAGAGGTGAAGGAGAGAAGAGGCCAGGAAGAACAAGATATGCTTTATTAATCTCACCAGGGGAAATGTAATTTTACACTCTGTTGTTGAACATGCACAACACACATAGGTTGACACACACACATGCACAAATAGGATCCTATGGACTATGCACTAATGGAGAGACGTCAAACTGTGTAGTGAAGTCCAATATTATGTTAACTGTGTGAGTGAAAGCAGTAAATGAGCAGTGTTAATGAGGAAGGGATTACTGAATGTCGTAATCAAATGTGTGTTAACAAGTGAAATGCTACAAAACAGAGTTAACTATCTTCAAAACATTTTCTGATCCTTACCTCTGGAGTTTTGGTTTACTTCCCTTTCTCTTCTGAAATAATAATCTCTGTTGGGAGAGGAAACCAGAAGTTCATTGATGTTTTTCTTTTAGATTGATAAAGGTTCTGGTCCCTAAATAAAGGCAGAATGTCTGCTAAAGAGTTAGCTTAGATAAAGAGTTAACCTAGATTAATACAAAGATTTCACTTTCAAACAGCTTGCACCTCACCAACTACCAGCTGCTACTGTACAGTTTTATATTAAGTCTTTAGTGTAAGAGTAACATCATTTATTTCTACAGCTCATAAATCAGCACATTTATTACAATTTTGAACAATGAATCTGGGAATTGAAATGAATCTGTAGATACATACGTTTGACCTCGAGCTTGCAGGACACAGTGGCTTCCCCTTGGGCGTTCTTGGCTCTGCAGGTGTAAATACCTCCATCAAAGCTGCAGGGTCTTCGGATCTCCAGGGAGCAAATGCCCTGGTTAGAGAGTTTGCGAAACTTGGGGTCGTCGCCGATGACCATCTGATTCTTCAACCACTCAATCTTGGGCTGAGGGGAGGTGAATAGGGGGCATTTTAAAAAAAAAAAAAAACATTCATGAAAATATAAACATAAAATGATGTCAGGATTTTAAAAGAAATGACAACATGACATTTGATTTGATTTTAAATGTCCCAGGTCATTTGTATTTTCAAGATTTTTTAAAAGCAAGACAGGACTGAGAGACCCAGAGCTTGTTAAGCACGGAGAGAGGCAGACAGATAGTGTCTCACAAGACCGAAAAAACCCCCATGATTTTCTATGTCATCACTCACTGGCAGTGGCCATCCATTGTGTCTTGGGAAGCTTAGGAGGATGCCAAGCTATGCTGGACATTTACACAAATTTGCACAATATGTCTCACTAGCGTTTGAAATTGGTACTGCAGTCCAAATTCAAAACATTAGTAGAGCTGTCCCCCCCCAACACCTAAAGTCGATGTGCATGCAGGTTGCCATAGAAGCTCGCATGAACCTCTCACCATTTTTCAAAAGCATCTCCAATGCTTACCCTAGACCTAGCATGCATCTGCTCGTGGAGCTCATTAGAAAAAGTTGTTATAGTAAGGTCATTTTGAAGATTTTATTTAGTATCTATCTTCCATGTGGATCCTTTAAGAGTAAACATTAGAGCAAATACCAGATGAATTACATTTCTTTACACCCCTTATATTAGTAAAGTGACATGTCAAACTGAATGATGCTCCAGCATCAGCTTCTGGTATTTGAAACAAGTAAATGACTTGACTTTGACTTTGCTTTGAACAGTAATTCATTCTTTAGCTACTTTCTCTTTAGTGATATCAACCGATCCATAGCACATTCATTATCAGGCTTTCTTGTACCACAATTCACATCCTCATAGTTCAAGTGTGCTTCCTATGTTGAAGAAATGGCTAGAAACCTAAAAGGTACATGTCCTTATCAAAGCAAGTGATAAAAATATCTGCTATATGGCCAAATTTGGCACATGTTCTTTTACAATCTTAACATTTCAGGAGGCAGGCTCAGCGTATTCTAAGGGAGCTGAGAAGGTCTCTGCTGAGCGTCAAATGAGAGTAACTCAAGTAATTTGCCTGACCTCATCAGGTATGTGCTATTCAGGGTCTCAATGACAGTCTCTCTGGATTTCTGAGGGTCCAGCTTCATGCAGTGTGACTCTGGTTATTGGATTTCACCTCAGCTGATGCATATCAGCACAAATTGTTACAATTCTCCAGCACTCGTGTGTAAGACATTTAGTTTTGAGTTGCAAATTAAGATTTAAAAATAGATTTTTTTCCTGGAGGTCAGATAATTTATGCGTGAACAGGTTATTCACTGACAATATCATCAGTGTAAACTGATTATTAAGATGGGCAGGTTAACAGGATTTGGGATCAGGATTTTTTATATTGATATGTAACTTTTTTTTTTTTAATTGTTCGAGTAAACTTAAACTAAATGAAAGTAAAAACACATATCATCCATTGCATCCTTTCCTACCCATCGTGCTCTCAAACAGAGATGACAAAATTGAGGGAGAGGTTTCAGTCTTGGTAGGGGACCAGGTCTTGTGTATTTGAGCCTTTGGCAGTGAAAGATGTTGGTGTTGATGTTAACGATGTTGTAAACTGACGCCGGGTTAAAAAATAAAGATGTTGCTGTTTTTCTTGAACGACCTACAGCTTTTATATGACTATTGGCACAGCTGGGTGTATCCCCCACTTGACTGACAATATGTATGATCACATGAGATCAAAATTTAGAACAATGCATAAAAGCAATGAGGATTTCTAGATAAAGTATCGTAAATTCCGGACTATAAGCCGCTACTTTTTTGTCACGTTTTGAACACTGCGGCTTTTACAACGATGCGGCTTATTTATGGATTTTTCTTTGGGGACAATGAGCTTCTGCCGCAAAAACATTTGACCTCGTCACATCGGATCTTAATATCAGATCTTGACACACGGAGAAATGCATATGATGCAGCTTTCAAGTTAAAGGCGATTGACCTGGCTGTCAAAGAAGGAACTAGAGCTGCTGCACGTAAAGTTGAAACTGACAGCGACATCGAAAAAGAGACTGAGGAAGTGAGTAATGAAGTCATTCTGAGTCAGTGAATGGATGGACTTTTTCTTGTGAAATGTATTACGGTAATCTTTTTCATCAGCCGTGTTACAGACACTGTTCGATAAAGGATTTCCAGTAGGCTTCGTATTTGCGGATGTAGCCGGTAGCCTACGTATTTAATTAAAAGTTAAAACAACGTTTTTGTGTCACGTCTTTCTGTGTAAATCACTTTGTTACAATGTGGACACCTGCGGCTTATAATCAAGTGCGGCTTGTACAAATACATTTATTTACCGGTATTTGGACTGAATGCATAATTGCCAGAATGGCATTCTTGATGGTAATGTTGGTCTGTAATTTAAATTTCTGTCCAGAAAGAAAAATCTGAGAAAAACATTATCCACTTGATGAATCTCCAACTATAAGTAACAACATTTGTGGTCCACAGGTGATGAATTATAAATGATCATCACTACATTTGGAGCTGTGAAAACTACTTTTCTAAACACCTGTCAATATAAAAGCAGAAGAATTTATCAAAGCACAAGTGCACAAGCACATGGTTTCATTAGCAGACTCATGCTGCAGACATCACACGTCACACACCTATCTTGGTAACTGAGCCTGACAGTATGCAACATTTTTTTAAAACATGGAAATGCAAGAAGAATGAATTTATGAGAAGCTAAAAACAGAAAAAAGTGCAAGAGTTAACATGATAAGATAAGACACGCTCTGACCAAGCTTACAGAGGGATGCACAAAATGTTTCTTGGCTATCAGATTGCAGCGTGTTGCAGGAATCAACCAAGCCTGTGCAATAGTTAGCAAAGACAAAGAAACAAAGAAACAGCCAGTTTCCTGTTACCACCCTGCAGTCCTGAGTTAAACTGCAAAACAGCCAAATAAAGAGATAAAGACAATGTAAATCAATTGACTTAATTGTGTCCCCTTTCCTCCCTCATCACCAATCACATTTGTCTCAGACGTCCCAGTGCGTGGATGCCAGTCACACTGATAACAGTGCTGCACTCATGACAGGTGACAAAAATAGGACCCCCTGCGAAACAGCAATACCTCCACTTAGCTTTAACAGGACATGAGGCTATGCTTCGTATCATTGTCTCTTTCTTGACTCCATGTTTATCTATTCTCTCTGCCACCTCTCCCTCTCAGCTCATCGGGAAGTCTCTCTCTCTGCCTCTATAAATGACAACTCTTTATCAGAATCAGTGGAACAACTAATCACAGTAAATGCCTTTCTGCTGGACATCCTCAGCAGGTCCCAATGGGCTCTCGACTCTTAGACAGAGGGGAGAAAAGCAGCCTGATAAATGTGCTGTACCACAAATAGTAACTGGGTGTGACATACTTTAGATTCAAGTGTTGTATGAATAAAAATAAAAAAGCAAGAAAGAGGGGAGGGGACGATAGAGGCAAATGGAGAACTATGCTTTACTTTTATTGCTGGTATCTGTAATAATGTAATGATGTGGTTTAAAGCGATGTGTCAAGGACCATAAGAGGTGGAAGCTGACACTGAGGGATTAACCTGTGGCAGCAGATTCACATGTACGGGGGTCAAACATGGGTTGAGTACACATTCAGAGTATGAGGGTGTCCAGTATGAAAGGTGTCCACTGCCTCTCTTTCCGTGGTCCCCTGCAGATAATCAGCGGGTATGTTTTCACACAGCTGTTGTGGGTTCACAGCAGCTGAAGATTGGCTGAACTGGTTGAAGAACTCTAGCATGGCTGGTGTTCAGGCACCAAAGTCTCGTTTTGACACATTTGGTTTATGATGCAAGATCCTAATTCTAGATTCAAAGTGCGAATCAACGACTGGAAACTTTTAAAGTGTGCATCAATTTGTTGAATCTTTGTGTTGGCTTAGAGCGTCAAATTCAGGCTCTTCTGGGACAATGCAGCACGACGAGGGCAGCCTGAGCCGCCATCCGTTCCTATTTGATTTGTCTCAACTACACCAGTGTTTACACACTGACCAAGCTGCCCTTGACTTCTCTTACCAAGGACAGCTAATCATCTGCATTTACACCATCTGCGTCAGCCAGACAACTGTAAAGATATGTTTAACCAGAGCAGCGGTCGCCAAGAAAAAGTGAGAGACATTCTGAAACTTCACACAGACATGCCAATGTAAGCCCTGCTCCATTTCTTGTACAGGGGATCTTTATAGTGGTGACACTGATACTTCATCTGAAGTGGTAAATTGCGCACTCAGATGATTTATCAAGGGGTCCCAATATGAGATGTTTAAATATACAACAACAAATGTTGGATCAAGAAGATAGACTTCCTCTTCCTACGATAAGAAACATCCAAAATGTTCTAGATGTTTTCTCAGTGGCTCATTGTTGTGCTGAACAACCAATCCATTATTAAAATACTTGAAGCTGTAATTAGCTATCAGCTTATCGGACTAGATACACTGAAGATCAACTTAAGGATCATTTCTAACCTTTGGACTTCCGCGAACAGAGCACAGCAGTTTGGTCGTGTATCCCACGGTGGCAGCGCGGTCACAGAGAGAGGTGGTGAACTTGGGAGCCTCGCTGAAGTCGTGCTCTGGGTACTCAGGAGGCTTGTAGTTAATGCCTGTGAACAAATGGGACAGATATGTTGTTTCACTAGTGAATACTTCCTTCCATTCAAACAAAATGTTGACATCTCGCCATCATACCGACGTGAGCTTGTTGGATATACTAATTTAATACCATAGGCATTCATATGGACAATATATGATGAAAAGGCCAGGCTTGTTATCCACTCATGTACACTTCCAACAGTGATTAAATGGTGTTAAGATAAAGGCTTTAAGCAAACTCATCTATCCATCTATTAGATTTTTAAAAATAAATCTACAGTTAATTTCTCCAACTTTAAATTGTTCAAATACATATAAGTTCAAACATGGTGTTTTAACTGTTCTAGACTTCATGCGACAGAAATAGTTGGGTCAGCAATATTAAAAAGTGCAAGACATTCAAGCCAATCATACTTTTTAATCAGAGTGTGCAGTTGGAGTATATGTCTGATGGTTGAACTTTTCACAGACCTCTAACAAAATCAATATTATATAATCAGGATAGCAGGGAAGGAGTTTTCAGATTTTGTTTAACAATAAAAGTCAAGTTTAGATGCAGCTTAAGGTGCAGCACGTCACTAATATTAGAGGAGATATCTATAAGAAGAGCTGCCAAATGACTGCTTTTCTACTTATGATCACTGAATTTCAATAGTTTAGTGCAATAAATCACATTTTTGATTTCATGATTGAAATGACATTATTTTGCATTTAACCTGTTTTTTTGTTAAGGCCTTTATTTTGAAATAAAGTGATGTAAACTTAACCACAGAAAAAAGGAACTCTTCATGGATCGAAGAATCATTGAGCACTAATATGGTATTTAGTTGGGCTGTCGAATGATTTGAATTTCTAATCGTGATTTACAGCTGAATTTCAATACTATGGATCGCATCTTTCATCAATTGAAACTCAATTATTTTTGCATTTAAAAACTATTTTTATGAGACCTTCATTTTTAATTTTTGAACTGTCTTAAGGCTGAGGGCACTTTACTTCTTGTTTGAATACAAACTTGCATTGCATCTTTTATGTTGAGAAACTTCCTGTCAAGCAAAGGTTATGACATTAACTTAACTATGGATATGTGTCCAATATTTAGACTTATAAATTGTTTTTTTTTAAAGCAAAGCAACACATTTAGCACACTGACTTACATAAACAAAATTCTCTGCAAGGACAAGCTTCAGGTGCGCATGACAAACACATATACAGTAAGAACAGCACTTGTGCTGCCAGCTGTCTTAATGTTGTTAGAACCTCTTAAAATGTATTTCAGCACTGGCCAAGAGAGCAACCACTTATGTTTTTAAAGCAGTGCCAGCCAGAGCCATTTCCACACCTCAAGTGTTCACTTCAAACACACACACGCTAACGCTAACAAGAACCGCAGACTTACTGCAGCTCATTAACGTCTGAGTACCCACTCGCCCACTTGTACAGCAGCCATGCCTTTAAACACCTCAGAGGAGTTAAGAAAACAGTCCAGAAGGTCACCTGTCTTCTGGATGGTGGCCACCCCCTTGGTGATAGCGCAGCTCTCACTCATGCCCACCTTGTTCACTGAAAACACTCTGAAGGAGTATGAGTTTCCCATGATGAGATCTGAAACGGTCGCAGTGAGTCTGTGGTAGTGATCCAGCACCGTGAACCACTCCTGCAGGAAGACACGCAACACACTGTTTTACTCAACTCACTTAGTGCGCACTAACATTAACACAATCCGTACATGCCTAAGCAACCTTCATCCCTATTGTCCGGTTTGTTTGACTAGTGTGATGCACAATCGAGAAATCATGGACTGTCCTGGCTGTTTGTCTGAGTTCTTCTCTAATGTGTGGACACGGACTTGACCGTGTGTCCCTTTTATTTTTTTCTGACTCCGTCTGTCTTGTAAACTAAGCATGCTTCATGATAATGTAAAGTTATGAATGGTCTTTTATTACAACGTTATGAACAAGAGGTACCCCAGCTCAGGCCCAGTTAGTCCTTGAGCAGTGTGAGCGCAGGAAATGAGGATGGAGAACAACTTTGCCCAGTGTGAACTTTGCCCAGCTGTGTACCCGCGTGCTTATGCTTGTGCATGAAGTGTACCGTGCTGAAGCACACCTCTCCGAAGCATGTCAGAGACAAGTAACTGTATCGTGTCTGAGCATGGTACGGAGCGGTAACACTGCACGGTGCGGATTACCAGCATGACCGCACCCTTAGATCCATCCTTCAGCTTTACTTTTTATTTTCTCTTTACCACAGTGTATGACAGAATGTGGGGGGATAGAAGACTACATGAAATTACTGAACTACAACTATTTAACTATTAACTATATCTATTTACTATGTTAACTATTTTACTCGAGAACTATTTGAGTTCTCTCTTGCTCACTTACACCTCTGTAAGATCTCTTTTAAAACCACAAAGCACAACTTTTAAAAGACGTTTAGCTATTTGATGGACTGTGAATTCACTGTATCTTGAAATAAAAACTGCTACACTTATATTGTCAGCTGGAAAAAAGAAGTAGGTTAAGTTAAAAAAATTCTAAGTCTACATAGGCTACAGTTGTTTAACGTTTGTAAATTCATCCAAGTTCTGTTGTAGGATTCTTAACTCCAATCAGCAAAAATAATTAAAACGTAGTATTACGGCTTACATACACTCCACAATCGCATATGTTTGTAGAAAATGTAGCATACCCCTGTCTTCTTGTCAGCCTTCTGCACGGTGTATCCTGTGATCTCTGTGTTGCCGTTATCTCTGGGAGGGGTCCATTCCAGGGCAGCGTTAAAGCCCCAGGCGTCCACCAGCTTCACACTGGTTGGAGGGCCGGGCAGCTCTGAGGAGACACAGCACGAGCTTTAATCATAAAGTTTTCACAATCAGTGTGATCATCAAAGCAAGACTATATGTCTCTTAGCCCTGTAAGGTCAACTTTAATGTTGGGCAGCACATTTTCAGAGCAGAACCAGACAGCTGGGCCACACACTCCAGGGTCAAAGTTCATCATTGTTAAAGATATGTGTGTGTGTGTGTGTGTGTGTGTGTGTGTGTGTGTGTGTGCAGGAGAACGTCAACAATCCTAGAAGCAAGCGTGTATGAAATAAAACATCACGGACGTGTGACTCACCCACGATCTGAAGCGTGAGAAGGGCTTTGTCTTCAAAGCTGTCCACTTTCACAGACATCTCATAAACGCCGGAGTCTTCCCTCTGAGATGTGCGAATGAACAGGATGCTGTCATTGTCACTGTTCCTGATGTTGACCCTCTTTGTGTCCAGAGGCTCACCGTCCTTCAGCCAGGACACCACAGGCTTGGGCTTTCCCTGACGTATGGGAAAAGTAATGTTGGCAAAAAATAAAAAATAAACACTCTATAGTGGTTTGATGTTAGCTTAATCAATCGTGTGTATGTGCTCACGAGGAAGGGGAGGACCAAGTTGATCTGCTCTCCAACCTGCCTCACAACTCGTGCTCTGAGGTTGCGGGGTACTTTGATCTTGGGACGATCTAAAAACCAGAAGCAAAACCAAACTTCTTTTATAATCTGTTGCTGGGTTATTTATTTTTATAAAGCAATACAAGCTACCCATGCTCAGTGTACAAACTGTTCAGAACACTTCCAATTTGTGGTGATGTTGGACACGTCAGCTCAATGAGACCTAAAAAGGTAAGGCTGACCAGGCAACATGACCGAATGAGCTAAAATTAACCTCTAACTAAATGATCCAAGCCATCAAAAAACAAAAAATACATCTTCACACATTTCATACCAACCTTATTGGTATCATTTTTTTTAAAAAGTGCTACTTATGAACAGGCACACACAGAGAAGGAGGTAGGAACTTTGAGTGAAGATATTTTATATGTGAGAGAGGAAAAGAAGTCCAGTATCTGGGGAGATACGGTCAAAGAGGAAGACCCTGTGTCCAGCAGCTCTTAAAAATAGCTTTGGTGATGAGACACTTGGACATAAACCAACACGTGTTCTCTCCTGTCATGCACAAAGAAAGCAGCAGGAGACTGTCATCGCTTGTTTTGATGTTAGACTGCAGGCTAACAGCAAAACTCCCAACACTCAAGACTATAAACTATAAACACTCAAATGTACAGTGATTACTGCTCTTAATAAAATGATATGGATTGTGGTAGCTGTGGTCAGGACTTTATGAGCCATCTCCTGAGCTGCTGCTGTACTGGATGGTTGTGTTTGTGCTGGGTGCTAAGTATCAGGAACGGCATCTCTAGCATGTTTGTGCATAAGTAGCAGATGTCTGAAAAGCTCTGTGGGCTTACAGGAAATCTGAAACAACCAAGCTGATACCCCCCATCAGCTTTTTGACCCTGCAGTTGCCCCTTCATCTCTACGTCCAATCAAAATCTTTTTTCATGTTCTTCGTTTTTGGAGCAGTCACAATTTCTCTGTCTTTTTTGAAAAAATCAAATTTAAGCATGACTCTTGCCCACTACACACTTCCCCCAGTTGTTACCATAAAGCCGCTGCTCATTGTGGGATCAAACCACTATCAGGGTTGACTTCCCATCCAGATTTGGCTTAAAGACTAATCCCTGCTAATCAGCACACTTCCCAGCAATGCCCGGATGTGTTGCTAACATTACAGCATCCAGCAGCGAGTGAGTCCTCCTGCAAAGCATCCATAACCTGTCTTTGTCTCTGGATAGAGTGTCTTTGTGGGGGGCTTTCAGCATATCGCGGACAGTGTGTCTTAATCAGAAGCCTGAGTGTGTAGATCGGTGCACAGCTGAATTTACTCCCAACAAGCCACCCAGAATCTTTCAATTAGACTCGAGTTCCACTCCCCTCATTCAACCCACAGATCTAATTGCATACAAGGATTTCTCGACTAAAGTTTCCTGTTTGTCCGAAGCAGTTTGAGACCCGACCAGGAAATACGCTCGGAGACGGTAAGCTGCCCTGAAAGTGGATAACTGGGGCATGTCAGCTCAGGTCAACACCTCATCAATGTGACTCAACGCGAGGCCTGATGGAAATTCACAGCTCCGATAACGAAACAAACATCCAAGTAAGAAAGACAGGAAAGTTTGACTTAAGAACATGTTCTCGGTTGTTCATCTACGAGAAGAAAATATTCAAATCCATCAGGTTCTGTCTGTTTGCAAGAATGCTCGTCATATTTCTCCTGTTTACTCCTTTTCTGTTTCGATAGTTCCTGATTTAGACGATTATTTCAGCGTTATGTTGATTCAATTTGATTCAGAATCGATTTTAGATTCAAAATGTATGAATTAGTACATACTTCAGGATCTACTCAAGTCATCTGTGAGACTGGCTGAGCATCTTGTTGCTCTATTTGGCTTTTTCTAAGATTTAAAGAGCCAAGAAAGGAAAAAAAAAATCTTAAAAAAACTTCCAATAAAAATAAAATTAAAAAGTTATGAATCTCTTTTACATAAATCACTTTTTGTCAAACCCCTATTTTCTAATGTGACTGCCATAATACAATTGTATACAGAGAAAATGTCACCTGATAACACACTTTTATGTAGAATTTTTTTTTTGTATAAAAGTTATGAAAATGAAAGAAATGACAGGCCATATATGCTGAAGTTGAGCTTCGTAGTATGCTTAGGTTAGCTATCCAACACTAAACAGGATGTATTCCTGAGGCCGATGTGATACATTATTAGTTTGACAGATATTTACTGAGTGAAACATCCACAATGTGGAGAACCAAAGTTCATGGTAATCCATTCAATAGAGTGTTATCAGACTAAGATTAAGTGATGGACAGCACTATATGACTCAATACAACGGGTAGTTCTCGTGTGTCAGACAGAACAGCTAAAGAGACACTATTATAAAGTGAAGAGAGAAAGTGACACTGAGGTCAAACTCTCAGTGCTGCAGTCATTTAAAGATTTGCAGACAGATGGTTCATTAGCCAAACGTTTTCCTTTGGGCTGACTCAGACCTCCATTAAATCATCTCAAAGACAAGCAGCACGAGCTGTTTTAGAGACGGACTGTTAACCTCTGCAGCACTGTGCAGCAGTACAGTATGTAGTCCAGCAGGATCCTGTATACTGCAGGAGCATATAACTTTTTCTTTGGTCAGTTTTTTTATCTGTGTATTTCTACTGTTGGACCAGGCAATTCATAGCTAATAGCTAAATAAATGTCTTACTTATATATTATACATTTCTGGTTTGACTTCAATAACTCCATGCTCTTTTAGTGATTGTCTATTGGTATATATTATTTCACATTTGTGAAGGATTTTTAAAATGACGGTGAATCGGTGAAAAACATTCATGATTACATGTTTATTTTTTGTTGTTAGCGTCACACAGTTCGTAGTCCTTAAGGCTGCAACCAGGAAGTAACAAAGTTCCATAGATCTTTCTTATCTATTTTTTTAAAATAAAAGTTGCAAGTCTTTCTTGAGAGCACCTAACCGTCTTATATCGTCATTTGTCAAGCTTTCAGTAACGTCTGAAGACGTGAGTAGGTGTTAGTGAAAGAAAGATTTACAGCCGATGAAAGGTCTTGTCAGCACCTGTGGGATTTATGTGCAAACATCTGTGTAGTCCATCTGAGGCCACTGCAGTTAATAACTCCAGGGTTGCACCATGAGTATTTTAAGGAACAGTCATATGTTACAGCCACCTCCTGATTAAGAGGTCGGAGACAAGGACATTTGGGAAGTTGTCTTAACGTTACTGAAAACCTAAAATATCAAAACTATCTTTAGAGGGAAGTTTTGTTTGAGGCTTGAGAACTTTAAAGACACTTATGAGGTTGATAGAAATACATATGAGGAAAGACTGCAGAGCTGTTAAATCTGTAAGTGTATAGTCACATGGTTTCTCTAAAGGCAAGCTCAAAAAATTCAGTTTGGGCTGTTTGGATTTCCCTCTTTAGGTAAGAAGGTGTAAGTGGTCTGTAGAACAGATTTGGAACTGACTCTAGCTGTGACTCACCAACAACCTCGCGGATTGGCACTGGTGCTGCGAGTGTAGCAGGTTCACTGCGGCCACCCGGGTTTACAGCCACCACACGCACATGCAGCAGGTCGCCGGCCTTTAGATTCTTGATGCAGTAGCAGTTAACCGGCGTGAGCTCCTCCTGAGCAGCGACCCAGTCTGTAGCTGTAGGAAAAATGCAGAGTTTGTGTTACAACATAGCTTTTAAAACTATTTTATTTATAGTTTATTTATCATGATAGCTCAAGCTTTATTACTCCTGAGACCTGTTGCTTATTTGAAAAGTGTAAAACATCCCTTAATGGGACATGTTTAGTAGTTTATCACCTGTCGACACACGTTTACAAACAACCTGCCCATAAGGAGTAAACTTTGGCCGTCACTGTGAAACCTCAGAAGGCCCGCTGTCATCTGAGCAAACGAGCCCTTCTAAAAGTGGTGTCAGAAGATACAGTGACAACTGATGAAATGCAGCCTGCCATATACGGTCTGGACCCAGCTATGAGTCTATCTGCCCTCTGACACTCTGGGGACAGGTGCAGTCAGTCTCTTTTTCTCTCTCTCTCACACACACACACACAGACACACACACAGACACACACACAAAGACTCACTTCCATCCTTGCAGTACTCGATGGTAAATCCATCCAGGCCGGAGTCTCCAATGGTCTCTGGGGTCTTCCATTTAATAGTGAGGCTGGACTCGTTCACGTCTTCCACAGAGAGGTCCAGAGGAGCGCTAGTGGGAACTGAAGGAGATTCAGGTGGGTTAATCGTCATTGGTTAATGACGACAGTCAAATAAGCTGAAAGGACTTAACTAATATTCAAGTGTCGTACACTGTTTCAAAATAACCACAAAAAAATGAAACATTCAAAAGGCAACTGGACTTGGTTTAAATTCTTGAAAAAGTTTTGCACCCTATTCAATGGCAGTACAGTATATTTTATATGACAAGGATGTCAGTTTATTTCCCCCCCAAAAAAGATCTCAAGTCAGAATTTGCACCTCAAACAATTACAAAAACATTTGGCAGGTGATCAGAATAAGTGTTGATTATTTTTCTCTTCATTATTCTGCTTATGGTTGCAATCATTTATTCAGATTACCTGAGCACAATCCTGTATCCATTTCAATAAAAAGTCATCACCTCAAGCAGAGCTGCAACAAACAGGCCTTAAACCACAGAGTAGCATTTATCTGCAGCTGTTTGATATTCAAACAATGCCTACAGATGTTTTTCAGAAGAAATGCGGTGTATTTGCTGCTTCCAGCTTTGAAAAAGTAAACATGGGTGTTACCTGCAGGAGGTGGGGGCGTGGGGGCCTTTGGCGGCTCCTCAACTCCAGCTGCTTCAGCTGGAGCAGCTAGCATCAAACAAGCAGGAGGTTAATGTCAGTTTTAGACACAAACACCAGCAATGAGGACGTGATACATATCCAAAGATTCTCAATCTGATGACCCCTGTGGAAGTTCAAAGTCCTCACAGCTGGGGAAAAGCATTATGGAAAGCAACTGTCTTGCATATGAGATTTTTAATGAAGCAGGTAACATTGCTTGCTGTGTGTTTTGTGTTTTTGCAGCAATGTTGTTTTTTGTGTGGTTGTTTATTTGTTTACCGTCTGCGGGAGCATCTGCAGTATCTGCAGCTGGAGCAGAAGCACCGTCTTCGGCAGCGGGAGCATCAGCAGCGGGAGCATCAGCTAGCGTTAAAATGCCATTAGGAAAGCCAATTAGTCTTTTACATTAAAATATGAATCATGCAGAGATTCAATCAGTTTCAAGATAATTTGACCAAGAAACACTCCACAGAAGCAAGCAGCAGGAAGGGGCAGTGGGATGATGGTTTTGTAGACACAGAGACAGAAAATTGATGGTTTCATGACACAAAGGCTGACCCCTAAAGACATCTTAAAGACGCTATAAAAATTTGCACATTGCCTAAGACCAATACATGTCAAACAAAGTTGTGGTCAAATAAAAAAGACATTGGGTTTAAAAATGAAGGACTACACATGGTTAAGGCAGAAAAATACATGGATCAGGAGGGAGAAACAAGAACAGCTTATGTTGTGCACAGTGGGACACAAATACACACATCATGCTCTGCAAATTGGACGCCTGTGGTGTGTGTTTACCCTCAGCAGGAGCTGTCGGATCCCCTCCCTCCTCGACGGGAGTCTCATCAGCTAAAGTTAGGTTTTACATGTTGAGTTTAGCAGGCAAAAACAACAGCAGTCACTCAAATAAATCTACCAGTGATGTACTTCACCATCCAAGACGTGGTGAACACAATTTTAAACAAGTGTTGTAATTCAAATAGATTAAGAGCAAGAGAAGATGTGACTCTGTTTACCAAGCCTTGGTTGGTGATGTAGAACTCACGTATGGGTCCAGTAATTTAACAATCATGCAATTTCTACCGGAAAAACTAATTAATTACATCAGGATTAACCATGAGAAGCAGGTGAATGAGATGTTAGATACATGTAAGCAGATTGTGAAATTATTAACTTCCCACTCAGGTCAATTTTATTGCACCAAAATTGTGGTCCACAGAACTCCAGTATCAAGAGTCCACCAAAACTTTTAACAAAATATATAAATAAATAAAAAAAACAACCAAACAAACAAAACCTTTCAACTAGTTTAGAACAGGATGAGGACTACAGCTGCTGCAGCATTCATTCAAAATAACTTGTGATAAAACAGTCTGGGGAGGCTACATGCAAAAACCCCCCCCAAAAAACAATGTTAGTATAATCAATAAAGGGTGACTCTGTTTTGGTACATCACTGTTTTGTAATTCTCAAGAATGTGTGTTATGAAACTAATATGAACTGTATGAAAAATGTACAAGAACACAGTCTGTGTTGTGCAGAAGAGTTCTGCATCACCACAAATCAAAACGTCCAAAAATGGCAATTTGTGCGATCAGCACCACTTTTCAATCTCGCGGGAGTTTGTGTTAGTGTAAGTTTAGTGTAGCTATTAAACAAACAAAAAATCATTTTTTCTGATTACTCGTCAAAGCAGTAATGTTTATCCGAGTCAGTAACCCCTCAAGAAAGCTTGTTTAAGTGTCTCCCTGTGGTACCTGGAGCACTTTCTACAGCAGCGGGGGTTTCCACTGCTGGGGCCCCGGAGGAACCTTCTCCCTCGGCTGCAGGGGCTGCCGCGACAGGAGCCTCTTCGGCAGGAGCTGCAGCCTCTACAGGTGCAGCCTCCGCAGGTGGAGCCTCCACAGGAGCTGGTTGAGGCTCCGGGACGGGCTCAGGCGCCTTCTCGGCAGCCTTCTTGGCTGGGGACTTCTTGATGGGCGCAGGTTTGCTTGGCATCGTGCTGACAGACGGCCAGTTCTCTGGATGAAGGAGCCAAGAGGGTCTTAGGTAATATATATAGCGAGGGGGTGTGTGCGCGCGCGTGTGTGTGTGTCAACAACTCCACCCATGCCCTAATGATACTCCTTGACCAACCCGCTTTAGACTCAGCAGCATATCTTAAACATTTGAACCTACGCTGGTTAATTAATAAAAACCGCTACAGTTTCGGAACAGTTATTTTAACAGCAATTTACAATTTCCTCGTGA
The DNA here is from genome assembly GCF_947650265.1 of Symphodus melops. Lineage (NCBI taxonomy): Eukaryota > Metazoa > Chordata > Actinopteri > Labriformes > Labridae > Symphodus > Symphodus melops. The sequence continues at coordinate 15,074,933 of NC_136703.1, forward strand.
ATAAAAACACACAAAAGAATGCAGATAAAATTGTGACAGCCCAATAGATGCTCATCCTAATCATGCATTAGCGTCCTCTAGTGGACATTATTTTAACAGAGTGAAGACAGGTAGTGGTGTGAAGAATGGCATGACTTTATTGTGTCCTTAGCTCAATGTTAGACATATGGGATTTAATGTGGTTACAGAGACATGCCATAAAACCATTCATAGGCCTCCCTCTAAGCCAAGTGCTGCTTCCTACTGGAGGAAGACAATAAATCAATCCACAGAAGATGCCTGTTTTCGGCATACATGTACAACGCCTTCTCTCGGATCTAGATATAGACATGTTTAATGATTGTTGTCGCAGATGCAGTGACTATTTACAATGTTTACAATAGTGATGTCATGTACAAAAGAGAAAAAGAACATTTACAAATATTTGCATAAGAAAAACCAAATCAAAATTCTGCTCTTAAAAATGAACAAGAGGAAGATATCCAGTAATTAAAAAATCCCTCCCATGATAAGGTTAAGTGTGGTAGGTCCAATGAAACAAAACTTTGGGAAACACATTAAGGATACCTGCATTAACATCACATCTGCTTCCAACTCTGTGAACAGCTCAAACAGAGGACGTGTCTTACACACTTTAAAAATGGTAACAAACCACAACAGAAGCAGCCGCCATTCTTATCTACACAAACGTCACCTGAACCAACAGCGCATCGCCAGAGGTCACACTGAAAAACCCACTTTCCTACTCAGTCTGGGCGTCAAGGTGCTGACATTAAAGTGACATCAGAGTAGGTGAGAGGAAGTGATGACGTTTCCTCTAAATGGAGGCCTCAATGTGGTACATTAAAGCAGCTGAAAGCAGCTTTAGGCCAAATTGTGTTTCAGGCACAGTAAGAAGTAGGCATCATGTCTCTACTTTACACCAGCACCCTGTTTGGAAAAGTAGAGGAACATCTGGGCAGAAAATGGCAGTCTGAGGTACTTCAGGATGAAGGGTGTCAGGGCTGAGAGGTTTCAGAACATCTCTCCTACGTCACGTCTTTTTTATGCCTTCTCCTTCATTCAAAGAACAGTCAAAGATAGGAGCAATAAATACTCTCTGTCATCTAGTACTCTAACATATATTATGTGCAAACAAATGAAAGGAAGGAACATGAGGAAGCCACTTAAAGATGAGTTTCGACCTTTCCTAGCCCCCAGCCCTTACTCTGACAGTAACTTTGAAAAGTGTGAGGAGGAAAACAAGACCTTCACTGTAAGAAACGTTATCAAAGATATAAAAAGCAAACGCGATGAGGAGATAAATGGGTGTCACTTCTTTACGTTTTTTTTTCCTCACGATGCTTTCCACTTTCTCTTTTTGATGAGATGAACATCAAATGATTGAAACAGCGACGACAAATCTGAAGCGCCCCTGCTCCCGTCGACGATGTTTGCTATCTATAGGTGGTAGTTGCTGTCTACAGACCATATTTGGCGATGACTCCGTATAAAATTCTACAAAATCAAGATCTTCAAAGCTGTGTCTTCATCTATCACAAAGAATTCTGTGTGTTGAAACCAATATCTAATACACACAAGCATAGCTAGAAATGGTAAGCCTGTTTCGGCAGACTGGATTCACAAGCATTATAGTTTTCCTCTGCGTTCACTTACTATAAGATGAGAAGGAGTATTTAATACAGAGTCCATTTATGATATTTTCTTTACAGTCTGATCCTAAAACTGATTCCATTTATTTTTTTACCCATGCATTTTGCTTTTACAGCTTTGAAATCTGACCCATAAATAACACAATGGCTAAACTGCAAAGACAATAAAAAAAAACAAAAAAAAAAAAAAACATTCAAGGCCATTTTCATGGTTGTGTTGCCAAATGTGTGTTATATATTGTCTACTGAGCACCTTTGATGGTTCAGATCGTTCAGATATAGCACAGCAGGAGAGGCAGGAAAAGCAAAATGCTGCCTCATAGTGGAGGTTCTAATGAACTGCATGATTTGTCCAAACTGCTCATCCTCCTGTTTGATACACACTCACTGACACAGCCCTCTTAAATCCAATTACCATGAGTAAAAAATAAAGTGCATTTTTGGCTGTTGTCGAGTGATGGTCCCACTTCTGAGGAGTTACTTCTGAAACAGAGCATGCACCTTCAAAAAACCCCAGTAAAAGTAAGCACCAGAAGTTGCTGGGAAAGTTTTTGGCCATGAATAAAAATAACACTATGAAGGGAGAAGAATGGGTCAGGATCAACAGGATTATATGTAATATTTTGAATCATACAATTTAGGTCACCATGCACTTGCAGATTGAACAACAACCCGTCTGCAGAATAAAGAGAGCAGAGAAATCTTCCCCTGACGTGATCATCACAGCTTCCTATGAAAGCACTTAACTTATCTTCTCAAAGTCCTGATAGCAGGGCAGAGAAAACCCCTAGTCCATAATCTCTCTGCAGATCCTTTACACTTAGATTTTGCTGCTCACTGAGCACACAGTAGAGTTAACTCTCGAGTCTTTGAAGTCTCTTTGGGACCACACCAGCTGTGTAGGCTTTTATAAAGAGTTCGTAGTTCCGCAGCTTGACTGACGCTAGCCTCAGAGCGTAGCCTGCAGAGTGGGGTCCAGGCAACCCTCCCGCTCCGGAGACTCGATGTAGTTTGCAGATTCCTGGAGCTTCAGTAGCATGGCCATCTGCAGAGAAGAAGAATGAGCTTAACTTCAGATTATGAGTTACGTGTGGAATAGTTGTATCATTCGGGTATTAAAATGTAAGATAACTGCTTTTCCTCGTGAAGTTTTAAGAACCAAAAGAGACAACTTCAAGTTGTTTCTTAATAAGACTGACTTTTACACTTGTGTACAAGATAGCAACGTTTCCTCTGACCACCGGGGGCGCCATTTATTTCAACTGTTCAGTGCAGCAGGACAACATTTTAGTTGTATAAGCCCGACTGCAGTTCATCTGCACAAAGTGCTGCTTCATGAGATCTGATCAGATTTTTTTTGTAGAGTTCACTCACAGAGGATACGTGCAACCTTCAGACAAAGCTATGGTTGGTCTGCAGTTAAAGATCAGGTGTAATAGTAGTGTTGTGAATTTCCCTGTAATAAAAGCCTCTGAGCATGAATGCCTTGAGGAAAATGCGATACGATATAACACGGTACATTTTATTGTCTCCTTGGGGATATTTGTCTTGGACTCAAGGTGCTGCAAACGTTCAGTTTTTACATCAGCCCTAACTTGCATTTTCAGAAATTAAACGTGCACAGTTTTCATTCAGTCTCTCCGAAAATAATTGAACACAAAAAAATGTCTCTTTTAATCTGTCTTCAATTCACAACCTGTTTATAGATGTTCACACTCACCAGTGGGTCTGACTCCAGTGTGCTGGGTGGGGGTGTATCTTTGGGGGGCTTCTTCTCCTCACTGGGTGGACCTATGCTAGGGGGAGGTAGATGGAAGAGCTTGGACTGATCCTGCTGTGCATTCAGCCACGGGAGGGTCCCTCTAACCCACTCCACTGGATCCTCCCAAACGGCCTTGTGCCCATGCACCTGAGAGAACAGATAGGATGTAAATAAACAACACAGAGGCGAATGAGTTAACGTATTTCCATGCCTTGTTAGAGATGTTCACCTTGATGCCGTCTTTGGCTCCCTCCTGCAGGTACGGTATGATGGAGTGGTTCCAAAGGTCAATGAACCACTGTCTGAACTCTGCCACTGAAACAGGACACGACAGGAAGAAGCAGGGACCTGAGGGAGGAGATATATCTGTTACATCAACTACACTTCCAGATGTAATTAACCTTCTGATTGCCTGCCCACTGTCTCTCACCTATGAGGAAGTCTGAAGTGCTGTGTTTCTCGAGGAAAGCGTGCAGGTGGTACCAGAGCTGAGGGACCCAGTCCAGTACGCGTAGGAGGGCCTGATGGCGTGCTGGATCCTGCTCCTTCCCCTGGTAGGCCTCCATAGCTTTACGGTGCAGGTACCTCAGAAGGAACCCATTAGCTGGTTCCACGTTGTTGGAGAACATCACCATCCTGTGTTGATACAATGAAGAATATATGACTTACCGTAAATTCCGGACTATAAGCCGCTACTTTTTTGTCACGTTTTGAACACTGCGGCTTTTAAAACGATGCGGCTTATTTATGGATTTTTCTTGGGGGACAATGAGCTTCTGCCGCAAAAACATTTGACCTCGTCACATCGGATCTTAATATCAGATCTTGACACACGGAGAAATGCATATGATGCAGCTTTCAAGTTAAAGGCGATTGACCTGGCTGTCAAAGAAGCTAACAGAGCTGCTGCACGTAAAGTTGAAACTGACAGCGACATCTGACTGAGGAAGTGAGTAATGAAGTCATTCTGAGGCAGTGAATGGATGGACTTTTTCTTGTGAAATGTATTACGGTAATCTTTTTCATCAGCCGTGCTACAGACACTGTTCGATAAAGGATTTCCAGTAGGCTTCGTATTTGCAGATGTAGCCGGTAGCCTACGTATTTAATTAAATGTGTCACGTCTTTCTGTGTAAATCGCTTTGTTACAATGTGGACACCTGCGGCTTATAATCAAGTGCGGCTTATATATGTACAAATACATTTATTTACTTATTTTTTGCCGGTGCGGCTTATATACAGGTGCGCTCAATAGTCCGGAATTTACGTATATTCCCCTTGTTAAGAGACGAACAAAGGAGAAGGTATTGTAACCTGTGGCGTTGTGCTTACCTGAAGCTAAGGTGCAGTCCATGGTTAGACAACATCTTCACAGGCTGATTTGACGTTCCAATGATGTAAGGACTGGACACATTAAAAAGAGGGAATTACAGTGAGTACTTTCAAACATCAAATCTTAAGTGAAATATAGAAGCTGTCTGAAGTAACTCACCATTTGTGATACTTGCAGGTGAGTGCTCCATTAACAAGCTCAGTAAGAGCCGCTGAGTCACTAATATCATCTATCATAACAACCAGCGGCAACTCTCCTCCGCTCTCCCTGTCAATCTGATTTGCGAGATTGGACAGATACAACTGCAACTCCTGTTAGAGAAAAAAAAAGTGTTTTGTTTTTTTTCTTTAGGGTGTCTGAATCCATATATGTGTAGCAAAGTGAACTGGATGATATTGATTCCTATCTTACCTTCTGTGTCTGGCGATGCATGTTGAAGGTGATAGCAGCGCTTCGACCTACTAGACAGGGCTCGTGGTCGGCCTCAGACGAGTCGCTCTGGCTGCGCTGCAGGAGGTAGTGGGCGAGGCGCTGGGCGAGGTACGATTTTCCCGTCCCGCTGGGGCCGGACAGAACCAGACGCCGGTGCTTCAGCAGCAGGCTGATGTAATGCTGCATCATCGGCTTCGGAATCAGAGTCTCAAACACCAGAGAGTCGACACATTTCTCTCTGAGACCTGGAGAGAGGCAGACCCAGGAGGGAGACAGAGGAGAGGCATTTAGGTTTATTTATTATTTATAATAAAACACTTATGACAGTGAGTTAAATACTAAGAAAGCCAATCAAAGGAAACCCATTTGAATTCAAATTGACTGACATAAACTTTTCTAGTTTGAATTCTATGATCAGTTGAGGAAATTCACATACCTTTCAAGTTGACAAAAATTCGAGATGAACCACTGCCGAGACAACGATACGGTGAGGTTTGAGGTTTTTCCCCTCCCATCACCCTCTGGCCCCCCTGTGTGAGCTGGTACTTGAGAAGGGAATCAGTCGACAGACCCAGGCTGGATGTAGGGTCCACTTGAGTCAGATAGTCCTGATAAAAACAAAAAGAAAACAAGTGTTCAAACAAACAATTGCTGTTTGTTTAGATGGGGGTAGGGGGGGGAGAAAGGATGAGTATTTACTTACCTTAAAGGTCTTAACTATGAGAGAGTCCAGGCAGGCCCAGTCAGTCCTTGCACTGATCAGCACGGAGCCCAGGTAGAACTCCTGCTGCTGCTTACTGTCCTGTAGAGACAAACAGAGGGAACAGGAGTTTTATCTCTCTGCTGTTTGTCTTACAGCCGTTTGGATCACATAGTTTAGTTATTAGTGGCGATTGAAGGTGCTCTGTGCTTACCGGTGCTTGATCTCCAATGCTGACCAGTACTTGTACACACACCTCATCCAGCTGGGAAGACACACTTAACGTTTCAACAGGAGACAAATCTGAAAGAGAAAAAAGAAAAGGGATGAAAGGAGTTTAGGAATATAACTTTCTTTGTTCGTGTGTGTAATTTCATTATCAGTGATAATATTATTTTTCATTTACCTGGATCTTTGCAATCACCCAGGCTGAGGCTGAAGGACTTGGTGAGGGACATGCTCATGGGCTGCCTCAGCGAGGGTCCCAGCAGAGAGGCCAGGCCTGAGGGCTGGGAGGTGGAGGAGGTGGGGCCAGAGCCGGGGAGTTGAAGCGAACTTCCTGTTTTTAAAGTGTCATTCTCCTGCTTCAGATTCTCAACTGTTGACTGGTACACAGACGGTAGCAAACGTTCAATTTCACTTGCAACAACACTTTTATATTTTTCATATACTTGGCGGTCGTACTGTGTTGAAAAGACAATAGAAACATGAAAAGCAAACCTGCATGTTGTTCATGGCTTCTCTAAGCTGCTCCAGCTGATGTGCAGAGCTCAGGGCCTCCAGCCGGATGTCTGTCAGCTCTCTCTCTTTCACCCAGAGCTCGGAGCGTAAGTCTGATACTGCTGTTTCCTCATTGTCTCCTTCTTCTGTACTCTCCATGATCCTGAGGGGGCGGGATTCAGTCATCAGAACCAGACACCGAAACTTTCCTAGACTTCAAGGTAATAGCCTGAGGCTCGAGGAAAACAATCTGCTACTTGTATCTCTTGTCTTAATATCCTACATATCCATGAGTGCGTGTGTGTAGTTTGGCTAGACTGTCGAAAACAAGTTGTCTGAATATGAGTTTGAATCTGACCCTTTCTGTAGCTGAGCGCTGGAGGGAAGCGTTTGTGTACTTACACAGAAGAGGTGGCAGAAGCGGAGGTTTTCAGAGATGAGGACAGGTTGTCTCCCCCTTCACCTCCCTCGTGAAGCATCTTGGGAGAGTTGGGAGCCGAAGAGTCAGGAGTGGCGATTTCCTCAATGTCTGAGTATGTTTTGGAGCCTTTCTTGATGCTGAACGCCTTGTTGAAGGAGCTCCTCAGCTGAAGAGATAAAAGGAGAACTCCTTATTTAAAGCTGTGTTTGTTACTCAGAGGTAGAAAAAGAAGGCGTTAGGATTTTGAACTTTGACACATGCTAAACATGGGAGGAGCAGTTTGTCATCTTGAGAAACACAGGTTTGCTTTCTTGCGTTCTTGAAACGAGGAGACAGCGAGGGACTTTTTAGAAAGGATGTTTGTTTTTTTTGCTAATGTAAGCAAACACATTGTTGATAGACCAACTATCAACACAAGAGACATAAGACTGGTCGACACTTTCACATGGAAAAGAATACTTTTTTTTTTCTCCCCCAAAATGACAAAATATCCATATAAGCTTTCTGATGCTTTCTGCAAATGAGTCAAAGTTAATGTCAAGTCGTGTTTTTAAAGGGTCGGTTCGGGTTACTTGGTAAGATTTGACTTCAGGATGAAAAACAATAATGCATGATGGAAACGAGGAGAAACATGACATTGAATAAGCTTTTTTGTTAAAAACAGAGAACTCATCATTTCTGCTGATTGCCACCCTAACCGAATCACAGAATCTATTTCAATCAAATATTGATTCAAGAGTCTATCAGTGATCTGGGAGGTCAACGAGCAGAGATGAAGGGGGACTTGAGAAAAGTGTGGATCGTCTATCATGCTGTATTTCAGAAAATGATAAAGGGTTGAATTTGGTACACAACATCAGCACTTACCTCAAAGACCTACAACAAAAGAATAACACGACACAGAGGAGGCAGAGGCTGGTCACACTTCATGTTGTCGGGTTGCTGTTGCCAACAGACTAACACCATGGCTTGGCTCAGAAAGAATAAGCAAAGTGCTCTCTTACCCAGCTCTTCTTCTTCTTCTTCTTGGCATCTTGGTCCTTCAAGCTGCCCATACTGGACATGCTGGTCAGGCTGTTGAGACTGGAGATGCTCTCGCACGAGTTCTGACGGCGAATTCGCACGTCTGGTAAAAACAAGGAGACGGGTGGGGGAACGTCAAAACGGGCAATCATGAGGAGACGCAGAAGACGATAGAAAAACATCGACAGGTCGAACTCCAAACCTTTCATGTTATCCGGGTTGTTTAAGACTCCGTGTATGACAGCCTGGGCTTCTTCGTTCTTGAATCGCATGGCTTCGATGGTCTCCCTCAGGTCTACCAGCTCTGAGTCCTGCACAGGCATTTGATAAATGACAGTGATTTGGATTAGATTCATCCGTTTTTAAACTCAGATATGACAGCTTTACCCTCCTCCTTTTTTTTTTTTTTTTGAATTTCAAATAATCCAAGCGTGAAACACACACAAGTACATCATTTTAATCTATTGCTGTTGCTCAATCTCAGAGTATGGTGATGTAGCCTATAATCATACGTTGTACTTTTCGACTGGTGAGGCTTTACGATTCTTATCACCTTTTTAAAATGTCTCTTTTTTAATATCCAGAATAAACAGGGACAGTTTCTATTTATCTTCGTGGAGATCAGTGGAAACGCCTGATGTTTTTATCCAGTATACAACTTAAACCAGCGCTATGATCTCAAACAACTGGCGGGCTTGATCTCCTGATGCTAAAAGTTCAAAAGAACAAAGAGCTCTGAACAACGGCCTCTCTCTGTGCTGCTTGTTGTGTGTTAAAGTCGATTGCACGCCTCTCTAAATGGAGCTACCCGACCCGTCTCCTAAAAGTTAAAGAGCCTGTGCTCCAGGCTGAGCTGCTCAGGTCAGAGCGCTGGCACACACAACAAAAGAGGGTTTTTTTTTTCTTCTTCTTCTTTCCTGGAGGGTCTAGACGGTCCTTTCAGAGAGAGCAGTAAGGCATGAAGCACCGAGAGCGACTCCTCACATTTATACACACACTGAACAGCGCCTAGAGCAATGATCAATTCTCTCACACCAACGCACATACAAAAGCTGAAGAATGCTGGAATGTAATGTTTGGTGTGAGTGCACGTGCGAGCTGTTTGCACTGTGGGCACTCAGTAACCCTGTGGGACAGCAGCCCGGGCCTCTGACCTACATCTAGCTCCCCTCTTCAGGAAGCGATCAAAGTCACCTTGCTGTGTGCTAGCACAACTCTGACATCACTTAGTTTTCCGACTATGAGACAAACTGCATCAAGTATAAGGCAGGTGTCCATAAAGCAGCTTTTTCACTCAGCATAGAGCGTTTGCAGCAGAAGGCCGCCAACCAACAGTAGAAAAAAAAAATGTTTATGACCATCAGAGAGGCGAACAGTGATGTCTGCGTGCCTTTTTTGGAGAACGTCTCTCCCTTGTTAAAGCTGTGGGCAACGTTTAAATATTGTACGCTCTGTTCCTGTTATCGATGTCCTGAATCAGATAAATGAATGGAATGAAATGAATGTAAGTGGAAGTGCGAGAATGTGATGTTACCTTCTGATCATGGCTTACTGACAGACTCTGCAGCCGAGTTGTCATCAGTGCCAAGCTTTGCTCGAAGGCAGCCACCAGATTTGACTGTTTGGAAGGAGGAAAGATAAAATCAACTTTTCTGAAAGCAGTAAAACAGGATTTCCATTTTTTTAAATCAAAATAACGTTTGATATTTATATATGTAACTGGTCTTTGATAGAGCATCTTTTAGACACTGATCAAGTGTTCAGAGACTAATGGAACTAGAAATCTACATCCATACAGCAGTCTTTTCACCTTTCTCCTTGAATAACACACAAAGGCTGCACAGGATGTCTCCTGTGGAAAATTCATCTGCTCTGTAATCCCCCCTGACACACACACACACACACACACACACACACACATACACACACACACACACACACACACACACACACACACACACACACACACACACACACACACACCCAATCTCCTTTATAGAACACATTAATACAGTAAAATAATGGAGGCTGCCCAGTCATTAATCCAGCACATAATCCTGTTGTGATCCTAGCATCTGTTTTGCATATTCACTGCCCTCACCTAATAAGGTCAAACTGTATGAAAAAACCTCTCAGGGGAAGAATACACACACACACACACACACACACACACACACACACACACACAAAGACAACGACAAAGAAAACACTTGACTGATGCATGCTGCATTAAATTGTGAGTAATGACTGTGCTATTCTGCTGCAGTCGGACCAATGGAAATACTGACAGGGTGGTGGTACAGGAACAACCTTGCAGAAAGGGCGTGTGTGTGTGTGGGTGTGTGTGTGTGTGCAGCTAAGTAACTCTGGGAGAGGTTCAGGAGGAGGTTAGTAGTCTCCCACATGGATAAGAAATGTACTGTGGTGGCACAGAAATGATGTATGACTGACATGCTGGTGTTTATAAATGTTAATCTCTGTGTGGGTCTCCTTCCAAGTTTGAATGAAGGACAGGTGTTGTATCTTTTAGTGAATTAAACATCATGATCGGCAGGAACAAACATCAAGTAGAAAACAGAATCGGATGATGTCATGCACCGTGTTGTGTGTTTTCTTTCACTTTAAGCAGGAAGAAAAAAAAAGACAAGCTGTCATTGCTCTTTCTCTTCTATTGTGCCTTGAACACTCATGGTTTTTTTTGGGGGGGGGGATCAGTTTCCTCTGCCTCAGGGCACAAGGGTACATGTCATGTTCAGCTGGACAGGTTAAAAAGACGAGTTACATGACAGGGTTTGGGGGGGGGGTGTCCCTTTTATCCTAAGACATATGTGGATGGAAGTTCTGTAGGGACATTTTTGAGGCTATGACTAGAGGCCTCTTTGTGCTTATTAAAACTGTCCTGTAAATGGAGCATGAAAAAGCAGAGTTACAGTACATACGTTTGCTGTCAGCTGTGTTGTCAAGTTAGACACTTTCTCCTGTGATGATTCCAGCTCCCTCCTCAGCTTACGGATTTGCTACGAAGAAAATAAGATTTGTTACTTTTTTTTTTTTTTTTTTTTTTTTTAAAGACATGGTTCACAAGAGCACAACAAAAAAAAGGCTGACTTTACACAAGCCACAAGTTAAGAGACGAAAAAAGGAGGGTAATGAGAGGGAGAAGAAGTAGAGCTGGAAAAGACACACTCACCTCTCCCTGAATCCTTTCCTCAGCCTTTGGAAGCAGAGGGAGTAAAAGCCAAGATGTTAGGTAAGAGAAAAAGAGACGAGAGGAGAGAACATGCGAGGAAAGGAGACTAATAAGATATATTTGGCAGGCAAAGGTAGATAGTCTTCACTCTCTTGTCTGTTTGTATGAAAACAAAGAAAAGCATCACTGTACACGTCACGACACACACACACACAGCTGTAGCTACCTGAGTCTGCATGCTGCCCACACTCACCGAAGAGTAGCTTGAGGAGGCGTTAGATGCCAGGGAGAGGACAGAGCCATGGACTGAAAAGACAAAAATAAGAAGGAATGGTAAGCATAAATTAGAAAACAACAGTTAATAGAACATTATGTAACAGATGTGCAGTTAATTCGGGGACTCACCCTCGTCTTGCTCCTTGTCCCTGAAGGATCCAGAGCGAACCATTCCCATGCTGCGGGGCCGTTCAGCCAGCGACAGCGTGCTGCCTAGTGGAGATGCTCCGAACAGCTCCAGAGAGGCATCGTGTGTTGGGATGCTGTTGGATCGAGTCATCCTCGGAGGTCCGCCAACGGGGCTGGGTACTAGTGGGAAATCAGAGGGATTGACTGAAGTTAAGTTACACACTTTAGACATGAAATTAAACTGAACGAATAGTTTTAAATACTCACCCATACTGGTCTTTGAGGTGCGGGGCAGGGAGGTGGGTGAGGACAGCAGTGGGAGAGTGAGTGAGTCGCTGATACTGAGGATAGTATGAGAGTGTCTCCTCTCTCCTTTCTCCTTCCCGTCATCCTCAATCTGAGAGGCACTACTGAAACTACACGGACAGAGGAGAAAGCCATTGATCATAATGGAAAAAAAAAAGACACTGTACCAATGATAAATATAGAAACTTTAAACAACTAAGGAAATGTCTATAACGTTCCATCACAATGCAGAATGCAGACCTTATCAATCGTGTATGACATGGATAACTGCTCCTATGAGAAGACATTTTAGACAACTGTGTACAATTTATTTTCATGAATCATCTGTTATATATACCGACAGGAAGTAACACTGCATAGGAGTAGAAAGTTCAAATGGCTATTGAACATTTGAAAATAACCCTAATGCTTCTATGTTATAAAGCATTCAGTGAACGTTAGTGTACTGTTTTCGTCAGGACAAACATCTTTCAGTGACACACAAAAATGTCCTCAGAAGACCTCGGTGACTCCTTCCTCAGGGGATTAAAGGCGGATTTTTGGAAAACAATTGATATAAAACGAAGGGTGAACACACCTGCCATTCACTGGTGCTCTTATCAATGGGCTGCTTTGACTGTGGTCACAATGCGTGAAACTATCAGTGCCTGAAAATCCAGTTTATAAGGGTGTGTATATATTTGTGTGTCCACTTACCTCAAACCTTTCTTTGGCAGCGTGTTTCTGTCTCTCTGAGAGCTGCGGAGATTAAACAATGTCATTATTAAAACACTGCTTTGGAGAGTTATTAAACTCTTAAGAACAGGCAGCAGGCACAAAGAAGCACAGTATGACTGTCAGGCGACTGGTGTCAGCCTATAATTATGACTTCAGTCACTATCAGTGCAGTACAGTTAGCGTGTGTGTGGGAGTGCATGCTCATGGTTGCATTTGCTTGGGAGTTGACGATGGAAATACTATTTTTAACCACCTTATAGTTAGCTTATCATACACTTCATATAAGCATATAAGATAAAATATAACTTTATTGATCCCCAATGGGGAAATTTGCGCGTTGAAGCAGCAGCCGTAAAGAATAAAAACAAGTCAAAAACTGAATAATTTAGTAACATAAATAGAATTCCAAAAATAGTAGAACAGGATATATACAGAGGACGATACATAACAGGGTTGTTACTTTTTTCCCCCGCTGAAAGCACAGACATTAAATCTATTTTTTGAGTGTTTATCTCTTTTCTTTTTTTTTCTTTTTTTGGTGAAACGGTACTCTTCCTCTCTTTATCAATGATACGACTGTCCAACAAAGTGAGACATCTTTTCCAGAATGAAGCCGAAACAACTTTTCTGTCTGCCCATTGTGTGTGGCGAGGGAAATAAATGATTGTTGTGCAGAACAAAGTGAACTGCATATCAAAGACCGACCCTTATCTCGCCTGCCTTCCCGAGGCGACGAATACAATTGGTGCAGTTCTTCAGATGACCAGTAGGTGGAGCTACATAGCAGTAATGCAAAACATGGAGGACATATATTCTCTATTGCTTCAAAATAGGTGTTGCTTGCTGGTTTTAGAAAAATATGCAAATATGTGTGAAAGATGATCTTTGGTTGAAATTATTCTCACCTGTCAGTGAGAGACATTGTGATTTTCCTTTCAGAGCTCCAGCTGGCAGGAGGGCCTCTGTCTTCCCGTCTATCTTTCTCTCGGGACTCTAAGGTGGTATAGCCTCGTACCAAACTTTCCCTTTCCTTCTCCTTGGGCTCTGGGGCCAGACTCATGTGGCGCGGCAGTGACTCCATGCTGCGATGGAGCCCAGACAGGCGAGGGTAGAGAAGGGGAGAGGTGCTCCCTGTGCTTACTTCAACTCCCAAAGAAGAGACCTGCCTGGGCCCCAAACCGGTTCCCGTGCTCGAGAAGCAGGAAGAAGAGTTCACATTGAGTAAAGGGGCCGGGCTGGGGGTCAGGCAGGGGCCTGTGGAGCTAGCCAGGTCCTGCAGTTTAGAGTACGGAGGAATCTTAGGTGGGAGGGAGTCACAAACTCCCACATCCAGACTGTTGGAGTTTAGTTTGTCCAGCTGAGCCACGGATGGTGGTTTAGCCAGACTTCGCACACCGGATAACCTTTCAGACAAAGAAAAGCAAAGATAATGCATCTTCATATTTTAAATTTGGTCAAAGTTGCTGAAAAAAAACTTGGAAATGTTTAATTTGTTTGGTGTAGGGATATGTTGTTACCTGTGTGTGTTGGGTGAGGGGAGATCCATGCTCTTCCCACTGCTCGGAGGTCTCAGCCCCTGCAGCTTCCCTCCATTCTCTGATGGGGTCTGAGCTGGGCTGCCCTTAAGAGAACCGCCTCCACATTCAGAGTCAGATACTACAGATTTAGTTCTGGCCCTCTCTTTCTCCTTCTCCCTATCTGTCTGATTGACAGGACCTGGGCTCAGGATCCCACGCCCCCCTGCCTTACTTAACCCTGTCCCAGAACCATGTCCTGAGGTGGGCTCTTTGAGTCTCGAGCTCTGGGGGGCAACGGTGGAGGGTTTGATCAGCCCTGAGCCTGTGTCCATGGTGGTGCTCACAGGGCGGGCTGAGCTTGGTCGGGTAAGAGTCAGGGTGCTCGTTTTTGCAGGGCGGGGCAGAGAACGGTACTGTAGAGATGTCCTGGCATTTGGGGAGAGAAACCCGCTCTGGTCACCATTTGAAACATCTAGACTTGTCTTACGTCCCCCACCGCTACCACCACACAACGGTTTGACAGGAATACCAGACGATTTGGGAATCTTTCCCACAGTCGAAGAGTTGCAGGGAATGGAGCTGCCACCCGTACCAGTGACAGCGGGCAGACTCGAGTGGTTTGTGCCGTTAGCGTTGTTCGGCTTCTTGAAGCCAAAGTTTCCGCCGGTTGAGGGTCTGACGAGGCCGGATGGAGGTTTGCGTTGCTCCCCAGCACTGGTGCCGTTTCTGTGCTCTTTGCCAGCATCAGAAGAGGAGCGCTGAAGGCCAGAGGTCTTCACCGCTAACCGAGATTTATCCATTGGCTTTCCGTCTGACTTTACTGAACCTGCAGACACAAAAGACGGAAAAAAAACCCCTCTGATGAGTAGTCCAAAGAGACTAAAGCCTAAACAGTCTCTGGTGGTGAGTGAGACTAACCAAGCCATATTAGGACCTGATGTCTTATCTGAACACCTACGAGGTCTGACTGGTCTGCTGATAAAAAACAAATCCCTGTCTGCACAGACAGACAGTGTGTAGACAAGTCTCTCAGTCAGCTTCAAACAGACACACACACACACACACACACACACTTCCACTGTTATCATGCAGTTACTCCTCTTTTCCATCCTGATGAACCAAAACTGTTTTCCCTGGCTTTCCAGTAAGTGCACGTCTGTGTGCTCAAACTAACATGTTCAGCGTGGCTGTGGAAAACTGCTGTTCACACTCACAGAGGTGTTTTTTTTGTTTGTTTTTTTTAGCGGCACAAACCTGTGTGAAAAACTAAAATAAAACACTGTTTGGGTGGATTGGGAGAGAACTTCAGAGGGAAATTACGTACCAATCTGTACATTTCCCTGTTGGCCAATTAATTGGACTTGTTTGGAAGTTATTAAGGCAAAAACACTTTCCAAGACACATGTGCACTCTGCACTACAACGCCGCCCACGCTCTTCATTTGTATCTAATGGGAGTTGTTATGGGAGGTTTATATACAAGGCATTAACAGAGTCAAAGAACGGCTGTTCAATGAGACCCACCGGCGTGCTGCCTTGGGACATCTGGAGTCACTTAAGGGTATTTATAAAGCCGCAAAAGACACATAAGCTCACATACGGCCAGACATACAGTATATACCACACACACAGTCACAGTCCTCAGTGATCGGATCGTATAGGAATGTGGCACAAGACAACACATTAGGCTCGGAGTTCTGTTGTAAACGCGAAAATTGGGTTTACATGTCAAGTAATAAACTCAATCCGTCGTGTAACCGCAACGTTGCATGATCCAAGAACGTTGTAAGCTGCAGAAACACACACAGTTAGTGATGAAGGGCCAACGCACACTCACGCTCAGACGTGCGTTTTCATTTCGACATTACGGAACGTGATTTATTGACACGGCTATAGAGACCGTTGAGCTCGCATTGAGACACTGTGACGTGTAGAAGATACCTGCATTCGCTCTTCGTTGGCTTGCGAGTCTACAGCGTTGGAGAACACAAAGGCAGACCGAAAAAGGTTTTGTCTCTGGATGCTGACTCATTGATAGTCTCCTCTCTTAGTTCTTCCTCTATTCAAAGCCACTCTGGTAGAAGTCTTATCTATCCCATGACTCCATAATGATGTTGCCAATATCTCCCATCCACTATTAACATGTATGTGCTCAGCACAATGTTGGTTAAATTACAGTATACAAAGATTTGTACATGTGTAACCTTAGATTAGATTATATGACTTTATTGTTCACCGTGGCTTCTCCAAAATAACCTTTGCTTGATTCATTCAAACTCCTTCAGTTTGATGTTGTTTTTAAAGACATTGTCCCAATGAGACACATGTATGAGGCGTATGAGACAAACCTCAGAGATAAACTAATCTCAGGGAGGAGCACCAACGACATCTCTGACTGTCTAAGAATGTCTTGAATTCATTAACTCCTCTAAACTAACGATGAGTTACAACAACCTCTGGCAGTCTGCGGCTATCACTTGAATACATCATGTGATTAGTCAGTTTATAACCCAGTCGCAGATTGAGTTGTCTTCAATGAATAAAAACAGATGATCACAGGCTGATAAAACACACTTTCTTTTTTTGACATATCTATTATCCCAACAGCTGGCAATGCAAACAATGGACAGTCCAACTAAAGGGGACTGTTTACACAGACACTACCTATCCAGACTGACACACATTAGATTAACTAATATCCTTTTGTTTTGCTTGTCTATATGAGTGTGAGTGTTTTTGTGTGTGCTTACATAAACGGCACACAGATGGCGTACTTAAAAGGCAGCTGCACAATCCCATCATTGTGCGCTCTGTGCGTCAGGAGAGAGCGTGTTTGCCTGTTAAGTGTTAGGGGTGACACTCTATTTGGCTGGCACAATCTCAGATGTGTCTGCAGCCACACAGTCACACACACAATCAGAAACACACGCTCTGACACACACCGTGTCTCTGGTCCAGTTGTTTCAGGGTACAAGGCCTTTATTTAAGTGCTATAAATTCTCTCTGTGCTGCACCAAAATAAAGCTCGGAGAGGAAAGGCTGGACCAATAGGAAGGAAAGAAAAGACAGTGTCTGTGTGTAGTGCGTGGTTGGCTGGCAGGAAGGGAGTGGGTGTTGATGGGCATTTGATACATGGCACCACTTTCTAAAGGCCCGGAGGGTGGGCTGCAGCTGTGGGTGAATGTGTGGGATGAAGACAGAGAATGTGTGTATTTGAATGTGTGGCTGCAAGACAGCCAGGAGGAGGGGGATTTAAAAAACAGCTAAGGTTATAAAACCATTTCAAGCTTAGCTATATATATCACCTAAATGTGTTTTTGTGTTCGTGTGAGTTTCTTCACTCACCTGCCACTTTCAGTCCACTTTGAGAGGTGTGTGTTATCGGTGATGTGACTCCCACAGGTGGGTTTCTTCCTTTCTTTAAAATGTTTCCTTGACCCAGGGTCTGAGGTTTCTTCAGTTCTCCCTTCCCTCCTTCCAGCCCCTCCCCATTGGTGCGAGTCTTTTTCCATTTATTGGCAGACTCGGACTTGAGACTTCCTGTTTCGTAGATGCCCCTGCTCTGGCTCTTGCGTCCTGGTTTGGTATCGTCGGTATCCCAGGACAAGCCACTCTCAACCAGAGACCTCTTCTCTGCATCTGTGCGCATCTAGGAAGAAAGAAGAGCATAACATTTATTGAGACAGACTCACAAGTACTGATCACCATTAATAAAATTGTTTTTAATTTCCGTTTGACTTTGTGTGATTGTGATTCATTTCCTGACATCGTCGAACACAATCCATGCTACAAAGAAAAGTTTGGACACTGGGATAAATGACTCAGTGGAACAACCCAATGAATCATGAATGTCAACAACATGGTGATCCTGCTCCCTTTGGACAAGTTTACATGTGTTTATCACTGCTTCAATGTTTGAGGAAAAGAAAACCACGTCATGAGTTGAGTGGACGCTTCAAACAGACAGCACAGCTGAAACATAATCCAATGAGAAAGTAAGTCAAAAGTTAAACTAAAGGAAATATGAGGTCATTATTGAGAATTGCATGTGTGTGTGTTTGTTTGTTTGCTGAATACACACAACAAACAAGTATATGCGAGTGATTACTGGAGTCTGCATGAAGATGGACATCACTTGTTTTCTTTTCACTTGAGTCAGATTATCCAACCCCCTATGAAGGTTATACAATTACGCAAGGTGTGTGTGTGTGTGTGTGTGTGTGTGTGTGTGTGTGTGTGTGTGTGTGTGCGTCTGCGTCGGTTCAGGACATTACACAGAGAGGTTCTCATGAAGACTCACATGCTGAATTCCTTTTTTATTAAAACCAATAGACCCCATGGGCAGGTTCACATCACATGAGGAGGAGTCATGGGTGTGTGTGTGTGTGTGTGTGTGTGTGTGTGTGTGTGTGTGTGTGTGTGTGTGTGTGTGTGTGTGTGTGTGTGTGTGTGTGTCTGTGTGTGTGTCCTGTCTGAACAGACCTTGTTGATAAAACATTGTCATTTCCTCACACAAATTCTGTGATTATTGAAACAGGAGGAGAGATAGGCATCTGTCCTGACAGCTGTGGCAAAACATGAACAACACAAACATAGAGAGATAGGCACACACAAACACAAACACACACTCGATACTGAGACAACAAGATTCATTCATTTTCATAACTGGTCTCCCTGTATAATGAGAAAAAACTACATTTCTATAATTCCACCTACAGTACATTAACCTTCTTTCGGCTTTAATTATTTTCTATCCTCACATCTTTTGTGTGCTCCCTTCCTTCATACCCTCCTCTCATCAAACCTCAAATCCTAGTTGAGTATGTTGTATAATATGTGGGAGAGAAGTAGGAGGAGAGGATAGAACGCCAGAGGCTGCCTTCCAGAAAAACTGGAAACCAACAGGAGCAAAAAGGGAAACGTTGGAGGATACAGAGACAAAGAGATAGACTCAGGGCACAAAGAAATAGAAACACTTAAGCGGAGGCCGACGAGAGAACAGGGCGCCATGTGTATTGGAAATGTGGGGTGCATGATGATGTGATAGTTGGTTACCATGGAAACGAAGCCATGGTGGGGGGTAATGGTTACTATGACTCCTGCATCTAGGCGTGGAGGGAGGCGATCCGGCTTTTACAGCTCGATGGGCAAGGATGCAGGTCTGCAGATGGCCCTGTGTGTGTGTGTATGTGTGTGTGTGTGTGTGCGCGCGTGTGCGTATGGCCATGTATTAGACTTTTCCTTTTTATGTACGTGAGCAGACAAAGACCCATACTCTCAGCATCGCTGTGCTATAGTTGCTATGGTTACACTGATTCTTGATTCCTGTTCATGTTGCCTCCTCTCTGTCTGTAAAATCCCTTCACATCAGTCAAATTAACCACTTTGCGGAGGTGTGACCTACATCAGACACTCCGGGAAAAGACATGCACGCACACACATGCAAAAATACACACACACACACACACACACACACACTCTGGAAACGATACAGCTACAGATGGATGTAACGGAACCTCAAGCAGAGCTGCAGACAGGATTTTAAAAAGATCACATCTCACATATCCTTCCATCTCGAAAGGTGACCATTTCAAAGCATCAAAGCAGATTTTCAAGAGTAAAGCGTAGATGTATCAAGGAATTGTGCAGAAGACACAAAATGACTCAGGACTGTTGTATAAACTCCAGTCAGTCAAGCTGATGAAACACCTGAACTACAGCTTCTGGATCAGCAGAATTAGATAGAGCCGGAACTATACAAGTCCCAAAGCCTTACAGCAACAATGACATTACATACTAATACTATTTCTATCTTACACTTATACTAGCTGCTCAATTCTGGACTTTGTACCAAAAAAAAACTGATTACAACATTTATCACAAAAAACCATCTCTGTGAACCACCATAGTAGAAAAAAAAGGAGCCTTGAGTAACACTGCAGCTATCCAGTATATGGACGGAGTGTGTGTTGCAGTGACATTGATCGCTGCAGATGTGATAAATAATATGAGTGTGTGTTGAATACTTAATCAGGCTTCGTCTCTGATGCCCGTTGTTGTCCATAGAGTGTGTGTCCTCTGCACACTGACTGAGTGTATGACACATCATTCAGCACCTCATCAATACCTCCCTAACAGTTTCATCGATACTACAGTAACCAACACACACTGCAGAAAGCTGTGAGTGTGTGTGTGTGTGTGTGTGTGTGTGTGTGTGTGTGTGTGTGTGTGTGTGTGTTGTGTCAACGTTCATGTGTATGTGTTACCTACCACGACAGAGGAGTTTCTGCGGGAGCCGATGGGAGTCGTAGGGAGGGAGTTGAGAGTGGGACTGGTGTTGAAGTCTTCAGAACTCAGGTTGTCCGAGCCGTCACTCAAACCGCTGCTGATGGAACTGCTCTCGTCCCAACTATAAGAAGCAACAACAAAGAGGGCATGTGTCAGGCCGTGTTCAAAAGGGAGAGGAGTGGTTTACAGTCAGGAGGTTGAGGACACTGCACATCTGTCACGTACAAGGAAACACTGTGACATAGCTGAAATGATCTGAACCCATGCTACTTTCTCTGCATGATTTTAAAGATACAGTTCCATACTTTGAATAACATGTAATCACCACAATCAACAGGATATGAAAATCAGTCATCAGACAACAATAATAATACACTTTATTTGTCGGCGCTTTTCATTAAACTCAAAGACACTGTTGGTTTAGAAAGACGGAAAGAGGACGAGACAATAAGGACAAACAGACAAAGCGACATTACACATAGGATGGAAAACAACATCGAGGTACAGATACAGTGCAAACATCACAATCATACATTAAAAATCTTATAGCTCGAGTTAGAAGTTAATCTTTTCTGAATGAGTGGTGTTTGGGATCATGGGATTGGGTTTGGGGTTTTCTTTCCTGTATCGTTGGTGAAATTTCATCAGCCTCACAACAGTTTATCCATTAACAGACGGTCAGTGTACAGCAGGAATGATGTAGATTCCAGACACATGAAAGTGCTGCTCTTGGGTTGTTTAATAGATTTTTGCCTTTTAGCGGTTACGTATCGTCGTCTGTGACAGGTGATCCGGACTTTAAGCATCAATCCAACAACCAGCTGTCTGAAAGGCTCTTTGATCAAGACGTTAAACCCGTCCAACACTTGAGGGACAAACCACCATCACATCCTACCATAAGCTCTCAAATCCAATAATATCTGACCAAAACAATCTGTGACAGATAGCTGGATCTCTCCGTCATGTTTTATACTGAATAAACTATTTAAGCCCCGCACTCTCAGTTACATCAGCGTCGGGTTTACTCGTCTCGATGTCTACCAGTTTTCCTTTTGATGAAATATTCATTGACCTCAATTAAAGCGGTCTGCTCTGTGTATCTAACTTTCTCACTTCATGAGCTGCAAACTCTTGGCAAACCGAAATCTGGAGCGCACTTGACAATATCTCAGCCCACAAAGACAAAAATAGCACCAGAGAACATATATACTGTTGCAATCGCCCACCAGTGCATGCAGGAGTTCAGTCTGTGCCAGGACTGTGAAGTCTGTTCGCTTGGCACACATCAGCTTAAATGATTTTCCTTCTTTCCAAAAGCAATATTTCTGAAAGTTTTGACATAGACAGGTTGGGGGTGTATTCACAGGAGTCTCCTTTCTTTATCTGTACCAAATCACTTTAACGTAATTGACCCTCTTGGCATAGTTAGTGCAAGAAAATCTTTGATATGCATCACATTCATGGAAGTCCTTTAGGAAACAGGAGTATCTGCTTTCCCTCAACTCGTCTTGTCTAGCACAGACACTGTCTTTCATTTTGTCTTATCTCACAGGTAGAAACTCGAATTTACTGTTGCGATAAGTAGAAGAGACTTTTTTTTAACAGTTACTACTCCGCTAAAACTACCCTTTCTAACAGGTTTTTTATTTTTTTAATCAGTGAGCTTTTGCTGACTTCACTTGACTTTATTAAATAGTTCCAGATTGCAGTTTAAATTTCTCCTCAGACAAATCGCTGAAGATTGATGTTTGATGGTAAAGAATAATGTCTCTGCATTAATGTATCAAGTCGTACAAAACTAATTGGATCCAATATGTCATCATCATGCTAAACACAAAGACATCAGGGAGGGTTGGGGGGGTGTCAATCTGTGCATATCTTGATGTATATTCACTTGTGTCTGTATACATCAAGTAGGTCACATTCAGGAAGTTTGGGGGTTGGTGGGAGTTTCTTTTATTAGGGTCAATAGGTCATCCCGATATCCTACTGTACTGGATAACAAGTCAAGGGGGCGGGGCTTGCCTAACGAGGTCGTGCATACTGTGTCAGAGGGGGGGATTGAAGGAGAGACAGCGGTGTGGCTCTTCCGGATGGGTGCCTGTGTGGGTCACACAGCACCCTGGGGGACTTGGCGGCAGGGATCAGGGAGAGAGGGGTTGAAGGGAAAGCCCTCCCTGTCTCGCCTGTGGATATACAGACAAAAAAAAAAAGAGCAGACGAGATTTTATATGTGAAGTGGCTGTCATGCTGCCTTGTCTGTATGCCTGCGCCGGATTAGGGGCAAATTGAAGATTGAGGCAGACACATCCAGAGAGCAGGCTAACACTTTCTGTCACCATGAGAAAAACACAACAAAACATATTTGCATAAATATCTCTCTTACTGAATTTGAGACTTCCATTAGATTCAAATAAAAAGACCTTTGTGATCCATTGTTAAACTTCTGATATTTTTATATGGAATGGCTGGTTTCAAGTTTCAGGACATAAACCTGACATTTTTACGTCTATGCTTTTTTTAAACAACATTTCTATGAAAGAAAAACAAGAGGAAGTCTTCTCTGAATTGGATTTTTTATAAGTTGTAAACCTAAGCATCAGATTTAGCAGCTGTCTTGAAAGGTTGTTTTTCCTTCAAGCTAATCCTGGTTCCCTGTTTTAACAGATTTCTATTTCGCTCAATATTACAAAATGTCCCCAAAGCAACTTACACAAATACAAAGGGGTTCTTCATCAACCAAATCTCCTTTTAGCAGACACCGCTTTGTGTCACAATGAGCACCTTTCTTTCTTTTCATGAGCACTATGTGGATGATAATGCTCTCAGATGAATAATTCAGATCTGATGGGAAACTGAACAAACACAGTCTCTGCTGGATTTGATGTCAGTCAGCTGACGGATGTGAGAACAGGAACAAACAGAGGAGGAAGAAGAGGCCAGAGGTCACATATTAACAGACAGCTCCCACTCGGCAGGTGAAATAAAAATCTACTGAAGAAGACAGGCTGATTGAAAAGTGCAAAGATGAGAACAAAGGAGACCCAGAAAGTAGTTGCGATGTTAAGACCATGTGTTCCCAAAAGGAACGAAAGATATCATAATTGTGTGATAAAGTTCATGTATGTTTAAATTTTATAATGTCTAAAAAAGTTAGGCCTGCTTTGATCTGCAGTAATTATGTTAAACCAGACTTCAATGACCCTCGCTCTGCAATTTTTTTTAGAGTAGAAAGGCTTTACCAAAGCTCCAGAAGGATCTGCCTTAGATTTTAAGCTTCTTGAAAGTTAATTTTTTTGTCAAACATCAAGATCCCAAGTGAGTTCGAAGGGTTTTGACCAAAAAAGGATTTTCTTATTTCCAAAATCTGAACTCCTCAATTGGTGTGACGATACGGCTACACCAAATCCACTGTCATGTCACCCAGCTCTAGTTCTTCATCGAGTCCTCTGGGTAAGATAAAATGAAGAAGGAAAAAAAAAAGAGGGCGATGAAACATGATGATACACTCAAGAGAAGAGGATGAAATGGCGCGTGGGAGAGAAGAAAGAAGTGCAAGGAAAAGCGTGGAAAAAGAGCGCTCAAGTGCGAGGAGAAGTGTTGTTGATAGCACAGGAAAAAAAACCTCCTCAACTTTTCTCCACATGATGCGCTCTCTCTCAAAACGGCATCACGTCTCTACTCTCCCTCCAAATCTCCCACCAGCTCGCCCCCTCTACTTCACTCGGCTCAATCCCTACTTTCCTTGACAGCAGCTTTTTAAATCTCCTCTAATAATCTCTCCTCGCTCCGCCTCGTCGTCTTCCTTCTTTAAGCAGCAGCTGCAGAGACTGAGGGATAATATTAGCTCTCCATTCATTTTTATCACACCGTTCACACATGAGCCAGAGCACCTTCTCACTAAAGCCTCTTCCCTGTCACTTTTAAACCTCCAGTATGTCTTCTTTTAAAAAGGACAATAGCCACATTACTGATGTGCGCTAAATTGTATTGCCCTATTGTGGCTTTCTATTTAATCTGAAGCTAAAGGACACAGCTGGGAGGAAAGGAAGATGACACTGAGGAATGGTACACTACAACTGTAATTGCATAAGCAAAATGAATATCAATGTTGATTCAATTCAGAGTGCAATAAAAGCCAGTTACATTGAGATGCCCTTGATTAAACTCATTCTTCACCTCAAGCTCAAGCGAGAAGTGTTTTTCTGCAACCCATGTGCAAAAAGCTGCATCCCACTGCGCAGAGAATAACCAAATGGACTCACTGTATTCTGTCATTAAAAGTCAGATGCCAGTCATCGTCACTTATGGTATGAATAGTGCTGCACTCACTCGAGAGCATTCTGAGATTTAGTCTCCTTTCAGAGAATTAGAATTTATTGCGCATTTTGCGGGTTTGAATATTTTATCTTCTTTTTTGTTTTCCAGACCGATCAAGGTCAAAGTGGTCAATATAAACAGCATCCCTCTCTCCACAGAGACGATGATTTCTTTGTGTTTCATAGTCTGCACAGAGGACCAGCACCACCCACACATGCTCTGAGCCTCACATACTAACAAGAGAGCAGTTCAATAGCTGCTGCTGCTGCTGAGCTAAGGAGGCAACTTTTACAGACTGGCTTCTGTGCTTCTCTGCCATTCAGACCAAGGAGCTAATTGCTCTGATCCCAACATGAATGGTCTTTTTTTTTCTTTTTTTTCTTGCTACTCATTAAGAGAGCGCCGCACCCGGTCTCCACTCCCTCTCCTCGCTCCGACCTGTCTGATGTTGCAGGATAGGATGGAGAAAGTGAGAGAAGAACAGTAGACATACAGGAGAGAAAAAGCAGCTTTGCCTGTTGGTTTGTGGGTGGAGTGCTTGCTGGGATTTGAAGTCTTGCCAGTGGCTAGGAGCAAATTTAACAGTATTGGGTGATAAGTGATTCCAAGTAAATACGCATTTGTTGTAATGGCACGTAAGGGATTTTGAAGAATGTGATGCTGAAGCTTTTCTTTGTTTGGGTGAATATAATTCAACATCAATGAAGCCTTTCTTTTTTGCAAGAAAACAGTGTGTTTGTCTCCTAGAGCCAATATCTGTTCTCCAAAGAGTTTAAAAGGAACTAATTATCTGATCATTTGTCAATACACATTAGAGAGGCTACAAAGCCCGTTTCTACTGATCGATATCAGGAGGGGGAAAATGTCTTTCTAAATCAAATCCCCTGAACCTCTCTTAGCAACTAAACAAGAAAGACGAACAGAAACCAGCTGAGTGAAAAGTTTGTTTCTTTAGTAATTTGGGTGTTTTAGGCCTTGGGAGATTTTTATTCTACAAATGGATCTCTAGTTTGTTTATGGGGGGCTGGAGGAGAGGATGCTGGGGATCGAGTCCCACCATACTACATCATACTACGCTCAGGTGCAGTTAAAGGCCCAGACACGTAGAAACAGACCAGCAGGCCACCAAAACCAAAGCTGGATTTTAAATCAATGTTTTCTGAGGAGCAAAATGCACCGGGCATGTTTGTCAAACTTTAAGATGACACACATTACATTTTGGTATGCAGCTATGACTGCAGAGAAGACTTTGACTCCTTCAAAGGATGAAATGAGTGGACAAGCGAACAGCACCGCTGAATGTTATCCGGCCATCTCTCGTTGTTCGGGGCACACTCTCCAGCTTCTCGCCGAGGCTGCTGATTGAATCACCTCAGTGCAGAGTCAGGTGTGTTTGTGGCTGATTGGCCTTGATTGAAAACAGGTGTGGGGAGCTTGTATACGCTGTTGGGCTTCAGTGCTCTGCGCTGACTCATTTTCCACCTTCAGAGGTAGTGAGCGGTTCTCCCCGCGGTTGTCTTCCCCCCGCGGTTGTCTTCCTGTTGCCTTTGTGTTCCTAAACACAAGCGAATCACTTTCTGTGTATTTGGCTCCATAGTCTCTCAGTAAATAACTTGGGGTGCTTTGTAGTTCTGTTGATATACTCCAGCCTTTGACTTTGTGTAGTGTTTTCTGGATCTCCTGGACAATTTAACGCAACGTTTAGTTTAAAAGGGTGTTTTGGCTCTAACCTTTAATTTGTCATCAATTTATTGCTTGTGATTGTTGTGATTATCATTCTTGGATCACTTTAAGAAACCCCTGGGTCTTCACCTGTGCCCCACTTCCCCCTTTCTTGACACTTGTGGACCACATTGGAGCGGATTAGATCAAAATAACAAGACCCGTTGGAGGCTATTAGCAAGTCAGTGAGGTTGTCTAGAAAAAGAGGAAGTGGTACAGTTAAAACCACGAAACAGTTAGTAAAAACCGTAAACATGCCACATTGAATGAGAAAGGGGTCTATTATTTGTATCCTCAAGGGGTTAAAGACGTTTCTTCTAGGCTGATATTTGCACACATTTTGTCCCACGTGTAAAAGCATGGAAAGTGTTTCTGCAGTCTTACATTGGACAGGAACTTTCCATTCCTATTAAAATCCACAGTGTCACATGGCAGAGCCCAAAATGGCTAAATCAGAAAGGCTCCTGGTTGTACTGATGCCTTTTCAGGCGAGTGGAAAGTAGGGCAGGGCCAAACTGGCACTGGGCAGCCGACAGACACCGGAGGGGGCAAGCATGAAAGGGCTGCTGAAGTCATTAGATGGACTAAAAAGACTAAATATACGAGACAGTGACGGCTGCTGGACTAGATGCTGAGACTCACTGTCTATGCTGTCTGTTTATACAAACAGAGGAACAGAAAGATATCAGATCAGTCTGAGGAGATTGACAACTGCAGGAGACTTGACCTCTGCGGCATGGCTGAGGACACTCAGAGGACACGTCTGCCATTACCAAGAAAAAAACCCCAACTGCAACAATATCATCGACCCTTCCACCGTATAATGACACGGACCATCTTACAGCAGGTGTAAAGATGTCTACACAATGTTACTTATGTTGCTCAGAAGCTTTTGAAGACACCGAAAGGAGAATTATAAAAAGAAAAAGAAGAATCCTAAAATTCACATTGTGACTCGCTGTCTGTTTCCACATTCTCTTCCGCTTTGAGTCTGGACAGATAAAACAGAATATGAACCAAATAGAGAGGACTGTTTTATCACAAATAAATACGCACGAGGGCTTTTATAGAAACCCACATCCACACCCCTGAAAGGAAAAAGAGCGACACATTTGCAAGGGCCAACATTGTGACCGGTCATAACCACTGCCAGGGTTTTTTTTCTTGGACTACACTGACCACATTCTTTTTTTTCCTTTTTTTTTTAAAATGCTCTTAAGTTGGTTTGAGCCTTGGAAATGTTCTGATACAAAACACACTGATCCTGTGCACAAGCTGGCTTTAAATCTGTGTGGCAGGACATTTACCTGCTTGGACCAAAAGAGAGGGTCGAGTGAGGCTTTTGTGCCCAGATGGCTAACAATATGGGTTCCTGGACCACTTCAGCAGCTTATCACCAGGACACACACACACACACACACACACACACACACACACACACACACACACACACACACACACACACACACACACACACACACACACACACACACACACACACACACACACACACACACACACACACACACACACACACACACACACACACACACACACACACACACACACACACACACACACACACACACACACACACACACACACACACACACACAAATCTGTGAAAGAGATTTCACTATCAGGTGAAATTGACATTGTTGGTTTATTAGCATGTAACAGATTAAACACAAATAAAAATCAGGGGAAGCTGTAGTGATATCCAAAACTCTTTGTTGCTGTATGAGCATTTTAAACCCCGTCACATTTCTCCTTCTGCATAGGATTAACCATCACTGCAGCACCATATAGGACCATGAATAAATCCCTCTGCAGGCCATGCATGTATTATATCTTGAAAGCTTCAAACTCTGACACACAGAGAACAGGTAGACATAACATAGCGTGCACATCCAGCCCCTGCAGATTGTCATACTGTAGCTACAAGATCACAGTGTACAGTAACCTCTCTGTGACTTTATGTGTTGCAGCATGTGCAGACAGATTGATATAAAATGTCATTATTATTATTTTTTTATATATTAATCGACCATCTGCTGATCTGGACACAAGTATTGTTCTTCTCAGAGAAACACTGCTAAACACTGCCTGGTTGCTGCACTCTCACTGATACACGACTTATTCCACCACTTCTTAATGACGCCATGTTGTTGTCTGGACACTTGGGGAACTTCTTGGCATGGTGAACAACAAATCTGTGATTAAAAAGAGCGTTTAATTAGCTACTCAATGCAGGTCCTCTGCTGAGCTGTTTTCTCAAACACTTGCAGTAAATCATTGACAATGCTCAATTAAAAAAAAAAAAACAAGATTGTGCCGACAGCCTCTGGGTGCACGCGAGGCAGAAAAATTAATTTCCTCTTCAGCGTTATTTATTGTTTCCTCTCCGCGCTATTTCCACGATGTAGAGCGAAACAATGAGTCGTAGCTGCTCGGACAGTCTTTTGTACACACACACACACACACACACACACACACACACACAGAGCACACAGCAGTATTTGGGCATTACTGGGGATTACAGAAGAGGCTGGAGTTAATGAGCTCGTAATTACTGCTAATTCCATCTGCCACCAGGATCAGAGCAGGCCAGGGATGTCAGCGAGAGGTATGGCGTGTATGTTTGCGAGTCCAAAGAGGTCACACTCATAAATGGCCATCACAGAGGAGAATCCCCTGTTGTGCCTTTGACGGGCGTTTCCCTGACAGTAATGGCCTCGGGGTTTAGGACGCAGTCGCACACACGCATAGAAGTAGTCACAAACACATCAAATGCACTTAATTGCCATTGTCCCCTGGAGTGAAGCTTGAATTGGCTGTCAGAAGTGTGTGATGTTAGTAGCTGGTCCAAACGGCAGCTTCGCTCAAGCCACAGCTCCTCTGAGGGTTAGTCCAAAGCCAGCAGAGCTGTATATTGCCGTCTCTGAGATGAGTGTGCGTGTGTAGAAAAATATTGAGGGATATCTTTCTTCCAAGTTTTCCTCTTGGGGTGAGGGAAAAGGGACAAATTCTAGAAATGCTTCAGGGCTTTCTGGATGGAAAGTTAAAGCAGTAAAAAGGCACTACCACGTATCAGGAACCCTGGTCAGTTAAATGTTTTGGGGGTTTTTTTCTGAGCATGGGGGGGGGGGGGGGTGGAACTGGATAGACAGCTAAAGAAAACTGCAGAGCTTAAGATGAGGCGAAAGCGCTTCAGCTGAATTCTCCCCAGACAGCAAATTAATCTCTGAATATCTTCTCCCCTCTTGACCTCCCCGGGGTGGACAGATGAGGGTTTGCTCAGAGTTCAACACATTGCTGCTGAGAGTCGACTTTGGCTTTGAAATACTTCATCCCCATGAAATTAAACAGGACGGTCTACACGGCTGAAGGCTCCAAGCTTCATATAAGGAACTTTGAGCTGTGAAAAACTCCCGGAACCAAAAAATAAATAAATAAATAGTGGAACTGTTGACGATACTGACGCCAACTGGGAATAGTCTTGATCTCTTCATACGCTAAGCCCCAAAAAGGAACACAGTAGGGGTTGGGAGACGTGTGCACATGGAATCTTGGGAAGCTTTCTTCGTCTTTGTCCTTTTTTTTCTTACTCTGCTTAAATGGGGTTAAAGATCACTAACCCCCCCCCCCCCCCCCCAGTCTATACAACACTGATGAATGGCTTTGAATGCAGTCACAAAACAAACAATGCCTTTTGAAGTGATATCAGAAAATATGATTTATACCTTTACAATAATGGTAGAAATGTGCTGTAGTTTCTCTACAGTGGGATTGTTTTCATCTAAAGATCGTGACAAAGTAGGTCAAAGAGAGTTACATTTCCGAACACTTTAAAATGCCTCAGTGTTGTAAGTGGTAACATCGTAAACCTTGACCCTCCAAAGCACCTTTAGTTTCTCCCAAAGTCCCGTTTTTGTTTCTTCGCAGGAAGCAGAAGAGGGACAGCACTCCTGGGATGTGGTGGAACAGCCTTTTAAATCACCTCCGTAAGTAGTTCAGTCTGGGGTGCAGTGTGGGGAGCTTCCCAGCCCCTAGAATCAAGAGCTGAGAACTGGGGAGGAGCTCACAGGGGGAACCCCAGCACGCAGAGGCCCAGGACAGGGGCTGGATCCTGGGGTAGAATTAGCCCTGGCCTCCCTTCGCACATGTCAACGACCACAACATTGTGCGAAATATGAACCTGTTGGGAGTCTTAGGGATGGAAAAAGTTGCTCAGAACCACGTTTTAATGAATTATATTAACTCAGAAACGTCATAACGGTTGGGTGGTTTGTGTTTACAGAAATGAGGATGCTGCACAATCAGATGTTGCACAAAAAGGAACTGCCTCTGTCCATATGTGCAACATAGTTGAAATTTAGGAACTTTGATGGCAGCTTGACCCATTGGAGAAGCTGCAGTGGCCAAACATCGACTCCTAAATGACATATTCACAACAACCGGAACAGAACTGTGCGCACACAATTTCAGAGGGCATCCTCTCCTTGAAGAAACTGTATTTTAACAATTAAGCCTTCATTTTCATTTGTTTTTGACATTAATCAGCTAACACAGCTACATTATTACACGTCCAATATTGCGAGCATTAGAAGTTAAAGGACCTGCTGACTGGGGTTGGGCTCGTGGCACTTTAAAAGCCAAGCAGCGTCTCTTAAGTTAGGTTATTGATAAAGATTGAATATATTTTGAAAGGGAG
This sequence comes from Symphodus melops, assembly GCF_947650265.1. Lineage (NCBI taxonomy): Eukaryota > Metazoa > Chordata > Actinopteri > Labriformes > Labridae > Symphodus > Symphodus melops. Next base: position 15,106,154 of record NC_136703.1, read on the forward strand.
GAAGGCACGGTCTGAAGACATGAATAAAATCTGATTACATAGCATTGGGTCAAATCTAATAAAGCTACACAAAGAAGCTACAGATCAGAATAGCGAACTTGCGCAAGGTTGTCCAAACAACACCTGAACAAAAAGAATGAAACCCCATTGACTCGAGCATAGATCCCTTTTAATTTTTTCAGGCTGAGTTCAACTCAAACAATCTCACAGACGCACACATTAGTTCCCTGCTGAGGAGGGGGACATATCACTCCAGCGTGTATTCCCATACATGAACATATGTGGTGATTGGGATTGGGGGGGGGGGGGGGGGGGCACACCCTGCATGAGCACGCACCCATCACCTGCTGTCACTCATAACAAACCCACTTCGGTCATGCCACTCAAAGTTGTTACAGTAATTTTGGGAGACATTCCTCCGCCTGCTGAAAACACACACTTCACATTCCAGCGAGTGTATTCTGAGGTCCCACTCCTTAATCCTTCAACATATGCGGACGCATACGCGCATTCCATCGCACAAGTGCACAGACACTCACAAAAATAAAACAACTCATCCAGACAACAACACTGAAAATCGCAGCCACGAGTTCAAGCCCCCCCCCTCGGCACCAAAAAAAAAAAAAAAAAAAACGGTTTCAATTTCCATGAAGATACGTTTCCAAGAATGTTGGTTCAAGAAGACTTCACTATCAGGTGAAAATGATATGCAGAGCCTAACGTCGAGGCAGCCGACATCAGGCTGTGGCTCTTTCGTCCAAGTCGAGGCTGTTAAGGTGTACTGCTGTTTGGCTGTAAGTCCTCCTCCGGCTTTGAAGTAACAGACAAAGTCAGTAAACCACGGGGAGCACCACCTCATGAAAATATGAGCTGTTTGCGAACACAGGCTCCTGTGTGTACAATAAAGAAAGCGCATGTGTCTAACAAGCACAGGTTACAGGCATCTGTTGTTTCGCTCTCTGGTCTCCCTAATGACCTTGTAAGGAGGTTCATGTACACAGGATCTCTTAATTGCAAAACATCAAGTGGCTGCATGAAATTACCCTAAAATTAGGCAGCGTGGATGCAGAATGTAAAACATTACATGAAACCCAGAGAGGCATAAACTACCATGTTGTACGGTCAGTTAGAGTCTGGGTCATGCAGCCTCAATAAGTTGAAAGTGTTTTGAATAATCTCTTGTTTCTATGTGAACAGGCATCTTTGCAAAGACATCCTAACACACGCCTATGTTGACAGAAAGCTTTCAGCATGTCATTTGTTTTTTCTGCAATTTTTTTTAATCCGCACTGGTGTGGACATGTTTTTTCGCGCGGCGGATTGAAAAAGTCTGACTCATGTTTCTTGATTCTCTTGAGGTGTGATAGCATCAGAAGGCCCGTTGAAACCTCCAAACTCATCCAGGGTCTGAGTCAGCAAACTGTGTTTCATAAACACCTTCATCTATCTTTGACCCTGAGGGTTTGAACTCTAGAAGAACTTAATTTGTTTAAAAAGAATCTTTTTTTTTTTTTGTCAAGGACCAAATAACGGCTTTTTATTACTTCACAATATACGGCAACACGAGCTGAACATCCAGGTGTTGCATTTTGTGAAAGTGTTTCCCTTGAGTATGCTCGGGTCAAATGTAAATGTCAAGACTTGACCAGGTGACATCCACAACGAACACCTTATCTGCTTAAAGGTCAGAGTTAGAGGGACTGGCACCAGCAGTGCACTCAAGCCACGTCCATCCCATTGACACTTCTTGTTAGCCTGCTGACCACAGCTGGATTTAATAAAGATATATTAATAAAGAATATATTATAACTGACTCTAATTACTTTGCAATGACATAAATAAAGCAGCTTTTTAGTCATTCAACCAACCAGAGGTGCTTGTTTACCGCGGACCATCACTGCATGCACAGCTTAAGGATTTATTTGGAGTTAACAAAATTAAAAGAGTGACATCACTATTGTTCATTGGATGAGGTTGTTTTTCTACTCGGGGGGGGGGGGGGGTTCAAGATATCAGGGTAGGCTATGCTGAGTGGGCAGGTTGTGTACTGTAGTTTAAATGACAACACACACACGCACACGCACTAAGTTGATGTTGGATTGTTTTCAATATGACGAATACACTTGATTGAATCTTTGTGTTGGCAGGAACTGCTAAGCTCATGATGCATGTTTAATGTTTCATGTTCACACTCATTCTGACACACCCACACAGAGGCTTACATGCAGAGGCACACTAGCTCTTACAATGTCTGGACTAGATCTATTCATTTATCAGTCTTTTGACAGCCTGCCTGTTTGAGCATACATGTCCAAAACAAACATAGCATATATGAGAACATACAGTTGTGTGATAATGTGTGTGTGTGTGTGTGTGTGTGTGTGTGTGTGTGTCAGTTGGTTATGTGTCTATTGCAGGTGTGTATGTCTATTGTCTAATGCCCAGATATCAGGATGTTTTGCACTGTTGGGTTCACATAAAGGCTTGATGTATCCTATAGAGGTCAGGGGATCACAAAAAGAGCAAAGCTGACCACCAACCCATCTCTCATAAGTGCTCTCATACACGCACGCATGCACGCATGCACGCACGCACGCACACACACACACACACGCGCGCACACACACACACACACACACACACACACACACACACACACACACACACACAATGAGCAACCCTCCCTCCTTCTTCATCATATTGCTATAAGGCAAGTTAACGCTGTAAACGTTCCTACAAAAAAAAATCTATCCAGGCTAACTGTCTAAAAAGTCTCTTTAGTATTCAGGCCCCCCCCCCCATCTACAGCCTACACATATTCACTGGCCTACATTAGCCCACACATTAAGACACACAATTAGATAATTCTCACTTTGCTGTGTGGGTATAAAGATGATATGGAAGAGGCATGCTGCTCTTTATCCAATCACAGAACATATTCCGCGAGAAGGCGTCTTTCAAAATGTAGGTCAGCCGTTCAGTAAAATGCGGTCCTGCAGCGGATCGATGCGAACACACCCACTCATCCTCTATCTCTCTCTCTCCCACACACACCCGTATACCTGCCTCTGCTGACCCACCGGCAGAACCCAGTTGTCATCGCAGCACCTTAAAACAATGGCCATGTCGGCTAACTGTATTCAGAAACACTTAACGCGCGCGTGCACATTGCGAGCATACAAATGCAGCATTTACATCCATTAGCGCACTATTGTCATCCGATGATTCGCATTGTTTCTGTGATATGGATCCCTTTCAAGCGTCGCTCTTCCTTTTAAAGCTTGCTTTTTATAGTCTATGCAGTAACCGGCAATAAAAGATAATGCTGATTCAACATACGGCTTTCCGCATTGAGGTCGGTGCTTATAGTGCAGACTGTAGGCTACCTCCATCCATACGCTTGCGAAAAAGCACGTTGTTCATCCAGCGTCTGGACTCTAGAATAAGACACAATTTTTCCAACAGTCCAATCTAAGCATTTGCCATTCACAGCAATAAAACGTGCCACCATGTCTTGCAGCTGTTAAGAGTTTTTTATCAATGAGACACGCTGCTGCTTTTTACGCACAGACCAAACCGGGGCCCATTCACTGATAACGTCAAGCTCGCAATTTGCATTGTGTATGTACCCAGTTTAAAGTAATACCACCAGTGTGTCAATTAGCTCCTCATCCGGTATCCTCAGTGATTCTAAGTAACAGTATGCAGGAAGCTTCTCTCTCATCCTTTACCTTGACAGAAAGTGCATTGTCCTCCCCGCGCGCTGCGGTGCCGGGAGCTGCAGCATTTTGCCGTTTAGCACGCGACCGCTCATTCTTCAAACGTCCAGACTCTTCACGTCGCTTTGTTTCCGTTTGGCATATCCAGGCACTACAGCAAGTAAGAAAGTCCAGCCGGTGCTGATATCAGAAAACCCGTCTGAAAGAGTCAGCAGCGTGAACTGACTGATCCACTCCCGCAGTGCCTCCGCTGACACACTCACACGCTCTGTCCCCCCCTCTCTCTCCCTCTCTCTTTCCCTCTCTCTCTCTCTCTCTCTCTCTCTCTCTGTCTGTCTCACATACACACACACACACACGGAGGGAGGCGATGAGCAAGAGAGGGAGGAATGGATAGAAAGGCAACACCCCAAATTCCTCCTACTCCTCCTCTGGCCCCCGTTTCCCTGATCGCGACCAGCTGTGCCTTTTCCAAAAGCGCAAAGGGGCTTTTTACGCGCATTCAGCCGCAAGATAAAAACACAGTCATCACATTCTCTCAAACGACATGTCAAAGACATTTTCACACGTTGACGTCTCTAAAAAAACTCACTCAGCCCTCTCAAAGTCAGGAGTAGATGCTGGCATTCGTTTTGATTGTGTGTGTTTTAAAGTTTTATCCAAAAAAAAAATAGAAAGAAAGTATCCTTCAAGTTAGTCAATAGATCAATGGCACGATCCAAAAATGTTCCTCGTAAAATAAGATAATTCATTTGCAAATGTGTTCACTCATGCATGTATGTGTAAGCTGGCTTCAATTTTAGATCAGAGTCTGAGAGGAGCTATTGGCTTTGCAAATTGTTCGAATGTTTTTGTGCTTAATATCAGCAATAAGCCATCTGGCAGAACACATACTGGGCTGACAGATTAGGAACCCATACTCCTACACCATCTAGCTTTACCACTTTGAGTCTTTGATCAACTGGCAACACAACCTGTTGATGTGTGCAGCTTTTATAGGGAGCTGCAGTGCATTTAGACACATTAACAGTTATTTCAACTGCAACAGTGGTTTATGGTGGTGAGTTAATCATTGACGACAGGTTATTGCTTTTCATTTCAACACTGCACTTCAAACAATCTAACAATGCATCACATATTATAGCCAAGGTTTGTCAAATCTTTATCTGCAATGTAACCATAGATGTGAACTGTCCATTGATAAAAGCATGGGAGTCAAAGTATATTTCTCTGTGAAATATAAATAGCACAACATTGCATGTCAATTATAAATGTAAGTGAACGGGTTTCTGTTGCATACGCTTATCTTTACATTTACAGATACAGTACATGTTTATCGAGGTTTTCAGACACTAAGCAACTTTTGTGAACTGGATTCGTCATTATAAATATTAGATGTCTTATAGTGTGTCATTTACAAGTTTCGGTAACTTTTAGAAACTTGTTTTGGCGTCTTTAAGTCATGACGGACTGTCTGTCCTGAAACGCTTGATACATCGATGACAAAAGATTGAGAAGCAGTTTTTGAGATGTTGATCTTAAATACTAGACTTCCCGGAGATACACATATCCCCCTGAAACTGAAATAAAATGTGCTCTATTAAGGGACAGAACACAGCAACGCATAGCATGCTGAAAAAAAAAAAAAAAAGCTGCAGCTTTGAATTATTACACATAAGAAAGTCTCAACAGTTGCCCTCTGTTCTGAAGAAATGCTGGCTGGTAGCCAAACCAGTGGTGGCATAAATAAGCCTCAATGAGGATGTAATGAAGCAGCGAGGGTAAATGACTCCAGTGTTTCTATTGTAACACAGTGTGTATTGGCCTTTGGTCACTTGCAGAGGCATAGAGTGGATATCATGTATCCCCACCCCCCACCTCAGCTCTGCCCCACCTTACAACAACCAGTGGTGTTTAAACACTTTAAGCACTAAGTGCACCCTAGTGAATAGATCTGTCTGTCTGCTGACTGAGTCTGTTCAATAAATGAATGAAGGGTGAGAAAGGGGGAGACAGACGGAGGGAGGGAGAGAGGGATGAAGATAATTAACAGTGTCTTTGAGAAAAGAACGTGTGAGTGGTAGAGAGAGAAAGAAAAGAGACAGAGAGATTGGAAAACACACAGAGAGAAAGAGATCATTAACACACTCCTTGAAAGTGCAGAGGGAACAAAGACAGGATTCTTCAGGCTACTGCTCCACCGTACCATGCAGGGCGAGGTGGGCACACTACGCATACGTGTGTGTGTGTGTGTGTGTGTGTGTGTTTTAAAATCTGATTGGCATGTTGGCGAGAACTGCAGGTGTGTGGCCCCAACTGCCATTGTTGCCTAGCATTACTAATAAAAGGAAAGCAGAGTTTCTAAGTGAACGCACAGGTTTAAGAGAAACACTCCTGTATTCAAATTCAAATACACACACACACACACACACACACACACACACCACCTTTAGTCAAGGCTTGCTTTTGCTTTTATTTACTCTCATCCAAGTTTCTGGAAAGGCGACTTGGACAGAGCCCTGCGTCTGTCTGGCCAGCTTTTACTTTGACCGCTGACTCATGTCCAGACATGCCCTCCACTATTATCAGCTTTTCCTCATCTAAGAGTGTTTTTTTTCCCCTTCTTTTTTTTTTATTTTTTACTTCGACCATCATTTTCTCTCTCCCGACCCCAGTACAAGTTTTCACTGTCCATGTTTGCCTGTTTGTTGGTGCAGTATAATGCCAGCGTAATTATTAGGTAGTGTAATGATAGTGTCTATTCAAGCAGGGTCGACCTGCTTGTGTGACCCTGGGAACCTGTCACTCCCCTCCTGATGAAAGAGACAAGCGCCCTGGGAAAGCTCATCCCCCTTATCACACCAGGAACACACACATGCACTTGCAACACATGCAGAGACACAGACCTTTGAAAAACAAACAGCACACTCACATGTATTAGACTAAATGAAAAATGAAACACAGACTTTAGTGTCAATTAAAGTACATTAAATATGTTTCTCACTCTTGTTTTACATTTTATGTTTTTTGTTTATGTCACCTTAAACAATGTAAAAAAACAGCTTTAGTCAAAAGAATAGAGTCTAAAGAATAAATCTTGTACTGTTATAAACGTGACTCCTATAAATCAACTTGATTCTGAAAACAAGTTGAGCAAAATAAAGGATTATCAAAACAAGTTAGTTTTACAAGTAACTTCTTTTTTTTGTTTGTTTTGAATGAGGACAGAGAACTTGTTTGATGAGTTAGGAACCTGTATCTTAATCTCAAAGTGTCAACTCTGATGTGTGACTTTTGCCAAAAGAATCTCTTATAAACTAACACACAAACGTTCTTTTGTCACACTTTTGGCAAACAGCCTCCTTTCCCCAGAGTCGAACCACGGTCTGTATACCAGTCTGCGTGCTTGGTCTGGTGGCTCAATGCTGAAAAAACATGACCTCACAGTGAAAAACTCAGGGTTGAACATCAAAGTGCAGGCCCCACTCTGAAAAGGTGCTCTTGTGGCTAATTAAGGGACTCTCCAAGTCTGGACCACCTAAACAATCTAATTACTGTAACTTTAAGGGGACTCTATTCTTGGGGTCTTATCTGCTGGGGACAATATTAAGACCAACTGCTCAGAAACTTGAGTAGAACAAGAGGAAGTACACAAATAAAAACAGCTAACATACAGGAGAGTTCAAAAGTAACTAAACAGGTTTCGGCTGCCAGTTGAGCTTTCGTCTGCTGGGAAAATAATGAGGATATATTCACCGTTGGGGGCTCTGGTACACAAAGGAAAGAATGAGATTAAGAGATGGTGCAATGTAGAAAGCAGGAAGGTAGAAGGATAGCAGGGGGGGGGGCCTCAAAGAAAAGTGTGTGACTAATGTCGAAACAGCTTCAGAGAATAACACGGTGGGAGTCAATGGGAGGGAAGGAAGGTTAATTCTTATGCGTATTACAAACCCCCGTCACACCCCACTGTTAACCTTCCATGGCCCGGCTCTAGTGTGCATCTTGTATGAGTGTTTGAGGGTGTGTGTAGCGGAGATTTGAGTTAGCTTCAAATCCAAGCTCCCCAGAATTCGTCCTTAACCATGCAGTTTCATTTACCCCCTATAGAGGAGCTAAGCATGTACTCTAAAGGCTGTATAGGTTTGTGTGTAAAGGTGGTCATGGGTGGAGGGTGGAGGGTGGGGTTGTCCTTTACTGTGGGAACCAGCAAGCCGGAGGGTACCTGATACTTTTAACCAACTCCTCTCTTTATTACAAGAAAAGTGCTCTGAGACAACAATGTTCTCTATTAAAAAATGATAGAGAAAAAAAATTGCAAAACATTCAAAAACAACAATGGCGTTCATCCTCTGGGAACCATGGTGAGCGGTCAAATGTTTACTAAAACATGCAGGAGATGTTGAAACAGGTCACTAAAAGTTTGTCAAATATATTGACCTACCAAGTTGTTCCCAACCTTTTTCCTCAGAGCTCCCCCCCCACCCCTACACACACACACACACACACACACACACACACACACACACACACACACACACACACACACACACACACACACACACACACACACACACACACACACACACACACACACACACACACACACACACACACACACACACACTTGGAAAAAAGCAAAACCCCCGTTATCTTTTACTTTTCTTTGTCAAAGAGTCAAGAATCAATTTCATATGAGGCGTTCCTCCAGAGTAAGACTGGGTGCAAAGGTTCGTTGACTCAGTGATGTCAGTCTATATGGTTTAAATCTACGCTTACCGGTTTAACCACATGTTCGTCATCAGCTGTTGTTTTCAGGTCATTTCCGGCCTTTTATCTCCTCTGTATGTCAGGTGTGATAATATCATAAGTAAAGCAAATAGGGAGCAGACAGTAAACACCTCCAGGAAGAGTGGGATCCGTCTCTCTCTTTAAAGGAAGCGGGCTAAATTGGTCATCTGGCAGAAGTCGTGACATTTTGACCTCTGTAAGTTTAGAAGCCGAGTCCACACACTCCATTTATTTTCCCATGTAAACTCATATTGTTGACATGGTAAATCATCCTTCTGAACTACTTGGGGGTCCTAACCACACACGCACATACACACACACACACACACACTCACACCCACACACACACCCACACTCATGCACACAATGGCCACCACAACCCGATCCACTCCCCCTTGTCCTTGCAGTCTGCTGACCACGTCCATAGGTTCTCTTTTTCTATTCTGACCCTGCCATAGGAGGAAGCCAGAGATTAACAGGGATTATGTCATAGCGTCTCCATAGAGATTTTCAAGGACTCAATTGAGGGGGGGAGTAGCTGTGGCAGTGGTGTGTATTTTTGGAATCACAGTGTTCTTGAAAAATACTTAAAGTAAGTCAATATGTGATTCCAGCTGTTGAGGGAGAACTTTTTTTTTTTTACTTTTGTTTCTCTGTTTCCAGACTTGTCTCTCAGCCGTGGGACTGGATGTGGGAAAATGTGTTTAAGGGATGTAACTGCAGTTCCCAGGCTCCGATCCAGAACGTGTGTTTGTTGCTCAACATCAGCTCATTTCATTGTTTCACAACAATGAAATGAGCCGTAGTCAAGCTAAATATAGTCTTGATACAAGTCAAGCTCATGTGCGTGTGCGTCCGTCTGGAAGTGAGGACAGGCAGACGGCGTCGCAGACAGACACAGAGCGTGACTAAAAGAAGCACGGCAAATATTTCCTTTCGCAAACACTGAAAGTCACAGTGGTTGAGTGGACAATTAGGTTCACTTTTCCCCGTTTGTTTGGACTCAAAGTAAACAAAACAGTGTCATGATAGTGAATAAAGAAGGTTAATCGTCAGACCGTGTGGCTTAATCAGCTTCAGCGAACACCAGAGAATATGAAAAGCTACACGAGGACACGAGTTCTCATCGAAAGAGGAGGTGTCAGGGGGGGTTTCGAGGACTACAAATCCCCCAGCAGCCCCATATGTTACTCTTGGGTAAATCTTTTAATGTGTCTGTGTATCTGTGTGCATGCCTCTTTATATGTGTATGACTGTGTTTGCGCTACTTTAGCAGACGGGCAGATTAATGCTATTATTGTTTGTCAGCAGGGTCCTGCTGTTACAGCTGGAGCCGCTGACATCATCCCTGAGATAAAACAGGACTAAACTAAAATGTGCGATATTGATTTAGTTACGAGAAGATGATAAACTGAATGTCATTATCCTGTGGCGTTAGTCTAACTTTTAGACTTTGATTTATCGAAATGAGACTAAATCGCTCGTCAGTCATTTCTTCTGTGCATAGACTCTTGTTGTCATGGTTGAGGATTAATATTCAAAAACTGTGTGTGTGATTGTGTCTTCTCTCTGGGTGTTCCCTCTAAGCGCTTTGCCCACACGTGCAGGAACAAAGGAAGAGCACACTCCTCCACTCAGTCAGACCCCATCATAATGACAGGAGGAGTAATTGATTATACGCCACGCTGAGCACACAGAGCCAGAGGAGTGGCACTCAGAGTTACGGAGGCCCGGAGAGGTCCAGAAAAGAGCAGGTAAGCGGATGACAAGAACAACACACGGCCCATCAACCCGTCTGAACCTCCGCCACAATATGCCGCTCATCAACTTTTCATGTGCATCCCGACGTCTCCGACACGCAGTGTCAGGCAGACAGAGGAAGGGAGACTTTTCATGAGATCACTCAAGGAAGACACATAGCCCTTTATTTTCATTAAAAATAAAAAGCACCATGTGTTGTTGTTTTTTCTATGGGCTGCACTCTTCTTCTTCCCCCCCCCCCCCATTTTCTCATTTTGTCCTTCATGACATAATCTCACTGACATCAAGGCTTTAATCAAAATCATCCAGTGTGCATGAATTTTCCCTTCAGATCTTAGCTCATTGTTATACAGAAATCCAGTCTGAATCTAGTTTATTTAGAAACTCCCTAGAAGTAATCTCCCACCAAAATCACGTTACTTTGACACGAGCAGACGCAGACTTAACATGAAATATGATGCATTATGCTGCTTCAAGGACATAATAAATGCAATAGATAATATATCTATTGCATCTTCCACATAGAGACAAAAAGAATGAAACAGTCCAGGGAAATAAGTGGCGTGACAGAGTATTTATTGTATGAGATCCATTACTTGTAGAAATCAATTCAAAAGAACCTCAGGATTATTTTTAATCTGTACAGTTTAAGGTACAAATTAAAGAGACACCTGAGCCAACAGCAAAACATTAACAGTCCACATATTCAAACTGTATTTGATTTATATTCCAACAACTAAGTTGCAGTAATAACAGATCCAAATAACTTAATATATTATATATATAACCCTGTATATTTGCTTCTTTGCTGTATCCCACAGTCAAAAAGAGAAATATTACAGTTTTCTCTTAGTTGTATCCAATGTAAATTTAAGCTCATACCAGGACTGGGTCTTTTCTGTTTTTCTTTTGTAACTGGACCCAGAGAATGAGTCACAGTGTTAAGATCTGGCTCTTATAGAGAGGGAAGCCCAGGGTGTGTCCACTGAGGACCACAACAGAAAAGAGAGAGAGAGAGAGAGAGAGAGAGAGAGTGAAAGTGTTTGAATGAGTTGATCTTTCACCTGTAACATAAATCAGATCCAGATGTGGGGAAAGGAATTCATTAATCAGACACGTCAGGGTGCATTAGGCTCTGTGTGTGTGTGTGTGTGTGTGTGTGTGTGTGTGTGTGTGTGGTTCTAGTATTTTGCCAGTAGGTGGGGTCAGAGTACAACAGGATTGAGCTCTCTGTTACTTCAACACACACACACACACATGCACACACTCGAGTGAGCTCTGTCCCACGGGTGATAAGGTTTAAAGGAGGTGACCAGGGCTGGGAGACGGAGTTAATTAGAAGAGCTTATCCATGTGCTGTGATCAGATAACCATCAGTTAAAGGCCAGATAATGACCTCCTGGGTTCGAATATCACAATAAAACACTGGCAGGTTTAATGCTGAAAGTAACAACAGAGGTCATCAAAGTTTTTTCTAGCCACCCTTTGTGTACAAAACTGATTACTTCTCTATCAAAACGTTCCTCTTTCTGTTTCAGTTCCATGTTCTGTGCTGGATTTACACCAAGCAGCCCGCTCGCTTCTGCTTTTCCGGAAAGGAGACGGCTCAAAATCAAAACATTTAAAGTAGCAGGCTGTAAAAAAGTGTGCATGAGTGCAGATGTGAGAGCGTGTTTGTCCTGCTTCAAACAAACGTTTTCGTCAATCAAACATTTAGCACACTGAACAGGCTGGACTTGCAGTGTTACCATGGCAACTGTGCATTTACTAATGGGGGGGGGGGGAGCTGAGGATGGGAGCTCTTCCATCCAGAAATGAAAGCATCTGCAGCAAGCAGGGCAGAAAACAAGCCACGCGCTTATCCAGTCGTCCTCACTTGTGTGTGTGTGTGTGTGTGTGTGTGTGTGTGTGTGTGTGTGTGTGTGTGTCTGGTCCATTACAACCACTTGAAAAACAACAATGGCAATCAATACTGACTATTAGGACCAGATGAGGCTCAGACAAGAACTCACCCTCATAACTCTGTCACACACAGAGCTGTGAATCTCCCACTGTGAGCACCACATTTGTGTCTACATTCATGAAGAGACGCTTATGATTTGTCCTACAACGCATCGACAGATTGTAAAGAACAACGATATGGGGATATTGACACACATTGAGAAGATAAGCAAAAGTGCTCTGAAAAGTATTCTCTGTACTTCTACTGTGCTTGAAAATTGATGGTGGAAGTACTTTGCCCTTTTAGCCCACATTTGGAAAGAAAGAGAGACAAATGCAAACAGGAAAAAGGTGAACCTGAGCTGTACCACGGGTTATAAAAATATAAGGAGAGCTTCGATTAGATATGTGCAGGTATTCATGCCAGAAACCTCGTTAGTTAACATTATTGTTGATTCACTCTTTGTACAAATTAAGAAACACAGTAATTAAAGTGCTAACTTTAAAAATCTTTGCTTCCAAGGTTTATGTCTAACATTGCAACACCTCATTAAAGTTTACGTCCACAAACACTCACGGGATTGACCTCCCCATCGTCCCCCTTCACCCGATGTTTCCCGGTGAGAATGACGTGTGTGTGTGTGTCTGTGTCTGGGTTTGTGTGTGTGTGTGTGTGTGTGTGTGTGTGTGTACAGTCAGGATCCAGATGTAAAGCAAGCGGCGGCTCAGGAAATGTTTAACTGACAGGAGAAGCTCTGACTCAGTGTGTGTGTGTGTGTGTGTGTGTGTGTGTGTGTGTGTGAGTGTGTGAGTGTGTGAGTGTGCAGGGTCTGTGTGTCAGGCAGGTCAACATACAGTCACATTCAACCTGATCTTTGTATGTGATGTGACTCATGCCTATACAATTACACTCCAGTGAGTCACAGCGAGACCCCTGATGAGTCAAATATACGTTTACAGCCAAAACTCTATTATGTTTCCTCCCAATAAATCAGAACAAAGAGATGACGACCACGTAACCCAAACAAAGAACACGTGTGTGTGTGTGTGTGTGTGTGTGTGTGATGCATAATTAATATGGGGGGATCCTATGTATTATATATGCCGGGGTGAGATATTGCAATGTTGTGTGACCTCTGTATGACTGGCGCACTCCCTCTCTGTATAATGGATGAGAATGGGGAATAATAAATTATGAGGAAAGGGAGGGTTTTCCAGCGGGTGGAGGGGGGGGGGGGGGGGGGGGGTACTTCAAGTCGAGAGGCTGGACATCAGAAGGAGAAGAGGTTGACTGCAGCAAAAGACCGCCCTCTAGTGGCAATAATCTATCAGTCTAAAGCTGCACTAGACTCAACATGACCGCATAAATGGCTTCGAAAAATGAAATTAAGGACAAGTAAATGAAATGATTAGTCAATGAACAAGACTATGTTTCTGCTATTAAATGTTACTTAATAAATTCAGTTTCACAGTCCACCCAGACCGTGCATACATTCAACTGTGAGGGTTTTCTGCTTTTCTTCTTTTGTTTTTAAAAGTGGTAAATGGTAATCAGACTTCTTTTCTAGTCTTCAGACTACTCAAAATGCTTTAACACCGCATGTGTTCACACACTGACGGCAGGCACTGCGATGCGAAGCAAGTAACTCATCCCATTCATACACATGCATATACCGCCGACCAAGCAGAGGGAGCAACTCGGGGTTAAACGTCTTGCCTGAGGTCTTAAATTGATTCTTGGCTTCCGACTCTACCAACCGAGTCACAGCTGGAGAACACTTAAAGACACCACTGAGGCTTCTTGGAATGTTGTATTTCAGGAGAATATTTTAAACTTTTACAAAAATAGAATAAAAAGCAACAGAATGACTCACAGTCCTTCCAGGGGCAAGATTATTTGTTCTGGATTACATCTGATCCAAATCTTAAACCCCCTGTTCCTATCACTACTCTCATCGAGTGCATCTCTAAACAGAGCAAAGCATTTTCATGACGGCCTTACTTTAATATCTTAACTAGCTCACTTAAGATTTGATAAGAAAGAGATTTAAAAGGGTAAAAAAAAAGATTCTTTGTCCGACATTTGTCTGACATCTCACTTTCTCAAACTTCTGTCAGTCTGCCAGCAAATGTTGCCTTTTCTTCTGGCCTCTCACAGAAAGTACGGCACAGACGTGTACAACCACCAACTACACAAACATACACAATAACACAACAGGAAACTTAACAGGGTTGCATTTGATTTCCTGATGACTGCGGGTGCATTTTTGAGGTTACCATAGAGATGTCAAGCTGTGTCGGCAGAGGACACACACACACACACACACACACTTTCAAATTCCTACTTTGCAATGACTTGTTTTTCTGCACTGTGCTCAGAGTTGGCCCGTAACACATGATGCTGTGTGCGCAACTGAGTTAAGTGTTGTGTCATCCCCGCTCATTCTGAGGACAAAGGCAGCAAAGTTCTGCAAAACAGACTGTGGACGTCCAGGCAACACAACTCCAGTCATTCTTGAATACTCCTTTAAACTCGATTGCTTGAATCTGTGAAACTTGATTAATTAAGCAGGTCACAGATAATGTGATTTCTTCCTGGGACTCGGGCAGCTCAGTTACAATTTTACGCTCAACGTTCAGTTCACAAACAGAAGCAACCTTCACAGAGTCCCAACGCACCATTTCTTTTGGGTCCTCGTCAGTTAAGACCCAGACAGACACCCAAACACGTTCGTTTGTCTTTGTAACATGAACGGGATTATTCATCTCTAATCCATTTTATTCCAGATGAATAATAGTGTGCAGACCTTTCCTGTGGAGTGATAGGTCATTGCTGTCACAGCCTCTGTGGAGCTGCACAGACAGGTGTGTGTATGGGATTTGTGAGACAACGCCAAAGAATGTGATCCCATTCAAAAGAAGAAGAAGAAAAAAAAAAAATCAACAGCTACACCAAACAACACACACAACATCTTTTTCTTTTTTTATCCAAAGAGTCACTGCCAAGCTTAAAACAAAACTCAAACTCCAACCTTGACAGCTCTGATTGAGTCCACATTGGCTCGGTTAGTTACCAGTCTTCCAAAATATCTGCCTCTGCCAGGGGGCTCTGGTGAGCCAACGCTGCAAGGGGTCCTCCACATGAAAGGCTGCTGGCAAAGCCTTTGGGCTCGGGGGCTGAATTTGACAGGATGATCTCTGCAAGGGGGCTACATGACTGTGACATCATCCACAGCCTCTGCCAGAGGGCTGTTTACTGACTATGGCACAGCCAGCTGCAACAGGGGGGCGTACAGCTGTCAGTGTCAAGGCTGACGCTAGGAGAGGCTGATTACGGCTTTGTTGTGATGCTGAACTGCTAACCACAGGCCATGCTGCAGCTGTGGGGTCGTTACAGTTTGCAGGTGGCGGGATTCACCTCTGAGGAAATGTTTACGATCCTAATAATTAAGCTGTCCTGGACAGCGCAAAAAGACGTCATAAAAATGGTTTCAGTTGATGAGAAAGATGTTAACAAAGAGTTAATAAAAAAAATAACCAAAACGTACCCGTTCCCCAGATCATCGATTTCATCATCATCTTCTTCATCTTCCTCGACTGGACTCTTCCCGCAGAGGTTGCTGGTGCTGAGGTAATCCCTCTTCAGGAGGGCGGGGTCTGGGTCATCCAGTGCTTCGATGAGTTGGATACGAGAGGCGTGGCTGATACGGAGGGGGATGTCTGGCTGCGTGCTCACAGTCAGACGCTCACCTGTGGACGGAGCTTCGCCAGCCTGCAGACGGGGGCTGGCCTGACCCTGACGCCACGACAATGGAGAGGAGCGATTTGATAGGCTGGAAACCGAGAAGGCAGCGGCCTCATCGCTGTCGTAGCACATTGTCCCCTCGACAGAGCTATGGAAAAAAAAAAAGAAAAAAGAGACTTTTAGTGGGAAAACACGAGTTAGTTATTATGTTGATTTATATCCACATTTTCATTTGTCACAGAAGTTTAGTTTGAATGATTTCTTTAAAGGTAAAGAGAGCAGACGACATCATGACTGAAACTCTGTTGACACGTTCGGCATTGCAGAGAGAGAGAGAGAGAGCGAGAGGGGACGACGAAAAGGGAAACGTAAAGAGTCACGAAACATCTGCCTCAGCATTAAACCAACACATCAGCTGTCCCCCACCTGAAGAATCTCTGCTGTTACATCAGGAAGGTAAATAAGCATTTTGACAAGTTGCAGTGGTAAATGTGTACCCGCCTGATCGAGTCTGTGCATGATCTCCTGGCTTCAAAATAACATCACCAGCAAACTATGTGAGCACAAGTCACGAGGAATTTTGTCCTACTTTATACACTGGAGGGACGGAGCGGAGAGGTGTCGTCTGTATTTATCATATTTATGAAAAGTCCGTGATGTAGAGGTATATTCTTATTGTAAAAGGGATTATGGGATTAGTCATTTTCCAGGTTTCTTTGTACTTGTGTGCATATATATTTGTTTGATATTCCTCTCAGCTCTGATTCTTACTACGTAGCACTGCTGGCTACACTCATGTGACTCCATGAACGTAAGCCTCATTTACATCACATTAGATCAGGAATTCTCTTTAGCTAGCGCAGCGCAGCCCTTCACTGCTGGGTGACTGGGCTGAGAATGATGAGCATTAGAGCAATGAAAGTTACCGTCTCTCAAACATTAATCGTGTCTCTGGGATACGGAATCATCTTCACAAAAGAAGAAAAAAAAAAAGCCTGAATGGAGACATTTTGACATGAAATGCTAAACCTCAAACTTAAACACGCAGGAAAGAAGCGGTGAGAGGATGAGAGAGAGCACGCACGTCTAGTTAGAGTAGATTCTAACAGGTTTGCAAAACTACAATTCTTACATTTTCAAATTTATTTATTTTTTTTTTTTAAAGAGATGTAACATCGTGTTCACACAGGAAACTTCCCTGGTACAAGCTGTCGGCCTCAGCGCAGATTATGTCTTCAAAGACACTGAGGAATGGTTCAAGGTTGTAACAGTACGCCAAAAGCATGAATGGCAAGGAAAACGTATTCCAGCAGGTAACCATCTGCTGATTTGCTCTTCAGGTAGCGAGCTCCCACCGAGGGGCCGAGAGAGGATCCGTGGCAAAGAGAGACGTGCGGCACGGCAGGCGGAGGGGGAAGCTCTCAAGGACAAAAAGCTGAGGACGTACTGGACGCAATCAACGAGGGACAGGAAGCAGAGGAAGGAAAAAGGACACACAGACGCTCACATGCATTCAATCACAGCATTATTGCATGTGAGCATTTGTGCGTTTGGATGAACTGTGAGTCGTGAGTGTGCATGGACAGGGTCGACTTTGAGCTAATCCTGCTTCGGTTCTGCGTTAAGCAACGAATGAGCAACAAAAGTATGATGGAAGACGAGGCGGAGGGGGACAGACTTATGGAAACAGGTCTGTCCGGAATACTGATATTGATCTGAAAGCCCACAGGCATTTAACCAACACAACTTTAAACATGGTAAGCAATGTCAATAAGGGTCTTAACATCTCATCAACTGCCCTCGTTCACTATTTCTTTTTTATTTAACCTCCACCTTTTTTTTTCTTCTTTTTGTCAGTAAACAGCTCTGTGTGTTTCTAAGTGTGTGTGTGTGTGTGTGTGTGTGTGTGTGTGTGTGTCTGACCTGTGGCTCAGCTGCACCCCTCTCAGGCTGGTCATGGTTTCTTCCAGGTTCTGTCGAAGGTCCAGGACATTCTGCACCGTCCTCTTCCTCTGGGATTCTGGGTCTTCATAGATGCAGGCAAACAGACACACATACAACAACAAATAACACGAAAGGCTATTTTTAGATTTCTGTTCAAACATATCAAAGACGCAGAACTGATGATCACGTTTCGTTCCAGCAGAGTTATGAATTCACAACAGGAGAACGAAAGAATCCCACGAGAAAAAGACTTTGACAGAAGGAGCGGCGGCAAGAGCACGGATGCCTATGAAACAAACTAAATTGAATATAATGGCAGTCAGAAAGTCAAGACAACAGAGAAGACCTTTCAGACCACATAGCTCATGCACTCCTTTATCAGTCTGTCCAGATGGATGGCTAGATTCCTCTCTTTTTTCCTCCTTTCTAACCACACTCAACCACAATGCCCCAGTGCCCTCTTACTGCACTGTGCCCTCCGTGCCCCCCCCCCCCCCTCCAAAGAGGAATCAAAAGCCTTCCTCATTTAAACCTACCAGGGGACATGTTGGCATTTGTCTCACCCCTTGACAAAAATCTGTAATCCGATCCGCACTGTGAGATTTAAATGATCAGTTGTAACACTAATACATCAGGGGTTATTATCTGTTATTTAAGTAAACATTTTTATCGTTAAAATAAAAAACATGCAAATGTGTAAATGCACAAATCAGTTGTTGATTTAGGGCATGTTTACATATGTTTACAAGTGGTCAACAAAGGTCGCCCCACTGGAGATCAAACTATTCATCTGATAACGGTCTCAAACCTAAATGTGCAACATCAGCATTAGCATTTTAGCAAAGTCAATGTGAGTCCAAGCTGTGCCTGAGAGCAGCGTCACAAGAGATTCCAGCACAGCAGGACTCTTCAGAGCAACACATTCTATATTTACATTACAAAACTCTACTAACACATGTAACTGAAAACACGCCTCCCCCTCACACATGAGACACTCTATCAGTCCAGCTGGCTGCCGAGGAGGTGCAGGGGGGGGCAACTTCATTGACTGAGGGGGGCAAGAGGTGTCGATCTCAACAACAGCTGCAGACTCAAAACCATCAACACACACACACATACATATTTGCATGCAGGTTAGATGTGCGCACACACACACACACACACACACACACACACACACACACACACACACACACACACACACACACACACACACACACACACACACACACACACACACACACACACACACACACACACACACACACACACACACACACACACACACACACACACACACACACACACACACACACACACACACACACACACACACACACACACACACACACACACACACACACACACACACACACACACACACACACACACACACACACACACACACACACACACACACACACACACACACACACACACACACACCAGTCTGATTTACCAAGCTGGATTGATTTCTCCTGAAGAGAACGGCCACACAGACAATTGATTAGGCGGCGCAGGGGGACTGGCAGATCGGTGCAGAGATGATGGAATCACTGTGATCCGACCTTCTGCTGCTCGCATTACACTAACACACAAATGTTTTCACAAAAAACAACATGTACAGAAATTGAAACCGTTTGCTCTGCTGGAGGTGCTAACAGGGGAGGAAGTAATGCTCAGTGTGGAAATTCAAACTAGAAAGAGCAATGTTTCGTTGTTTTTTTATAATCTGTTCAAACAAAGTTTTCCTGACAACAAAGAAACCTTAAAATATGCAAACAGATACAAAGTCAGACACACACTCAGACTCACATGACACACACTCAGACTCACATGAACACCCTTTAATTGGGCGTTCTTAATTACCCTAAACGTGAGCTTTGTTTAACAACTGTGTCAAATTGATTAGATACGGCCTGCATGATCGTGCATGTGTATATGTTGTGTGTGTGTGTGTGTGTGTGTGTGTGTGTGTGTGTGTGTGTGTGTGTGTGTGTGTTAGAGAGAGAGAGGGTGCATGTTTGAAAAGACTTCCTGTCCTGCGCCTGCACTCGTCCTGGCGGTCCCAGCTGGTACATGGAGGGGGTGTATGGGTGCTGGTGATGGGGGAATTAAGGATGCAAATATCCCTGTCAGCTCTGGCTGCTCCGCAGGGAGCAGATGAATTACACAGATCTACTTTAATACAAGTGTGTATGTGTGTGTGTGTGTGTGTGTGTCTCATGACAGTGTGCTCCACCTGGCACATCTCCATATGCTCGTGAACGCACACTTCCTCTCTGAAGAGGCTGTTATACTGGCGGAGGAGCCTTTCATAATGGCCCACTCAGACTTTTAAAATGAGAGTCAGCGTGTTAGAGTGAGAGTGTCTTTGTAAATGCATGCGTGTACTGCATGTGCAGAAAATCTACTGCATATCATGCTAATGTCAGCCTGAAAAAGTCTACTGTACCACAACCAAAGTACAGATGGTAGGCAAGACAAAAAAGCTCAAGCAAATGTTTAGAGGATGCATAAGACTCATCATCAAACATAGGATAGTGTATGTCGATTTACAATAACTCCTCAAAGCTGCCTCCTGTTAAAAAAAAACCCCAAATAGTGTTTCTTGTGGAATACAAATCCAAAGATTCAAAAACATAAAACCAACGCCATTTTCTTTCTAAATCCTCAAAGTTGTCAGTGTTTCTTGTTCCCCCTGACATGTCTATAGGCAGAGCTGTTAAAGGTCTGTTGGGGACTATTTTCAGCAGATTATTTCATATAATGCTACATTGAGTTATTTAGGCAGAAAATCACTTGTGTTTTTGGGACAGTGCAACAGTGTGACTCATTTCTCTGTTTTTAATACTGTTCAGTCAACAGTGTCAGTGACACCGAGAGATACGCTCCTTCATGCATCTGCTACACACAACTTCTTTGTGGTAAGAATGTATTTACTGGTTTTGGCATTTTAATTTATTTGTTCATGATATTACGAAAACATTTCCAGCCTCTCGCTCTTACATGTTGAGGAAGTCGAAATAATGAGTATGTTGGGATGATGCAGATGCCTGACAGCTGCTTGGCTCGCCAATAGAGAGCCAAACAACAAGAGAAAGACTCCTGTACGCTGAGTTCTGGTCTTTTGGGTCGATTGTATTTCCATTAGAAAGAGAGAAAAAATTTTTTTCCCAAAGGACAAAGTAATGCTTCTTGTCCTTGCAGGAGATGATTCGGTTTGTATGGTTACTTCCCATCCTTACATCGTGTGCGTCTTTACCAGTGCCAACTTCAGTTTTTTTTTTGAGTAATGTCTCCTGCTTCTATTCTTTCCTGTCTTCCCTCCGGAGTTCATTTGTCCCTGTCCGGTCCACGTGTGTGCACATGTGTTAGTGTCACTGAATCCCTCAGGCTGCAGCGTGCTTATCACATGATATATGAGTGTGGTACAATGTAAAACACTTGTTCCTGCAGCGATGTGTGTGTGTGTGTGTGTGTGTGTGTGAGTCTTTATAACATACGCTAACACTAAAGTGTGTGTTTGTGTGAAGGAGACAATTATTACAGCATTCCCGACAAGTGACATAGACCCACAAACAGGATGCTTGTGAAACCCTTTGTGCTTTTGATTATTGTTTAGAAGGTTAAGAAAAAGGAATACACCTGTTTCAGTACGTCTGAGTCGTCACTGTGCATTTGGTTTCAGCATTAAACGTGTGACAATATAAGCTTGTCTAGTCGTGACTTTTTTTTTCTGTCCCCGTTTCTTCATCACATACATCACAGTGTTCTGCTGACCTCAGACAGTATGCAAAACAGGAAACATTACAACATTCAGCTATTCCTGCACATCTGGACCAGGCCGACAGACGCACGCTAAGGCGCCCAAACGTGCATCCGCGCACGCACGCACACACATCAGCACGCACACACATCAGCACACACACTTCAGTGCATCCGCTTCACTGGGATGTCGCAACAGGATATTAGAGGCCTTGAGGATCATATCTGATATGAGACTTAAATGGTTCGTGATCATATGAGCACGCACTGTTACATCTGTGTTCTCCACAATGTTTGGGGTCAAATTCACCGAATGCTGCGTGAACTTTTCATGGCTGAGTTACTGGAATTACAAAACTCATGTAAAAGAGAGAGGAGAGAATAAGAGTCATTGAGCTTTTTGGGTCGGCTGTGCTGAAATGTATTCAAATTTGGGAAACCTTAAGCAAGAGTAGATTCCATTACTAAGTCTAAGAGGATGAGCAGTTCACTGACTGTACTAAAAAGCTGCTGACAAACACAATATTAAAACACAGATCTAGAGTCCTTCGTGCAGCAAAGGTAAAACCTCAAATCGCTTCTCTTATCCTCGCAACCCAGGTTGACATGCTAACAGAGCCTGACACTGAAAGTCGACCCAAAAACAAAACATACACACGCGAACGCGCTAGCCATATCTCCTCAGCAAAGGCCCTATCTACTTTGAACGTCAAAGCCCCGTCTGCCTAAGATGACTTTCTCAGACAAAAGGTCAGGACTTCAGTGAGGTACCAGCAGAACAACACACTCCCCAGCCCTCCTTCCTGAGTGTCTTCACCGAGCTGCACAGGACGAGATTAAACATCTGTCAGATTCTTTTCGAGAGACTAGATGAAGAGGTGCAAGTTTAAAACACTCACACCACACATAATCTGTACAAAATAAAAGATTAATAGGACATTATAGTCTACCTGTTTTTTTGCGTGGCATCATATTATGTCAGCTATCAAATCTCTCTCGTTTCTTCCGAGACTTCCTGTCGAAATTCAAATCAGACGAGACCTAAATGCTGACTGAGCTGCACGCACACTCAGCCACACGCGCTAAATAAACCCAGCAATGAGCCAAGGCAGACCATAATGTGTGGCAATGTTTGGGTGTATTTTTGTTCAAGAGAGTTGTTTCCTGTGGAACTGTATTTTACGATGTGCTCAAAGCCAGCTGCAGCTCTGCTCTCACATGTCACCCAGACGGACTGCTCGGTGCGCGCGCCGCTTGTGCTGTCACCAAAGTGACCTCAAACGTATTTGTAGTGAACATGTGAGAAACGATTCAAAGGTTAAAGATTAGAAGAAGAAAAAAAGCCCAAAGAAAACGAGACTTCAGATGTCCTAATCAATCGACCAGCAAACACAAATAAGGACAAGAGCTTATAAAACACATTGGGAGACTGAAAACAGAAATGAGGTCATCTTTTCCTCAAAAGTCAATATTCTGTCTTTATTGTTTGGTTAAATAGTTGAAGGGCCCGGCTTCTGTTTCTCTCTTTATCTGCTTCTACTCCACCTTTCTGCCAGTGTTGAAACTCAGTTTTCCATGCCACTGTTTTTCAGTGCTGTGCTCATGGTGTCTTCATGTTAGGTCTGCATACATAACATAACACAGATTACACGCTTGACCTGCTCCTATTGTAAGGTTTCTATACCATCACTTATGAATTAGAGCTATACAAAGACAATAAGTGACTGACGGTCAACCTTGTAACTTCATTGAGGAACTGCTTAATTTCAGAGAGACAGCTACAGTAGACAGAGTTTGTTTACTCTATTCTCTCTCTCTCTCTCTCCATTGGTTTCGTTGGCACTATTGCAGATGTGCTGTGCTCAGCAAAATCTCCAACTCAGCTCTGACAGCTAGCATGTGTGTGTTTTTTTGATATGACTGTAGCGAGTCCTTCACTGCATTCTGATCTAAACAGTGACATAATGTAACTTGTGCGATAAAATGATGAATACATAAACAGACTGAACGATCAAATAGCTGACGATGGGCCACGCTTCTTACCTGAGACACCTTATTTATGACTCAACGCATTAGATAAAGTGTTTTTGAGGAAATCGTTTCCGTGGCAACCTCTCTGTTGTTTCGTGTTTGGCGACAGCGTACAGCAGCAGCACTGCTTTAGCGTTGCTAGAGGTGCAAATGAACCACAACACTGTCATAAGACTCAGTCAGATGTACTCTTGGTGACTGAAACCGCAGCGTAAACATGCACACAGCTGCATCACGAACAATGAGAACTTTTATCTGCCAGGAAAACACACAAAGAGGAAGACGAAACATTTGTCAGATTCCATAACATTCCTTCGGTCGTTATACACCATGCAATAAATATAAACACCAAAGTTTGACACTTGACTTTGCTGCACTTTGTTTTTAGTCTAACTGAGACTACACTGGTTTCTGAGATTGCTTGGTAACGCCCAGTAAGAGAAACAGCAACAAAGGACCCATAAATGAAAGTACTTTGGTCTGCTTCTTTTCATTTTGATCAGATTTTCTCTAATTTTGTCTTTTTTTTTTATGGCAATATTTAAGCTCAGTTTCTGCACGAGTGTTTCACACGGTGGCAATTTAAAAGGACTTTTCCCATGACACTAATTGTAGTACGCAGGAGTGTTCCAGTGTCATCAATAAACACTTCAATCTCTCAAACGTCAATATTCGAAAATACAGACCTGCAACAAAACAAACCGATGGCTTGAATTAAAAAAACAAAACACAACAGAACATACTTAAAAAGATAGAACGGTAACTGATAAGCAGCGTGTGTTTTGTGTTGCACAAGAGCTGAGGAAACAAAATGAGAGAGAGGACTAATATGATTTAGAAAGCGGAAGGCAGGAAGCAGACAGCACTAATGCAATGGCTCCTGCGTTGAGTCCTCAGAGACTGACCACAGAGCAGTGTAAACACAAACACACACACACAACAAGGGAGATCAAAAATGCTAAATCATACAATCATCCATATATACAATATGCTTCCTAACTATGAATAGACAGAATCCCAGCCATTCTAAAAAGACGTCCTCTGTCCACCTCCTGAAACACTCGTACCAGAAATATCCTCCCTGCTGTCTGACTGGTGACAGAACACTGCTACCCGTCAACTCGAATCACAGTTGAAAGGTAGAAGGAGGAACAGAGAGAGAGCGAGGGCGAGAGAGGGACGCTTCATTCCTCACTTTCCCTGGGCGTTTGTGTTTATTCGGCTTGTCAACACCACCTCGATTTTTTTATTTTTTTATTTTTTGGGGGGGGGTGGGGGACGAGTTGCCCCGAATCCTTCAGTCAGCGGATCTGGCGGCAGAATTGCCCGCAACCCGCATCACATTAGAGACTCAGCAGTGTCTCCACAATGGAGCGCCTGAGTATGAAAAATATCCTGTCATGGGCCAGAAGGATAAACGCAGGAGAGAGAAGCAGATATCAGTGACCAAATTTGGCACACATTCAGCGTGTGTGCTTTGCTTTCAACGCTTCGAGCTGCGGCGCTTTGTTGTTATTTCCTGCAGCGCTGCTAAGTTCACTTGAAAAGGATTGTGCGCGCGCGTTTCTTTTTTAGGCTTTGTGGACTTTTCTGTAGGGTTTGTTGTTCCGCAGACAGCTGACAAGGATGTTGGAATAACCATCAGCCACACAAACATACCCACACATGACACAATGTCACACTAAGATAACAAGCTCTGCTAGTCGAGGCTACTTTTATAAGCTCTCTAGTGTGTGACTGACTTGTACTTGGTTCTTTGTAGGCACATGTAAGTGACACAGTCCCCCAGTTTCTAGCTTCAGCTAGAGCAACACCAAAACCCCACACGACATCTCCAATCTTCCAGCCTAAATCTATTTTCTCTATCTGATCCTTTACAAAGTAAAATTCCCCCAAATACCCAAATCTCCAATCAAGCAGATGTCCTTTGGGCTTTAATCTGTAATTCATTTTGGTCGTGGTGGCTGGTCTTTTCCACGGTGATAGATCCCTGATTAGTGGAATGGAGGCTGAATCTTCTCTATCTTCATGAAAGGCTTAATCCCACTCAATGCTTGCTTGTGACTTCAGAGTGGATCCCAGTAAAGTGAGCCTGGCCCCCATGCTGGGAAAGGCCCCTGCTGCAGGCGAGCTTACTATTTCACATACGCCTCATTATGGGTGCTGGATGGGACCGGGAGGTGTCATTCTGTGAGATTCACTGCTTTGGATGATCCTGGCAGTGTATGCACTCGCTGCTTTACCAGGTGCCTTTTCAGGTCGACTGATTTTACAGCCAGAATTGACTGACTTTATCATTCTCTGCTTATATGATGCTAATGCTGTTAACAAGATATAGTAAAAAAAAAACCAAAAAAACATGCTGGGTTTGGGGGAATTATCGCTGCAAGCCCATGGACACACAAGTAATTCTCCAAATCCAATTAAATGAAAGCTCTTAATCACTCAGTGGTAAAACAAGGATGTGCGATTACAGAAAAACAGATCATTCGGATACTAAGCCTAAATAATCGAACAAGATAAACCAATAGTAAAATATAAGACGAACATCTTTCTGTTTCTTGTCTTCGTTGAGTTTTCTTCTGTGGCTCATTTTACCCGCTGAAGCTAACAGCTAACACGTAGCTTCCATAAGGATATTAAGGTCATCACGATAAGACACACGCTGTACAATGTCAAGCCGTGTCGTTTTGTTTTATAGGAAGCGGACGAAAAGGAGGAAGGACTGTGTGTGGGGGAAAAAAAGAAGAAGCGTGTTTGACTGGGAATGATCCAGTGAATATCCACAATCTATCTCACTGTGACAGAGCGCACTGAGCAGAAACCAATTAGCTACACGTCCCAGAATCAGAAAAGGAGGAGCAGTGGATACAATAAAAAATGAGCCCACCACCTCAAGCTGCAGGGCAAGTTACAATTAACCTCTTTCTACACACACACACACACACACACACACACTGAATATACTGAACAACGATCTACACACGCTGATCTGTGATAAAGGTTTGTTGGGTATGGGTAAACTTTGGGTAACATTCCTAATATTTGAGGAATTATTCCTTATATTTGACTTCTGTCTGACCTTGTATCTCTCTTTTTTTTTTCCATTTCTGAGCGTTCTTAATTTTTCCTCCATAGACGTCAAGTTGCCCTTTCTTTCCTCTCATTTCACTCCATTTCTGTCTTTGTTTTCATCCTGATCTTCTTTCTCCTTAACTGGCATAGGTGGGGCCAGCACCACAAGGTCACACACACAGGTACACACACTACATGAACATACACACACACACACACACACACACACACACACACACATGTACACAAGGTCAGAGAAGCCGTGATTTGGTGGGCGTGCTGCAGGAGGCAGGTGTGGTGAAGAGAGAAAGAAGAATGAGGAGAAAGAGACAGACAGAGGGTTTGATGACGAATTATTATCCTCGCATCGAGCTAGAATGAACGACCAGCTACTTTGTTCTCTCCCTCCATCAACCTCCCTCTCGGATGCTATCTGCTGCTGCTGAGAGTTAGGGATGGAAAGAGAGTGAGTAATACATAGAGAGGAAAACACAGACATGCAGGGAGTGTGTATGCTATCATGAATAATGGATTTGAGGTGCAGATTCGAGCCTCGTTTGACCTATTAGTCACAAACTCAGTCGTCCTTCTTGAAGACAAACCTCTCAGCTAAAACTTGTAGAAACAGTGTTTCCCTCAACCTTCAACGGAGATGTGTGTGGCAGTGTGTGTTCACGAGGGTCTGTGTGTGCATGTCTATGTGTGAACGTTGGCCAGCTGACTACCTGGCCATGCCACCGCCCCCTCAGATTCCCATCTCTCCCACACGTTGCCCCCAGTAACAGGGCAAAGGCGGGGGGTGGAGGGGTGGATGGTGACCATCTGTCAGTCGCCCGAAGATCAATGGAGCTGGAGGGGGAGGACGGAGGAGGGAGGAAGGGGGTGAGGGAGTGGTGCAAGGCTAAATATGTGGCCCACTGTGACCAGAGCCTGACTCAATATGAAGCCGTTTTATTGACCAACCCAAAACACACACACACCCTGCTAACCCAACTCACACGGCCTTTATTAACGAATGGCTGATTTTGGCGCAAGCCAAGAAATGCTGAGGCTGCAGTTATTACGAACCCACACATGGACATGGACTTTAAACATACGCTCCTGTGCCTACATGCGTGTCGAGTGCAAGAAAAAAGAAAAGGAAAAAAAACGGTGAAAGATTTATTGTGAGAGGATGTAGTTGATATTTCATAGGTAAATGTTTATCTGGCTCACTGTGGCAGTGGGTCACACGAGACTTAAACACTCCAGTGCTTGCAAATGAAGCAGCAGCAAAACAATGCCAGCTCTCTGGAACTCTTTATTCTGCCTCTTCATTGAGCACACAGCGATCGTAAAAAAAAAAAAAAAATCTGCACACATATTTTCACAGATCCGTATTCTCATTTTACACATCCCAAAAAAAAAGGTGTTTTAGAGTGATAGAGTGATGTAAACAAGGAACGGCAAGCTAAAGAGAAGCGAGCTCTCGGCGGCATGTAGTGAAAAAACATGCTGACATTAAGCTCTGCTGCAATAGAGCCTCATTTAAAATTCACTGTTGACGCTGGAGCTCAGTGAGAGCATGGGCGAGCGGTTTGGGTGTGGAGAGGAGACGGTGTTTTTGTTATTCAATGTACTCTCAATCAATAAGAAACTGTTATTGTTGGGCAGCATACAACAGTATAGACTATCTCCCCGCATGTACATGTTTTGAACCTGTGTATTTTTTCCTCACATGAATTTGGTAAATTGGCAGACTTACCCAGCATTTGACTGAAGAGAAGCTGCTCCAGGTCACCTAAAACAGTCACCACTAGCTCTGGGTCCACCTTTAAAAAGCCCTTATCATCTTCTCCCTCTATGCCCCTCTTCTCTTTCTTCTCCTCTGTTGAAAGAGCTACAGATCTCCCCTTCTCCCCCTCTCCTAGTTTCTTGCCATTAGTCCCAGTGTTGCCAGCTCCATTTGAGTTCGACTTAGTTTGTTTGTCTGGAGGGTCTGAGTCCGTACTCTGGCCTGCCTCTGGGGCTTTGCTGATGGGCTTGACCTCAGCATAAGGTCCCCGCGGTTTACCAGGGGCAGGGATCCGACTCGGCTTGCTCACATTGGAAGTCACAGATGGCGAGCAGAAATTCTTGGGCTTCCCCTGGAAAAGAGACTGTTCGGATTTGGACAGGGTACGGGAGAGTGGAGCTCTCCCACCCCCAGCGTGGACTGTCTTAGTCTGGCCTGGCTTGTTTGTGCCGGTACCAGTGCCAGACCGGCTGGCATCATCATTCCAGCGAGGGGATTGGTAAAGTTGTAGCTTCTTCTCAGCATCAGTGAGCACATAAAGGTTGCTAAGTGATCGCTGCTTGCGGAGCCCGGACAGATTGGGCACTGGTATAGGGATAGATCCAGAGGAGGGCCGGTAGACTTTGAGCTCTGATCCCCCCGAGGGACGCGAGGATCCCTGGGGTAAAGCGGATGGCTTGGCTGAGGACTTCCTGGAGGCCATGGCCTGGGCTGGAGCTTCTTTGCAGGAGACAGCAGCAGTGGACCTCAGGTCCAGCTCTCTGGGCTTAGCCGTCAAGCTAATGTTAGCCACATTAGCCTCCAGCATCCCTCCTGCAGAGAGCCAAGCAACAGCATCAATGACATACTCTAAAACACACACTGGAAAGAAAGAAATGGAGGGAGAAAAGGAAAGGTTTGCTCTGTGTTTCTGTCTCGTGTGGATCCAGACAGAGGCAGACTCCCGACTGTGTAAGCCTATAGGTTCACCCCGTGTTTAAAATGATGAGCGTGTTAGTAGAGTGGCAAAGGCAGTCATCCTTACTCACTTCTGGAAATCCATTGACATGCAGATTTTTGTCCAGCACCTAAATCCACTTCCTCACAGCGTGTCTGCGGCTCCCTGTGCCACAATAGCGCTGCTACAATAAATTAAAAAAAAAACAAGAAGCCTCTTTCTCTGTCTCCCTCACTGCTTCTCCCTCGCTCTGTATTCCCAACCGCTCGCCAGGCAAGCAGCAGCCGACTGACAGGAGAAACAGCAGCAGCAGCAACATCCACAGCCACCCCCCCCTCCCTCCCTCCCTCTTTTTCTCCTCCCTCTATCGCTGCTTTTACTCGCTGGGTCGCTCAGTCAACCCCCGCTGGCTCATTCACCCTCCCTTTTCCCTTCTTCCCCTCTACCCTTCCCTCCTTTCCTGTTGTCTCTCGCTCTCTATACTCCCACTGGCTGATTCACCCGCCGATCCTCTCTCTCTCTCTCTTTTCTCTATCTAAAATAAAACCCACAAATTCGGTGCTATGCTACGCACCAGTAAAGAAGAAAGACAAGGAGAGAGAGAGAGAGGCAGAGAAAACTGACAGAAGAAAGAAAGAAAGAAAGAAAGAAAGAAAGAAAGAAAGAAAGAAAGAAAGAAAGAAAGAAAGAAAGAAAGAAAGAAAGAAAGAAAGAAAGAAAGAAAGAAAAGAAAGAAAGAAAGAAAGAAAGAAAGAAAGAAAGAAAGAAAGAAAGAAAGAAAGAAAGAAGAAAGAAAGAAGAAAGAAAGAAAGAAAGAAAGAGAAAGAAGAAAGAAAGAAAGAAAGAAAGAAGATAAGAAAGAAAGAGAAAGAAAGAAAGAAAGACAAGAAAGAAAGAAGAAAGATAAGAAAGAAAGAAAAGAAAGAAAGAGAAGAAAGAAAGAAAGAAAGAAAGAAAGAAAGGTTCATAGAAAAATATTTCAGTCAGCATCATCTGACTCACATATACCTAATCGCTAAATATTGTACCGGATTAAAAACCCCCCCACACCCCCCACCCCGCACTCACACATGCACATCCAATCACTCATAATCACATTAGCTGCTCTATTCACCCATTCACATTCAGATATTCTAATGTGCTCTAATCACCAGAGGCCCACCCATGATTTAACTGATTCAAATGATCTGAAAAACAGCCGTGACAGCCGGGATCAGCTTGGAAGAGGAGAGCTGGACACACATTAAGCGGTTAGTGGGAGGGGTCAGCCACTAATTATGCTTCAATTAGCAGCCAGCAGACCTCAGATGATCATCACACTTCCTCCCCACCTGCATCATACATACTTCTCCACTCATGTACATGACTGTTTTCTCATTTCCTCTGGACATACAGTATGTCACCCCCCCTTTCAGTTAATAGATGAACAGGCTATTCAATTTGCCGGCTATAGATCCATCACTGTCTCATCCATGTCTCAGCACGATTAGTACGATACCTCGAAACACGTGCACATGTGTGGCTTTGTGAATGAGTGTTGTTGGTGTATGTCCTACCCTGAATATGTATCTTCAGTGTGTGTGTGTGTGTGTGTGTGTGTGTGTGTGTGTGTGTGTGTGTGTGTGTGTGTGTGTGTGTGCGTGGGTTTGTCTCCATGAGCGTGTCACATTGATGAGACACTCGCAGAGAAGACAAAGCTCCAGTCCAGGAACTCAAGTTAGCTCTGGCACGTTTGAGAACGTCATCTCATCGCAGTGGACATCCCATCTAAATCTAGATGGGAGAAACTCAAGCTCCTCTCCCTCCTCGATATTTTTTACCTCGTCTTCCTCTGCTGTGTGTGCTGCTTCCTTTGCTGCAAAATACCAGCAGAATCGATATCTGTATTTCCTCGAAACACACAGTACTGGATGAGGATCCGAAAAGGGAGGGACATTAACGGAGATGTCGGAATAAAATCTCATTAGTATTTTCCATTAGAGGTAGTCATGATGACAGTGCATAAAAAAATAAACCTTTAGTCCAGCATTAACGATCAATAAACCTGTTTACACGAGGATTTGTTTGCATGTTTTAATGCACCCTTCCAGGTAGTTTAACTGGAGTCAGTGTTTATGCTCTGGGTGTATTACCGTTAGTGCACTCCACTCTCCTTTGTACGCGAGCAGCGATGCTTGAAGCCATGATGTTATCACGTCCCAAACTGTTAGAAGTTTTCAAATAAGCATGCTGCTGGGTAAATGCCCATGTTCCGTTACATTTGCATAACTCAGTTGACACTCCACCAGAGGACAAACAAGCTGTGTCCTGCTTGCTCAAATTCCTACACTCTATGTCAGAGAGGAACTTTAAAAAAAAAAAAAAAAAAAAAGGCGGTGACAAAAATGGTACACATTCAATCCAGGTAAACTGGACAGGGTGTGAATAAAGCACACTCTCCGACAAGCTAGCATCTATCTGAACTTGACTGAGAGTGTAACACGGGAGCTCAGTAACAAGAACAAAGAGATACATATGCTTGTTATTGAGTAAAGGCAGAGGCCATTCATTTGAAGCAACTAGCTTTAATAAAGGGCCAATGTTAAGGTGATTCAAACACACCAAGCTGTTTAGTGACAGTTATGGAGGACTCTGGGGGGCTGGTAGCAGACCAGAAGGGGGTACAAGGTGTAATTTAAGGCCAATAGGTGCTGTGCCTTAGCTCTTATATCTCCCTGATGAGGAATTAAGGAGACTTGACCATGTACATGGTAGCTTTGTGTTGTGCACAGATGCATGTGGGGCAAAGACGCACGTCAGTGAACTTGAAAGCTCATATTCACACACGCGCAGGAAAACTGCAGCACACAGCTACTTGTTTGTTCGAAAACTCGTCTCTCTGGCTCCCCCAGACTAATCACTTTAATATATGGCTGATGTAAAAACGTAATCGTACTCTTTTTCGACTAAGACTCCCTCTCTTTTATACACGCACACGCACACACACACACGCACACACACACACACGCACACACACACACACACACACACACACACACACACACACACACACACACACACACACACACACACACACACACACACACACACACACACACACACACACACACACACACACACACACACACACACACACACACACACACACAGCATGCTGTCTGTGCGGGGTGTACGGCTGACCTGAGCAACATGGCCAGACATCAGAGAAACTGGCAGTTTCAGAGTGCGATGAGAGCCAGTTAGCCGGCCCATTCATAGAAGAGGAGACCGACACGTTCAGTACTTCACAGTGTGTGTGTGTGTGTGTGTGTGTGTGTGTGTGTGTGTGTGTGTGTGTGTGTGTGTGTGTGTGTGTGTGTGTGTGTTTATGCTAGTGCAGATGACCGAAGTAGCCAGAGCAAAAAAACCAAAAAAAACCCAGTTCTACATAAAGAAACTTTTAAGCAAATTCAAATGAAGGGAAGAGAGACATGTAGACAGAAAGACAGACAGGCAAAAAAAAAGGCAGCTGTCCTTTGCTGCGTTTATTGGCCGCAGCATCTCTAAACAGTTATGAACAGATTCTCCTCTATATTTCCACAGAGTATTTATTTGAAGTAGCTGGTAGGACACACACAGACTGGCGTTGTGTGGTGCATTATACGCATGTTTACAAGGTTACACAAGGTCGCTTTGACAGGAAAAGTACTGCGAGGGATGAAGAAAGCAGTCATGCTTTCGATGTAACGATTGTATCGGAGCGCCTTAAAACCCCGGCGAAGCAGATGGGATGCGTTCTCATGTTCACCCACTCCCTCTTGGTCCCTCTTGTTTTCGCCTTTTTTATGTGCCAGGGTAAATAAAAAAATAAAAAACAAAAAGTAGTTCTAAAGATGAAACAAGTGTGAAAGGGCTGATGAAGTGAGAGAAAATGACAAGAGGGAGTCTGACTCACACAAGAAGATGAAGAAAATGTGATCAAATTGAGATGGGAACAAAACAGCAGACACAGTGACAGAATAGAAGCCTTATGATGCTGCGAGTGAGGGAAAATAATGTAAGTATGTAAAGTGATCACGCAGAAAAAAAACCACGATAAGGAAAGTGAGAGAAGAAGGAGGAGGAGGAGGAGGAGGAGGAGGAAGAAGAGGACGGCCGAGGAAGGATCCCTGAATGGGTGCCAGAGGAGCAGAGGAAGCCTGTAAGACAGAGAGGGGATATCCTGCCTCACCGCCTCGCCACGCCGGCTACGCTCGCTTGTGTCCGTTCACTTACTAACGCATGGGGTCCACAGGACACAGACGGTGACACACACACATCCACAAGGGACTACACACTGCATTTACACAATAACATGGCTATTAATGTCCTGTTTGCACATTAAATACGGAGACGGCAACCTGATAGGTACAGTGCGTGGCTTCCGAGAGTGACTCCAAAGTGCATGTGTGACTGACAGAGGATGTAATCCCACTGTGACACATCTCTGGTGGTCTTACTCACTGCTCTAAATGAGTCACTGGCTTGAGCATTTGGGAAGTTCAGACACTTAAAAGGCTATCCGTTACAAAAAAAAACAAAAAAAAGTGTGTGTATCACTCACACTAAATCCTGATTCCGGAGGCACAAATGTTAATGCAACAAAAAAGTAAAAAAAAAACAAAAAAAACACCATTCTGTCAGGGGACGAATGTTTCACACTCATCGTGAGTCACACACAGCTGAGAGCCAGAAAAAGGAAAAAAAAACACGCCAACTTCCATCTGGGAAATATCCAAAGTATGTCAAAAGAATGAGTATGTGTATTTTTAAAGATATTGCTTTTTACATAAACTCTCTTGTAGACAAGTCAGTGTTGACATTCTCTGCACACTTCCCAGGGGTATCCCACAATGCTGTGCAGCTAACGCTGGTTGCCTAGTTACAGCGTGGTGTGCATACAGCAGGAGTGGTGGATATGACCAGCTTTGTGTTCATGTATAATTTTGCTTCTACCAGTTGTATAACTGCAATAAGCGAAGTCTATATTTCTAGGTGAATATAAATGGATGAATAAAAATAATCAACAGGAATCTTCACCCAACAGAGAGTGTGCTCATTTTAGAGTGTTCGTGATCCTCTATGGGTTATTAATTTGACAAATAACTGCGTGTGAGTGGGTGTGGGTCTCTTCCCACAGAGACAAGAGGATGTTGCACACATGACTGACTCAGGAACTTGCCTCCCTCGGTTGGGAGTCACCCCCCAGAGGTCAAAAAAGATCATGGGTGTGTGCACTCATCCACCCATTCTCACTTTTTCTTTTCTCTCCTCCTTCGTCTCTTCATGTTGACATTGATGTGAGCCACCTACAGTGTGAGGAAAGACAATGAGACAGGAGGAGGAGACAGGAGGAGTCGGCAGCTCTGTCAGCTCTTCTGTGGGTTCCGGTGAATTTGTTCTCATTGATTTACATCTGTGTGTGCTTACAGTACGTCGAGTTT
Source organism: Symphodus melops (assembly GCF_947650265.1). Taxonomy (NCBI): domain Eukaryota; kingdom Metazoa; phylum Chordata; class Actinopteri; order Labriformes; family Labridae; genus Symphodus; species Symphodus melops. The sequence goes on from NC_136703.1 coordinate 15,141,099, forward strand.
GAGTCATTTACTTTCCTACACTTGTGCCTTGACAAAGTCATCCCAGCATAAACAGACTTCAGCTGTCACAGCACGGGTCTAGAGAACTCTTGACATGTCAAAGTCAGGGTCAAACATAGTGTTGGAGATGACATTAAACCCTAAATAGTGATTACTGCCCCACTCACTGGTGATGAGCGGGCACATAATCTAGAGCACGCTTATGTCTGATCATCTTCAAAGCTACTAAACCACTCATCAGTGTCCGAGTGCCAAACTCGGCATATGTCTCTCTGATTAGATTGGCCAAAGAGGATTATGCACTCTCTAAGAGTTGATGCAGCGGGGGTTTATCAAAATGCTATTCACCAGGCTGTGCAGGGGTATTAAAGGGATGCTGCTTTCATACCTTCATCACAAAAGACTTGCTGAATACGGCTCTTCTAAAAGTGAATGGCACACGAGGGGTTCAAAATGTACTTCCTGAAATGAGGATTCAAAATAAGATGCTGTTTTCATTGGCTGTAAAAAGTTATATTGAGTGAAAAAGACTGAAAAGAAAGGAGGTGTGCCTCTTGTTCTAATTAACAAGAATCATTTTCGATAATCAAAATACGCTTTAAACTTTTTAAACTTTCACAAAAACAAAATGGAAAAACGTGTTTACATTTTTAAGTGAAAAAAAACAAAAACATTATTGCATCACAGATATACCCACCGCTACACCAAGACAAATTCCTTGTACATGTAAATGTACTTGTCAATAAAAAACAATTCTGATTCATCTATTTCAGTGAACATTTTATATATAAGAACTAAAATGCCACTTACCAGATACTAGTTTGTAAGGAACACCGAGCAATGACAAAAGTAATCTAACGCCTAATTCCTGCAATAAACCTGAAATCACAAGCACATAGTTTCAGTGTCTGTTCTGGAGAATGTCTCATGGATCTGTTGAGCATTTCTGAGCTCCTACTTGTCCACGCTAATAAACTAAATTAGTGAATTTCATTGTGAAGTCATTACCTTCATGAATATAAGGTGTGATTTTTCTTTTTTTTTTTTTTTTGCAAGACGGTCTTAAATTTAGCAACGGCTACGTGCACATCATTTCAAGAGTACAACAAGGGGACTGGGGCTTTTATGGCCTCCATATAACCGAGTAAAAGTTGGCGTATAGCCACTGAGCAAACGTTTTGGATTGCCTTGAGAAACACATCATGTAGTTTGTTCATTTATTTCAAAGTAACACGTCTATCCTACATCTGGGTAGATGTACTTTTCCAGTAAATATAAATGTGTTTTATATTGCTGAAAAAATAAATTAATCATGGCCTCTTCTAAATGTGTGTGTGTGTGTGTGTGTGTGTGTAAGTGTGTGTGTGAGAGTGTTTGTGTGTGTCAGTGAGAGACAAAGAGGTAGAGAGAGAGGTAGAGAGAGAGAGAGGGCTAACTGGCTTTGAGAGAGTCCGTGGGGAATATGAGGCCATACCCTCAGTGGGAGATGGAAAATGATCCAGAGTCCACAAATCACATTCATCTTTCAAACACCATCTGTGTACTGTCACATGCACGCATCAGCCCGCGTACACACACGTGCTGAGATAGAAACGTACGCTCAAATACACCTCTCCAGAGAGTGACAGGGTCAAGAGGTCTGTGGTCTAATTGAAAGACCACGTGGTGCGACAGTCACATTAAATGTTCACGTCTTCATTAGAGTCTTGGATAGAGCATGTAAGAGCTGATTATGTTACGGCAGATGCTCACATAGTTAAGTTTAGCATATGGGCAACATTGAATTAGTGGAAAACTGACTTTTAAATTAAGTCTTTCCAAACACATTTATCCAAAGTTCAATTTATAATTTTATAAACGTGTGTTCATTTTCTCTTTTTTCTCTTTCCTTTTAACAAAAAAGCAAATCCATTAACCCAATCAAGTTAACCGGGTTTTTTTTTTTTTATCTCTCACCCGTTCTCTCTTCCTCCCTCTTGCCCTCCCTTCCTCAGCTCCCAAAATTACAGTTATTACTGTGTCAGCCCACCCTCCATGTAAAAGCAGCTTCAAGAGGTGTCTAAGACACTTCAGTTCTGTTTCAAATGCCTTTTAGGTACCAATTACAAGTCCAAAACCACAGTCCCTAGACAGCCAGAGGCCTTTAAAGACCGGTGCGCTTCCATCCCTCCCCCCTTCACAACCAGCTGGCTGAAACCTCGGAAAAGCTTTTAAAAAGGTTTTATTTGCTAACAGCTCCAGTCTGGTCTCCAACTACAGATCTTGAGAGGCTAGATCAGTAGTTTGAATGATGCATAGTACCTAACACCACAGTACCTTATGCTAAGGTAGAGTGCCTATTCTCCCCCTGTTTTATAAGCTGAATGTTACAGTCTGCCTTTTTGCTAGCGAGCCATGCATTTGTTTGAAAGGTGTATCTTCCCTTGATGATGGAGTTTCTCAAACAGCTGGGTTTGTTTACTCAAATTCGAGAAGTATAAACTAGGTAAAAGAGATTGTACAGTATGTAGGCTGTGTCAGGTTAAACTGACATCACGACCAGAGAAATACATTTAAGAGAGGCATATGGATGTGCAGCTGCAGGAATGACAAAATGTGCTGCTAGCACTGCTTACGTTAGCCACGCTCAGCAAACCACAGTACATCGTTTATCAGTTCACAATTTAAAGAAATGTTTCTAAACTTGAGTTTGTTCTAGCCTTTAAATAAACAGAATTTAAGAATCTGATTATAAAATAAATATATTTACTTTGAAAAAAAAAATGTCATTACCGAAATGTATTGGTTATCTGTGGGCTTACTTTAAAACGACATGTTTTTTATTGCTTAACAGGAACTTTAAGTCAGTGTGCAGGATGACTGCGAAAGAACAAAAATCTATATTTAAAGTCTACTTCTACTCGCTGACTGCACAGTCAGATGTGTCAGAGCTGGGCGAGTGTTTGTACATTAAAGTTTAATAAACACTAACTCCGCACAGTAACTTTGGTTCCCATCCAACAGACACCACATCAGAGAGGATGATTCACTAACCCACTGATAAAGTCATATCTCTGAAGCACGGCCACATCCCAGGACTCAGACTGACCACCACAACGCATGACTAAAGCTGTGGGTGAAGAGCAAACCATTACTCAAAAGGGGGGGAGGGGGGGGGGAAGTCATGCTGGCTTTTTTAGGTCAATGAAACTGAAAAGAAGCAATGAGGGGGGAGGTAATGCAAGAGATGGAGAGAAAGTTTTAACCTCTTGACAGATCTTGGATGAAGCTGAAACGAATGTGCATGTAAAACAAGCTGGTAGAGAGTGGAGGAGTGCCCCGTGTCGAATCATTACTGACCCACATCACCCCTGTCATCTTCCTTCATCTGAACATTAAGATCTCTTCTTCCATCTCTTCATATAAGAACCAACGTAGTCAGCAAAGCCCCAGGCTTCCACTTACACACAACTACAGCAGGTTCAGCCATGCCGCTCTACTCATGAGGACTGCCAGTTTGACACACAGATGGTACAGTAAAGCCCTGTTTCCACTAAGCGGTCAGATTTGGTTTAGTAGGGTTTGGTACGGTTTGGTGTGTTTCCACAGCCAACTGTACCCGACCTATTAAATACTGCAGTGTGTCTATCTCCAACCTTTAGGGTCAGATCGGTACGTATTAAAGCTCTGTAGAAAATACCAAAAAAGTAGGACAGTCCAGATCAGTTATTTCGGTCCCCTTCCCAACTTTTGACAGTGGAAACACCAATGTAGACGGTACAGCACCGAACCGGGACGCTGGTGGAAACGGGACATTAAGATATAGGATGTTTGACCCCTCTTTGTCACAAAGTGTTTTTAGGTTCCACAAAGGAACCCAGAGGTAAATCGCTGGCTTGTTTTTTCCTAAATAAATGCTTTCAGCCAATGATAGGTTCCGATACATTTGACAGTCAAAGTAGAAAGGGTTTTCTATCGCCCTGGTAACGAAGGCTATTAGGTATCTGCTCATTCTCAAGTCTTGGTATCAGAATTCAAAATCAGGAAGTAAAATACATGACAGAGGAAGAGATGTATTGATGCTTGTTTGTGTGACTAACCTGTTATAAGATCATCACAGCACACTTCTATAGATCCCGAGGAGCAGTCACTCAGGTCATCAACTGAATACTCGCTATCCAGCTCTTGTATCCTGTAAACACATCGCAGAAACAACTGTTTTATGTCTGGTGCAGTTCGACATACTTCAACATTTGCAATCAAACATCATGTCTGCTATGAATGACAGCAGAAGGAAAGTGAAGATCTTATGCATGTTTGTCACACTGATAATTACAACAAAGCAAATAAAGGACAGAAAAATCAGTGAAAAAGTATAATGTACAACAAACAATGATATTATAAAAAGGAATACTAAGCTTTCTTTAAAGCCTCCACATTTAATGTTCTGATTTGATACGTTCTTTGCAGATTGATTCATTTTACTAAAGTCCACACAGCACTCAATAACAAAACACCAGACGCAGTAACACTGCACTTATTTTACCCAAAACATAAATTCTCTTTTTTCTTATCGTCAGCCCACACGTCCTCGATGTGTGTGATAAAGAACTGAGTCAGCCCAGAGGTGGCCAAGAGGACACTGTACCAATCAAGTCTGCTCCAAAAAACACAAAGAGTGTGTGTGTGTGTGTGTGTGTGTGTGTGTGTGTGTGTGTGTGAGTGTGTGTGTGTGTGTGTGTGTGTGTGTGTGTGTGTGTGTGTGTGTGTGTGTGTGTGTGTGTGTGTGTGCTTTCAAACACACATGACTTGATGGAAAAGATAGAAAGTAATTAGGCTGTAAAGTCAGAAAAAGGCCCTCTGGGGCTTTAGTATTCAGAGTGGATGTCAACGTGCGTGTGACAGGAGGAAAGTTATACTGGTGATGTTATAATAAAAAGAAAAAAGGTTTACAGTGGGCCTCGATAGTTGGGGGGGGGGTCATGAGGGAATTGGGAACTGGTGTATTGCTTGTCTTTGTGTTTGACCACTTACCTGTAGCTGAAAGGAGCCACAGTAGCCATATTGACGACGGGTGTGTGCGTCTCTGTGGGAGCGGCCTCGTTCTTTAAGCTGTGATCCTGCATATTGACAGCCTCTTTAGACTTTGCTGGTCGGGTGAAAGTGAGTGGTGGCAGCGGCAGGGCAGGAGAGGAGATGGGACTGCAGTCCTCAGGGGTGCCCATCTCCTCGTCTGATTGGCTGGTGGATTCACAGTGACCTCTGGTTGCCTGCTGGTAGCTTGCTTGAGCGAGAGAGGGGCCGAGGTTACCGTTGTTCAACACAGTGGACCTAGCTTGCTGGTTCTCAGGAGGCCCGTCCTCTCTCGGATGCTTGACCTCACTCTTTGCTATAGAATCATAGTTAGAGTTGGCTCCTATTCTGAACTGGCCGGGTGGACGCAGATTGCTGTTGCTGCCTCCCCATGTTTGGTTCTTATTGTCGGGCGGTTTTCTGTTGCGATTTGCATTGTGTGGAAGCTGTGAGGGGATGTGAGGCAAAGGTTTTGCTAGATCCAGTGTGTCTCTGGAGTCAGGCGGCGGCATCCTGCGCTGGTTTAATGGGCTGCTGTAGGCAGAGCGTGACACCTGGGGAAAAGGCAGAGCTGATGTCCGCTTAAAGAGCTGACTTTTCAGGCCGGGGTCCCTGGAGAGAGGCCCCGAGATGCTGGAGCTTCGCGGGCAAAGTAAAGGAGATTGCGAGGGCGTTTGTGTGGGTGTGTGTTTGGGGGTCCGTGTCAAGGGCCTGGGCAGATCAGAAGCCTGGCGGCGGGTGTCTGCTTTGGGGGAAGATGGCAACCCGCTGTGTGGGAGGGGGATCCCTGAAGAGGTAGGAGCCCGGGGGGCTAACTTCACATTCACTCCCCCGCTCATATTGACCTGGAGAAACACAGAAAGAGAGAAATGACTATGATAAATTAAAGAGTGAAATTCTAATGTTTGTGCTTCAATTTCATCCTACACCATGACCCACCCCCCACAACTCCAAGAAAGAAGTATGTTTATCCATTTTGAGACTAAGTACACAGTATTCAAATTTAATTTCTATCCCAATCTAAACAAGGAGAACTTGCTGTTCCAAACACAGCAGCATGCTGTGCACCCTTATGAATCAAGCACATATGACCAACTGAGTCATGGTAAACCACGAGTTGTGCTTATTTTCAGTAAGGCATGCAGCGTCCACACAATTCAATTTGCCTGCTGGGAGTTCACACCACACAAAACCGGCTTCACACACACTCACAGCAAACATCTACCAGCTGCTTTCAGAGCGTCATGTTTTCAAATAGCGGATTTTCTCAGCATAATGAATTAAAATGCGCACTCCCAAAGAATCCCACGCGCACACATCGATGCTGAAACACAACGCTCTCTTAGACAAAAACGGCTTCACGGGATCATCCTCACCTAAATTGCTCTGACTCCAGTTCTAGTTGGCGCCGTCAGAAACCACAAAGCCCAGCCAGGGTATCAGTTGTATTCAAACCGCAGCGAATGTTGCTCAAGTGAAACATATCATGTAATGTCATATAATTGAACTACCTCGCTGTGAATGGAACGAGGCAGGGAGGCTGTGAGGTTGGAAGAAAGGCGGGCAGCGAGGGGAAAAGGGAGGAGGGAGCGCATGTACACAAAGAAGGATCACAAACCGCTCAAACTGATGAACTTGCTGCTGTCCTGATTTGACCTTTTTACTTCAAATCATTACAGGGAAAGAGTTGATGAGAAGTTAAGTAAATCCACCTGGATGTATAAATGTCGTTTTTTCTTACAGCCCCTTTTTTTTTACCATCAAGAATTGATTATTTATGTGTCGAGTTGCAGTGTACAAGTGCACAGAATAAACATAATGAAACTGCACATCTGCGACATAATAAGACTTTCTCCCAAACAAAAACATGTAGCTGTAGCTGTCCAGATGTTAAAGAGCAGGTCAACAGCTGTCCTTACATTCATGAACACATATACATACTTGTATATACTGTGCATTTTCAGTTTGACATTCTACTTCCTGTACCGCTCTTTCGTTTGGGAACAGTCCGGCGCAAAACGGAAGAGTGATGATAATTATACATTGACTCACAAATGCACAGATTTAGCGCTGATCTCTACTTGCCCCTTTTTTTTTTCTTTTTTTTTTTTTAAATAGCAGACGTTTCACTGCCAGAAGACTTCTTGGGAAGCCTTCTTTAGCAAAGCAGAGAAGTATCAAATTAAGCCGGCAAAGTCACAAGGATAAAATGTTGGATTATTTGACAGCAAATCCAATCGCAATATTGCACACAGGGTAACGTGGACCACACACACACACACACACACACACACACACACACACACACACACACACACACACTTATCCTCCAGTCGTCTTTACAAACTGTCTTTCTTTTCCGAGTGCCCGCAGCGGGAAGAGTGTCTAGCTTCAGTGCAGGAGTTCTTCCTTCATCTACTTATAATTTCAGACATACTGACTGACTGATTTGGGTATTTTCACTAAACCTGGAGCTGACTCATACTGATGAAGCAGCACAGCAGCATATGGCAGCAGTGATGCAGCAGAAAGTAAACAGAGACAGATGCGATCATCCATTCTGCTGTGCCCTCACTCCTCTCTCTCCGAATTCCTTCCCTCCCGTCCGTCTCGTCTTCGTTCCCCCTCAACTCGGTATCCGTCCTCTTTCCCTCAGGAGGCAGAGGCACTAATAAGCGTCAGGTTTGTTCTCCGTCTGATTCAAGTCCTGCGAGGGTATCCGGGAGCACAGGTGCGCTCTGGTCCTGTGTCTATCAGTATGGAAATTGGCTATTCCCTTAGGGCACACAGGGGTCATACCAGTACTTCTGCAGCCCACATAACGACAGACTGAGGCTCAGCTGGTGAAACGGGTGTCTGAGGGTGTGTGTGTATATATATATATATATATATATATATATATATATATGAGCAGAATGAAATCTAAAGGAAAACAACAAGACAATTCTGTTGAGTAAATTTAGCAGCTGTAAGCGATTCAAAACGGGGAAAACAATTTGTCTTTCATATTGTACATCAGGCTGTTTGTTTCATGTGTAGGGTATGTTCCCCGAGTCATGTGCTCGACTCCATGCAGACATCAAGAACAACAGAGATCTATTACATAAGTGTAATATAGTTGAAGTTGGTTTCAAAGGTCGCTTTCACGGTCATCAAACAGCTTATTACTTGCCTTGTTTATATCCAAAAACAAATATACATGTATGCAGAAAGCTTAATCTAAAGAGCTGTAAGAAGAATAAACATGCACAAAATCTGCATCATCATTTATTCACAGCAAATGAGAAGATTCACCGCACACGAGAGGGAAAGTAATTCAGCCCTCTTGTGTGTTAAATTTCCTTTTTCTGTTAAGATGATGTTTCCTGCCATGGCTTTTTTTTTCTTTTATCATCAATAATTGGTTTGGTTTGGGCAGATGGGGGTTCACGGTTTGAGCAAGAAGTAATTAGAATTGACTTTTACATTGGTATCGATTTATCGGTCAGTAATTGTTCTTACAGATTGACTAATCAGGGTGTCCATAAAACATCATGACCCAGTCAAAAGATCAATCACAGTGTCAGGGCTGTGTAGGCAGAACATCCTTCAAAGCCACCCAACGATTCAGTTTGTCATAAAGCAAAAACAAGGAACCACAATATAGCAGAACTAAGAGTCCGTTTAAATGTTCGCCTCAAAGAGAAGGTCAAATATGAGACAGCTCTCAGAATAGTTAGATGTGAACCTTTTGTCTTATCACGAGATCGAGACAAAATGTCAAACATTTAAAATGTATTTAATTAGAAAAAAATAAAAAAATAAAGTGGGGGTTCAAGCCTCTGTTTACATTCATTAATGTATTTATTATTGGTAGGGTAAAGATGTAATGACGTGGAGCAAGATTTCTGTTATTTGAAAAGGAAGGTGCTGACATCTGCTGGTTGTTGTTTGTAACAGCAGCACAAGCAGCAAACATATATCCTTCACTTTCTTTTTCATTCTGCCTTATGGGTCATCTTTCAAGTTGAAAAAAATGTAACGTAACATCAGTAAGAAAAAAAAAATGTAGGTCAGGTTTGTACTTTATATTCAAGGAGGAAAGTCGGGATAGCCTGGCAGCTATCCTGACAGCTATAAAACACATCACACCTTTTGAACTCCTCTGTCCCATGACACCCAGCCAGAAGTGAGTGTCTGTACTTCTGAGCCAAGAATACATACATTCTCTCTCTCTCTCTCTCTCTCTCTCAGACGCACCAAAAACACGCAACCTCTCCCTCGTGATGAGAACCGTCTGACTCATCAGAAAATCAATAAGTGAGGTGGTAACACAGACCTCTCTGTTTTCAAGCTGAAGGACATTAGAAGCCATCTGTGTGTTTGTCTGTGTCAACCCGTCTGGAAAGTCTACGATAAATTAATCTAATTACCTCTTCTAAAGACAACAACCAAAAATATAGAGATAATGTGCTGCCACAAATCATCTTCTGAGGAAACAGTGAAACACAGAGGTGTAAAAAAAAAAAAAAGAAGTCAAATGTTCTGTAAGGATTCCTAGACAATGCTCTCTTTGGAAAAACTAGGAACATGTGAATAAAGAAGAGCTTCTTCTGAAATGTCACATGACAGATGTGCTCCGTCACGAGTGTCTTACCTGTCAATGGGGTCCTTCAACGCGCCGTTCAATGAGCAGCCAGAGCCAGCTGGAGCGAGGTCCAACTTCCACGACGTCCCAGGAACAATGGGGTGTTTTTTCCTGGATCACTGTTGCATCCTCACCGCTGCTCTCTCATTGGTCCACAGTGCCTCGCCATTCATCGAAAACAGGAAGCTGTGACAAACAGGAACAATTGTTTTCAGCCAATCGGGGAGGGGGGTGGGGGGGTCCCGTACACATGTGACTCATTTTCAAAAGTCACTTTCTTTGATAAAATCAGTGTTCTCATCTTTTTGGAGGAAACATCATTTCAGGCACACACACAATGTCTGTTTGAACAATGAACTGAACTGAAGACTGTTTATGTTATCATGAGTCAGTGACCCAAATGGGAATGTTCTTGGCCTACGGTGACCTGCGATGACACACTGTTCTGTAGACCTCAAAGGTGCCACACCACGATTGCCAACTGCATCCAAACCCAGTCAAATTGTGCTGCCGCTCTTTACGTATAATTTTAAGAAAATATAAACGTGGCTTCGGCTTGTGTTATGATGAGTGACACTCTGAGACGCCATCAGCGAAGTAGTTCAACGCGATTTTAACAGAAAGCATCTGAATCACTCATAACCTTGGAAAATAATCCGTCTGACACACGTCCACTCTCTAGGCAGTCATTACAGCAGACAAACACAAGCAACCACATATAAAGTAAACAGGGCAGAACACAAACTACCAACTACATAAAAGCCAACACATGCAACAAACACTTTCATTCCAATCTGATTCACCACTACCAAATCTTGTCCACATCATCCAGCAGCACTCTGACACACTATACGGTGCTTTTTTTTTTTTTTTTTGTATGTTGCACTGAGTCACACAGCTTCTATAAGGCTGACTCAGGCTGATCACATCATGTCAGCCCTGCATACGGTATATACCCCCACCTCTGACACCCCTCTCTCTACATCCCCCCTCTTTTCATCACACTTAAGCTCTGCCTTTCTTTCTGTTAACCTCTCTCTTCCACTCTACCGTCCTCCCTCTGTTTAACACTGCTGATCATGATTTCACTGGGAATGAATGAGTCCGTTAAAAACACGAGGCTTCTATTCAACTGCTTTCCAGAAAGTGGCGTTCATTCGCAAAAACCCAGAGTAAAACTAACGAAATGGAGAGATACGTAGCAACAGTCATTCAGCAAATGCATCCACAGCAATATGCAACATAGTTAACAAATAACCACATAGCGACACTCACCCTCTGCCAGCATCAGGATACAAAGCAGTAAGTGAGTTTCTGTCTGATCTGTATGCTGGCTCAGTCCTTTGCCTTTGCCTCTGTCTACTTTTGCCTGGCAGGTCTCTGAGCTGCCAGCATGTGTAGTTGTGTGTGTGTGCGTGTGTGTCTCTGTCATTCCACTCCTCTATAACGTCATGCCGCTGGGCTGCTGCCGCAGTACGCCTGCATCCGTGTCCCCGCCCCTCTCTTTATTTTTTTCCCTCCCCTCATCACAATCCCTATCTTTTTCTCTCTCTCTCTCTCTCTCTCTCTCTCTCTCTCTCTCTCTCTCTCTCTCTCTCTCTCTCTCTCAGTAATGGACCTGTTGGCTGTGCTCCCTCCCTCTATGAGGTGAAATATAAGTCAAAGCAAAAGCAGAGACAGGCTGATCCATTAGCTGGATGAGTGTGGTATTTTGTGTGTTTTTGTCTGTGTGTGTAAGTGGGTGCTCACACTTGAGTAATACGTGGTCATTAAGCACATGCTGCTGACACTAAAGTTGAAAACCCCAACTATGGTTTTCAAAATGTTGGCATGTGCAAAATGGGAAGAAAAAAAAAATCAATATATGCTAAAGATAGAACCAACGGCAATCATACACACTAACACACCTCATGTCTCCATCTTTTTGCAGCCCATGTGCATGCCTGCCTGCATGTGCGAACGTCCTGAAGGAGAAACTGGCCATCCATCACTCCTCTAATTCGTCCCTCCTCCTCTGATGAAAGAGGAAGAGACAGAGAGAAAGGGAGGCTCAACACAATAGAGTAATCCACGTGGAGGAGTTGCACTACCGTCTGACATCAATTCCCAGCTGGCAAATAAAGACTGGAGGCAGCTGTGGCTCAGTGGTAGAGTCGGTCGTCTCCCAGAACTGACCTTGAACTTCTCTCTCCTGTCTATCCATCCACATAAACCAGCCTGCAAACATGTTACCAGTCCAGATTCAGTGTAACTACATTAAGACAGCCTGCATGGTACTGTCAGTGTTGCTGTGTGTAGTCCACTAGTGTATCAGAGTAGGAGGTGTGAAAACATAGTAACAAAGTCATACAAATATAGTGCTATATAGAGATATGGATGACAGATTTTCTTCGATGTGTTCACAATGTGTTTGTATTGAAGCATAGGAGGAGATAATGTGTCTGCTCTGGGCTCGTTTGCTTTTCAGTCCCTGATTTCTCCCACATCTCTGTTTGTGTGTGCTCTCTCTTCTCTCTCCATCTTTCTGTCTATTCTCTCCTCTCCAATTTCTGCTGTGCTGGCTTACAGTACGACACACTGACTCCATGGCCAGTGCTGAATATTAAATGAGGTATCCCACAACACAGGGAGATAAAACACTTTTTTTTTTATCAGAGTACATTCAGCAGATTTAGTGGGGTTTTTTATTGGCTTTGTTATTGTAGTATGATGTTTGTGTGTAATCAATCAGCAGACTGGTGGGTCTGTACGGCCTTGATCTTGACATACAGTGCGGCGGAGAAGCTCTCTGCCTGATCACATATTGATCAGGAATTGACTTGCTGTGCTAACACTGGACTTGGTCTGCAAGCCTCAACTAGGTAAATAATGCTAAGTGTGTCCTGTCACACTGCAGAATACAAATGCATACATCAGCTGATCAACCAAGCCTGATTAATTGATTCATTCTATTAGTGCACGGCACATGGCCTCACAAGAAAAGCCCCTCCCCCCCACGCATATGGAACACACGCACACTGTACACATTACAGATAACCCCCCCCCCCCCCACCCCCCATTACCCTGTTCTTCACACACACATGGTCTCACAGTACAGTACAACCTTCAGGCTCTACACAGTAAATGAGTAAATGAATCTCCTCCAAATACTCACATTAACCGCCAGGCTGATCTTCTGTTTTTCAGCTTCCAACTTCAAGAAATAAAGTGTTAAAGTCAAGCTCATCATAACCACAACCATAAGCACAGAACACACTCACATGATCTGTTGCTTTGTCTCATGAAACGGGAAGTGACTCGTAACACACAGGGGGATTATGGGTAGGGGTGTATTAGGCATCAGTGAACACTGTGCGTGTGTGTGTGCATTATGGGTTGGGGGGTTAATGTTATAGCTAATCTTCTGACGTCCCCAAAGGCATGTCCTCCTCTCTGTGGGGCAGACCATGACAGACGCGATTTTGACAAAGGGACACTTGTGTCACTGTTGCTGTCACGAGGAGGGGCTTTTAGAGGGGGGTGGGCCTCTACAACATGTTGGCTGTCTGGTAAAGGAGGCCTCAGATACGTAGACTCAGATGTGTGCTTTCACTGAGATGAGTACAATCAAGTGATTAAAAAAGCACAAAGGACATGAGGACTGATCAGGAACTACGAGAAAAAACATCAAGGTTAATATAGTTTAGAGGAGGTTAACATTTCCTCGCAAAGGATGTGTATCAAACTGCCTCTCAGCGAACACTAGAACACACTTGATTTGGGTTTGCCCTTTTGTTTGTCTGCCATGTGACACTCCCACCACTAGATGGCAACAGAGTTCATAATCTCATTACAACACTTTATATCGCCGCTCGACAGCATTAGTGTTCATAATCTTGTTTCAACATTTTATCCAAGAGTAGAGGCAGTTTAAATGCACAATCCGCCACAAGGGGGCTCTCAATCAAAACAATAACAAGAAGAGATGACGTCATGGCTCGTGGGGAACTATGGGAGCTGATTCGGTTTACATTGAGTGAATCGGTCTTCTGGGATAAGGGGGGTGATCTTTCAATGGGTCAGAAGCAAATTAAAAAAACAGGAAGCAATTTGTGAAAGTGGCAGTTTGACTCTGATTACATTGGCAGTCTGTGTTGTCTCTCAGGGGTCAGTGTTGCGACCATTATTAAAGAACATAAAGTGGCCCGTGGTCCCTCCACACTTCCTCATGGAATTGCAGAAGCACGAGTACAAACATTGGACTTAATTTGGCATCACCTCCGTCTGTAGGATAATAAATAAAAGAAATCTAAATAATTTAGAGGATTTGAGTCAGTCTTATTAGTTGGTCAAAGAGGATTTCTTACAGATACCTACTGATCCAACATTCTTTTCATCAAAGAAATAAAGACTGCTAATTTAGCTAATCCAAGAAGAATAAGACAAATATTTATCAATGCTTATGATTCAAAAGGTGCTGAAGGCTTCACTGACAAACTGAAGATCTAAAATAATATATAATTAACCTTTATTTGGCCAGGTTGCAACAGGTCTCAGTCTTTTTCCATGTTTACAGCAGCAACATAGAGATCAATTTCTAATTCAGCTTTACACAGAGTTTAATATTTAATGAAAACCGTCTTCAAACTGACAGCTTCACTTTTAACCCACTTTTACTCAACCCCATAGGTCAAATCCATTGGTCAATATGCACAGAGAAGTAAGGGTGTTAAAGTAGAAGAAACAAAACTCTTTGAACTTTACAAAAAAGCTAACGTGTCAATAAAAGTTGCCTGCTGATTTAGAAAAAAGTAATAATCTAATAGGAATGTTTTAACCATTTGATCTCGTCCTATTTTGGACCAGTTGGCCTTAGCAGACGAAGTTAAGTGTCAAAAAAAAAAGAATTTAAAACTTAAAGGACACATCTGCCTTAGGCTAAGCTAGACCTCTAATGACAAGTCAAACCAGCTCAGGCAGCTTGGAGTGTCCACCCACCCTCAGTAACAGCACAGAGAGCAAACACAAGACACAAGAAAAGAGGTTTTCATAGATCTACACAGGTAGGAACAGCTGGAGATACTTCTTTACCACTACATTACGTGTTGTTGTTTCTTTTTGTCATGTCACGTTGTTCCTTCTGTCGTCCTCTTTAGAGTGAAAAAAAAAAACGTCACCCTAAAGAGAGCAGCTATACTCTATCAAAAGACGTACAGGTTTATTTCAATGAGCATGAATTGTTTTGTGTACATTAACACAGGATTATTTTAAATATACAACCCACTGATCTAAAGAATAATCTTGACCATATGATCATAAAGAAGAAAGGCTGCACGTTTGCTAGAACAGAAGCTTTTTGCAAATTCAAATGATTAAACAGTGTTGTAGTACACAAACAGTTGCTTTAACCCTAAACCTGAGTGATATTTCACTCAAATCTAACAATTAATTATTTTCTCTCCGATCTTGTTGGAACAGACTGTCCATCATGATTGGGTCAATAGAAGAAACAGAGGGAATTCAAAAAAGGACAAACAGGGGTAAACAAATATTTAAATCTATTCTGGCCTCTGTCCTTTATGTCCCTTGAGGCTTTATTTATTTTCTTTAATTATTCTTGCTTTGTCCTTTTTGGTGCTTTATCAGATTGGAGAACGGTGTCAGACCCAAAAGAAGCTGGTTGGCTATTTTCACAAGGCCTTCTCCACAGAGACAGAGATTCAAATAATCTGTTTCTGAGTTTGGACATCAGACAAGACCGGGAGGAGCAAGACCGAGCTTTAGTTCAATTCTACAAGAGAGACAGTGTTCGATGGACGTCACCACTACAAAGCACACTTCGGGGTTAGTGTGTGGTTAATTAGATAGTATTGCTTGTAAGAAACAGCTGAGCCATGTAAATGCTGACATTAGGTGCGTTTTCTTCACAGGTGATGTTGCAAAAGGAAGTGGGGTTGACCGTCATGTGATGTCAACAGTGATTTTCAGGCTAATGAACGGATTCCATTTAAACTTAGGTGGGTCACTAAACAAGGATACAAACAACAACATCTCAAGTCAATTAAATAATTAATTACACAATGTCATGCATACCTCTTCTTTCTTTTTTTTGTTTTTCTGGGGGGGTATTAAAATGTTAAAAGAAAACTGAAAGTATCTGAATGATCTATCTGAGATCAGATCAGTTAGCAAAACATTATGTACTATCCTGAAATCCTCCATGTCTTAGGCTGGCTACACACTGGATGATTTTTAAATCTTAACTCGTGTTCAAAGTGTAAAGACCACAGACATAAGGACTTTAAAGGGATTTTTAACAAGCAGTATATATTTGTGTTGAAACCACACACTAGAGGATTACCTCTACAAAAATAGGACCATTGTCTCGAGCTAGACGAACTACTTAAATAAGCTTTAATTGTTTTCTTCACCATCAACCAATAATTGTTGCAGGAAAAGTTGCTGTTTCCAAATTGTTCGAAGGTGAGCCCGATCACCTCATCCCCTCAGTTTGTGATGAACTACTGGACAATAACATGTTTGCAGTCGCAGGCCGGATGATTGGCCATTCCTTCCTGCATTGCGGCCCCAGACTCCCCGGAATTAGCCCCGCCATTATTCACATTCTCTTTGGAGGTTCTTTGGAAAGTGCTCCTGTGACAACACACGACTGCTCTGATCTCGATGTTCGAGACATCGTAACAAAGGTAAAAAGAACCATAGTGAGACTCCTTCTTTCTATTACAAATCTCCATTTCTTATGTAATGCACTACACTTTTCACAAAACAGCAATCAAGATCAATCTGTTCATAAATAAGTTCAAATGTTTTGTTCTGTGTTATTCCAGCTTCAAGGAGATGCTGAATTAAAAGAGTGTGGCCTAACTAATCAGCTCTGCCTGGCATGGGACCTCCCAACACCAAATGCCACAAACAGGAAATGGCTGTCAGAAAAGATTCTCTTACATGCTGTAAGGTCAAAGTGTTTCTGTTTTCTCAACTTTGTGCCAAAAATAATCTCATCATTTTAGAAGTTAGAATTTCCCCTAGTCCTTATCGAAACATACCAAAGTACATTCCCAAACCTGTATCTTGTTAGACTGCTAAAGCAACACTGACCTTCAATATGTAAAAATAGTTTTTTTGAAAAGCAAAATCATTTGTTCAGGTTTGCTGAAAGCAAAACAATTATTGGAAGGTATTTTTACGGCAAGATACAGAAAAAGATTTTCATTAAACTGTATTTCCTTGTCAACATGTGCTCACTTAAAGATACAAACCACAAAACAAAAGTCAAAGTTCCTCTGCAATCCAATAAAGAAACCAACACTTAATGTCTCATTCATGTTTCACTAATGTCTCATACAAATAACACAGACAGAAATCAATAGGCGGCTGGTTTATAAACTCTAAGGCCATATTAATCAATCATATTATTTGGCAGTGTAATATGGTTAAAGTGAAACGTCTTCAATCTTCGTGACATCAATAACTTTATTCCTAACAACGAATTTAACAAGATAAACTTAATTTAATTTACTAATTTAAAATAAAAAGAAAAAAAAGAAGATTACTAAACATTTGTTTTCATAATGCCATGTCTCCTTTATTGCAGGTGATCGAGCGAACAAAACACCCAATCAATCAGTTCCGACAAGGCTTAATAGAAACAGGGCTGTGGCCACTACTCATACACAGAACTGACGTTATCCCAGTCCTGTTTCCCAGGGATTCAGAAGCTGAAATCACCCCTCAGGTACAGCCGACAAGTCGTACCTAATAGTAATCCAAAGTTGGAAACAAGAGATTGAGATCATTGCACAGGTGGGAAAAAAAAAAAAAAGGAGAATGACTGGCCTTGTTTACTGACTTAAAATAATATGATTATGGAATCAGATGTATCCCCTTAGCACTGTTAAATGCAGCAATGTTAACCCTAAGATCACTGATTATTTTGAATGCAGCTGGAGGTACATTTGATTTCAGATCGTCTTGGATTGCATCACTTGGCCATCATCCATGACCGTTTTATTTGAGCGCTACAACGACGAAGACAAAGACGAAGACGAGTCTGAGGTCATGGATGTACACCGAGTATCTGGCTACTTGAAAACATATATTGAAAATGGTGAGAGTGAGTCCAAAAACTGTGATGTTTTAAGTTAGTGTAGCGTTTAGTCTTTTCTGTGTTGTCTGATCAGCTGTTTTTTTTCTTTTTTTCACACAGCGTCTTCCACAGAGCTAAAGAGTCTCGTAAAGTTCTGGATAGGATGGGAGGTCCCTGCCACAGAGATGAAGGTGGAAGTCGTCGAGGCCACATTCCCTACTGCTGCAACGTGTTTTGAGAAGCTGAGGTTGCCGAGGCATTACAGGACATACAAAGCCTTTCATCAAGATCTGTGTGCATGCATATCGACTAGTTACAGTGGATTTGGATGTGCCTGAAATGGGCCTGAACAATATGAGAAAAACATACACACAATCAATATTAGGGTCAAGATACAAACGTGTGGAGTAACTGTAAAGGCGATTTATAATGCTTATTCGTGCTTACAGAATGTAATTCCTGAATCCAATACAAATCACAAAAACTATTTCATTATCCTAATTTTATATGCCACCAATTCATGTGAGAGGGTACCCAGGCCATGGTCCAACAGGTAGAACGTTCACACGCTGAGTGAGACAGTACTGCTTCACTACATTTAGTGTGTTTTTCATTTAATGCCATAAAATCAGACTTTCACTTTGTGATTCTTGCGAGGGCTCATAATGACAAACAATAGATGAAAGAATAACACAAGGCTATTTAGTGCCCCTGTATGTTGGCTGTGTCAAACTTTTTAATACACCTTTATAAACTGAATGGATATTATGTGCAACTATTAAACCCAAAGTAAAATGGGTTTTTCTTATCGAATCTTTTCTTCTTATTTTTTCTCATTTCAACTCTTGATTTTCGCTGCTCAGTGTCTCATTTGTAATGGCTAACCTAACACTGCAACATGTTCTCACTAAGACTATAATAATATGTACTTTTATGAATGACTTATCCTTCCTGAATATTGTGATGTAAATATATATTTAAGGCATAAAACATGGTTCTAGAAAAATAATTCAAATACAGCAGTAATTGGTCGTGTTGGTTGTCAACAAAGTGGATGTAGTATTTTAAAAAAATGGCATTGTGCTCAATAACAAATGAGAGCAGATATAACAGTTCAAAAACAAAATGTCTAGCCAAATGAATGTCTAGTCTTTCTTTTTCAATTTTGTCCGCCACTTGCGATTAGTGCGAAATTATGCTACGTTCCAATTTGACAACACTTTTATGCAAAAGCAAGTGGACATGGGTTGGAGGTGTGTGGCTAAAGGAGAGCAGAGGATTCAGAGTGACAGAGGTGTTGTCAAACAGCAGTTTGCTTTGGTTTCAGGCTGGTGCTCAAAGGAGACATCTACTGGACCCAAAAGTCGCACATTATTCCTTTACTCCTCCAAAAGAAATTCTCTTTGCTTTTGTTTAATTTTAATGATAACATAAACATTATTTGTTGTCTTTTTTGTAAGACATGAAGAAAACAGGCATTGGTTCAGTACCCACAACAACCACATGGTGGCAGCAGAGGGGAAGTCATTGTGGAGCCAGATGCGTACTAGTCACTCTGCCTTCTCCTCAGTCCATTTATATGAATGCTTTTCTTTCTCATCCATTAACTAATAATAAAGTGACCTTTGCCAGCAAGGCGCTGAAGGTCAATAAATGTTGTGGTGATAAAACACAAAGAACAGGAACTGCTTTGAGATTGCACTGCATTCACTGTCAGAAAAAAGTAGAAATATTCAAACAGGTTATCTAATAAAGGGTAACCACTATGTGAAAAATATTACTATACACTGATTTTAAATTCACATTCCCTTCATAATTAACCTCTTTCTCCCCCCTCTTTTTGTGTAATCTCTCTCTCTCTCTCTCTCTCTCTCTCTCTCTCTCTCTCTCTCTCTCTCTCTCTCTTCTCTCTCTCTCTCTCTCTCTCTCTCTCTCTCTCTCTCTCTCTCTCTCCTCTCTCTCTCTCTCTCTCTCTCTCTCTCTCTCTCTCTCTCTCTCCTCTCTCTCTCTCTCTCTCTCTCTCTCTCTCTCTCTCTCTCTCTCTCTCTCTCAGGCAGTCTGAAACTCCCCTGTTCCTTGACACACGATACATTCGCAGACTGAAACTCCCAACAACAGAAGCTCCTCCTTTTCACATCTGGCGCAGTGAAAGCGTGGAGAGGAACACACCAACATCTATCTCTGACTTTCTTCTGTATAACTGGACTCACTTTTCTGTTGAGTTGGTTCTATTGAAAAGTACAAGTGCAACTCCTCCACCCAACCCTGGACTACTGGTTTCCTGAACACACCCCAGCACTGCATAAACGCTACTCTGATCAAAGAGTCCAAACTTCAAACTGTTCATTATCATTGAAAGGCTGCACCTACAAACTGCAGGTGAGTAATGTTAATCTTCCTGATATCTGTTTACTCACGTTACTACTGTACCTAATGTCCTATTCTTTCCGCTGATGCTCGACTGGATAATCCCTCTCACACTTTGTCTTTTCTGTGAAGCTCTGGCGCAGGTCAGATCTGACGAGACTCCTTTCTTTGAAGAGCCATTATGAATTTAATATGCAAAGAAGCAACAAAACATGTACCGATATCACTGTTTTAAGACTCTTTCTGAATCACATCCCCGACAGGCAGCCACATCGACTTCATAAACAAACTTCCTGATCGTTGACACCTCTTACTTCTCATTCTTTCTCCTACGCCACATGTCTTAACTCGCAGAGCCATCGTTACCAAAATGTACCTGAATGAATTCCTTTTTCAGAATAGGAGGCTGATAAGTTTAGTTTAACAGAATCAAGAATATTCCTCTTGGTATCCTTGGTATCGACCTCTCTGGTCGGACGGACAGCTGTCAATCCTGTCCATATCCTTCTCAACCTGTCTTTCTTCGTTTTGTTTTTTACATTGAAATTCACCTTCACCTCAAAGTCAAAGCAACTCTTTCCTGCCCAAACATAAACAGGAAGAATCCTGATGAAGTGATATGTCACACTCTTCTTATATTCTATGAAATAAATAAACGGGAAGTGTGTTCAAAGGCATTAAGAAATGGCTTACACTGTCATGCTTTATTTGACCCTGTTAGAGCTGCATGTTCCGGCATAACAAAACAAAACCTCGACGAAGAGGCGCAGTCTGCAGCAGCGATGAAGGCTGAGGCAGACAGGCGGTGACTAGACGGTGCGAGTCGGGAGCAGAAAGGTGGGAGGGTTAGTCAGGAATGTGGATGTTGATCCTCCAGAATGGACTGGGAGGGTCATGCCGGGAGACTCATTGAGCAGACACAGGCAGCCTGCCCAGATTCTTTAACATCCCAGCCTACTTAAAAACTGACAACTCATCGGAAAGTCACATTTTCACATTATTTCCAAACTGGCTGTCTGGAGTTTACATAACAGAGCAATTTTCTCTTGTTTTTCCCTCTGCTAACGAGCTGCTATTAGGCAAAAGCCACAGAGGAGTAGTGGTAGTGAAATTATAGCCTATGGGCCAAGCTTGACGATGAAAATAAAATGTGGGTTTCTAACAACAAAAAACTCTTGGAAAAGTATACACATGATGCATGGGTGAAGGAGCTTTCAAGGATCCTTGATCTATTTATTTTTCTATTAAAGGCCACGTTCTACACCGACATTACAAGCTTTCAGTTAGGTCCATTTATTAATCAGGAAGAATATAACTGTGAATCCTTATCACCACAGTCACTATAAAAGGACTGTCTCCTGGTGTATGTTCAGGTGCTGTATCGATACAGAAGAGTCTCATTTACAATGTTTGTGGTCGTGTCTGTGTTTGTGCTGCATGCGTTACTAAAGGATGCCATTAGGAGGAGGAAACAAGTGTGGCCGCTGTCAGAAGACAGTTTACTTTGCAGAAGAGGTACTGTGTGACGGGAGGAGCTTCCACAAGTCCTGCTTCCTGTGCAGTGAGTAAACTCTTTGCTGTTTCCTGTAATTGTCATTGTGGAAACCGCAGAACTTCTGATACTTGGAACTTATCATTAGAATGGCAAAAGGCAAGCAGTACTCAGATAAATATAAGCTGTTACTCATCTGCGCAAAAAAAAAAAAAAAACAAGAAACACAAATGGAAGAAGAAGTCGTTGCATGTCCTGTTTATGCAGAAATAAAAGTTTAAATCTTATAAGCAATGTTCTCCGGTGTATGGAGTGGACATAGGTGTGAGTCAAAAAATCTATAAGAGACGTACACTTAAATCCAGCTGAAACTTAAACTTTGTGTGCTGATGATTTATCGGATTTAAATTGATTCTGCCTTGTGCTTTGTTACAATAACACACCATCATACAAGTTATGAGTTTAAGATAAGACGATGTCATTGATGTGATAGCTTGATGACACTCTGTCCAACTTCAACAAAGCAACAACATGCTTTTTAGTTTTGTTCAAAACATTTTTGATTATTTTTTTATTAAATTGTATCTCTCTGTTTTAGAGGTTTAGTTTAACTGCAGTCTTGTAATACGTTACATTACATCATACCTTTTATGCTTCAGTAGTAACCCAAAAGTACAAATAAAACTACACCAGAAATACAACAATCTCTAAATATGCCACTTTAAAAAAATGTTTGCGATTCATGGCCTCTGTCTAAACTTAAAAAAAAAAAAAAGTCAGTTCATAGAGATCAGAGTTATTTGTGTTCTCGTGCTGTAATCGAACATTCCTGTGATGGAATTCCGATGAGAAATGTTTTCTTCAATAGAACTGCTCCATAAAAGGAAAGTTAAGAGTCTATCCAAACAGATGAACATGTGCACAACTATGCAAAACAACAACATGCTTACATGTGTGTTTGTGTGAATGTGCTTGTTCAGTGGTTTGTAAGAAGAGCTTGGACAGCACAACTGTGGCTGTACATATGGATGAAGTGTTCTGCAAGGCTTGCTACGGCACAGAAGTATGGTCCAAAGGGCTACGGTTACGGTCAGGAGCAGGAACCCTCAGCATGGACAAGGGAGAGTCTCTGGGTATTAAACATGAAGAGTAAGTAAAACATAGACACACACAGACTTTTTAAAGTGTTTTTTTAAGACCATGAAACAACATCTTGGCTCTCTCTGCTAGAACTGCTCCTCATCGTCCTACCAATAACCCAAACCCATCGAAGATGGCTCAGAAGTTCGGAGGGTCTGATAAGTGCACTCGCTGTGGCAAGGCGGTCTATGCTGCTGAGAAAGTAATTGGAGCTGGGAGTGTAAGTAAAACACACACACAAGTGCATATGAGCATTTAAATAATACACTCTTCTTACACAGATGTTCTATTGATATATTTACAGTCATGGCATAAGGCTGGATGTTTCACATGTAAACAATGTGGGAAGAGCCTTGAGTCGACCACATTAGCTGATAAGGACGGAGAAATCTACTGCAAAGGTAAAACCTAATGTCTACACTTCACACTCCAGTTCAAACAAATCACACTGGTATATTTACATTGCAATTTTGTTAAGAAAAGTGTTCCATCATTAGTGTGTAGTGAACTGTAGCAGAAAGCCACACCATTAAGGTTACAATACTAGAATTGTAAACATAAATGTAACACCATACAACAACAAAATGTAACCAAGTGTCAGATCATTTCTAGTTTTTATTTACCAACGAGAGCAAATGGTAAAAGCAATGTTTCAGACCCGAACTGATGCCATTGTGTTTGTGAATTGTATTCATTAATTATAGATATTTTTGGGGCCTTTTTGCCTTTGATTAGATAGAACAGCTGAAAAGAGAGAGGAAATGCGGGGAGGAGAGAGAGGGGGATGACGTGCAGCAAAGGGTCAAAAGCACAGAACAGGGGAGCAGGACTATAACCTCTGTACATGAGGCACACGACAAAACTCCCAGGCCGTCAGTGATCTATGTTCATGCAATTTACACGATTTTATCACTATTAATCCAGTTAAACCAGCCTGTGAATCTGAACACACTGATCTACCTTTATCGCTCACGACAGCTTTTACCAAAAATATACTGAAGGAGCTGATGTACTTTTTGTTATGATTGAACATTAAACTAAAAACATTTGTATAAACACGTTGTACTGAAAAGTATTGAAAATGTTGACAACCTTATTATATACATAACACTATGTCTGCAGTCAATCAATATTTTCTAATGGGGGTCTTTAAGTTGGTAGGTCTTTTTAATGGAAACTGACAAACCTGTTTAAGACCATTCTAAAATGTAAAAGGCCTAAAAGTATTGAACAGTATAATATCAATTAAAAGGCCATATACTGACTACATACTGGAGTAGTTTGACTGTACATAAACCATGGCGTTATCTTTTTGAGACATTTGCAACACAATAATTTATGTAAAAAAAATAAAATAAATAAATAAAAAGAGACTATTTGTGACATTACCTTTCTTTCCAACAGCCTGTTACGGCAAAAACTTTGGTCCCAAAGGATTTGGATACGGACTGGGGGCCGGGGCGCTGTCGCACACCCAGTGAAGACTACCTGGACCTCGTTAGCAGTTTTTCAAGGATGCTGCACTTCTGCGTTCTTCCTGCAGGGGGCAGACTGATGACAGACAACCAACATACAATTTACAGTCAGCTTGATAAGAAATGCATAATATGACAGAGGCAACGCTAATACCATGGTATTCTGATACAGGCAAAAACCATATTTGTTGTGCTTTAACAGGTAGCTATTCTTTTGGCAATGCATTCTATTATCCTCTTTTTTTATGTGGGGCTGTTTGATCATCTTCAACAATGACAGTTAATGCTGCTTTTTAATGATGATAATAATAGAATTGAAATAAAAATATCATATTCCCTTTTTTCTCTTTGGATTCACAACTGATATTATTCCATGAGTGAAACTATGTATGTCAGTGATTAAGGGCGCCTTGAAGTTTGTCATGAAAAACTAACCAGTTTGTTCATCTTAATTTAACTTTAATCATTGAATTCTCACCATGATCATTATTCACAATGTTCTGTATCACATTTATAGAGTTATAGAGTACTTAAACTGCTATAAACACTGTTCTGTCTCTCACATCCAACATTTTCTTTCAAATGTAGTATTTAGTTTTAAACTCATTTTTCATCCTTTCCTGTGTCCTCTGGGAGGCTCTCAACAGAGGAGCAGCTTCTCATAAACACTTTTAAAAACTTGCCAGGCAGCTACATTTGATCTTACGAACCTTTATTGTTTTGTTTTTTTGGGTTTTTTTCCAATTCCCAATTTATTAATTCAAAGTCAGAGAGGTTTGTATAATTTGGGTCTAAAAGCCAAGCAGATTCGCCTTGAGCGCATGGCCACGGTAGACAGCATGGAGTACAAGTCAGGTCTGGTGTCAGATCCGTCATTCACAGCTGCAGTATCAGGAGAAGTGATTATCCAAAACAAAGTGTCTCAGAGAAGGTCACGTTTTTTAAGATACTGGTTATCAGTGCAGAATGTATCTGAATAAGATCGCCTTTTTTGACCAATGAAGCACTGGATGGTGTCCATCTATCGGCTGTTTAGAGTCATACTTTAATTGAAAAGGGCCCAATGGAACAATAAAGTGAAGATGTGTTGAAACATACAGGAATAGAGTGCTGGGGGAGAGGGACTGTGTGTTTCAAAAGAGAAAAGGTGCTTGTGTGTGACGATGAGAAATAAATAGGACCAGCACCCGACACACACACACACATTATTTTTCAATAAAATTGTTTTCCTAAAAAAAACGGATTTTCTCTTTAAAATGTCTATTTTTAAAAATGAGTCTTGAAAAGGTTACGGTTAATCCTTTATCAGGCCACTATAGTATGTTGGTTGTTTTATTGTTTTTAATGAATAAAACATGAAAAGGTCATCATGTGTCGGTATAAAAACTCCTTGTTTGATATTAAGACTGGAAGCATTTAAAACACTGATTCAGTACCCACAACAACCACATGGTGGCAGCAAAAGAGAAGTCATTGTGGAGCAAGATACTAGTCGCTCTGCTTTCTCTTCCTGCATTATACTGCTTCTCCTCAGTCCATTTATATGGATGCTTTTCTCATCCATGAACTAATAATGGAGTGACCTTTGCCTGTAAGACACTAAAGGTCAATAAGAGTTTTGGTGATAAAATACAAAGACTGGAACTGGTAAGACTGCCAGCTCTCAACCCAGTCCGTCTCATGGTAACCTTAGCCATGCAAAATTACTTTTTTCTCTACTAAAAATTCACCTCAAACCACAAACTAACTTGAAGTTACTAACTTGAAATGATTTTCTGACTGCTCATCTGTTTTTCTCACCTTCAGTTTAATGTACTGTCATCACATCCTAAAATTCAGCTCATGTCCAATCCTCCACTGTCATCTTCTGTTTCACTGACCGTGAGGCCTTTGAATGTAGTCTGAAACAACAGAAACATAAAAAGGGTTAGAACATTTTTAAGACTCCACATTAACCACATCAAGTAGATTTCCATGCTGAGCAACTGGAAAGACACAAATTGATGTTTGTGACTTTGTCAGCCGACAGATATACTGTTAATTATTTCCCTGACTCTTGTCTATTTTCCAGGACTTCAGCAAAGTCAGTTCGGATGTTAATGTGAATGCTGTACCCCAAAACCTAGTTTCACACTTAAACTACAAGTTTTAAGGTTAGGTTAATTTATTATCCAGGAAGAATGTAACTATGGATGAATATTTCCAGCCACAGTCACTGTGTGTATATCCTTTACAAGCTTTTAAAAGACTGTCTCCTGGTGTGTGTTTAGGAGATGTATCTCTTCAGAAAGATTATAGGCAACAAAGAAAAGCCGAAGCTGAGATTCTAAGGGCTATGACATAGACACACACACGCTTTTTAAAGTATTTTTTAAGACCATCAAAGAACATTTTGGCTCCTGTACTGCTCCTCATCATCCTACAACGAACCCAAACCCATCAATGATGGCTCAGAAGTTTGCTGCTGAGAAAGTGATTGGAGCTGGGAGTGTAAGTAAGACACACCCACGAGTGCATATGAGCATTGAAATCATGCACTCGTCTTATACACAACACAACAGATGTTCGATTGATATATTGTCTTAGGTAAAGAAAAGTTCATTTTAACAAACAAAGAGGTCAGGGGTCACAGACTAATAATTGGTTAAAACGCTACATATAATATCAAGTGTGGAATAACAGAAACACTTTAGGGTGCAGTCTGTTGAAGTTAATGGAGTGCGTTTATGGTGCCAATAGTGTTTTTAAACGACTGCTCTTGCAGGTAATGTGAACGTAACCTGACAATGTACCTCTCCAGTTAAATCATGGCACTTGACTTCACATGTCTTGACATGTCAAACACAGAAAAACACAGGTCTGACAAGTCTGGCCTTAATAATGACTATACTACAGTCTGAGCCAGCTACAAGGTTGAGCCCTGTATTGTTAATACTGGTTCAAGAACAAATATCAGTCATCAACATCCGCTCAACACCACACCATTACTGTTACAAGTCAATGTGTTTTGTTTTAGAATCATGAGACTCTCAATTTAATGTGTAAATGCTGCAAAATAAACAAAGATGTCACTGTTCACAAGAGGCCTTTTTCAGAGAAATAAATTCTAATGTCATTCAGCTAAGATTAAATGGCTAACTCGCCAATGTTAACCCCTTTTGTGACGTCAGTAGCACTGTGGTATAGTTACAGTCTGGTATCTTCCGGTTGAGGTTCAACATACAGCTCATGTTTGTTTTGGTTTTTTTTTTGCTGGCTAGCTTTGACTTAAAAGACAGATGAGGAGGGAACATGTGCAGTAAAATAATGTTTGTGCAAAATGTGGAGATTTGTGACATTACCTTTCTTTCCAACTGCATAGTACAACAAAAACTTTGGTCCCACCGGATGTGGATACGGACTAGGGGCCAGGTCGCTGTCGCACACCCGGTGAAGAACACCGGAACCTTGTTAGTCGTTTCCCAAGGATGCTGCACTTCTGTGTTCCTCCTGCAGGGGGCAGACTGATGACAGACAACCAACCAACATACAACTCACAGACAGCTTCACAAAATGTGCACATTGATTTGACAGTGAAATGCAAATACCATGCTATTCTGATACAGTCAGAAACCAAGATAATTTATTGTGTTTTTACAGTTAATTTTGAAAGTTAAGTAAATTCAGTTCATTCTGACTCAACTTAATAATAACCTACTAATATAATATTGTCTGTTCAACAAATCTTTTTCTGGGGCGGTCATCTTCAACAAAGACAGTTAATGCTGCTTTTAATAATGGGAATTTTACAATAATGAATAACATTTAAATAAAAAAAAATAATGTGTTGCTTTTTTTCTTTTTGGATTTCAAAATGATTTAATAACATTAGTGAGACTGTGTATGTATCCATGTAAGAAATAGGGACCCAGTCTTGAAGGTGACATACTTTGTTAACGTTTCAAGAAATGACATATGCACATTGTAATCATTCCTCTCATAACATTGTACTGACACATTGCTGGGACGATAGTAAAGACCTTGTAAAGTTAGGGGAATTACAGCTTCACTCCACCCACAAAGCAGAGTCACATAATAGCCACATTGATCAAGTATTGGTAAAATAATAATCGTTTGGTCTGGAGATTATTAACATAACAGTGAAGTGAAAGCCCAGTGAAACAAGGGGGCCATGCGTTTCTTATGTAAAACTGACAGTTTCTCCCCTTAATGTAACTTAAAAGTACTGTATGTATCAGAACTGGGATTGATTGTTAACATGTTTCTATATTGTATTGCATAGTATGGGAGTGGAGGTATTGTATCCTAAATGGGATCTAACAAACTTTATTTTGTTGTTGTTTTTCCCTTCAGATTACTTATTCAGACAGGTGTTTATGGGATTTGTTTCCTATCAGATGCACCGTGACCGAATCAGTCTCAACCCTATTCAGTGTTAAACTAATCAAACTGTAGATGTAGCCTATAGTTTTATTTTGTTAACACGCAAACATCAAACAGTGTGTTATTAAACTAGGCGTCTTGCCTACACTCGTGACACACATGCACATACAGTCTGGATCTCCTCCTGTCACCGGGAGGGGGCGGGGTGCTAGAGTAATTGGGAGAAGGTCCGCTGAGGAGCCGGGCATGTTCAAACATATCCAGGCAGACCAGCCTACCAATCT
The DNA here is from genome assembly GCF_947650265.1 of Symphodus melops. NCBI lineage: Eukaryota > Metazoa > Chordata > Actinopteri > Labriformes > Labridae > Symphodus > Symphodus melops. The sequence continues at coordinate 15,170,005 of NC_136703.1, forward strand.
CCACGGTGTGTTGTCATATAGGCTACACACGGATTAGGATCATATTCAGACTGAATGAGTCCCTGATTCGGATATATTTTTTTGTAAACGATGTTTTTCTAAGGCACTCTTGTCGCCTTCACAGTAATATAATGATTACGCATTGAATGGGTTTATTTCTAAAGACTTAGTTTATATTCTGTCCGAAGTCTCCGGCTCTGCGTGGCCATGTCTCTCCCGACCAAAGTGATGAGAGACGGGCTGCTGGAGAAGCGCAGCAGCGGACTCCTCCAGCTGTGGAAGAAGAAGCGCTGCGTGCTCACAGAGGAAGGACTGCGTCTGCACAACTGCAAAGGCTCCATCGGAGGAGGGGGTGATGTTCCCAGCTCCGCGTGGGTCTCCAAAGCCAAGGAGCTCCGCTTTGAGCGCATGGCCACGGTAGACTGCGTGGAGTACAAGCGAGGGCTGGTGTACTTCACTGTGGTCATGGTAACAGGAAAGGAGGTTGACTTTCGGTGCCCACAAGAAGGGACAGCGTGGAACGCGGAGATTGCTCTGGCACTGGTGCGCTACAAGAACCTGCAGGCCGTGCAGACGGGGAGAAACAGGCACCTGTACTCAGCACACCTGGGGAGCACTGGGGAGGACGAGGAGCTGTGACCTGGTAAGACTTATTCCAGTGTAGGAAAATGAGAAGTACTGTTTTTAACTGTTATCAAATAGTTTCTGAATGTAATAACTACACGTGTAAACTGACATTGTTTTTTGCTTGGGCACAACACATCCCCATAGCTGTAGGATAATGTCTCAGATTCTCTCCTGACAGGTAAACACGAGTCAAAACGTCACCTGAGCACCTTAACTTTCAATGCACGAATGTCATTTTCTTTTGCTTATCCAGCTGTCACCTAGGCCCAAGAGTCGCAGTTGCGAACTTCAGTCATAATCTCCCCCCCTGTGGTTGATGGGGTGCTAATGGTTATAAGTTAGTGCTCTGATTGGATGGAATGCAAACATCCAGACTCTTGGGGCTGAGGTGGCACATGGCTCAGAAGAACTCAAAACCCCAAAGCAAAACTGGTGTTGAGTTATTTATAAGAACCACTTCAGTTTTTAGATGTTCAACTATTGACTCAAAGTCATGTCATATTTTCTTCCCTCTGATAATAATCAGCCCTAATATCACTGTCTACTTGTACTCCTGCTGGAGGACAAAATTAAGACGTAATGTGAGCCTCCAAAATAACATCTGCCTGCCTCTCCCTCACTTGGCAGCCAAGTATTTTTAAACACTCACAAACACTGCCCAGTGCCCACTACTGTATATTTATTTAACGAACGATTGGACATTCAGGTTGACCAAAGCTAAACACCCCAGATATTTTCAGCTATAAGGGCAAAATAACTGCCACCATGATGTGACGCTTGTGTTATTTTCCAAAACTGGTCATTGAAATCTCAAATGTTCATGAACTTAGTGTCTGAACTATGAGCTCATAGTCCAGGAATCCACCCAGCTTCCTTATGAGAGCTGCAGAAGTCAAGTGCCCAAAATTAACCTAGTCTCTGTGGTAACAGTAATATAACTCACAACACGTGCACTGAACAGATTCCCAACCAGTCGCCACAGTGTCAAATATACTCAGTAACAAGATCATATTGAACTATTTTTTTTCTTTTTGCTTTCTCCAGCTCTCATTCTTCCTGAATATGAACCAATCAGAGCGGAGAAGGAGGAGAGAGAGGACATCAGATCCATTTGCACAGCTGTCACAGAGCATGGATTTAAGGAAGGAGAACATGAGTTACAGACAGACTCATCTACTCACAACAAAGCATATGAATGTGATAAACTGTCAACATGGATGCATTTTTCATTTGTGATCTCTTGAGGTCACTGTTGAGGCTGTTCCATGAGGAAAAGATGGCGTTATTGGGATGGAAACTATGGACACGTTTACCCCTTTGTGCCTTGATATTTCGAAAGTCGTTTTATTTTTAAGACATTTTCTGGTGAAACTGGAGTCACTTTAGTTTTATCAGATTTGCATTTTATGACAACACATCCTGTTTAGATAGCTTTGAGAACTTTTGTTTTCGACTTAACAGATCTGCATGTTTTTCTGAAGCTTAACATGAAGTTTTTTTTGCTCACATGTATTGCACATTGTACACATATATTTCCTGAAACCATGTACAGTATTAAAACCTTATAATATTAAATCATTTTAAGCAGTTGCCCTGAAGTGCAGACATATTTAACTTCAGATTGTATTTTTTTATTTCCTTTTCCTTTGTTATTACTTTGTCTGGAGCATATGATATCACTTAGAACAAAGCAGTCAGCTGTGATTAATTTAAGGTTCAGACTATTAATTGCGTAGCTCATCTGTTTCCAGATGTGGTGTAACCTTGCCGTGAAAGCCTCTGGAAAACACAAAATCTGTGGCATTGCTCTTGCGTAAAGACTTAAGTCAGGACTCCTTTTGTTCGGAGCCATGTGGAGGACTAATGAGAAGAACAGTGAGCCTGAGGCATATGCTTACAAACAACCACACATACACACACACACAAATTCACCTACAGAGGTTTGTGTGCACACAAACCAGCATGAAATTCAGTGAGGCCTCAGCATCAGGAGACTCTTGTTAGCAAGGGTGCGCATATATTGTTCATTCAAGGATCTGTGTGTGTGTGTGTGTATGAAAAATATGGCAGCCTGTGTGTGTTTGTGGGCATCAGTGCAAGTCAAGAATAAAGACTCGATTGTGTAGCGTCCTCTCTCATTACTGTGGAAAACCCCAAGGCCAGCCACACCACATGAGTCAGCAAAGGACCTGGAGCACTGCAAAGAGCGGAGACACCCGCTGACGGATGGTTGTTGGTCAAAAACAGCGTGTGTGGGCAGGTGTAAAACTTACAGAATACTGTGTATTTGGAGGGGACGTGAGAGTTTGCAAACTCAGTGGTTGGCCTATCAGGTACCCTCCAGACTGTGCGCTCAGAGGAATGCCTTGTTTAAACATCACAACCTCTGTCTAAGGTATCTGGTTTTCTCAGCAGATAAACACGTGTATAGTCTCTATTGTATAAACCAGTTCCTTTCCCTCAGTGTTATGTTTGCTTTATGCTGAGATCATGTGATGGCACTTCGACTGCCATTAGAAAGTTTATCAGTGCTTTTACAAAAAAACAACGCACATGTACACATTTCTTTGATAAGGACCAAAGATTCAAAGTAAGATTGTTTTACAGGTCACAATGTCCTCAGATATACCAAATGGAGCTGCAGTGTGTGTGTTAAACCACTAGAGGTCAGTCTCCCTTCGGTTGAATTATAGGAATAGTTTGTGTGTTAGTGTGTCATGATCAAATGTGTGTCCACGTTTACCAGATACTTTCTATGTTAGCTATTTTGTGAGCCATGGAACTAGTTAGCGTGCTAACATTGTATAACATGCACTGAAGAAATTAGACAGCTCAGGCTGATGAAAGGCAGCGTGCAGTGTGTTAGCTCAAGCACTGCGGTGTTGGGGGGGTGCTTTCTCATTTGTCCTGATAAATGTGTGAAACAGTATTTAAAGTGATCATTTTGGCACCAAGAATTTTAAAAATGTAGTGCTAATCCATGAGATGACTCGATATTAAACGCATATAAATCACATTAGAGCCTGAACATGAGATCCCCACAAGGATTCATGCTATGGAGTGTTTACTTTTTTGGCATTCCAACTTCTTGCACTTCCACTGCATCAACAGCTGTTGTTGATTTATTTGAGTCTTAACCAAAGTGGTGGTCTAGGTTCAAGTTGGTGTCAGTCTTTTTCTATATTTGATGTAGTTTCTTGTAGTTTAGGTGTTGGTTTTTTTATGCCTTTATTTAGAGACAGGACAGTGGTAACAGTCAGAAAATTCGGGAGAGAGAGAGAGGAATGACATGCAAGAAAGAAGCCACAAGTTAGACTGAAACCCATGATGCCCACTTGGAAGACCATTATAGCCTTCGTACCTGGGGTGCATACACTAACCACCAGGCTACCGGCTCCCCTTTGCAGACTATCTTTGACCAGTATTAATATAAAACCTCCGGCCTGTACTTGATCATCTGAGCTGTGTTCTTCTTCCTGTCATGAGAGGCCAAAGCTCCCAGCTCTAACTGTTGGTTATAATGAATCTTTCTGAGAGACAAATGGAAAGAGCAAGATTAGGCAGTAAGAGAGATGGGGTTTACTAATAATAGCCCCCACTAACAAAAGACAAAGAGGGAGCCAGACAATGTGGGGGCGCAGTGGTTAAATAGAGGGACACCAAATTGTTGGTCTCCTCTCTGATCTGTCCAACCCTGCCTCTGCTGCTGCCCCATCTTCTCCTGCTCCTGTCGCTGGTAAGTGAGGACCTTACCAGCTTTTTTGGTGAGATGCTAGGCCTCGTTCATCTTTTTGATAAAAAAGTAGAGCACACAAACCTGAATGTATGACATAATTGATGCATGATGTTGTCTCGTACAGTCAGTTATTGCTGAAATTTAGCTAAATAGACAATTCAATGGTTTATTCAATACTGTTTTCTTCAGATAGTTGTAAGAGAACTGCAGATTTATGTTTCAAACAATGGATTTAACGACATATTGTGAGTCATATATTGTGTTTTCATTTAATTATGATGATTATGCCTTGTTCTTTGCGGCTGGGGCTGCACTTGAACCATATATAAAATTATGAAATTCAACTAGTTGGTAAATCTGTAGCCAAAACAGTTCTTTTCAGAGCTGACATACTTTCAAAAACACCTCAAGTTTATTGTTTTCATTTCCAACTTGGCTGTACCACACAGGCTCAGTAAGCATGAGTAACCATGAGTTACTGGCGGTAAATCTGTGATCCCGTCTGGGCAAACCCAGAGCACAATCACCCTCCACAGCTGTCTATCAGATGTCCCCTGGTCTATTTGGGGAGACAGGCCACTCTAAATTCCTCTCCCTCAGATAATCCCGAGGAAAAAGATGGGGATGAGACTCAGGAGAGATGTATGAGGGGTGGCTATGCAGCAGGAATTTTCCTAATCTGCTGGAGCAGCTCGTAACCCAATCATACTGGGAGGTCTTAGGTGGCATCAATGTTAACTGGAACCAGCTTTTAAAATGGGAGTTGTGAAAGGGACGAGGGGCAAGGGTGCTGAAGGAGGGAGAGAGTACGCTAATGTGATGACAAAAAGAGAATTAAAGGTACATTTGGTAGGTAATATTTCCCAAGCACAGAATATGCATAGAAGCATAATACTTTATTCAAAGTCACAGGCTATCCTTCTCAAAACAAAGTCATGTGAAACTCAGTCCAGATTTTGAATGTAGTAAAGATGCAGAATTTTGGATTGTGATCCATTAAAAGCCAAACTTCCATAAAGCATGAACATTTAGTGTCAACAAGTTCCAAATTTAGAAACAGTGCTAATGAAAAAGAATGTCCCTCCAGGAGCTGTTGACTGAACATTAACTGTTCTGTTTGTGCACACACGTGTGTGTGTGTGTGTGTGTGTGTGTGTGTGTGTGTGTGTGTGTGTGTGTTTCTGACATAATTTGTCTCTCTTCCAGTGTCATCTCATCTGCAGGATGCCTGAAAACATGTGAGTATTCTTTTTTGTAGACTCTCTCTACAAACACAAACAAAGACCTAATCATCCTTTCTGAGATTTTGTTACGTACATATATTTAGCCTTTCATTTACTCTGCTTTAAATCCTGTCCATTTTTTTTATTTCATAGGCAAGAGGTAAGAACTTGTTTTAATTAATGACCACCAAGAAAGTATTCCTTGATAATAAAACTATGACAATCAAATCAAACTATTTAAAATGCCAGATTATTTATTAAACAGAGCAGTTGGGATTAATGTCTTGAATTATGTTCTCCATCCAGAGGAAACCCAAGATCTCAGCCTCAAGGAAGCTTATGCTCAAGGTCAGCAAAATCATCCACCCTAGTTTTGATCACTGAATACATCATGTTTGACCACAGGAGGGCAGCAGTGGACACGTTCTGTTGAACTGGACAGGACTGCGTTAACGCTGATCAAGAGCATGTGCTGAACTGAACCTTGTATTTGCATGTCAAAACGACACAAGATTGCTGTCCTGGTTTGCTTGACAAGAGCAACGTGAGGACATTCTGTGTAACCTGGTGACATTTACATGA